>NC_083705.1:11865069-12466944 GCF_033118175.1 Dama dama
AGCTTATAAGGAAATTTATTGGCTGGTATAACAGAAAAATGCACAGTGACTGGCTTCAGGTAAAGCTGGATCCAGGTGTTCAGTCTCCTCTCCCAGTTTCTGCAATGCTGGCTTCATTCTCAAGAAGATTTTTCCTGTAGTTACTTATATCTAACTGGCTTGATGACTTCAGGGAAGAGGGAACATACCTTTTTTTATGTGTGCATCAGTTGCTCAGTCATGTCTGACTCTTTGCTACCCTATTGACTGTAGCCCTCCAGGCCCCTCAGTCTGTGGGATTCGCCAGGCAAGAACACTGGAGTAGGTTGCGTTCCCCCTCCAGGTGATCTTCCTCTCCCTGCTTCACTCCAGCCCCTCCAATCCACCCAGTAACCAGGGATCGAACTCTGCGTCTCCCCCGTTGCAGGCAGGTTCTTTACCACTGAGCCATCTGGGAAGCCCTACCTTTTTCAGGGGCTTTGTAAAAGTCCCAAGGTTGATTCTGGATCAGTTCCTGAACTGACCTCACATGTTCTTGAACCCACTGTGATCAGGGAGAGAGAATATTTGAGTAACAAGGTCTAGTCATGGCCATGTCCTTGGACCTGGGGTGGGGAAGCCCTCGGCCAGTTCTGTCAGCAGTATCATCTGAGAGGGGCAGAAGGGTGGTTTCCCAAAGGAATGTGGAAATGTTATTATTAATATAAGAAGAAAGGGGAAAAAGCAAGAATGGTCTGCTCCAGTGTGCTCCGCTTGGGTGTGCATCAGAGTCCCCAGAAGGGCTTGTTCAGCCGGTCTTCACCCCTTCATGTTCTGCTGTGAGAGGTGTGGGGTAGGCCCAAGAATGGGCAAGTTCCCAGTGGGCACTGCTGCTGGTCTGGGGGCTGCACTTAGGGAATCACTGAATGGACCTTCCTCTTACCCTCAGTCTCGTCCCATCTTATCCTGCTGTGTAAGGGCCTGTGTACTCATCCAGGGCCTTCGGAATGGGGATGCACACACTTGTGCTATGTGAAGGCTTTCTGAGAGGCCCATGGGTACAATAATCTTATGGGAATCTACTTTCCCAGATGGCACTAGTGGTAAACAACCCAGCTACCAATGCAGGAGATGAAAGAAATGAAGGTTCGATCCCTGAGTCGGGATCTCTCTTGGAGGAGGAATTGGCAACCCGCTCCAGTATTTTTGCCTGGAGAATCCCTTGGACAGAGGAGCCTGGCAGGCTACAGTCCATAGGGTCGCACAGAGTTGGACACTACTGAAGCGACTTAGCATACACAACATGCAACTTTCCCAAGTGTTCTTCCTTAAACTGCTGGAGAGTTTCCCCACGGTCCCTGGCTCCCTTCCTGCCCCTCCTCAACTTTACTCTAGAGAGGAGCACCTCTCACTCTCCCTGCATTGCAGGCATTGCCTGGGGTGTAGGAAGTCCCAGCCCATGGACTGAAGGGATGCCATCAGTGTGGGGAGCTCCCTGTAATCGTGGAGCCATGAATCTAAGGCCTCAGGCTTTCCCTTAAGATGGATCTAGTCTCTAAGGCCAAAAGGTGCATCCTGTTTTGGTCCAACTTGGGTTATTCTGAATTCAGGTACTGTGGGGTGGTGGGAGTACTGATAATTTTTCTTCAATTACCTTGCTTCTTTTGTCCCCCAAATATTATCTGTAATGCATTCACTACTAAGCGATGGTCTTATGAAAACAAAAGATGTATCAGTGGTGGTGAGGGTAATTTATTTGACTTAAGGGACACAAACTCACAGCTAAATTCCATGCTTTACCTCTCCATCTGTCTGTCTACGTACCTACCTATCAAACCATCTTGGGATGGCAATATTCAAGTCTTTGAAAGGAACATTCTTTGAAATGCCAGTCTGGGTCCTGCTGCCTTGTCACCATTCTCTGAGATGAGAAAGAGCCAGGAATGTTTATCATCTTCTCCCGTGGTTCATGTTTCTGTGGGATATTTTGCCAATCTCAAAAGAAGTAGCCGAAACGTTCCAGAATTACTTCCTACAGCTCATATCTGAGCAAAATGCAGCAGAGGAAGGTTAGTGTTTTGTCTTTCTTGAACATTTATTAAGACTTGCAGGGGAAATATTTTCATTTAACTTTTGAATAAAGATGACTGGCTACCATAAACCCATCATTTTTCACTTGTTCACTTGGGTGTAAATCTTCTATTTGCTGTCACTTGTCACTACTCATTTATTCATTCTTTGTGTGTATTTTTTAGAATTAGATGAATATAATTTGTAAGACATGATTTTTACTGAAAAGATATCCTTTTCAAAGTTATTTAAGGGGATTCATGAGAGAAAAGTGTGAAGACCCTGATCTAGTTCAATTCGTGCATCTGTGCTTGCTATCCTGAGGCATAGATGTATAGTCTCATTTTGAAAACACTCCCCAGGGCACTGGCTGCCTGCCTGCCTTCTGCAGCTGGGAGCACAAATGTGCCTCAGTGTGGTCTTATGGCGGGGACCTCAACAGGCAACCTTTGGGGAGCTCACAGTTGAGGTGAACAGCTGGACACTGAAACAGTAAATGGAAATTTAACTGCAAGGAGAAAGCGGGGAAGGGCAGTCCAAGCAAAAGGAACATCAATGTGATAGCAGAGAGAAGCAAAAAGATATAAAGATTTATAGACTATGACCTGGCCGAAAGTGGGGAGTGTGAGGTGGAGTGATGTGGATGCAGCTTGGAGGGCGGAGAGACAGTCAAGGCCATGGCTTTCATAGCTCCCATTTTACAAAAATGTCCACTCATATATATGTATATGTGTATGTGTATATATATATATATACATATATACATGCAAGCTAAGGCACTTCTGTCATGTCTGACTCTTTGCAACTCTATTGACTGTGGCCCACCAAGCTCCTCTGTCAGTGGGATTCTCCCAGCAAGGACACTGGAGTGCGTTGCCGTACTCCTCCGGACCCAAGGATAGAACCCACGACTTTCGTGTCTCCTGCATCGGCAGGTGGGCTCTTTACCACTAGCGCTGCCTGGGAAGCTATGTATATGTGTGTGTGTATATGTATATATGCCTATGTGTGTATATGTGTGTGCATATAGATGTGTATATGTATATGTAAAATATTTCTTTATTTGGCCGCCTTGGGTCTCAGTTGCATCCTGCAGGGTCTTTGGTTATGGCGCAAGAGTGCTGTAGCTGTGGTGTGTGGACTCAGTTGTCTGTGGCATGTGGACTGTTAGATCCCCGACCGGGGGCTGAACTGGTGTCCCCTGCACCAGCAGGCAGATTCTTAACCACTGGATCACCAGGGAAATTCCCATAGCCCCCATTTTTGCACAGCATTTCTGCACTGTGCGCGTATCTCCAAGTTCACACACACCCTGCTCTGCACACACGGAAAGAGTCACACTCCAACACTCTGCCAAGTGCATACCAACACTAAGCGAGCACAAGGTCATGCCTCCCTCCTCCTTCCCTCCTTCTTCCTTCCTGCTTGTGACATTTTCTGAGTACCTCCTCTATCCTGGGCTCCTTGGAGATAAGAACTGTGATCTCTGCCCCCAGTCTTACTGAGGAGACAGTTAACAGTGACCACACACAGTGGTCAGGACACAACAGGCGAGGATAGTACAAAGAGGGAGTCATCGAGGACTTCCTGGAGGAGTCCTGGAAGCTGAGAACTGAACAAAGGAGGAAGCACTGGCAAGAATAGAAGGGGGAGAGAGGGGTGGAACCTTCTAGGTAGAAGAAGCGGCATGTGCAAAGACCTGGTTAAGAGAGCAGAGCCTCCAGGAAAACACAGAGAGGGTCCCCAGGGAGGATTCATTATTTCAACTTGGTTGGAAAAAATGGGGGAGGGGATGTTACTGCAGGACTCGCCTCAAGTTTCTGTTTTGCTGGGGAGGCTGGGCCCTGGGCTGATGGACAAGGATGATGGTGGTGGGTACTACACCTTCCTCAAGAACCCCCAGGGGGGCTGCTTTAGAACCCGCTGTGATTCTGTTCCTCATGTGAAGGCAGTCACTGAGGGCCATGCCCTGCATCGGTGGTCCCCGACCAGGGTGACTTCGGGACCCTTGGCTGTGTGTGAGGACACTCTTGGTTGTCACAGTTGGGTGGCAGCTATGGGCATCTCGTGGGTAGAGACCAAGGATGCTACTAAACATCATACAATGTACAGAACAGACCCCACAACAAAGAGTCATCTGGCTAAGGTGTCAGTTGTCCTGACACTGGAAAACCTTGGCCCAGATCCATTTTTTTCCGGAAAGTGGCAAAATGGTTATTTTTCTAATGCTATCATTTCTTCTTCAGTGATTGACTGGGATTCTTCTGTAAACAGGAACTTTTCTCCATCAGCTATTCAGTTACCCCAAGAGATTCACACAGGAAAGACAAGTACCTGATTCTTCATCTACCAGCTTTCAGAATACTTCATTAACTAGCATTCTCCAAAGATGACCGAAGCATTTTTTTTTTTTTAGTACCACCATGAGAATTTTAAGGAACTTAATGTCTTTCTTTCCTTGTTTTTAAAAAATATTTATTATTTGGCTGTGCTGTGTCTTAGTTGCAACATGTGAACTCAGTTGCAGCATGTGGGATCTAGTTTCCTGATGGGGGATCGAATCTGGAACCCCTGCATTGGGAGCACAGAGTCTTAGCCACTGGATCACCAGGGAAGTCCCAGGAAACTTAGTCTTTCAATCCATGGCCATCATCGGTCTTTGTGAAGGGCAGATTCCTTCATCTTTGGCCAGTGAGGACTCCTTGGGGTGACTTTTACTGTTCTGATCGCTGTTTTGCTTCTGGGTATGACAAGGTGTCCCTGGGTTATCTTGTACATTTTAAAGTTCTTAGTACCGTGCCTGGGACTTATGAGTGTTCATCTAGCTCAGTGACTACTGCAAGGACAGAAATCAGTTCCTCCAAACCGCTTGCTCACAACGCCCAGTGATTTCCAACACTTGCTTTCTGTACCTCCAGGCAGTTTGGGGCAGGTCCTGAGTGTGATGAAGAGTCAGGTTAGCCAGAGAGGGTTGCAAACAGTGGCTTTGTTGGGAGAGGGACTTGCCAGCCAAGAGAGCACGTAGATTAGAAGCCAGGGCAAATGGGCAGAAGAGAGGGGCAAATTAGCTAATTCAAGGAGTCAAGGCCTGGCTTTTGTTTTCACTGTCAGTTCTAATCCTGCCATAACCTTTGACCTAAGCCTTGGGGCAATTAGTGCCTGCAAGTGAAGTGGTGGTAGGTTTGAACTTCTGCCTCCTTCCTCCGGCTGAGTCAATACCTTTGTATTCCATTACGTGTAATTGAGGCAAAGGGGCTTATTTAAGCTAACAAACGATTATTTCCCACAATAGAACCTCCATCCCAGTTGGTGAATTGGCTCTTCTAGGCAGCCTATGTTTTGTCTGCAACCAAAGCCTGTATTTCACTGATGGCTTTGTCCTCTTTCCTCCTGCTTTCTTGCTTCTCTCCCCTGCTCCTCCCCTTTGCCCTCACAATTCAATCGAAATTCAATGTAACTAGCATTCACACTTAGATTTAGGCATTAGGCAGGCCAGGCCCTTAGATCTCAGTCTAATTCTGGGCCACCCCAGAAGGATCTCACAGTCTAGTGGCAAAGACAGACACATAAACAGATAAATTATAAATTATACTGTGTTGTGATAAGTGTAAATTAATTCAGCAAGTCTAGACAAGGAAGATAGATGGTGTGGAGGGGACCTTGTGCAGAAGAATTGAGAAGGGAGACAAGACTGGAGACATCTGAATCATTAGACATGAGGCTTCCGTGGACCAAAGAGGGATTTTATCCAAGTGATTTGAGGGTAGTTATTTAATAGAATGTGGCAGACTTCTCATTACAGAACACAGATTTGATTTGCATTCCCTACTTGCCAATGGGGTCCTGTACTTCAGAGAAGTCTTATGCCGGTCTTTTCCTCAATGGGGTGAGTCTTGATTCATCAATGCTTGTCATACTAATCATATTCCCCTAGCCAGTGACTGACTTAAGACAGGGGTATATGATTCTATTCTGGCCAATGAGCTATGAGGGAAAGTCTGTGGTGGTGGTGGTGGGACATGTTTCTATGGAAGTTTCTTAACCTTAAAACGGACACAGGGAAATCATAATCCCCTCTTTGAGTCTAGATTTTGATGAAGATGGAGCAATTGTAGCCTTCTTGCAACCATGAGGAGAACCAGTTGTTATACTGAGGGCAGTAGAAGGAAGGAACCTGGGTCCTAGATGCCAGTTAAGCTCCTAAATAAAGCAACATGAGGCCTTTCTGCCTTGAGATTCTCACTGTCTGAGATAACAAAATTTTCTTATATGTAAGTCTCTTTCAGTTGGGTTTTCTGTTATGTGTTGCTGAAAGTTTCTCAACTAATAATACAGAAAAGAAGGTAGATTTTGAAGAACGAGTCATGAGAAAGAAAAGAGCATTTTGGGAAGGTGATACGGCCTAGACAAAGATACTGAGAAAATAGGAAATGTATATTGTAAGTGCATAGAAGGCCCAGTTCTGAGAGGTAAAGTCAGATAGGGTTTAGCCAGGCTAGGCAGCAGCACATTTCCCTCTCTCTGCCTCCCTCTGTTCCTCCATCCTTCCTTCCTCTTCTTCAGCTAGTCTTCCCAAAGGTACCTAGGAGTGAGATGCAGGTAGCTGTAATCTTAGCCTATATATAAAATGTTTGCTGAGTATTCCCTCTGCTCCAGACCTTGTGCTGGGCTGAATGGTCCCCTCTGAAACAAGTATCTAGTCTAGGGATAGAGACAAAAATGTAAACCTGTTTCTAAACATTTAGTTAGTTTTAGATGATTTGTGGGCTAATATTTGTTTTCTATTCGAACAGCTATGAGTTTATTTTCATGATCAAATTCTATACATGGCAGAAATTTACATCTTCCTTTCAAATGTATCTAAGCATAGGGAAAAAGAGTTCATTTAAGGAAAGCTAGTTGGTAATGTTATAGGTGGTATGTGCATCTGATAAAACTTGTGCAGTGATAAAATCTGTGTGTGTGCATGTGTGTGTGTGCATTAGTCTGCTCAGTTTCCCCCCCAGTCATTTGAGAATAGACTTATTCTTTCAGGAACTTCTGTTTCTGTAATTTATGTCGTTCCACTGGGAGATGCCATGTACATATATGACTATCTGTTCGTACCATACCATATTCAGTTAGGCCAGTATCTTCTCTGAGAATTTGTCAAAGCATGAAAAGCCTCTCTATAGTGGTAGAAGTTACGAGGCATGTGACTTGAGAACTGTTGGCTATTCCTTGCCCTGCCAAGAACCCTGACCTGGAGTGAGGGAGGCAGGCAAAGAGAAAGAGAAATAGGAGATACAGTTCATTCTTATTGTTCATGGTAGCTATGTTCTATACATGACCACAAACTGAACTAGTAAATATGCAACTATCGCTCCTAGGGGAAATGCAGGTTTAGGGCCTGTGAGCCTCCGGTCACATTTTCATCAACTTATCAGTGCACGTTGTTGTTCGGTCACTCAGTCATGTCCAGCTCTTTGCGACCCCATGGACTGAGGCACGCCAGGCTTTGCTGTCCCTCACCATCTCCTGGAGTTTGATCAAACTCATGTCCATTGAGTCAGTAATGCCAGCCAACCATCTCATTCTCTGGCGCCCCCTTCTCCTCCTGCCCTCAATGTTTTCCAGCATCACGATGTTTCCCAATGAGTCCTCTTTTCGCATCAGGTGGCCAAAGTATTAGAGATTGAGCTTCAGCATCAGTCCCTCCAATGAATATTCAGGACTGATTTCCTTTAGGATTGACGGGTTGGATCTCCTTGCAGTCCAAGGGACTCTCAAGAGTCTTCTCCAGCACCACAGTTCAAAAGCATCAATTCTTCACAATCGGCCTTCTTCATGGTCCAATTCTCACATCCACACATGACTACTGGAAAAACCATAGCTTTGACTATATGGACTTTTGTTGGCAAAGTGATGTCTGTGCTTTTTAATATGCTGTCTAGGTTTGTCATAGCTTTTCTTCCAAGGAGCAAGTGTCTTCTAATTTCATGGCTGCAGTCACCATCTGCAGTGTTTGGAGCGCAAGTAAGTAAAATTTGTCACTGTTTCCACTTTTTCCTCATCTATTTGCTATGAAAGTGATGAATCTGGATGCCATGATCTTAGTTTTTTGAATGTTGAGTTTTAAGCCAACTTTTTCACTCTCCTCTTTCACCTTCATCAAGAGACTCTTTAGTTCCTTTTTACTTTCTGCCCTTAGGGTGGTATCATCTATGTATCTGAGGTTGTTGATATTTCTCCCAACAACCTTGATTCCAGCTTGTGCTTCACCACCCTGGTATTTCGCATGATGTACTCTGCATGTAAGTTAAATAAGCAGGGTGACAGTATACAGCCTTGATGCACCCCTTTCCCGATTTGGAACCTGTGCATTGTTCCACGTAAGGTTCTGACTGTTGCCTCTTGTCCTGTATTCAGGTTTCTTAGGAGACAGATAAGGTGATCTGGACCTTGTTTTACTTGTGCTCCTGTTTAAAGACAATTTACTTACAGTACATTGTTGATTCACTAACATTAAGCTCACAGCCAGCAGCGCTATAACTCACTTCTGAAGGAACCTTATCTAGCACACATGTTTTCTCCATAAGGCACATCACGGCGTTCTTGCACTTAGGATCCCTAGAGAGCACTTCAGCACTGTGCTTGGAGTCATTTTCAACAGTGAAATCGTCAACAAAAATCACTAAAATGAGAAAAAATATGGCATTAAATAGACTTAAAAACAGGACAATTTTTCATAATATGAGAGCTGAGACCAGAAAGCAGAATGTCATCTAGTTTGACCTTAGCTGGGAATGCATGGCTCAAATTCTCACCACTCTGTGCATGTCCACAAATGACGATGAGAATGCTACAAATATTGATCTGTGTTGCAAATAAATTTAACAAGTAAACACATTTTCAAACACAGAGTCCATGAAAAGTGAGATTTACTGTAACAGAGAGAGAGAGAGATGAGAGAAAGGGGGAGGGAGAGTGGGGGAGAGAGAGAGAGAGTGCTTTTCTTTCTCTGTTGGGATTTGAGTCACAGGTCTAGCTCGTTCTCTGCTCTTCTTATGGTTTGAATGTTCAATTTTGTTTGATTGTGTGAGATATTTCAGGCTTCCCTGGTGATTCAGGGGTAAAGAACCCGCCTGCCAATGCAGGAGACATGAATTTGATCCCTCGGCCATGAAGATCCCCCGGAGAAGGAAATGGCAACCCACTCCAGTATTCTTGCCTGGGAAATCCCATGGACAGAGAAGCTTGGCGGGCTACAGTCCACGGGGTCACAAAAGAGTCAGACATGACTTAGTGACTAAACGGCAACAGTAATAACGGTAAGATATTTCGAGATCCTTTCCATATCCTCCCCGCTTTGTGTTTTAACCTAAGCTGATTCAGTGGAGTTCTGTTGCTTCCAACCAAGAGTTCAGAGTTAGTCTATAAAGCTCTTGGCACATAGTAGGTCCTCAGTGAACGTGAGTCCTTCCCTCATGGAATACAGGGTTGACTAAAGGTAACCAATGAGTGTATGTCCTGGGGAGCAACAGTGGTTAAGAAAAAAAGGCTTTATAATAAAAACAAAAAATCGGGAGCAACATATTTCCAACTCTTCCCTTTATCCCTAGCAGCAGCAGTCACTTCTTGTCATGTTCCAGTACAGATGGAAAAGTCACCGAATTACAAACCCAGTTGCAAGCTATTTTTGGTGGAGTTGTGGTGTGTGTGTGTGTGTAATGTACGCATTGGGATTCTTGGCCACAGCCTCTGTTTGTATCAGCTGTCAGCAAATCAGAGGCGCCATACACGTTTGTCATAATTCATTACATTAATTAACCACGTTTGAGAACTGGGCACAGGCCAGAGGGGATGCGGGGGAGGGAAGCCTCCACATTGTTGTGTCTGAACCTCCTGGGTCAGAATTTCCACGGTTTGATGGGCTGCCATCGCCTGCACATGTGTCCCCTGACACGCGGACCTTGATGAAATCATCATGTTTACATCTTTGAATATTCTCTGCAGATGATGCCCGTGGCGGGAAGCCAGAGGCAGAGAGCATCCCAGAACTTGGCTCTGGAGGCCCATCTCTGTACCCAAAAGGAGTCTGGAATTACCCTGATGTCCGATGCCAGACTGGGCACCCTCTGCACGCCCACCACTCTCTGGCCAGTTCTCTGGGCAGGCTGCCCAGGCTAAGCCTTCTGCAGGACAGAGGACACCAGGCATGCCACCCCTACTCAAGGCACGGAGGGGTGAAGATGTCCTTTCTCCATGTCCCCCATTTTAGTGAATGCCAGCTGCCAGGCTCAGCACTTGCAGGTAATTCTTGACTCTTTTGCCATATCCAGTCTCCCTCCACATCCTGTTCATTCCCCTTTAATACCACTTCTCAGGTCCCTGGACTTCAGCACTGTTTCACCACTACTCCATCTGGGTCTCCATCACCTCTCATTCGGACCACAGCAACAGCCCTGTCTCTGCTTCCTTTTTCCCTGTCTTTTGCTTCCATCTTTCCTGGAGGCTGCAGCCAGAGGGAGTTTCTATGATGTTCATAGCATATCGCTCTCCTGTTCCTATTCCTCCACACTTCTCATTGACCTTGGGATTCTTTGTGATGGCTTACAAGGCTTTCCTGACCCGGCCCTGCCAATCACTGACTCCTGACTATTTTCAAGCCTTATTCTCCAGCCTCCCTAAAGTTCTTCCAGTAAGCTTTTTTTGGCCTAAGTTAATTTCTTCTGTATGCAACCACAGACCAAGACTCCTGAATCATCAAAGTTTATATTTGTTCTGAATGTCAGATTAAGGGCAACTTTGTTAATATTTTGTCGACAAAAATGTTCTATGTTCTTACCATGTGCTCAGTAACTGGGCCTCTGGTTGGTATTTAGCCAGTGAGTCTTTGGTATTTAGCAGCTAAATCTTTAATGACATCATTTAAATGACTAGATTGAACCTTACCTGAAGCCGGTGCCAAACATTTCCCAGTTTTGTTTTTGTTTTGTTTTGGTCATGCCATGCAGTTTGCAGGATCTTAGTTCCCACACCAGGGATTGAACTCAGGCCAGACAGTGAAAGTGCTGATTCCCAACCACTGGACCACCAGGGAATTCCGCTCTTTGTTTTTTTAGTGAACAGATTCTCCTTATATTTGAATTAAAATTTCCGTACCTTTCAACTTGACACAGACATTGAATTACAAGCAATTTTTGGACAGGACAATGCCTGCTTCATCCTGACCCTAATTATTTGCTAGGTGGACTTTGTATTAGCCAGGCCTGTCATCAGTCTCTTCTCTTCCTTGGTGAATTACCCTCTGCACATCACTTATGGTTTGTAAAGCATTTTCACGTCCATTGTCTCATTTAAACTTGCCAACAATCCTGGGAAGTATATTTGTGAAAGTGAAAGAAAGTGTTAATCACTCAGTTGTGTCTGACTCTTTGTGGCCCCTTGAACTGTAGCCTGCCAGGCTCCTCTGTCCATGGGATTTTTACAGGCAAGAATACTGGAGTGGGTAGCCATTCCCTTTTCCAGGGGATCTTCCCAACCTGGGGACTGAACCTGGGTCTCCTGCATTGCAGGCAGATTGTTTACTGTATGTATCCAATTTATGGATGAGAGAACTGAGGTTCAGAGAAGTAACAGGCTCACCCAAGCTCACATGGTTAGTGAGAAGCAGGGCTAGCTTTAAAATCTTGTCCGCTGATTCAGAACTTGCATGTTTTCTTATACCTGTACATTCATTAATTCATTCAAGAACAACAAAAATCACTGAATGCCAGAGATCAGATAAAAAATGACTATGTCAGAGATTGTGCTAGACTTTGGAAATACACCAGTGAACAAAACAGGATCCTTGTCCTTGAGGAACTTACTGACTAGCAAGAGACACAGACTGTAGCACTGATCGATGATGGGGGTGCCTCTTTATTCTGAGCCTGAAGAGCTGATCAGCAAGCCACCACTGGAGGAGACACGCCTCTATCATATCCAATCTCTTTGTTTCCCTGTGTAAAATTCAAACTCCAGGCTTAGATGGAGTGGGGTAGAATGGACACAATAAACTGTGTACAATGGGGAACAGGCAATTCTGCAAGAGAAAACTGAGACACTATAAGGAAGGGGAAATAGGAACAAGAAATGTCCACTACAATTCAGGACACTTGAGTCACTGGATTCCAAGGTTATTGTGCCTGAGTGATGGTCAAGAGTCACCATTGCCATGTCCTGGCTTTTAGTAAGTGAGTTCCCAATTTGGGACACTAGGGCTTTTCCCCATTAAGTCCATTTGACTTATTTTGGAACCATCTTCTATGAATAAAAGTGTTGCTAAGCCCTTTAGGGAGAAGGTAGAGGTCGGTGATCAGAGTCAATGTATTTTTTTTACCTTCTTCTGCCGTAATGTAAATACTTTCTATGTGCTTCTCAACCTAAGGCAGACATGACTAATTGAGCCTGGCATTCTTTCTCACTGAGCCTAGCTAGATAAACCCCAGGAATCTTACTGTACCCACAACGAATGGCAACCCACTCCAGTACTCTTGCCTGGGAAATCCCATGGATGGAGGAGCCTGGTAGGCTACAGTTCATGGGGTCGCAAAGAGTTGGACACAACTGACCGACTTCAGTTTTACTTTTCACTTTCATGCATTGGGGAAGGAAATGGCAACCCATTCGAGTGTTTTTGCCTGGAGAATCCCAGGGATGGGAGCCTGGTGGGCTGCCGTCTGTGGGGTCACACAGAGCCGGACACGACTGACATGACTTAGCAGTTAGCAGCTAACCGACCTATCTGCCAGTCCTGTTTTGGAGACTGTGGGACCTTGGGAAAATCCCTTTCTCTGCACCTCAGTTTCCCCATCTGTTAAACATTGGCTCAAATGACCTGTCATGTGCCTTCCAATTCTGACAGCATGGGAATGGAAGTTCTTCTAGGTGGGAAGTCATTTCTTAGGGCTTCCAGGCTCTAGATGAAGTTTGCCCCCTCTCTTTCCTCATCCTCCTGGCACCTTCAGGACTGAGAAGTAGGTGAGAATCATATGTGCTGGGACACAGACTAAATATTTCCCTCACAATCGATGCATGTACGCTGCTAGAGAACGCCTGAGACTCCGGGATGTGGAGTCAAGGAGCAAATCGGCAAGGATGCTCACCATTCATTGAGCACCTACTGTGTATTGCTGGCCCCACCTCTAATTTCCAGCACAGTCTTCCAAGCTAATGTTGTCATTCTTTTTCATTTTATTTTTTACTAGCGTATAGTTGATCTACAATATTGTGTTTGTTTCAGGTGTATAGCAAAGCAATTCAGCTCTTTTTTTTTTTCAGATTATTTCCATTATAGGTTATTACAAGATACTGAATATTGTTCCCTGTATTATACAGTAAATCCTCGTGCTTATCTATTTTATGTATAGTAGTTTGTATCTGTGGTGGTGAGCCCTTTGTTTTATAAATAGATTGATTTGTATTGTTTAGATCAATTTATATGTCATATAATATTTGTCTTTGTCTGATTTACTTCACTAAGTATAATATTCTTTAGGTCCATCCATAGATGGATTGCTGCAAATGGCACTAGTTTATTCTTCTTTATGACCGAGTAATATTGCATCCCACATCTTCTTAGGTCACTCTTCTGTTGATGGGCACTTGGCTTGTTTCCATGTCTTAGTCATTGTAAATAGTGTTGCTATGAATATTAAGATGTATGTATATTTTCAAATTACAGCTTTTCCCCAGATAAATGCCCAGAATTTGGATTGTAGGATCATAAGGTAGATCTGTTTTTAGTTTTTTAAGGACTCTTCATGCTATTCTCCATAGTGGCTGTACCAATCACCAACAATGTAGGTGGGAATCCACATCCTCTCTTTGTTTGTAGACTTTGTGATGATGGGCCATTCTGACCATTGTGTGACATGATACCTTATTGTGGTTTTGATTTGCATTTCTTTAATAATTAGCCATGTTGAGAATTTTTTCATGTGCTGATTGGCCATTATCTATATGTCTTTCATGAAGAAAGTCTTCTGCCCATTTTTTGATTGGATTTTTTTAAAAAAATATATTCTCATTCTTCCCTTACAGTCGAGAGTGCTGACCTCTGAGAGTGACCACACACTCCCCCAGTGGCAGAGTCACGATTAGAGCTCAGGTTCTGTGTCCACTGCTTTCACCAATTCCACCTTCTTCCAGCCGGAGAGGCCCTACGGGTGTGATCTGTAGTCCTTTGGGGGCTTTGCCAGGCCCAGCACCACTCCTGGTCCAGCTCTCCCTGGGGGCACTCCCGCCCGGCTCCCCCATCTCTCCTGGCGTTGTGTTCCCTGGGCCTATCGGCCTGTGCCTGCACTCTCTCTGGAGGGCTGCCCAGGACTGGAGAAGTTCCGCAGGGGTGCCAAGGGAGGGCCATGCTGGAGGACTTCCATTCTCCTTCCACTCTGCCTTTTGCCCAGTGACTGGCTGATACTGCAGCCTGAAATCCCAGTGCCCATGTCCAGAATCTGTGCAAACTCTGAGGGGTGATGCCCACCTGAGTCTCGCTGAGGGATCAAGCTGAAGCCTCAGCCTCACCTTTGCACCAGCTTGCACCCTTGCTTGGCTTCCTTCCCTTCCCTGTTGTCCTTCTCCAAC
This sequence comes from Dama dama, assembly GCF_033118175.1. Taxonomy (NCBI): domain Eukaryota; kingdom Metazoa; phylum Chordata; class Mammalia; order Artiodactyla; family Cervidae; genus Dama; species Dama dama. The sequence goes on from NC_083705.1 coordinate 11,879,707, forward strand.
TTTCTGACTGAAAGTAGTGCTTTAATTAATCACTTGCCTTCAAATACTCAGCTCAAAGACTGCTCTGGGCAACCTGACCTCAGATACCTTCCTTCCCTCCATTTCTTAGGAAATTACTCAATCATCATAACTGAGATTTACAGAATTCATTGCAAAGCATTTTTGAGAGATGATCTTACATAGTTCTCTCTGCCTGGAATGCCCACCCACTGCCCACTTCATTGCTGGACCCAGTTAGGTCCTCATTTTCTCTAGGAAGCTTCTCTGCTCAACTGCGTGGGGGTGATGTTCTCCTTTGTCTCCCCTGTTGTGGCAGAGCCCTGCTAGATACACATCAATCCTGGCTCCTCATTTCCCAGCCTCTCGTGCAGTTAAGTGAGGCAGTGTGACTAGTTCTAGCCGATGGAACAAGGACAAGCCAGGTACATGAATTCTGGGCCAGGCCATAAAATGTTCCATGCAGTCCTCCACAACGCCTCTCTCCTGCTTATTGGCTGACATCCAGTAGAGGATTCCAGTAGAAAGCTCCAAGGAGGCCTGGCTCTCCTAATAATTACACGGAGCAGAAGCCCCTGCCAATGCATTGCAACATGTGATGTCTTTTTAAGTCACTGAGATGCGGGGGTTGTTTGTTAAAGCAGCTTGCATTGAATGTCCTGACTAATTCACTCAGTATCCTGTAACTTACCTGTTGTGACAACAATTATGCTACCTTACAATTGATTGCTTATCTGTCTCACTGAATGGGTTGGAAGCTCCTTGAGAGCAGATACAAGATTTACATCTCCATCCACAGTGCCCAGGACAGAAGAGTTTCCATATCTGTTTGTCCAATGACTGCATGAAGCGTAATGGTCTGGTCTGCAGAATCCAGAGTTATAGGGGCTGGAATCCTCCTGTTTGTTTCTCTCCCTTTTGTTGCTTGGATCACCTTGGGCGATACTTACCCTCTCTGATCTTCGTTTCCTAATCTGGTGATAATATTAGTACCTACTTCATAGAATTGTCATGAGGATTAAATGTGGGCATGCGTTTAGCCAGAGCCTGGCAAGTAGTAAGCAGGCCACAAATAAAACTCTTATTATTATCATAGCTATTACCCCCCACTGACACTGAAATTCAGAAAGGAGGTTTGCCGGTCCCAAGTGAGGGGCAGAAATGGTCCTTGCGTTCAGAGATTCCTCTTTCTGCTATGCTTTGAGGAGTAAGTGGGGAGCTTGCCTGTCATCCTGGGCTTTTCTCCTGAAGTCTTGGGTGGCAGCCAGTGTCCTCAGCAGGAGTGGTGACCTGGGGGTTTTTAACGCCTTCAGGCAAAGGGCCTAAGTGACTTCCCTGGAGAGAATCACGCTCTTGGATGAAAGACCCCTCAGGGTGGAGATGCGGCCCGGGGCCAGGGCCCCCACTGGATGAGCCGGGCTGCAGCCTGGGGGCGCCCCTTGTTGTGAGAGACAGGCGCGGGTTTACTCCGGAGCCCTGGAAACCCGCAGCCAGCTTCCTCCATTTTCCAGGCCCTTCGCCCTTCTCTCAACCTCTCTTTCTCCTCCTCCTTCAGAAAAATACTCAGCAGTTTTCGAGCTGCCTTGGCAGTCTCTGAGCTTGAATTTCAAGACCTGCGGCCTCCGAGGATGGGAGCCCAGAGGCAGGGTTTTAGCTCGGTGAGACCCAGACGGCAGGAAGCGCGGGGTTTCCTGCGGGCGGGGCGGGGGAGGGGCACGCCAGGGTTTCCCCGGGCTGCGCGGGAGGGGCCGCAGCTGGAGGCCCGGGCCTGGACCGGCGGGAGAGAGAAGGCCCACGTGGAGCGCCGAGGAGCTCCCGGGGAGCCTGGCCCCCGGCTGCCCTGGGGGACCGCGGGGCCAGGGGCGGCCTGCGCTGTGTGCTGAGCTCAGCTCCTTTCCTGCTCTCCCTTCCGCGCCTGAGGCACCGCGCTCTTGCTCACCTCTGCCATTTTCCTTCCCTTTCACCCCCTGGTGCCCTCTACTCGCCTTTCCAGAGGCCCCTCTGTCTGTGAGGTCCTCGCAGCTGACCCATCGGCCTCCGACAGCCTCCTGTGGGCTCGCTCTCAGCGACTGCCTGTGGGGAGCGCGTCCTGTCCTAACCCCAGAATGCCTGGAGACAGCGTTGTGACTCTTCACCTTCAAGGATATCAGTGAATGAATGAACCAGTGAGGATGGATGAATGAATGAGTGAGAAAAAAGGAATGAATGAATGAACGGGAAACGGCTGCCCGCGCTACTGAAGGAATGAGTCGGTGAGATCACGGGGGCTGAATGAACTTCTCCCAGTGGGAGTGAGTGGGGAGCTAGGGGCTTCTGGCGTGACCCCCACGGGGAGAGGCAGCAGTTGTAGGAAAGGAAGCCTTGATGGCCAGGGAAGGGAGCTGCCACTGTTCATTATCCTGGGAGGACCCAGCTGGCCAAAGAGTCCCTTCCCCTCGCACGGCCCTCTGTCTTCTCTCCGGGCTCTGATGCCCCCTTAGGCTCCCATCCCTGGCCACGCTCAGAGGAGAGCCCTCCTGGCCCCCGCCCTTGGGTTTTCTTGGCAGGATCCTCCTTGGAGGCTGTTTCTTTTGGATGAAGCCTCTCTCTGACCCCTCCTCCCCTCCCCAAGTCCCCATAAAATGTCCAAAGTATTTTCTTTTACTCAATAAAACAAACAAAGGCGAGAGCAGCCTTGAGCCCTGAATCTGCAACCCTTGGCTTCGCTCCGCCCGGGCTCGCAAACCACCTCCACGCTGGAGTCTCTGGGGACCCTCCCATGTACTCCACTTCCCAGATGGGAAAGCAAGGCTCAGAAGGATCAAGAGCAGCTTGCGGAGACTTGACCTGGGACCTTCTGACTCAGCTCAGGGGAAAGTCATCCCCCTCTCAGGGGGCCATCTCCATCTCACTTTTATTCCAGCGATGTCAGCCGGCTGGGTGCTAGGCAGCTTCTGCAGTGAGGGTCCACAGTTCTCTCTGCAAGAGGCTGCCACATCACTCTGTGCATCCCTGCTGAGCATTCGCCCTACACAGGCAGGAGGATGGCAGGGCTGACTGAGGCATGGGCTGAGAATCCCACCCGGGGCTCCACAGGGATGGATGAGACCTGGGTGGGTGCGTGGGGCAGGCAGACCCATGGGGAGGAATGCAAATTGACTGAGCACACTCACTATACCAGGCGTTTATTATAGCAGGCCGTATGCTGGGTGGGCCTTCCCAGGTGGCGCTGGTGGTAAAGAATCCACCTGCCAGTACTGGAGATGTAAGAGACATAGGTTCGAATCCCTGGGTTGGGAAGATCCCCTGGAGAAGGAAATGGCAACCTGCTTCAGTATTCTTGCCTGGAGAATCCCATGGACAGAAGATCCTAGTGGGTTATGGTCCATAGGGTCGCAAAGAGTCAGACACAACTGAAGCGACTTAGCACACACACGCTGGGTATGATTATCACCATCCTGCAGGTGAGGAAACCAAGGCCATAGAGGTGACATGCCTTGTCCCAGATTATGCAGGCAGAAGTGGTGGAGATAGGATTTGAACCCAGCATTTGTCAGACCCCAAAGCCAGGTTCTAACGTGTGCTCCTAGTTGGGTGAGAGCTTGAGGTGGCAAGGGGGACAGGTACAGGTGTGGACTACCAAATGCCAGGCCCGGAGCAGGGCTCGCCCAGCTCCTGGTGTCATGCTTTCCTGTGACTGGAGGCCAAGCTTGCCCAGGCAGATGGATTCTTTCTTTGCTTGTGCGGGTTTGACTCTCCTTGCTCGATCAGTTCTTCTAGAAGCTTAAGCACTCTCTTTGGTCTTCCATGGAGGTAGATGCTCTCCAGCCCACGCGTGTGGGCCAGTCTCCCTTCTGCCTGCCTTAGCCCTCCAGCTCTGCGGTCTGTGGAGCCAGCTCCTCCGGAAAGAGGGTTCCCTCTAGACAACCCTGACCTCCATCTCCCTCTCCATCACTGGCCCCGGCTGGCCCCCTGGGCCCTGGCTTGAGAATAGACACCCCTCTGCCAAACACGGAATGGGAAGGGCCGAGCTGCAGCAGCCCAGCCAAGAGTCCCAGCCAGGGAACAGGGTCAAGAGCGGAGGGGACGGCTGGGGCCGCCGAGGGGCTGGGACCAAGGCACAGGGGGCCTGGGGCTGCAGCTGGGGGTGGGTGTGGCCTGGAGGTCAAGGGGGGAGCAGGGGGCTCCCTATCCCCAACATTAGCCAGGTCTGCCTGGCATGAGACTCAGGAATCTTGGAGCTGGAGGGGCACACAGTGGGAAGTTGCCTTGTCCCCCTGGCCCTCTTCTTAAGGGGGCCAGATCTCTTAAAGGGGTATGCTGGGCTAGGCAGGGTCGATGGGAGGCATCAGCCCTGGGGTCAGAGAGCAGTGCCCTTCCTCGGGCAGTGAGGCCTCCCCCTCTTAGGAATGTCTTGGTTCCCTGCTTCCTCACTGTAATGGCATCCAACTGAGCTTGTTGCCATTTGAGGGGCCAGGGGCCTGGGGCCCTCATTTACCTTGCCCTCTGAAGCCAGTGCTGGGCCAGGTCCCGAGAAACCCCTCAGCAATGACTAAGGAGCAGATGTCTGGGTGATGGGAGCTGTGAGCTGGGACCCCAGAGGCCCACTAGGGCCCGTCCCTGACTCACTATCTTCTGGGTCTCTCCAGGCCCACTTCATCCAAGTGGTCCAAATAGGTTCCAGCATCTCCGCTCCGCCCCCCGCCCCGAAAGCTCCTTCCCCTCTGGTGACGCCACCTCCACTCAACTCCTAAGCTTCCAGCCCCACAGCACATCTCATGTCCATGGAGTGCTCTCCGCGCTTCCTAAGTGGACATCGTAGCTTGGTATCTAAGGGGCCAGACAGGCTGCGTGCAAACCCGCACTCCGTCCAGCTCTCAGGTTCCTCATCCATAAGTGGAGCCATCAGTAACACTGTCAGAGGCCTGTGCAAAGGATTCGCTCAGTTAATGCAGGCAAAGAGATGAGAACGGGTACAACAGACAGTAGCCAGGACTGAACTTGGGTTCAGCCGGTTCCGAGCCTGCTTTCTCTCTGTTGCCGTGTGCCTTGGGCTCTCACGCTCCCTGGGCGCCTGTGGCTGGTGAGAGCTGGGCTCGGGGCTAGTCTCCTCCTCCACCCCTCTAGCCTGATTTCATGGATTCCAAGAACGATGGACAGCCGTGCGGGGTAGAATGACCCTGAAACCCCACGGCCCGTTCCCCTCCCCGGGGCTCAGCGTCCCTGTCTGCAGGTGACAGAGACAGTGTGAGTCTCAGCTGAGCTATAATGTATGAGAAAGGCTTTAAGATACACAGTGGGCGAGGCCTCCCCAGGTTGGAGGACAAGAAGGGGGCCTTCGGAGCCAGGAAAGTGAGCTGGCTGTGTCCACAGCCTCGGGCCTTGGCCTCGGCCGGCAGCTGGGCTTGGACTCCTGCTCACGGCCACCCCCTCTCACTGGCCCTGAGGGATTTCCCTGCTCTAGGCTGACCCCTTCCCGGCTGAGAATGCCTCTGCTGCTCACCCAGGAACTGCCGTGCCTGGGTGCCTGTGTGTCTGTGTGTGTGAACGTGCCCGGGTTCTCGCAGGTGCTGAGATGGACCCGCTCCTGAGCTCATGCTTGGCCCCGTGCACACAGCTCCCGCGGAGCCAGCCCGGGCGGTCAGCTCAGCCATCCTTCCCGGAGCCTCTGCAGTCCTGGCTGCCCCCGCAGGCAGATTCCCGGTGAATGGTGCTCCTGAGACTGCCACGGGCCCAGGCTGCGTCATTCCCACCCTCCCTGAGTCCTGGGACTGGCTGGGCAGGGCTCCAGCCCTGGGAACTTCGCCTGCTGCTTCTTTCTCTTTTTTCCTTCTCCTTTGAAACTTCCCTCTCTGATTCAGTGAAAATGTCCTCTGCTCCCCACTGCCTGGCTTGGCCAAGTTGACCTCGTAGGGTAGAGAGCCCTGGATCTGGAGTCTGAGCTCTGGTCGGTGTTCTGCCTTGGATATCCTGTGTGACCTCAGGAGAGTCCCTTCCCTTCTGCGAACCTCAGTTTTTCCACCTGTAAAATGGACCTGGAGGATGGTGGTAAGGGTGCATCTAGCAACAGAAGAAGAATTGCCTTTGTACCCTCCCCTACCTGTCTCCTGGCACCCTGGTGGGCACTGTTCTTTCTTTGTAGAGAGGTTTACCCAGGGGTCCAAGTTGGACTTCTCTACTCTGCCCTCCCACCAAAGCAGCTTACAGATCACTGGTCCCAGCTGTGGTAGCCTTGGGTTGAGACTCATTGGCAGTCCCAAGAAGGTACACATCTAAGATCTAGGTCCCAACTGTCCTGCCTTCCTTACCCTCCAACTCCCAGGCCAGAGGCTAAAGCACCCCTCCGTGAGGGGCTCCACCGCTAGAGGGCGCCCACCACTCCCCAAACTGATTAAAAACCAGACCAAAATGCTTACCCCCATGGAACTTAATGATAGCAGCCAAAGTTTATTGAGAATTTACATGTGTCAGGTGTCACACCAGTTCCCAGAGCACCCTTAGGAGGTGGACAGTGCCATCATTCCCACTTAACAGATGACAGACTGTGCTCTGGAAAAGTGGAATCCTGACCCAAGGTCACCCGGCTCAGTCGTGTCCAACTCTTTGAGACCCCATGGATTGTAGCCCGCCAGGCTCTTCTGCCCATGGAATTTTCCAGGCAAGAATACTGGAGTGGGTTGCCATTTTCTACTCCCAGGAACCTTTTGGACCCAGAGATTAAATCTAATCTCTTGCATTTCCTGAATTGGCAAGCAGAGTCTTTGCCACTGCACCATCTTGGAAGCCCCGACGAAACTAGGACCTGTATCCATGTCCAACTGGCGTCAATCTCAGGCCCAGAGCTGAAGGCTTGGTGACCCCTAGAGTCCAGGGTGGAGGATGATGGCTGGGATGGGAACTAGGATAAGGTGCTCAGAGATCACCAAAGGGAATGGTTTGAAGAAACTTGAAGGAAAAACCTCCAGCAGATCTTTTAATAATTGTAGTAGAGAAAACATCCTTGAAGCCCCTGTCATGCGCCAGGCACAAGTGTCAAGTGTTCTACGTGCATGAGCTTGCCCTATACTTGAAACTATCCCCTGGGATGTGTTCTAGTGTGACTTCCAGGTTATGAATGGGTAAACTGAGGCTTGGTGAAAGCAACTGTCTTGCCCAAGCTTACTCATCTGAACCCAGATCTCTTGGCCAAGTTTGTGACTCAGCTTCCACACTGTGCTGTAAAAGTGTAGTTTAGAAGTTTGCATAAGATGAATTTTACCCAGAATCTCAATATTTAAGAGACATAAGTGAGTGGAAACAGAGGAAGCAAGGACCCAGAAGCCTGAGTCCCCCCAGGTCACAGCTGGAAGATCCTGGTCAGGTGGATCTCTCTCTGGTCCCAGAGAGGAGCAGGAGTGGCTGAGGGCACAGAGCCGGTTAAGCGCAGACGAGGAGAAGAGCTCAGGCATCCTGGCCCCCAGTCCATGCTCATTCTATGTGCGGCCCTGACGTTAAGACAAGTAGAAGGATCTGTCCAGGTCCAGGCCTGGGATGAGTGGGGTTGGTGCTTCAGACTCCAGCGACGGGGCAATGAGTGGGTCTTCCTGCTGGTGAGGAGACCCCAGCCCTGGTAGAGGCCGCTGGGTTACATAGGCTGTCATAGGTCATAGCAGCCAAGAGGTGGCTTGTGGGGTAGATACTGGACCCCTATAAGCTCTAGCAGTTTTCCCATAAGCCATCCCAAACAAGCAGCCCCCATCCCACCTCTAACCTGAGTGCAGCCTGGAAGTTCTCCTGGGTAAGATGCTGGAGCAACTTGTGGTCACGTGCGTTGACTTAATGGTCTCATAGCAGATTGTCCAGCACAAAAGCACCAGCGTGGGATACAGTCCCTGCTGTGTGTGAGGCCTTCTTTCTGCATAATGGGATAACTTCCCAGTACCAGGCCCCACCTGGGGTCCACTTTATTACATGTAAGAATTCGACCTTTGGAACTTTCTGACTTCTGCCATGATGCTGGAGTAACCAAATTCAGCTGCAGTGTGGACGGCACCTCCCTGCAGCTGGGGAGACTTGTTTGGTGGGTCAGGCTGGGGCTGTGGGCATCAGAACTAATCATGTGTGCCCTACTGGGGACCAGGCTGGTGCTAAGCATGATCACAGTGAACACTTACAGCAACCCTAGGAGGTCTCAGGAACACTTGTGCTTTCACCCCGTTTATGCAGATGAGAATGTAGAGCTCACAGTCCAGTTAGAGATGCAAAGGCAGATCGGGGAAGAACAATGCAGAGTGTGTAGGGGTCACCAGTCCACATCACGCAGGCCAGACGGCAGGGTGAATGCGTGATGGGTCCAAGTGTGAGGCAGTGGGGAATGGTGGGGACTGTGGTGAACTTCAGAGACACACCCGAGTGGGTTGGTGCTGGCTGCTCTCAGCTCCAATCACTTGTTGCCACGTGGACCCGATGTGGTCACAGTCCTTAGTTTTTAAAACCAAAGCAGATATTTTGATATTTGTGTCAACTCTTCCATTTTCTCAAACTTGAAAAAATGTTTTAAAACTAATTTTTACACATCTGGGGTGGGGGGAAAGCATGAATCAGTTTGCTAAAAGTTTGTGTGTGTTTTTTTTTAAAAAAAACTTGGTCAGGCCAAACAAACCTGGAGACCAAATCCAACCTAGTAAAATGTTAGCGGGGTCTGTTTGATCCTTGAGGCAGGACCCCTAAGTTAGCCCATGATGAGAAATAAAACCTGAGCTGAGGGTGAGGAGAGATCAGGGAAGGGTAACAGTCAAAGAGGAAGGGTGACTTGGGCAGTAGGATGGCCCGAGAAAGGATGGAGGAGGGAACTGCAGAGAGTGTGGCTTCGTCAACGTGCGGCTGTATCTTGGCGCCTGTACCACTCCACACATCTTCCGAGGGAAGCTGCCATCTCGGCAGCCCCTAAAAGCAGGAGTTTGGGTTTGGGGAGGTTAAAGGAGAAACACGCAAGAGATTCCTTTTGTTGGGGCACAGGGTCAACAAACCCTAAGGATACGATATTTCCTGTCATCCTATTCATTTTTGGGGGGCCATGCTGTGTGGCATGAGGGATCTTAGTTCCCCAACCAGGGATCCAACCAGGGTCCCCTGCATTGGGAGCTTGAAGTCTTAACCACTGGACCAGCAGGGAAGTCCCTGTCCTTAGATTTAAACTGAGTCTTGTTCTTTGCAGGGATATCCTTCAGTCATGGGTCAAAGCCCTATATTTCAGGCACTTTGGGGAACAAAGGAGAGGGGACTGTGTCCACACTTGGGGAGGACAGGGTGGAGAGGGGTCGAGGTGACTAGAGAGGGCAGGGAACACAGGGCAGCTGGCAGTGGGCTTTTGGAGGAGGAGACAGGAAACATTGAGGGGGATCTCCTCTGAAGCGATCAGAAGGGCACAGTGTTTCCTACAGCTATGCCTGGGGTGGGGCTGGGGTGACAGCATCTGAGATCGTGGGGAAGGGTGGCCCCCTGACCAAGGTTACACATGAAGAGAATGGTATTTGGTCGAAGCTGTTGGAAGGGCTCCAAACAGTGTGCTGCAACAGAGCCCCACTCTATGCCCCAGTCCAACATCTGCAAGGAAGTGGTTTGACCCAGATTAAGATGGCAAATATTTTCATCTCATGAGTCAGTCCTCACTGATTGGCTGTGGCTTTGCATTAATAAGAATTTCAGGCTGTGTTGGTTCTGCCAGGAAGAATACGAAGATAGATTAATGATGCCTGTCCAGGGTACAGAAAAGGGAACAGTTTCTATTCCTGGCTTGTTGCTCATGCACCTACAAAGGAAAAAAAGTTCTTATCTTTGTTTTCTTGATCCCGGTTCCCCTCCCTTCATGGCTTGAGGCACTTATGCTCAGAGGACCTGATGGGCTCCTGTGACTTCCTCCCCTCTGGAACCTGGCTTCCACATCTGTAAGAGGGCAATGCAGTGTGGATAGTGGTAACAGTACCCACACTATGGATCTTGAAAGATGCTGTAAAAGTGAAACAATGTATTTGTTATGATTTCACTCTCATAAATGCTTGTCTATGAAGTTAGACTCAATTCCCCAGTTTTAAGTATTGTGACTTTATAATGCATTTTAATATCTGGTAGAGTAAGATCTCCCTCATCCCAATAATTTCTTTTTAATTTTTTTCATGCTATGCCCCATGTGAGCTCTTAGTTCCCCAACCAGGGATTGAAACTGCACCTCCTATATTGAAGTGTGGTGTCTTAACCACTGGACTGCCATGAAAGTTCCCCTGATTATTTTTTTTTCACCAAATATTTCATGGCTTTTCTCTCACAATTATCCTTCCAAACAGACTCTAGGATCATTTCATAAAGTTGTGATAAGAAGTAAGATTATCTTTGGTTTTCCTATAATTTTTATGGAGTCTGATGATTAAGAGTGTGGGCTGTGAAAGCAAGCAGTTGGGGTACAAATCCTGGCCCCAGGCTTGGTGATTTGGGGCAGAGACTTATCCTTTCTAGCCTCCATGTCATCATTTGTGAATGGGGCTCACAGTGGTACCAACTTCACAGTTTCTCATGACGATTAAGTAATTCGTGGGCAGTACTGCCCGGCACGTGGTGAGTGTGCAGTGACCGAGAGCTAGTGTTTGAGTCATTTGGTGCGCCCGGTCCCTTCTGCCAACGTGGTGATGATGGCTGTGGATGGGGCTGGTGTGAAGGTGGTATGTGGAGAAGCCAGGAGCTGGTGAGTGACTCCAAACTACAGAGCACAGGTCTGTGGCACAGGCTGCCATCTAGGACATCAGAATAAATGACATATGGTCTCTGATTTCTGGGGCCACAGTGTAAGGAGGAGGCAGACACAATGCCCCAATCACTGTACAGGCTGGTCGAAGGTTCTGTCTGTTCAGACAGAGGGATGACACCCTGCAGGGTGGCCAGAGTGCTGGGAAGACTTCCAGGCAGAGGGAGGTGATGCGAAAGCTGAGAGCATTCCAGAAGTTGGGCGTGGCCAGAGCAGCTGCATCAGAAGCCAAGTTTGGGGACCCCTGTACACATGTACACTTGGAGCGTCAGGCTAGGCAATTTAGGATTTATTATAAGGGTAATGGGGAGTCAGTAAAAAACTCTTAAAAGGTGCAGAGGCAGGTTGACACCTGGTGAGAGCTGTGTTGGGGAGAGACTTCTAGGGAGGCACTTGCGGAAACTCCCTTGGGGCGTCCTTGGCACATGCTGACTGTGGCCCTCCCCAGCACGAGCCACACTGAGAGCCTCTCCTCCGCACCAGCTCTGGGATCTGTGTTGCAGCCACTCACCTGCTCCCACGGATGGCAAAGAACCTCCCGCCTTCCTCCTCGCCCTCGCCCCCATCCCTCCTCCGCGCCTTCCCCTCCTCTCTGCCTCCCATTTACACCACCCTCCCCCCTTTTTTAGTCCTATTGCCTGGTCCTGACAAAGCTTCACCAACAACATTTTCCAGCTTCATTTTCCCTTAAAAATGGCACCTCATGTATCTGGACACATGAGGACAACTTGGATGGAGGCAAAAACAAAAGACATCTGAGCAGCCAAATAGAAATCATCAAGTTCATCGTTCCTACGTGCTGGTGACTCTGCCCACTCGGGATTCTCACTGAGAGCTTAACTCTTCCTTTACACGTGATTCGAACATTATTTCTTACCACGTTTCCTAATATCACATTTTGAAGCAACACATTACAAGTGCCTCCTTGAATTTTAATACATCATTACTTACCATTTACCACATTTTATTGCTCTTCATTTATTTTTTCGTATTGTTATTTTTTCTGATTATAAACACAATAGACACACTGTAAATATTCTGAGAAAATGCAGACTTGTAAAAGATGATGTGATGGTTAATTTTGTCAACTTGGTTTGGCCACAGTGCCCAGACCTATGGTCAAATACTATTCTGGATGTTTCTTTGAGGGTGTTTTGGAGGTTAGCGTTTAAATTTTATCCAGGTGATTGATGGTGGTGTTGAGTCCCACTTTGTCCTTGCTGACTTTCTGCCCGCAGGGTCTGTCTGGTGCTGACAGAGGATTGCTAAAGCTTCCAACTACAGTGGTGAATTCATCTAGATCTCTTGCCATCCTATCCGTCTTTGTCTCACATATTTTGATGTTCTATTCTGAGGCACATACACATTAAAGATTGTTATTTATTTTTGGAGTATTGGCCCCTTTTTCATTGTGTAATGTCCTTCCCTCTTTATTCTTTTAAATTGGTGGACTTTGAGTAAAGCAGATTGCCCTCCACAATGTAGGTGAGCCTCACCCAATCATTTGAAGGGCTGAATAGGTTTGAAAAGACTGACCTCTCCAGAGCAAGAGGGAATTCTGCAGTAGATGGCCTTTGGGCTTGAACTGTGACAGTTGCTCTTATCTGGGCCTCCAGCCTGCTGTCCCATCCTGCAGATTTTGAGGATACATAAATGACCTTGGGCAGGGTGATGGCTTTTTAGGTACAACACCAAAGGTATGATGTATGATAGAAATAATTGTTAAGTTCAACTTCATTAAAATTAAAAACATTAAAATTAAGAACTTCTGCTATGGGACAATGTCAACAGAATGAGAAGACAAGTCACAGTCTGGGAGAAAATCTTTGTAAAAACAGATCTGATAAAGGACTGTTAGCCAAAATACTGGGTTGGTCAAAAAGTTCCTTTGGTTTTTAAGTAAAAATAAAAACACATTTTTCATTTTCACCAAGCACTTTATTGAACAACATATTCATCGTTTTGTTCCACTACCTTCTGCCATTTTTCAGGCACTTCATAATTCTTTCCAAAACATTTTATCTTTTTGAGCAAAGAACTATTCCAGGTGCTTTTTACAGTCTTGTAGAGAATGGAAATTTTTTCCATTAACAGAATTTTATAAAGACCAAAATAAACGGAAATCTGAAGGTGCAATGTCTGGTGAATATGGTGGATGAATCAGAACTTCCCAGCCAAGCTCTAACAGTTTTTGCCTGGTCATCAAAGAAACATGTAGTCTTGCGCTATCCTAATGGAAGATTATACACTTTCTGTTGACTAATTCTGGATGCTTTTCATCAGTCGAGTGCTACCTTCAATTGGTCTAATTGGGAGCAGTACTTGTTGGAATTGATCACTTGTTTTCCAGAAGGAGCTCATAATAGAGGATTCCCTTCCAACCCCACCGTATACACAACATCACCTTCTTTGGATGAAAGCTGGCCTTTGGTGTGGTTGGTGGCGGTTCGTTTCACTTGCCCCACAGATTCTTCTGTTCCACATTATTGCACAGTATCCACTTTTCACTACCTGTCACAATTTGTTTTTAAAATAGAACATTTTTATTTTGTTTCAGTAGAGAATCACATACAGAAATATGGTCAAGAAGGTTTTTTTCACTTAACTTATGTGAAACCCAAACATCAAGCAACTAACATATCCAAGCTGGTGCAAATGACTTTCAATGCTTGCTTTGGATATGTTGGGTATGTTGGCTATCTCCCATGTGGTATAATGTTGTTTGTTCTCAGTTAATGTCTCAATTTGATGGCTATCAACTTCAGCTGGTCTACCCAACTGCGGCGCATCGTGCAGTGAGAAATCTCCAGCAGGGAACTTCACAAACTTCTGACATGTTCAGTCAGTCACAGCACTTTCTCCACACATCACACAAATCTTTTTTGTGTGTTTCAGTTGCATTTTTACCTTTCTTGAAATAATAAAGAATAATATGTTCAAAATGTTGCTTTTTTCTTCCATCTTCAATATACAAAAATTTACCAGCTTTTGTGAGTTTTTTAAAAAATTCATGCTGTTATGACAGCTGCCAAAATACAATCTAACAAAATTGTTCTGAATGAAGCTAAAGACAACTAAGCGCTATTCGAGCCATCTCCTGGAAAAGTCAAATGAGCTCTTTGGCCAACCCAGTGAATGAAGGACTCTTAAAAATCAGTGACGAGAAAATGAACAACCGAATTAAAAAATGAGCAAAGGACGTAGTAAACAGACATCTCACTAAGGAGGATATACAGATGGCGAGTAAACATATGAAAGCTAGATAAAAAGATGTTTAACATCACATACTGTTGAACATGAATACGTGTTCAACATCACATATTGCAAATTAAGATGACAATAAGATAACACTACACACCTATGAGAATGGCAAAGTCCAAAGTACTGATAATACCAAATACCGGTGAGGATATCATGCGACAGGAAACCTAATTCATTGCTGGTAAGAATGCAAAATGGTACAGCCACTGTGGAACACAGTTTGGCAGTTTCTTATAAAACTAAACATACTCTTACCATGTGACCCAGCAATCATGCTCCTTGATGTTTACCCAAATGAATGGAAAACTATGCTCACATGTAAACCTGCATATAGATAGAAACTTTATTCATAATGGCCCAAACTTGGAGGTAACCAAGAAGTCCTTCAGTAGGTGAATGAATGAATGAATAAACTATGCTACATCCAGACAATAGAATGTTATTCAGCACTAAAAAGAAATGGGCTATCAGGCCATGAAAAGACAAGGAGGAACCTTAACACGTATATTGCTAGGTGAAAGAAGTTAATCTGAAAAGGCTATACACTGTGTTATCCCAACTATATGGCATACTGGAAAGGCAAAACTAATAAAACAATAAAAATCTTAGTGATTTCCATGACTTAGGAGGATGAGAAGGATGAATAGGTGGGGCACAGAGGATTTTTAGGGCAGTGAAACTATTTTTTATGACACTATAGTGGTGGATACACGTCATTATGTGTGTGTGTGCACGCTCAGTTGTGTCCAACTCTTTGCAACCCCATGGACTGTAGCCCGCCAGGCTCCTCTGTCCTTGGAATTTTCCAGGCAAGAACACTGGAGGGAGTTGCCATTTCCTTCCTCAGATCTTCCCGACCCAGGGATTGAACCCACGTCTCTTGCGTCTCCTGCAATGGCAGGCATGTTCTTTACCAGCTGAGCCACTACATGTCATCATGTGCTGTGTTGTGCTTAGTCACTCAGTTGTGTCTGACTCTTTGGGACCCCATGGATTGTAGGTTCCTCTGTCCATGGGGATTCTCTAGGCAAGAATACTGGAGTGGGTTGCCATGCCCTCTTCCAGGACATGCCCTCTTCTAGGACATACATCTGTCCAAACCCATAGAGTATACAACATCAAAAGTGAACCTAATGTAAATTATGGACTTTGGGTGGTAATGATGTGTCAATATATGCCCGTTATTTTAACAAATTGGCAGTTCTAAAGTAGGATGTTAATAGTGGAGGAGCTTGTGCCTGTGTGGGCGGAGGGACATATAAGAACTCTGTATTTTCCACTCAATTTTGCTGTAAACCTAAAATTGCTGTTAAAATAAAGTTTGTTGATTTAAAAAAAAATCATCCCATGAAAAGAACAACTATCAAGAGCAACATATCATTTGGAGTATTTTACAAAATATCTGTCTATATTATATGTACATTTATTATGTCTGCAACTTTGCTTTGTACATTTTTTGTTTTAGATAGCTTTCATTGACACAAACATCTGTCTTTGTCTTCAATGAATGAATATTGTTTGATAGTTGTTTGTATTATTTTACATTTCTTACTATAAATGCCATAACAAAATTTCTGTCTTTATGTTTTTGCCCAAGTTTTACTTTTTTTTTTTTGAGTTTTCAAATTTTAATTAATAACTTGTTTCATCTCATAGACTAAAGAAATGATCAAAAAGAAATTGTGAATAACAAGCTATAATAACATAGCTCACTCCGACGGGACCTCCCTTTTTCACCCTACTGTTAGTAATATTACAGTTAAAAAAACTATATTCTTCTATATTTTTTCTGTTAAGATCATCTCATAAATTTACAATGCTATTATCAGTTTGCAAGACTGATATAAATTCACTCTATTTTTCTACAATGAAAATTATTAATTTAAAAGCATATGATGTCAAGATGAAAACACAAACATTTCAGTAGCAAGGACTGGATCAGTTAAGAATTATTTTTCCTGTAAAACATTCTGAAGCCAAGTAAAATATCCATTCTTATAACATACCTATAATATGAGACTAAGGAATGAGGTTACATATAGACATACATTGCTTTTTTTTTTTATTTAATTTTTTTAAAGTAGGCATTTGTAAATAAAAAAAGAGGGACAATATAACTTTAATTGACCTCAATATGTTCAATCAAACTTGTGGCTTTTTTGTAACCAAGTTTTACTTTAAGATAAATTCCATATGTTAACTTGTTCAATTGTCTTCCAAAAATGTTGGTTCAGTTTACAATCCTACCAACACCAAATGACAAGGCCCGTTTCCTCACACTCTCAGTACTAATACCAACCTTGTTAACCTTTATCAAAGGCCGAGGCAAATTTTTAAATTTTCTTCATTTCATGATTACTGGTGAGGTGAAAATTTTTTCTTTATTCTTTCTTTTTCTAAAAAAATAATTTTATTTCTCTCCTGCATCACACAGCACATGGGAACTTCTTTTCCCGACCAGGAATCAAACCAGTGCCCCCTGCAGTGGGAGCATGGAGTCTTAACCACTGGACCGCCAGGGAAGTTCAGAATTTTTTCCTATATTCAGTTTTGGTTCTCTGTATTGCCTTTATTTTTTTTTTCTCTGTATTGCCTTTAAATGCCATTTCACATTATATGTTCTCTCAGTATCATTCTTTCATGATATATCTCTTCTAAATATCTCCCTAGAGCTCGGGACAGCACTAAAGGCATAGTAAGTGAGTGAGTGAAGGAATGAATGAGGAAGCAAGACCACCACTTCATATCTCAGAGGTAGTACATGGTAAGGAGAAATTCTCCATTTGGTTCCGTGATTCAAAGATGAATCTCTTTGTGCTTCTGGCCAGAGGAGGTCTTGGCAGAGGGACGTGCCCTATTGAGAGGAGAACTTGAGGCTTCTCAGGTGAGCAAGGGCCAGGTGTTGGGACTGAGAACACCCTCCCACCTAAGGTGAGAAAGTGGAATTTAGCTTGTCATGCAAGAACGCTCCCATTTCAGTCATTCAAGTGCCCGTTGGGGCAAATAACATCACATTTATGCACTTAATAAGGGAGATGTGTTTTGGAGGAATTTATCTGCAAATATCATAGAGTTGGATACTGGTAAGATTTAATGAAAAAAGATAAAGAACAATAGCCTAGGCATAGCTCCCTGTGCTATGGGGTAGACCTCTGCTGGTTATTTTACGTATGTGCCATGTGTGTGCTCAGTCGTTCAGTTGTATCCAGATCTTTGAGGCCCCATGGACTATAGCTCACCAGGCTCCTTGGTCCATAGAATTTTCCAGGCAAGAATAGTGAAGTGGGTTGCTGTTTCCTACTGCAGGGCATCTTTCAGACCCAGGGATTGAATTCACGTCTCTTGTGTCTCCTGCATTAGCAGGTGGATTCTTTACAACCTGGGAAGCTCTATTTTATATATAGTAGTGTGTATAGTTGAGGTTTCCCTCGTGGCTCAGGTGGTAAATAATTCGCCTGCAGTGTGGGAGACCTGGGTTCGATCCCTGGGTTGGGAAGATCCCCTGGAGAAGGGAAAGGCTACCCACCCCAATATTCTGGCCTGGAGAATTCTATGGACTGTATAGAGTAGGACATGACTAAGCAACTTTCACAGTGTGTATTTTTTAATCCCAAACTCCTAATATAGGGAACTATACCTAATATCTTCTCAGGGGTAAAGAATCTGCCTGCCAGTGCCGGAGGTGTAAGAAACAGTGGGTTCAATCTCTGGGTGGGGAAGATCCCCTGGAGTAGGAAATGGCAATCTACTTTATGGAAAATTCCATGGACAGAGGACCTGGCAGGCTACAGTCCATGAGTCACAAAGAGTCGGACACATTGAGTGACTGCGCGTGCACACACACACACACACACTCAATATCTTGTAACAAATTGTAATGGAAGAGAATGTTAAAAAAGATATATATATATATATATATATGCATATATATATATATATATGTATCACTTGATGTGCACTAGAAACGAACAGCACATTGTAAATGTAATATATTTCAATAAAACTTGAAAAAAGATAACCCATGTAAATCCACCTTTGGATATTACTCTCCAACAATTGCTGCTGGGTGCGGTATGGAGAATAGGCCACACCCACTAGTGTTCAAGCCAATCAGAATGTTCAGGGTCCAGGCTAATTCAGCCAACCAGAGAGCAGCATTCTCTGATGCAGTGTCCGGGGGCCCAGCTAATTGATTTCTGCCAGTGACAGAAATTTAGCTGTCTGACTGGAGAAGTGGTTGATGGGGTTGGGGGAAGTTTTCAAGAATTACGAGTCAATTGAAAAGGTAAAGTCCACATAATTACTCACATAATAAAACATTTACTGAGCCTTTACACATCAGTCAGGTTCAAAATGCCCTGAGCGAGGTTAAGTAGCCTGCCTAAGGTCGCGAAGTAGTGTGAAGTCTGTGTCTCTGACTGCTCCACCCCTCTGTGAAATAATAATTATCACTGATATTTAATGATTACTTCCTGAGTGCCACCTATTGAGCCTTTAGACGTGAAATGCACACAAGAACTCTATGAGATGGGTACTCTTACCAGTTCATTTTCTGTATGACGGATCAAATAATAATACAAAAATCTCAAACCTATCTTAAATACATCTCCTGTTGGGAGAGACTTTGACAAAGGTGGAAAATGTGAATCTTAATCCTTTGTGTAAAAATTAAACCAAAAAACCCAAAGCCCAAACCCAAAGTCTAGTCCATGTAATTATTTAACAAATGTTCATTGACGGAATGAATAAGGGGGGAACTGAGACCCAATTACAGGAGACCCAGTGGAGAGCCACCAAGAATGATAGATGACAAAGCACCGTAGGACCAGATAAACATTGGCTGGATGCCTGAAGGAAAGGACAGAGGACTGTGCCTAATTATAATCCAAGGTAGAAGATGTGATACATGGATTGTGGGACTGTAGGACTTGGGCACTCCACATCCTTTGCCTTGTCCCCACCTCCCACATGGTCTTCAAAACGTTCAGGATCAGATCTGGTACCCTCTGGGTGGCCCCAAGACAGAGGAGGGCTCACATTTACATACAGGGGCGCCAGCACTCTCAGGTGGACACGGGGACCTAGCCTCACAGCTGGTGTCCCACGTAGCGCTGGCTCTGCTGGTTGTCATGGATACACCCCTATGTGGACAGCTGCACGCACACACACACACACACACGTGTGCACACACACACACTTCTTTGGGGATCCTGTAGAATTCCTAAACAAGGAAATCATTCCTGCATGCCTTTTGTTGTTGTTGATGGTGTGATGGCCATTTCCCGGGTACCTACAGAGTGCCCTGCATTGTGCTGAGCCAGGGGCCTGTCCTTGCGGGCCCCAGGAGGGAGAGGCCCCGACTTAGGAATCAGGAGGACTCAGGTGAAGGGGGTTAAAGTGTCAGGAAATCCATGGTGGTGCTGATGGGCCCGTTGGGGAGAGCTTGTCAGAAAAACTACGGGGAGCTGGCTCCAGTTCAGACATCTTCCAGGAACACAGAAAACAACCACATTTTACTAATTATAGCGAAGGAAAACACGCTGCGATTACAGCTAAATTACGTTAGGACAGAGCTGGCTGGCTCCACCGGGGCTCTATCTCTCGGGCTCGGGTTTCAGCCAGGCTGGGCGGTGACAGGACAGGCCGGCAGGCCCGCAAGGCTTTGGCCGTGGAAGACCCCGCAGCCCCGTTCTTCGCGGGGTCATGACCCTGCCGTGACCGTGGGAGTCCTCAGGCCAGTCCCTGTGCATGACCCACATCTTGTCCTCCCCGAAAGGGGCTTCCCCGGGCGCCTGGGCTGGAGCGGAGGGCCGAGAGGGCCGCCGAAGCATCCGGTGCGGCTCTTCTTCCCTCCCAGACCAGAGGGTCGGAGAACTTCAGCGCTTCGAGGATGCTCCGGGCCAAAGCTTTAGTCATTTAGAAGGTAACTCGAGTGGGTTGTTTTCCTAAACCTTCTCTCCTGTTGCAGCCACCAACTCTGTCTTTTCCTTCCAGCCCCCATGGTCTGCACCTGCCAGGGAGGTCTTGGCACCTGTTTGGGGGAAGGGAGGGTTGGACCCTCTACCCCTGTACTTGCTGTAATTATTCCCAGAGGGCCAATGTCTGACTCATGGCTTACTGGTAGGAAGGAGGGAAAGACGGAAGGACAGAAGGAAGGAGGGAGGACGAGGGAGGGAGGGAGAAAAAGAGGGAAGAGGCAGGCAGTCATCAGTGTAGGACAGACCACTTAACTGGGCATTTGCTAAGTGCCAGGCATCGTCCATACAGTATCTCCCTGACTCTTTACAGTAACCCGGAGGATGAGCACGCAGTTCGATGCTCCCCTGCGCTCTACAACTGCGCACACACGGCAGGTATTCAGCAAACATTTCAGTAATTTCCCAAGTGAGCAAGTGAGGCCAGGAAGCTAGGTTGTATCACTACTTGTAGGTGGGGCTCCTGGAACTCGGCTGGGACAGTGACAATGATAACATCACGGGACTGGGGTTCCAGTCCAGCTGTTTGGCTCCATAGCCCATTCACTCGCTCTCACACAGGCTGCTCACCTTTGGGTGCTAATGAAAGTGACCACTCTAGTGACCACAGGGCCCCCAGTTATGATGGCATCTTAATCTCCAGCCTCAATCTTGTTGAGCCTGGGGCTTAACCAAGGGTATGCTTTAATTCTTCCAGACACTGTGCTTTATTTATTTATTGTGTTGGCCAGGTGACATGGCATATGGAATCTTAGTCCCCTGATCAGGGATCAAACCTGTACCCCCTGCGTTGAGCGCAGAGCCTTAACCACTGGACCACTAGGGAAGTCCCCAGATCCTGTGCTTTAAGATGCATGGTCCCATTTAATCTTCACTCCACAATTTGGGGATGGGGTGACCCTGAACATCCTCACAATTTTAGATGAGGGCCCTGGGGTTCAGAGAAGTAAGTGAGGTGACTTGCCCAGTCTCACACGGCTGCTCCGTGGGGGTGTGGGGTTCCGTCCTGGTCTGTGGGTTGCAGCAAGCACCACAGTGCCGGGGCAGAGTCCCCGTGGGGCCTGGTCTTGGCTACCTCCTCCGGGCCTGATGGATGGCCAGGCTCAGGGGCCAGGGTGGGAGGCCCTCACCCCTCTGAGGACAGACCCCGCAGCTGTTCCCCAGGCCTTCTGACTAGGAGGATAGTGTTTGGCCAGGGCCCCTGGGCTCAGCTCAGGGAAAACACACCGGCTTGTGCCCGGGGCCTGTGGAGCTGGATCCATCCCAGATCCAGGGGCAGCAGGAGGTGTGGCCTTGGGCATGGAGAGCAGCTGGGCTGTGGTCTGGTGGCCACTGTGTTCTGGCCAGTTATGCTGGTGTTTACAATCCACATTTTTAATAATCTGATGTTATACTTGGCCCTAGATCCCTTCTGCAGGGCCTAAGGCTTGACTCCAAGATGGTCTTCTAGTTCCTTCCAACTCCTGCCCTGAAATGAGCAGGGAAGAGAGAGAAAGAGACCTAGAGGGAGACGGGGGGCTGGGAGACAGATGTAGGAGCAGAGAGGGGAGGGAAAGCCACCTGACATTTAGGGAGCTCCTACTTTTTACCAAGAGTATTTTTAACATTAGTTTTATATGGTTTCCACAGCCTCCCAGTATGGTGTGTTTTCTGTGCTCATTCTGTGGATAAAACTGAGGCCCAATGTCTGAAGCTACCTGTCCAAAGTCACACATCCAGGGTGGGTAAGCCTGTATTTGACCTCAGGTGTGTCCTGCCCCAGCGCCTGGGTCTTTCCCAGGATGCTTGCTGAACTAGAGATGAACCTGGAAATGCTGCTTGCTCGGGAGGACTCACCTTTTCCAGGGGCCGAGCAAGCTTTCCCTCCAGGTTTAGGGGAGAACAGAGATGAATGGCTATTCTCAGGGCAGGAAAGCCCAGACCTTGAGCTCTCCCTTTCCTCTCCTTTCCCATTCTCTCCTTAGCAGTCTGTCCACTCCTCAGCCTGGGGTGGTGGCGTGACTCAGCCTTGCAGGTAAATGTGGGGCTTTCAGCCAGCCTGCTGCCTGCCGGCCCCTCAGGGTCTACCGAGTCAGGAACTGCAAGGCCAGGTCTCCCTTTTTAGGGACAGGTCCGGTGTGGAACCATGCCTGGCTGAAGCTATGAAAGGACTCTGATCTCCAGGCCCCCACCTCTGCCCCTTTCTTATCTTGCTTCTCTCTGAAGCAGCGGGATGGACAGTGAAACCAGATCACAGCACTCTTGTGTACTAGCTGCACACGTCATAACTCTAATAAGTACATGGTATTGGGCTTCCTCATGGCTCCGTGGTAAAGAACCTGCCTGCCAATGCAGGATGCGCGAGATACTCTGGTTCAATCCCTGGGCCAGGAAGATCCCCTGGAGAAGGAAATGGCAACCCACTAAAGTATTCTTGCTGGGAAAATCCTATGGACAGGGGAGCCTGGCGGGCTACAGTCCATGAGGTCACAAAGAGCTGGACACGACTAAGCCACTACACCTCAAAATTGTGCTAATAACTCAGAAAAAAGCCTAACTAATAATTGCAGGATATTTATTGTGTTCACAGATGGCTGAATACTTTCTACTACTCTCTGTCTGAGAATTCTCAAATGGTCCTTTGAAGTAGCCAAGATTATTGTTCCCATCATACAGATTTGGAATTTGCCTGTCTTTCCACAGCCAGCAAGTGGCACAGGCCCCATTCTTAACGGCCCTGTCATAGTGCTTTCTAGGGCTTTGGCTCTTAACCTCAGTTTCTTCATCTGTAAAACGGATCTGCCAATTCCAACCTTAAAGAACTGGTACAACGATGCAATGAGCAAATGAAGGCAAAATGTTTAGGATATGTATTTTGCTGTTTGTTGTTTAGTTGCTAAGTGTGTCCGACTCTTTGTGACCCCGTGGACTGTAGCCCGTCAGGCTCCCTTGTCCCATGCAAGAATGCTGATGTGGGTTGCCATTTTCTTTTCCAGGGGATCTTCCCGACCCAGGGATCAAACCCGTGTCTCCTGCATTAGCAGGCAGATTCTTTACCACTGAGCCACCTGGGAAGCCCTTTTAGAACATAAGGGGTGCCCGAAAGATAGTTGCCTCAATTTGTCAGTCCTTCAACAAGTGTTTAGTGGGTTCCTACCTGTGCCAGGAACACACAGGTGAAGTCTTGCTGCTTTCTGGAGCTCCGAGGTCTGTGGTGAAGACAAACAGTAAGCAAATCACGACACATAATTGATGAGGTGATTTCAAGTGTGCCCTGTGCTGCCAGAAAAAAGGGTCAGGTAAGGACTGGAAACGCGGAAGGACGACACCCAGGGGAAACTAAGGTCGGGAAGTCTCTCTGCCCTAGGGCACTGCGAGGGGTCCTCAGGGTTGAGGAAAGAGGATATTGGAGGGGCAGAGGGATTCTCCTCCATCTTCTCTGCAGCAGCCAGGTGAGCCCTGGGTGGTCGGCTCCAGGAGTCCAAACCCACCCAGCTAAAAATGTCCCAGTTCTACAGGCAAGTGTCACCTGTCTGCAGCTGGGAGCTTGCTCAGCAGGTCGGGGGTGGGGACTGGTGTCTGAGGTCTGTGGAGGCCAAGCATAGCCGGGCCTGCCTCTTATGGCCTGGCTGTGCGGATCTGGCCTAGCCCTGCCTGCTGTTGAGATGACTGGAGTCTGGCCACTGGTTCAAACCTATCTCTGGTGTTTATTTCCTGTGAGTGACCTCACTTTGTGGAGCCTCAGTTTACCTGATTTATGAAATGGGGATCTTAATAGCCACCTCTCTGTTTTGAGGATTTAATGGGCGAATGAGTGAGCTATTGTTATGTTTTACTAAAAATCTCTTGACAGCATATTAGTTTCCAGCTTGTACTACTTGACAAGTTCATTTAATTCCATATCACAAACTCCTGAAAGAGGTGCCTTTGTTATCCCCAGGTTACAGACGGGGAGACAAAAGCTCAGGAAAAGTTGGGGAACTTGGTCAAGATCACAGAAGTGTGACAGAGTTTATGAAGGAAGAGTAAAACACAGCAGGATACTGCAAATGAGCGGAAACTGCAACTGCAATTTACGGGGTCCCTTCTAGGTGCCTGGCAATTTGTGCACAGGTCTAGATCTGCTTGCTTCAAGGTGGCTTCTCTATTCTGACTTCAGAGTTTCTGCAGGGTGGTGGTGGCAGTTTGGGGACATCAGTTCCATTTGGCCCTGGCCTCGCAATCGTGTAGGGCCTTAAACACAGACAGGTTCAACAGTCTCTTCAAATATGATTACATATACTATTAGGATTGCCAGATTTAGGAAATAAAGATGTTTTGAGAAACACAACAAATATTTTTTTACTGTAAATATGTTCCAAATATTCTAGTTTCTTCTAACTCTTAGGTACAGATATATCTATATTGAAACGTTGTTTGCTGTTTATCTGAAACTTGAATTTTACTGGGCATCCTGTATTCAATCTGTCCACCCTATATACTGCCCCAGAACCACCCTGATAGGATTAAAAGAAAACAGGTTTCATCTCACCATTTATTACACTGCCTTGCCTATAATACTATATGGACTGATAATTTTTAAAAGTCCTAAAATTATCTTGGGGCTATCTTGCATTTTATGGGCTTAAAAATCTTCAGTTTGTTCAATGCTTATATTTAAAGCAGGCTACAGATTAACAACAAGGTCCTACTGAATAACAGGGAGCTATATTCAATATGCTGTGATAAACCATAATGCTAAAGAATATGAAAAAGAACATATGTAACATACATATAACATATGTATATCTGAATCACTTTCTTGTACAGAAATTAACACAACATTTAAATCAATCATACTTCAATAAAACACATAAAGAATAAAACATGCTACAATATTTTGTAAACTTAAGTTGATATTTGGGTGGGCAAACTATGGCCTGTGTGCCAAATCCAGTCCAAAATAAAATATATTTTATTTATACAAATAAAGTTTTATTGGCACACAACCCCATGCATTTGTTTACAGATTGTCTATTGTCACACCACAATGGCAGAGTAGAATTGTGGGACAAGACCATATGGCCACAAACCCAAGATATTTACTATCTGCCCCTTTATAGAAAGTTTGCTGATCCCTCTGCTGTTATTATTCCTATTGATCAGAGTTTGCATCCTCAGCAGTAGCAACATACAGGTGGTCCTTGCATGTGGAGGCGGTGGAGGGGTGACTGGAGTTTGGAGATGTCATTTCTAAGCCTCTCGACAGCTTGCCTGACCCATGGTGAGAGTCCAGTAGGGGTGAACATTCCCTCACCTTTATTCTCAAATTTTCTCCACCTCCTTCTCTTAGAAAGGGAGCTCCTCAGTAAGCCCCCCTCCACTCTCATGGAGGTCTGCTCTGCAAATTCAAAGCAGGTTTCTTCTGCATTTTGAGCCCTGTCTGCTTTTCACAAATTTCACCTGGCTAAAAATAGTCATGTGCCTAATCCCCTGATTCAAGTGTTCAGCCCAGGGGGGAGGTCTGTACCCTGATTTTTTGCAGCCCTCTTTCTCTATGCTTGACAACCCCATCTGCTTGTCAGTTGGGGTGCAGAATTTGTCAAGTTCCCATCCTCGGGGCTTAGGGTTCAGCTGGGTTTAATCGCAGCCCTCTTTGGAGAGGGCCAGTGAGCAGATTGGAAACAGGAGAAGAGCTGGGTCAGGCAGCGCATGTGAGAATTCACTCATTGTCTATTGCTTCAAACCTGCCTCTCCTCCCCCAGACTTGCGGGGACAATAAGTCATCTCTCCTGTTTGAACACCTGAGAGGAATTCTTCCTTTTTCCCTCCATCTCTCCATCCATATATCCATCTCAGAGCCAGTTTCCCAGAGAAACTGACCAAAGACAAACTCTATCTTCATACTCAAATAGGACTTCCTGGTGGTACAGTGGGTAGGAATCTTGCCAACGCAGGGGATACAGATCCCCTCTCTGGTCTGGGAAGATCGCACATGCTGCAGAGCAGCCAAGCTTGCACAGCACAGCTACGGAGCCTGCGTTACAGAGCCTGTGTGACAAGAGAAGCACCGCAGCGAGAAGCCCACACACCGCGGCAGAGGACACCCCACTCGCCGCAAGGAGAGAAGAGCCTGCGTGCAGCTACGGAGACTCCGCACCGCCAAAAACAAGTAAATAAATGGGATTTTAAAAAATCTGACATTATTAAAAAATTCAAATAAACTGTTGTCAAGAACTGTAAAGGGTCTGAGATGTTATCTACTTGTAAGTTAACAGATTGACCTGCAGGGCTTCATGGAGGCTGGCAGAAGACACAGGCCTCCTGGGTCAAAGAACGATCAGAGTACATTGACTCAGCTGGCAGCATGACTTTCACTGATGTGGGCAGATGTGGAAAGGCCAGGTGAATGCTGTACATGTAGTCGGTTTGTGTCACAGCTGAGCAGCCTGAAGGAGGGGGAATTAGATCCTTTTAGTGGGCAGAAATCTTGCCTGACTTTTGCCCTGGAGGAAGACATTTTCTTTGGGATCCTGGATAGGACACAAGTGTCCACTGCTGTGGAGGGAGATGCCATCTATCTTCCAGGACTGAAAACATAGTTCAGAGCCTCGACTCCCAAGATATGCAGAAAAGTGAGAGTTGATTCCCATCTGCTGTCAATCTGTTAACCTTGACTAACTATGTGAGCTTTCCTAATGATTGTTTTTGTGCATAAAATGAACAGTGCTCACAACTGTCATGAGTTATTGCAGGCTTTTAAGCTAGTAATACTACATCGCTCTTTGACCAATAAGACATAAATCCTCCAAGGCAATTTTCACTCGGAGTTATATTTGAAATCATTGCCTATGTTCGGAAGCAAAGGTTTAGATATTAACAATGGTGTGTCTTCTATGTATTACTGATGTCGTTACAATGATTAGACACATTGGGAAACCTACATGATTACATGACCATTTATCACACACAATTTAGGGATGCCAAAAATGACTGTGAAGCTGGCATTTTGTTACTGGCTTTACAAAGCAGAGACCAAGGCTGAAGCCAAATAGTATATTTGGGTTGAATTCTGAGGCCGAATTTGAATGTTGAGGCATCTCAAATTATAACACAGAGTACTATTATAATACCACTGCATTCATTCAGAATAAACTGGCATGTGGAATTGGGAAGGGGAGAGAGGGCTGTAGAAGTCGATGAGTGGGGGTCATTTAACACAAAATCTCTGGTAAGCATGGATATGCTTCCTGGCAGAGATGAAATTTAAGGTCGGGCTCTGCAGAATGAGTGGGAATTAACTGGGTAGGGGTGGGGAAACAGCATTTCAGCCCAAAGGATGTGCTAAACCTCAGAGTGAGAGAGAAAGCAAGTGCCCGGTGTTTTCTGGAAACCCAAAGCAGCTCAGAGCGGAGCATAACCAGCAAGCGGTGTGTGCGGGAGGGGAGGAGTGCGCTGAGGGGCGCAGAGCGAGGCCGGGCTCACGGTCAAGGTGAACTGTGCAGACCTACAAGGGCCTAGGTCCACTCCGAACGTGGTCAGGGCCACCGCAGGACTTCAGATAGGGTTGAGAGTCAAGGCTATGCTTTAGAAGGATTCCCTCTGGGCAGGAATTGTGAAGCATGGATCAGAGGGGGCTGGTTAGAAGCAGGACAACTAGGGAGCAGGGCATCCAGAGAAAGGGGCAGAGCAAGCCTCCCGCCCCATGCCTGGGAGGAGCTGAGCCTGAGGAGGTCAAGAGGGAGCTTCCTCAAGCCCCACTGACCCCCTTCTCTCTGCTGAGGCTTGAACAGCACACTCTCACTCCTTTGATAGAACAGGTAATGGTTCTAAATCCCATTTCCCCGCCTGCCTCTCAGCTCTGCCTCAGATTCTTTCTAGATCTTTCCTTTGCTGATATTTCTGGGTTAGGATACCTGAACTGGTCGGCCAGAGTTAGAATAAGAGTGATGCCAAATTAAAAGACCCCCAGGTGATTCTCGGAGAAGGCAATGGCACCCCACTCCAGTATTCTTGCCTGGAAAATCCCATGGATGGAGGAGCCTGGTAGGCTGCAGTCCATGGGGTCGCTAAGAGTCGGACACGACTGAGCGACTTCACTTTCAACTTTCACTTTCATGCATTGGAGAAGGAAATGGCAACCCACTCCAGTGTTCTTGCCTGAGGAATCCCAGGGACAGGGGAGCCTGGTGGGCTGCCGTCTATGGGGTCACACAGAGTTGGACACGACTGAAGTGACTTAGCAGCAGCAGCAGTAGCAGGTGATTCTACACAGCTAGGATGAAGAAGCTTTGAGCTAGTCTGTACCCTGGAAGACTTTCACTCGTCTCCTGATTGTGAAATTCAACCTAGTGTACTTATATTGGGACTAAATTAATATCCAAATACATCTTAACTCAGAAAGACTCTGGGAGTGAACACTGGTTTTGTAGAAAAAAGGGAGAACGACACCAAATTGAGTCCTTGGTGTGCACCAGGCGCTGGGCTCAACGTGCATGGTCTCTTCTGTGAGTCCATCAATTCACAGCGCCTGGCTAAGCAAGACAAAGTCAAGGTTAAGTGACTTGAGCAAAGTCACCCAGCGAAGGGCAGAGCCTGGGTTCACCTCCGAGGCTCTAATTCCAACATCAGATGCTGAGCGATTATGGGAAGCGTTCTAAGCCAGGGAACGCAGGGCAGTGCTCAGTACGGTGAACGACAGGACAGAGTCTGGCCCAGCAGAGTGGCCATCGGCTGCCAACAGCCCTCTGAACTGGAAGTCCCAGCTAAATGTTGGCCCTCCAGGGAGGCAGGCACCAGTGAGGGCTTCCAAACCCTTAGCTGTGTGCCAGCACAGTGGTGGCCTCCCTGCTCAAAGCCTGGGGCAGAGACTGGTGAACTGTGCCCCAAATCTGTTTCCCCTTACCCCCCAGACTCACAGCTGGACTACATTTCCACACTCCCTTGCAGCTAAGAGAGGCCGTGAAGAGATTCAGGTCATGGAGTGTGGGTGGGAGAGATGGGGCCACAGCCATGCAGCACCCTGCAGGAGCCTTTGTGTCTCTGTCTTCTTTTATTTCCTGGCTATTTGCAGATGATTCAAAAGACTCAAGCCCTAGGAGATACTAGAGCCACAGGATGGAAAATCCTGGGTCCCTGGGTGACTCCGAGGAGCAGAGCCACTAACCCCTCACCGTCATGGGACTTGACATGCATGAGAAATAAGTTTGTCTTTAGTTAAGCCGTAGGTCATTTGGGGGCTTTTTATTTGTCATTTTTATTTTAAATTTTATTATTTTTCCTGAAGTATAGTTGCCATACAATATTACATGTACAGGTGTACCATACACTGAGCCATTATTTTTTTAAGTTATACTCCATTTGTGGTTATTGTAAAATATTGGTTATATTCGTTGAGTTGTACAATACATACTTGTAGCTTATTTTATACCTAATAGTTTGTACCTGTTACTCCCCTACCCCTATATTGTCCCTTCTCCCACTTAAAAAAAATAGTTGTATTAATTAATTTGCTTCCTTGCCCCCCCACACACAGCCCAGCTTCCGTGTTCACTTTTTAAATGGATCAGAACAGTATTTCCCAGTGTAAAACCTGCTACCTCTAGAACCTAAAGGGTCTTACCAGGCGCTGAACTCGCTTCTGTGAGATGCAGTAAGTGGTTCTTTAGTTTTGAGGGCGTTGACTCAGCATGCTCCCAGACGACTGGGCCCTTAAACTAGCACTCATGTGGCGGGTCCCCAAATCTTCATACAGTTCCTCTCCCACTCTCTGTTAAGCAGGTTTCTCACCAAGGTCTCCAATATCCCCGCCACGTCTTGTTTGCCTGGTCTGACTAACGGCCGGTAACTTTCTGATATCACGGTCTGATGCTTGGCCACAGGCATCTGCTTCAGGATTGTTGCAGTGACCACTTTCCCCAACCTCTCAAAACACCAGTGAGTTTTTGGTCTCACACCACTGCTGCGAGGCTGGGAGTCCTCTGAGGGGGTGAGGAGAGCGGGCCTGGGCAGAGGGGGAAACGAGTTGCCTTGCAGTGGAATCGAAGGCCTTCCCAATCCCATGGCCATCTCTGGGGCTGAGATGGTGCTTCTGGGTGGCTGGAATTGAATCAAGGAGACCAGTGTTTGGATGGGGCTGCCCCTGAGAAGGGAGTAGTCTTTGGTGAGGCTGAGGGCTATTCCTGGAGAGGAACTCAATTCTGTGCCCTCATCAGGTAACCCCGTGGGCAGCTGGGGACTGAATGCCTTGGGGCTGAAGGGAGCGATCTCCGTGGTGCATCACGGATTCCTCTGAGCATTCTCAACCTTCCACGCTTCTCAAGGTCCCTGCCATTCACGTCAGTGACCTCAATTATTCATCAGTATGTTTGGCTTCCTCCCTTATCTTTCTATATATATATGTGCATGCTAAGTCACTTCAGTCACGTCCGACTCTGTGACCCCATGGACCATAGCCCACTAGGCTCCTCTGTCCATGGGATTCTCCAGGCAAGAATACTGGAGTGTGTTGCCATGCCCTTCTCCAGGGGATCTTCCTGACCCAGAGATTGAACCCATGTCTTTTTACATTTCCTGCATTTTCAGGTGGGTTCTTTACCACTAGTACCACCTGGGAAGCCCCTCCCCCCATATATATAGATATATAAACATATAAAGTTCTCATGTAAATCCATGGCTGATTCATATCAATGTATGACAAAACCCACTGGAAAAAAAAATAATAATAATAAAAAAAAGAAAAAAAGAAAAAAAAAACATATAAAGTTCTCTGGAAGAATAAAGAAGATTGTTAATAGGAATCTAGGTCACTGGGAAATTTGGATGTGAAGATGGCTGACTTCTCATGTATACATTCTTAGTTTTGTACCACGTGCATTAATTTTTATATAGTACACACATTTATAAAATAAATTAATAAAAATCCTAGGAAAATGAGGCATTACAAAACACATCATGTCATTTCCAAGGTAGTTCACCAAATCATCATGAATCACATTTTTCCTAGTCATCAAAGTGTTAAATAACAATTCTAGCTCCTTTAATATTTTTACAAAAGGATACGCTTTTCTTTCAAAAGACTTTGCTCAAAAGCCTCGGATTCTGTACTTTGCTGGCAGGACCTAGTTTAGTATCTCATTTTGTCCACACAACACCTTGATATAGGTCTTGACATCACCCCAATTTTCTAGGTGGGGAACCTGAGGCCCAGAGAGGTTCAGTGATGGTGGAGCTTGCTAATGAAACTGCCCCTTCATCTGTCCCCACAGTCCCCTCTGGAGGCAAGACTGGGGTTCTCAAAGATGATTTGCTAATAGGAGACTGGGATATGGACGGGGAGAATGACCTGAGGGGAAGCCAGGGCACAGCCGGGCCTTGAACCCGGGTTTCCGACTCCCAGGCCAGGCCTGCGTCCCACAGCCAGGGCCCTGTGCGGGCTCAGGAGGCCTTGAAAGGAGCGGCCTGGTGGGCCAGGAGGCCAGTGGCCCTGGAGTCAGGAGGTCATCACCCTGCCCTGCCCTGCCCTCGGTTGCTCACCCCGACCAAGGGGTCAGGGGGAAGGGGCTTTATGGCCGAGGGGATTTATGGCAGAGACAACAGTTTGTTCTCTGAGCCGCAGGGCCTGAGCCACCCAGGGAGCAGTTTTACACACGTCCCTGCAGCCCCCAAATGGGGTTTCCAGCTGGAGCTCTGGGGCCCACCCCTGGGCTGGAGCCTGCGATGGCCCCATTTCCCATCTGTGCGGAGCCCTACGGGGTCTGCCTGCTCCTGTGAACCCTCCATGAACCCCAGGGAAAGAAGGAGTGGCTCGGAGGGTCCCCTGGTCAGAGCCAAATTCCACCCAGGCACTCAGAGCAGGGGGAGGTCAGGACCCAGCCAGGGGAGAAACGAGTCTTCTGGGATCCCCTTGCTCTTCGCCAGCAGAAGTCTGTTTATGGCCCTGAGACCCCTCAGTTCAGATCGATTGTCACCTGCTCATTCCTTCCGACTCAATCTTCTACCCTCAGTTTTTGGATCCTTAATCTCCAGCTGATCCTATCTCCCCTTCTGCTCAGTGTACCCCACAGAGGGCCCATAGGAACCACCAAACCAAGGTAGCCAAGCTTGAACTGTCTACTTCCCTTCCCCCCTCCCATCTCCTTCTTCTCAGCCATGATACTTCGGCTCATCTCTGCTCTCAAGCCAGAAATGTGGGGTTCTCTCTGATGCCATCATCTTTCAGTTACCAAGTTCTGCCAATGCTGCTTTAAAATATCTCTCAAATCCATAAGCTTCAGAATCCCCTTTTCCTCAGGGAACTCAACATTTTTTCCTCTTAAGGCCTTCAACTGATTGGATGAGGCCCACCCATATTATGGAAGGTAATCTGCTTTACTGAAAATCTACCATTAATCTAAATGTTAATGTCACTTAAAAACATCTTCACACTACATCTTGACTACTGTTTGACAAAATACCTGGTACCATGGCTTAGCCAACTTGACACATGAAATTAACCATTGCAGCACATATATATTTTTGTGTATGTGGAAAGTGGGTGGCTGGTTGGCTGAGAATGGGTGATTGGACATGTGGATGAGATGATGGATAGTATGTGGCTTGTTATGTGTTTGGATGGGAGGATGAATGAATGAATGAATAATGGAATGATAGGTTAAATTAATAGGTAGGGGACAGATAGATAAGTGGATGTGTAATTGATTGAGTCTGGGTGTGGGCCATAGGTGGTTGAATGGTGGGTTGACTAGTTGGACGTTATATAGTGAATCTGTTGTTGGGTGCATATATGCACGCACTGACGGATGTCTGGGTGAATGCATGCATGAAAGGATGATTGAATTAGTGGATAATTGAATGGTTAAGTGTATAGATTAGATATAAGTATAAATGGATGGAAGGGTGGATAAGTAAGTGGATGGATATGTGAATAGATGTATTGGACAGTAGGGTTCTTTGGGAAAATGCTAAATTGGGAAAATCTAGAGGTGACAAGACCTTTATTATGGAAGAAAGAGTTGGTAGAAGGAAAGCAACATATCATGTACCATTTGTATGATTTATACAAGCTCCTTCATTCCTCTGAGCCTCTGTTTCTTTATCTTAAAAAAGAGAAATAAAATTCTATCTACCTGGCAGGGTGCTGTAAGGTTCAAGTGAGGTGTGTGTGCAAGTGTCTGGCACGGTGCCCTGAATATTGTTAAGCTTTCAAATGTGTCAGTTTAATGCATTCCTCTGCTTCTCCTCCTCTTTCTCCCTTATGGGTGGTAGGTTATGATTTACAGGGCAGATTCATACTGAGGTCTCTTCCGAATCCTCCCACCCCAGCTTCAATATACACACCTCCCTGACACTGCTGATGTGACCCCCTGAGCCCCACACTGAGGCATTGAATAGACTTCAACCTCTCTCGGCTCAAAAGGGACACCCCTGGCTGAGTCTCTTGCTCCAACTGGAACGATTTCTTTGTCCTCAGTGGACCAAAGACAACATCTGGGCCTGGCCACTGCTTCTCCCTGAATCTTCTCATGATACTTGAAAATGATGAGAAACACATTTGGCCCCCTTGCAGTGGCAATTGATACTTTGTTCAGGACAGATGAGAAGCATGTCCAAGGCCACACACACAGTCACACACACACACACACACACGCACACACAAACATACCAAGTTTCTATCGGGGTGGGATGAAGTTCATGATATAGCTTGGGAGTCTGAGAAACCCAGGTTTAAATCTTGGCTCTGCCATCTTTTGGGCTGTATGATTTTGGAGATGTCACTTTCCTTTATTGAAAGTCAAAGCCCTTATCTATAAAATGGGAATAATATTGCCCAAGTCCTTTGTGTAAAGCAGTGAAATAATTATAACAAGTTGTCTGGAATATAATAAGCATTAAATAAATACAAGTTCCCATTTCCATCCTCATTGGGAAAAGTATGGTTGGGAAAGAAAGATCTAAGTTGTGCCAATTTGAGTTACATCAGTATTTAGAGCCCTGAAGTATAATTTATGTACCATAAACTGCATCCATTTAAAGTGAATAATTTGAGTTTTGACAAATGTAAGCACCAGTGAGGGCTTCCCAGGTGGCGCTAGTGGCAAATAATCCCCTTGCCAATGCAGGCGACATGAGACGCAGGTTCAGTCCCCGGGTCAGCAGGATCCCCTGAGGAGGGCATGGCAACCCACTCTGGTATCCTTGCCTGGAGAATCCCACAGACAGAGGGGCCCAGCGGGCTGCCATCCACAAGCTCACAAAGAGTCAGACACAACCGAAGCGACTTAACACACATCTATGCACAAGTGAAACCATCACCACAATCAAAACACGACACACCTTCATAACCCCCTTTGCAGTCCATGCCTCCACCCAGCTCCATTCCCAGGCAACCGTGGATCTGCTTTTTGCTTCTGTGGATTAACTTGCATTTTCTAGAATTTTATATAAATGGAAACAGACAATGCGCCCTCTTTATGTCTAACGTCTTTCACTTTGATTAATGATTTGGGGGTGCATCCATGTTGTGGCATATATCAGTAATCCATTCCTTTAAATTGTTGACTTATTTTCCATAGTATGCCAATTTTTATGTGTCATTAACATAATGCTTTATTAATTTACTCACTCATTCAAATACTTATTTGTTTATTACTACTACTTTGTCCATTCATTCATTCATTCATTCCACAAATACATACAGCATGCCGACTCCATGCCAGGTGTTCCTCAGGTATAGCACCAGAGCATACTAACAGCACGTGATATGTTAAAGGTATATAGTATATATACTTATGTTATTAATAAATATAATGTATATTTATTAGAGGAATTGGAGCTAAAGTAAATAGAGAAGACCCGTACTGAGAGAAGGAGACTGTATTTTATTAATGCAAGCAAATAAATATATAAAATAACAGGCTGTAATAAATGATATGAAGTATAAAACAACAGGCTGTGATAAATGATATGAAGAGAAACAAGACACGTTTTGGAGGTAGGTGTTTATGGAGGTGTGAGCTACTTTTCGTAAAGTGGTTGGAGCAGCTGCTTTGGAGGCAGCTCTATGATTTGGGGATATGGAGAAGGGGAGTCAGAAGGGCAGAGATGTTTGTGAAGGTGCGTATCTGTGATACTAAAGAGAAGCAAATCTACTGTCTGAAACGAAGACGGGTGTTAGAAGTGGTTGACATTCAGAGAGCATATTTAGAGGAGGGACACTGATGAGATCCACCCCAAAGGGCGTTTTGTAGAGAGAGGACAGAAACTCGAGGCTCTCTGATATTCAGGGACAGCAGGATGAAGGGTAGTCAGCTGAGGCAGCAAAGAGTGGCCAGAGGGCAGGAGTGGAACCAGGGAGAGTGAGTCCAGAAGCTAAGTGCAAAGGAGGTGTCAAGAAGGAGAGAGAACACCCCTGGAGCCCAGGGCTGCTGGGGGACTGAGGTGGAGAAGGAAGAGCAGGAGAAGCAGGAGGAAGAGGCGGACCAGAGCGGGGCTGCACATTGCCCACCGGAGGCCTTTGTGT
Organism: Dama dama; assembly: GCF_033118175.1. Classification (NCBI taxonomy): domain Eukaryota; kingdom Metazoa; phylum Chordata; class Mammalia; order Artiodactyla; family Cervidae; genus Dama; species Dama dama. The sequence goes on from NC_083705.1 coordinate 11,915,174, forward strand.
TTCAGAAATGCAGTGCAAGGAAGGTGGGGATGATGCAAGTAGGGTTGGGAGAAAGCGAGGAGGAGGTGGAGAGAGTAAACAGTCTTTGAGGCATTCTGCTGGAAGGGAGAAGAAAAGTAGGGTGACCACTGCTGGGGATGTGGGAGTCAACGAGCTTATTGTTTTTAAGCTAGGGATTATGTGACGTAGTTTTACACTAACGTGATGGAGTTGGTATTTACTGAAGACTTTTTCTTTTCAGGCCTGATGCTACATACCCTATTTTTCTCAGTTTTTTCTAGAATGTTGTTCCTCCTCCCTTCAGCTTTAAGTAACTGCTTTATATGGAGGAGAGGGGTGTCTGAGTGGATCCCGAGGGCCAGAGCATGGGCTGGGAAGAGGAGGAGATGGGCAGAGGGGAAAAATCTCAGCCAGCCTGGATGGCTTTCCCCTCCTTCACCTCGGAAGGGCCTGCGGGCACCGAGGAGAATGCAGGGCCATGTCTCCCCAGCTCCTGGCTGAACTGGGAAAAGCATTGCCTTGGCCCTGCTGAGGGAGGCCTGGGCCAGGGAATGGGCTGAGGCAGGAAGAGAGCCCTTTGGTGGTGACTCGGCCTCGCTCTGGGGATGAAGTGAGCCCGGCACCTGCTCTGAGGTCACCGCCCTGCCCACAGGCCTCGGGCCAGCCCCTCCTCATGTCCCTTTCTGCCAGCTTGCAGACCCTGGGGACTGGGAGGGTCTGGACAAGCAGCCCGGGGGTGGGGGTGGGGGGGGCGCTTCTCTGTCTTTGGACAAGATCTCACTTGGACACAGCTTTTTTCTTTCCTTCGGAGGCTGCTTGGGAAGGTGGGTGTGGAGTCTACAGACAGGGGTGTGAACCTGATTCTAGGATATTTCTGAGGGAAGACCAAGGTGACTGACCTATCTGGGGTTAGGCAGGATTTTCCTGCATTTAGCACTGAGAGTCTCATACTCTATGAAATCCTTCAGTCCTAGGCAAACCACCATAGAAATAAACAGTGGATGCAGCTGAAACTCAAGGGCAGGGAGTGACTTATTCAGCCCAGAAGAGGTGGTGTGAGAGAGTGACTAAGAGCCCTGACTTCATCAATTCCTAGCTGTGAGACCTGGCTAACAGTTCCTCAGTGTATCCATCTGTACAATGGGAATAATCATAGTTCCTCTCTCTTAGTGTTGTGAAAATTATAGATAAAGCACTAAAACCTGCCTAACTAACAATAAATACTCAATAGATGCCAGTATTGGGGAATAATTTGTAACCTTAGTGCCCCAAGTAGGTACTCAGCAAATGTCTGTTTAATTGGTCTATCTATCTATCGATCAATTGATCTTCTATTTACTGAATTTGTTCAGTTCAGTTCAGTCGCTCAGTCATGTCTGACTCTTTGTGACCCCATGAACCGCAGCACGCCAGGCCTCCCTGTCCATCACCAACTCCCGGAGTTTACTCAAACTCATGTCCATAAAGTCAGTGATGCCATCCAGCCATCTCATTCTCTGTTGTCCCCTCTCCTCCTGCCCGCAATCCCTCCCAGCATTAGGGTCTTTTCCAATGAGCCAACTCTTCACGTGAGGTGGCCAAAGTATTGGAGTTTCAGCTTCAGCATCAGTCCCTCCAATGAGCACCCAGGACTGATCTCCTTTAGGATGGACTGGTTGGATCTCCTTGCAGTCCAAGGGACTCTCAAGAGTCTTCTCCAACACCACAGTTCAAAAGCATCAATTTTTCAGTGCTCAGCTCTCTTTATAGTCCAACTCTCACATCCATACATGACCACTGGAAAAACCATAGCCTTGACTAGATATACCTTTGTTGGCAAAGTAATGTCTCTGCTTTTTAATATGCTATCTAGGTTGGTCATAACTTTCCTTCCAAGGACTAAGCGTCTTTTAATTTCATGGCTGCAATCAACATCTGCAGTGATTTTGGAGCCCAAAAAAATAAAGTCTGACGCTGTTTCCACTGTTTCCCCATCTATTTGCCATGAAGTGATGGGACCAGATGCCATGATCTTAGTTTTCCGAACGTTGAGCTTTAAGCCAACTTTTTCACTCTCCTCTTTCACTTTCATCAAGAGGCTTTTTAGTTCTTCACTTTCTGCCACAAGGGTGGTGTCATCTGCACATCTGAGTTTATTGATATTTCTCCCGGCAATCTTGATTCCAGCTTGTGTTTCTTCTAGCCCAGCGTTTCTCATGATGTACTCTGAATATAAGTTAAATAAGCAGGGTGACAATATATAGCCTTGACATACTGAATTTGTAAGTGAATGCAATTACTTTGGCAAGAGTGTATATGACACATTTGGGGAAGCCTGGTGAAAGGGAGACTGATTCTATTTAGCAGGAAACAGAGGCAGCCTCACAGTGAAGGCAGTCTGCAGGCTGGGTGTTGCAGGTTGGGCAGGAGTTTTCCAGGTAGATCAGGCTGAGGGAAAGAACGCCCGCAGAGCAGCCTGTGCAAAGGCGCAGAGGTGTTAGCGCAGCAGAGCAGGTGGCTTCACCCCGGGCACACGCTGTTTAGACACAACTTAGCAGCTCTGTTACCAAAGCAACCAAATCTCGCAGAGGTCGGTTTTCCTCAGAGATTTTCCTCCTCCCACGACTGCAGATGCTCCCCCCACCGCCCAGTCTTCTTCAGTGGGTACGCCAGCAGGCAATGCAGCCCCTAGTATATAGGATATGTGCAGTAAGTACTTATTGCTCATTGGCTTTGTACCTGCTGCTGTGTTAAGGGCATTGTGTGTATCCTTCTCATTTAATCTTTACTTCGGGGATGTCCCTGGTGGTCAGGTGGCTAAGATTCTGCTCTCCCAATGCAGGGGCCCCCAGTTCGATTCCTTGTCAGGAAACTAGATCCCACATGCTGCAACTAAGAGTTCACATGCCTCAACAAAAGATCCTTCATGCTGCAGTTAAAGATTCTGCATGCTGCAACTAAAGATCTCTTTTGCTGCAACTTAAAAAAAACCCTGCATGCTGCAAACTGGAAGTGTGTGGAAGATCCCACACACTGCAACTAAGACCCCGCACAGTCAAATAAATACATTAAAACTATTTAAAACAACTATTTAAAATGAACAAAAACATCACTTAAAAAATCTTTACTTTGACTATCTCCCATTTTAAAGATGAGGAAATTGAGGTATGAAATAAACACATTGCTTGAACAAGGTCCAAGAGCTGGTAGGTGAAATGCAGGCATTTAAAACCAAGGAGTGTCTGCCCCTTCCCTTGCTGCTGCTGCTGCTGCTAAGTCACTTCAGTCGTGATCCGACTCTGTGCGACCCCATAGACGGCAGCCCACAAGGCTCCCCCATCCCTGGGATTCTCCAGGCAAGAATACTGGAGTGGGTTGCCATTTCCTTCTCCAGTGCATGAAAGTGAAAAATGAAAGTGAAGTCGCTCAGTCGTGTCCGACTCTTAGCGACCCCATGGACTGCAGCCTACCAGGCTCCTCCATCCATGGGATTTTCCAGGCAAGAGTACTGGAGCAGGGTGCCATTGCCTTCTCCGGCCCCTTCCCTTGCCCCCCGATTAAGCTTTAACCGCTCCCTTACATATTTCTTTAGTATTTGGCAAATGGCATCTCTGGCTCCAGTTCTAAGAACAGGAAGAGGTTGGCTGAACTCTGGGATCTCTGCATTTACCCTGGTGGGGAGCTACTTCTGCTCAGCTCAACTACAAGAGTCGCTCCCTGCTCCACAGTGCGGCCTCGCACGGGGGAGGCCAGGTGAGCGGTAGAGCCAGGCTGCTTGCGTTTCCATCCTGGCTCCATGCTTCCTGGCAGCGTGGCCCTGGGCTTGCCGCTGACCCTCTGTGGCCTCGGCTTCGTCTCCTCTACAATGCGGGATTAAGGGAGTTGGCTCATATAAGGCACTTGGAGCAGTGAGGGCACGTGGCGAGCACTCAGTGTATGCTAGCTCTTCTTATAGCAAACTTGATCATTATCGGCTTTCCTGGTGGCTCAGCTGGTAAAGAATCCGCCTGCAATCCGGGAGATCTGAGTTCAATCCCTGAATAGGAAAGGTCTCCAGGAGAAGGGAAAGGCTGCCCACTCCAGTATTCTGGCCTGGAGAATTCCATGGACTGTATAGTCCATGGGGTCGCCAAGAGTCGGACACGACTAAGTGACTTTCGCTTCACTTATCATTACAGGGCCCCAGGTCCCATGTGGCCATCAGACAGCGGGGACACAGCATGGAGTAACATGCGACCCTGCCCTGGAGGCGCTCAGGGGACAGGAACAACAGCTCAGAGGAGTGGGAGACCCACCTTTAGGAGTCATTGGCAGGTGCGTTTTTCTTTAAAATTGTTATTTATTTATGTATGTGTTTATTTTTGGCTGTGCTGGGCCTTCGTTGCAGCTCGGGCTTTTCTCTAGTTGCAGAGACCTGGGGCTGTTCCCCAGTTGCTGCAGCAGGCTTCTCACTGTGCTGGCTTCGCGTGTTGCAGGGCACAGGCTTCGGTAATGATGACACATGGGCTCAGTGCTTGTGGCTCCCGGGCTCTAGAGCACAGGCTCAGTGGTTGAGGCTCCTGGGCTCTAGAGCAGAGGCTCAGTTGCTTCACAGCATGTGGGATCATTCTAGGTCATTCTAGATCAGGGTTTGAACCCATGTCTCCTGCAATGACAGGCAGATTCTTTACCACTGAGAAGCCCTGGCAGGTGGATTTTATTTAATTTACAGGGATGTGAGACAACACTTGGAGCAAGAGAGCAGAGTAGGAAGAAAAGTTGTGGATGATCAAGCTCATGGAGCTCAATCCAGGCAGAGAAGACAGCACCTCAAACAAGATGACCAACTATTCTGCAGTCCCAGGGAAACTGGGACATCTGGTCACCTTAGCTCCAAAGGAGCCCAAAGGCACGGCCGGAGGTGGGAGAAACCCAGGACAGTGAGACGGAGATGAGTGACCAGCACTGACGCTGTGAGTCCCCTGGATTCAGCGACACAGCCATCACCAGGGGACTAAACAAGAGCAGCCCCTGGGAAGGCAGGACTGAAAGCCTGGTTGAAGCTGGATGAGAGTGAAAGCGTGGTGTGGAGGTGAGAGTATAGACAACTGAAAATTTCTGAAACATTTGGTTGAGAAAGGGAATGAAGTCCAAGACAGGAACATTTAAAAACGCTGACAACAAAGAACCCAGCAAAGAAGGAGAAAATGGAGATTCAGGACACAGTGCATTGATAGGAGTCAGATCACTGGGGGAGATGGGATGGGAGAACCCAGCTGGGGAGACTGGCCTTTGAGAGTGACTGGACCATCATCTCCATGGTGAGGGGAGAGGAGGAGAGTGGGGGATACAGGGCTGTGGCCCGGAGAGGCATGGACTCCCATCTGCAGGCTTCCATCTCCCTTATGAAGATATCTTGCGGGAAACAGGATAGGGCTTGGGCAAGGGTGAGGCTGAAGGAGGAAGGGTGATCAGAGGGTTGAGGAGCGGGAAGGAGCAATGAAATAGCTGTGTGGAAGGAGGGGGGGCAAGCAGGCTGGAGTGGAGGGTCAGCCTGCTGGCAGCAGGTCGCCTGGTGCAGGGGAGGCACTGTGACTCCAGAGACCATCTCCCCGGCTGGGTGAGTTTCTTCAGATGAGCTCAAAGCAGGAGCAGAGGAGGTGGGGTGTGTGTGGTGGGTGGACCTATCCAGGCTCATTGCTCAGGGTGATGGAGGCAGAAAAGGCTGGAAGGGGAGAGTATGTAGTGATGACACAGATGTGCCGTGGGATCTGGGCTGGAGAAGATGTGCAGGAACTCAGCCAAGTGGGGGACAGAGATGCTAGAATCAATGGATGCATTGAGAACTGCTCAGATGGAGCAGACGAGGGGCAAACGAACCTCAAAGACAGAGGGATGTAGTTGGAGAATGCAATGTTTGAATTCTTATATTTCTGGTAACAAGTTATGACAGCTGATTTGGAGCAGAGGGGCATTGGTGATGAGGAAGTCCAAGGCCAGGGAGGCCAAGGAGTTGGTTGGGATGTCCGCGGGGGTGTCCAAGGGACGGGGGCAGCAGCAAGACACAGGTTGAGAAGGGAGCCCTCAGTGAGTGAGGAGCAAAGGAGAGGCTGGTGGACAACAGTGATGGGGGTGAGGTGTAACCCATCAGCCCGAACCCCAGAGGGGCGGGGTGATTGAGAAGGAGGGAGCAGTGAAGGTCAGAAAGTGGCCGTGCGAGCAAGACAGTGCCACTTCCACTTCCTTTCTCTGAGGCGTGAGAGGAAACCCAGCCTCCCCTGGGGGGCGTGCAGGGAGGACATCCTCAAGGAAGGGCCAGCTTTGGTAGAGGGAGGGGACCGGGGCTCTGAGAGGAGGGTCCTCCGCGTGTGAGGGCGTGTGCTGCTAAAGGATTTCTCGATCCAGAGGGCACCCCGAAAAGGTTTCAAAAGGAGGAAAGGTGGCATGCTGGGCCAGGGGAGAGACTGTGGCCTATGGGGGTGAGGATTTGGAGGGGCGGGCCATCCTCCAGGGACGTGACGCTTTGCCCTGAGCCCCGCGGGTGTCTTGGAGAAGGGTGGACACCTGGGCCCAGAGGGATTCGACTGAGGCCAGGAGGTGTGACCAGAAGCTTCAGGGTGCTGCTGACGGTGGTGGTGGGTAGCTAAGTGGTGCTCCAGGGAGGAGCACTTTTATGCCTCCTCCTGGGCAGAGGGCTTGTGTCCCAGGGCTGGGTCCCCTAGGACGGGTCCCAGCTGATTCAGAGGGTGCCACCCCCTCGTCAGCCTCTGACCCCTGGGTCAGGGGCCCGTCTCCCTGGGAGCTGGGAGCTAGTGGCCAGCCTGAGCCAGCTGCCTGAAGGGGAGGAGGCCTCTGCAATGACCGGCTCTTTTACACCCCAAGGAAAAACAAGGCCCATCTGCAAAAACCCGGAGGTGTGAGGTGGGGGCTTGGCAAACAGAGGCTGTGAATGAGGAGGCTCCCCGTCAGCGCTCCCGCTGAGACGGTGTGGGAAGGCCGGCCAGCCTCCAGCCTGCAACCTGGCGCCCCTCCCTCCGTGGGGCCTCGCAGGGCCTCTGGAGAGCAGCGTGGAGCTGGGAGGGCCTCGGAAGCACCTGGAGGAGCAGGCAGCTTGGGATTCTCAGCAGAGGGCGGCCTGAGAATGAGCTCTGTGCAGGGGGCCACAGACCCCGATACCCCTGAGCACCCTGGGGTGAGCGGTCCCCACTGGAGGCCTCAGTTTCCCTGGCCATACAGCTTTGGATGTCCAGAGCTCGGGACGCTCCCTCTGGCTGGTGAGGGTGTTCAGACCCTCCCAGTACGGGGGCAGAAGGGCCTAGTGCCTGCCTGCTCTCTCCGGAGCAGCTCAAGTTCCATTCCTGAATATCAATGAGCTGGCCCAGGAATGTCTGCCACACAGCTGGCTGCAGAGGGCGGGCGGGTGGGAAGGAGGAAACGGCCTGCCCGGCTCTCCCAGACCCACCTGCCCCGGCAGGCAGGGCAACCTGGGGCGGGACAGACCCTCCTGAGGCCCCAGGCACACCTCGAAGTCTCAAACAAACTCCCAAAGTCTGCTTTCCCACTCTGGGAAGAGGCTGAACTGAGATTCCACTCCTGGCGTCTTCAGCTCCAAACCTGTGATATTCATACTCTTGTTGTCATAGGGGATGGAGGAACTGCAAATTCGGACAGCTCAGAGGCTGCTGAGCTGAGAGCTGCATTCGTCTGTTTCTTTATTCTGCAAAGATGTATGTGCCAGGATGGTGTTGGGTGCCGAGGATTTGGCTGTGAGCAGGCTGGGGAGATTTTCCGGACCAGAGAGGAAAAGGATCATCTGATGTAAACAATGCTCCTCAGTCATCCCTGGCCCCTAGCAGTTGATCTGAAAAGGCTGGTCAATGCTGCATTTCTCTGCAGTTCAGAAGACTCCTCCAAATTAGCAAGAGTGTTTATAAATGAATCTCAAGACAGACCCCTGCCACTTCAGGAGAAACAAACCTCCAGAGAACTGGGACCTTGGGGCTCTCAGATGTGCCAGTTCTTGGGACTGATGCAGGGAGCAGGCAGATTTCAAGGTTGTTGGACAAGGTTTCTGCAGCACAGAGCTCACAGCCAGGCTGTCATGGAGCAGAGAGCAGGGAGGGGCCAGGTAGGAAAAGGGTCAGAGGCAGGAACTGGGCATGGAAGGAGGAGCAAGTATTCCTCAAGGGATAAAGCAGAGAAGGGCCTTTGGGTAGAGGAGTGGCAGCTTTGGAGGCCTGGCAGGGTGCTACAGGACCACTGGAACGCAGGCAGGGCACCTGAGGCTGGAAGGTGGGCCTAAACTCAGAGGGGAGGTGGGTGTGGGCAAGCAAGGGGCGCTCTGCTTGACTCAAGGACTAGTCCAGCCTTGTCCCCTGCCTAGACAACCATTCTAGATGTATCTCCTTGTGCCTGATAAACAGATTGGGGCTGCCCATGACAAAGGATGATGTCTTGAAGCTGATCGGCCTGCCCCTCCACTGACACCAGGGTTGAGTCTAGGCCACGAACACCACCACCTGTAAAAAGGGAGCTATAAGAACGTGCCTGTGGCGGGGGGCCGGATAGCTGCTGGGTCACACCCGCTAGGGCACAAAACGGCCACTGAAGCCTCTGGAGAAGCTTAGCCGCGGGACCCAGACTGAGCAACCTCGACACGTTCCTTCCCCTCCCTGTGCCTCAGGTTCTCGGCGGGCTCAGGGGTGCCCTTCAGCATCGTCATTCTGATGTCCCAAAGCAGGTAGTGTTGGGTGGCCACATAGAAGGTTGCTGCAGAACTAATTTAGTTAACTGTGGCTGTCGTTTCTGATCTCTGGCCCCTGAGGGGGTGGGGAGTGGGGAGGGGAGGGATATTGAGAGCCCTCAGGGCTGGTTGCAATGGTTTCACTGTGGGGCCAGCCCCTGGGGAAAGCCATGCAGCTTGAAGCTGGCACCTGGACATCCATGAGGTTTAGACCCTGAATATTCGTTGGAAGGATTGATGCTGAAGCTGAAGCTCCAATACTTTGGCCTCCTGATGCGAAGAGTCGACTCATTGGAAAAGACCCTGATGCTGGGAAAGACTGAAGGCAAAAGGAGAAGGGTACGACAGAGGATGAAATGATTAGATAGCATCATTGACTCAACAGACATGAATTTGAGAAAACTGAGGGAGATAGTGGAGGACAGAGGAGCCTGGCGTGCTGCAGTCCATGGGGTCACAGTGTCGGACACGACTTAGTGACTGAACAACAACCTGGGATAGGGAATAGAGGCAGGCTGGGGACCTTGGTTCCTGTTATCCAGGGAGACCAAAAGTCATATTTTGTTCTGGGATCCATTCATCCACCCATCCATGCATTTAGTGACTGAGCACAGACCCATTCCAACTGTGTGATCAACAATGGACACTGAAGGTGCTTGGAAAGCGTGGCACCAATACTAGAAAGATCTCACTCTGGCAGTGGGGCCGTTTCACCGAGCACCTCGGGAACTCCTTGCTTCCTGTGTGCACTCAGGGGAGCCAGCTCATTCTCATGAGCCTCAATTTCCTCCTCTGAAGAGGGGGGTTTCACGATCCCCACCCACAGTGCTGTTGTGAGTTTCACAAGGTGAAGGCTGGGGGCTGTCATTAGATGGACTGTGGCCTCATGCCTGAGCCTCCAGCTAGCAGGGTGGCAGGACCAGCTGTGGGGACCAGAAGAAAGGGGGCAATGGGGTTAGGCTGCACTGGCCATTTCCTGGCTGTGTGACAGCGGGTCAGCCCCTCATATGTAAATCAGTGATAATATGTCCTACCATGCAGGGTTGGGATGAAGAGGAACAGGTCATGAGGGGCAGTCTTGATGCGTTAAATTGGGGGCAATAATGAATGCTAGCCTCCTTCCAGTTGCTCGTCTCTGATGGGCTGGGCTGGGGGTGTTATGAGTCCCGAGGGCTGTTGAAGAAAGTATCAGGAGGTGTCTCCAGTGGGCCCGGGACTCCCTGAAAGCTCCTGGGAGATCCCTGAGTGGCACAGCCAGGATGGAAGAATGGGTGGAACAGACCAGATTCTGGTTCTCACGGAGCCCCGCGACTGGGGGCGGGAGAGGGGTGAACAATACCAAATACACAGAGCAGGCTGCGGAAAGTGATCTGAGGGAAAGCTCCGGGGAGACGTGCTGGCAGGTCAAGTGGCTGCTTGAGATGGAGAAGTCAGGGAAGGCCTCTCAGAGGAGAAGGCCTTTGAGTGGCGACTAGAAGTGCAAGGAGGAAACAGCTGTTCAAAAGTTGGACAAAGAGGCTAGAGCAAGTGCCAACGCTCTAGGGTTGCAAAGAGTTTGGAGGTTTGAGAACGCAAAGGTGGCCATGCTCGTGGAGAGGGGTGGAAGGTTCGGGCACGAAGGGAAGAGGGTAAGATACTCAGCTGGAAAGTCAGATCCAGGCCAGATCAGACGGCAGAAAAGTTGATGGAGATGGTGATGACTCATATTTCCCAACTGAGGAAACTGAGGACTCAGAAAGGTTAACCCACCTGCCCAAATGCAAGTTGGCAAGAGACGGTGCCCAGGTGGGTCTGGAGCGTCCTACCGCATCTAGAGGCAGGGGGCCAGCCCTCAGGAGCTCTGAGGTCCCCCCAGCCCCTCCCTCGCCCTCTCGAGGGGTGAGGAGGGAGGGGCCGGCCCAGCAGAGAGAACGCCGCGTCTGCAGGAGAGAGTCCGAAGAGGCAGCAGCCTAAACACACGGCAGACCCCGGCCAGCCCCGGCTGCCAGCACAACTGCTTGTGCGCCTGCCAAGGAGCCAGATGCCGCTTCTGGAAAAAATATCTTCCTGGCTTGGCACTCCCTGGCCGGCCGGCCTGCCATGCGAGGGGCGGAGGGGCTGCCGAGTGTGGGCCGCTCAGCACCCCAGAACGGCACTGCTGTGCCTTTGAAGCCAGGGCAGGAACAGGGAGGGAGGGGGCGCGGAGGATGCAAGCAAAATATTTTCGCTAAAAATATTCTGGTCCAGGAGAAGATCTTTTTTCTTTTTTTCCCCTACTCTTGCTGGAAAACCAAAGTCTTATTAAAACAACACCAGAATATTTCATGTTGATATCAATTAGGCGAAGGAGAAGGAATCTTGAATTTTCCTCCCAGCCAGTTTCACATAAAAGGAATATTCTCCCAGAGGCCAAAGGATGAAGGTTTTTAGTTTTTGTTTTTTTTTTCCTGCAAAAAAATTTCCTGCAATGTGGATGGAAAGTTCCTCATGTCTGAGCGCTCCCTGAGAAGTCGGGGCTCTGGGTCCTGAGGCTGGGTTCTCCCCCTATGTCAGGAGGGACAGGGCAGGTGGCTGGCCCCTTAAGGGAGGGACGCAGCCAGGATTGCCTGCATCCAGGCAGACCTGTAATCTACCAAGCCCGGCCAGTTGGACCACGGAGCTAAGATGGGCAGATACAGACAGAGAGCTTGGCCTCTGCCTCTGGCATCTCTCAGCTAAGCGTCTCAGGCAGCGTCAAGACAGGGAGTCCACTCTGAGGTGCCAGGCCTGGTCTGGCCCCTCTCCTTGGCTGAGGCCTTTCCTAAACAGGATGGTAGCACCATTTCTGCACACCTCTTATGTGTCAGGCACTTTAAAATATATATCAGTGTAGTACCTCCTTTAGTCCTCACAGTGAGTACAAGAGAACAGGGGATTATATCATCCTCAGTGCCCCTGAGACAACTGGGCTTGGTGTCACACAGCAATTAGGCTGCAGTGACAAAATTGGAAGCCAGATCCTTCTAACCCTACAGTCTGTGCTCTGTCCTCTGCCACAACCTGTCTCTTGATGGCTCATTGGCTCCCATCCCCTTGGCATCCCCAGATTTGTTCTTCCATGGAGTATTTGGTAAGGAAGTGAGGCTCTCCTGTGTTTGATGTTATCGCAGTCTTCCAACTCCAAATCAGAAGTCTAGGAAGCAGCCCTTCAGCCATATTTTCTCCTCTTCTCAACTCTCTGAATTTCCCTTCAGTTCAGTTCAGTCGCTCAGTTGTGTCCAACTCTTTGCGACCCCACGAACTGCCCACGCCAGGCCTCCCTGTCCACTGCCAACTCCTGGAGTTCACCCAAACTCATGTCCGCTGAGTCGGTGATGCCATCCAACCATCTCATCCTCTGTCGTTCCCTTCTCCTGCCCTCAATCTTTCCGAGCATCAGGGTCTTTTAAAATGAGTCGGCTCTTCGCACTAGGTGGCCAAAGAATTCATTCCATTATTCAACCATCCATTTATTTATCTATCCATCCACCCACATTCTCCTCTTCCATCCATCCACCCACCTTCCATCCATCCATCCATCCACCCTTCTACTCATATATTTATCCACCCATCCATCCCATGTTTGTTAAGCGCCAGGTACTGGAGATATAGAAATGATTAGAACAGAGCTCCTGCTCAAGTCCCATTCAGATTGATCAAATATTGGAGGTGGAATATAACTTTAGAAAGTATCTAATCCCATCTTCTCTGTAATTCAAGGAGTATCTTTATTTTACAGATGAGGAAACCACAGTTCAGGGAAAACCATGAGACTTGCTAGGTTGTGTTTTGCAGCAGAAGTTCGAGAACCTTGAAGACAAAACAGACTTGAGTTCTAGTCCTCTTTGCTCTGCTAGAACTTGATTTTGTGCAAGTAACTGAAACTGAGTGCAGAGGAGAGCAGTAAGTGAGGTCAGAGAGGGCTCCAGGCTATGGAAGGTTTTGTAGGCCATTGTTAAGAACTTCAGCATCTACTGCAAGGAAGAGGGCATCATTGCAGGGTTTTGACCAAGGTAGAGACAGAATTAATTTCAGTTTTTAAAGGACTGCTGTGATTCTTGTGTAGAGAATACCCTGGCAAGAGGTAAGAGTCCAAGCAGGGTGATGACAAGTAGGAAGCTAGTGTAATAATCTAAGCAAGAGAGGATGGACGGCATTGTGGCTTTATGGCTGAACAGCTGGAAGGCTGGAGTTGCCATCACCTGAGAAGTGACGGGGTAGAGCCACTTGTGGGGAGATCAGGAGGTCATGCCTGGCCATGCTGAGTCTGAGATGTGCGCTAGTTATCTAAATGTCGATATTGAATAGGCAGTTAGGCATGCCTCTGGGTCAGGAGCAGGTCTGGGTAGAGGTATAGATCTGGGAGTCATTGGTATATAAATGAAGTTTAAAGCCTTGAGACTGGAAAGATCACAAAGCAAAGAGAAGGGACAGAGAAGAGAAAAGGACCAAGGACTGAGCCTTGGGGCCTCCATCACTAAGAGATTTTACTAGTACATAGTGAGCTTGCAGGATACAGATGGGAAGAAAACGTGGTTATAGGCCTCACAGAGTGTGCATTCTAAAGGTGGCAACAGACACAGAAGGAACCAGCAGTTCCACTCTGGGAAAGGGGCAGCCCATGGTCTGTGACAGCCTAGAGGCAGTGCCTCATCCAGCCCATGGGACGCCCACAAACCAGGCCTGTTCTCATTCCACTCTCATGGGTGTTGCCTGGGCCTCAGTGATTGCTAGCACCCCCTGAACTTATTCTGTTCCACAAAAGGGGGAAGGAGTTGTGGGTGGCCCAAACCCAAGGATTGAAAATGCAAGTCATTCTCACCATAGTCCAATAGATAAGTACTAACATCGTTGTTTTAAAGATGAGAAAACTGAAGATCAGAAAGAGAAAACCCATGGGCCCCAGGCCTGATTTTAAAGATCATGCACTTAACACATAGAGATGGATGCTGAGGAAGGGGCTCAGAACCTTCACACTATGGTCTGGGTCTGTCTCCTGAGAGGGTGCTCCCCGGCCTGCCAGGATGCAAAGGCAGGTGCTCTCAGGGGCCAGGCAGGGGACATCTATGAGGAATGTGGGCTGGGGTGGGGTGTGGTGACCACAAGCCTGGACTGAGGGGCAGCCACTCCTCAGCTCAGCCAGTTGTGGTCCCGTGGAAAGGTGGGTCCAGGGTTGCCAGATCTGATTTCTAACCAGAAGCCGGAAACCTCGTCTTTTATGTGAAATTTCCTACTTTTTAAAGCAGCCTTGGGTCCAAGCAAAACATGTCTGCATGCTGAGTTGACCTCATGGGCCACCGGCTCCAAGCTTTGGCCTTTCTGACTGGGTGGCTGAAAAGTAAGGGCTTTAGGACCACAAGGGCCTGGGTTGAAATCTCCAAACCCTCCTTTACTGGCTGTGTGATCTTGAGCAAGAGAGTTCACCTCTCTGGCTCTTGCTTTCCTCATCTGTCAGTCATCGCTGAGTGTCAGGGCTGTGGCGGGTCCTGGGTGACACTGTGTACAGGGTGCCCAGGCCATTACTGGGCCCTCACAGAGGTTCCATGAAAGGGTGTGAGGAGATGCTCTATGTGAGTGTGTTGAGGGTAGGGGTTGGGTGCGATTTTATTGCCTGTCTTGGCTTTACTTGGTAGCCCCTGAGTACTGGAGAGCCCGTGTACCCCTGCACACTTGCCCTGAAGGATGCCTTTCCTTTCCTGACTCCTCTTGCAGGCAGTCTGAACCATGGGCCCCTTATGCCAGCCCTGGGTAGCAGTGGCTTTCAGCCCCCAGCCTTCCCCCCCCCCGAGCCCAGCTTCTCCCTCCCTCCGCTGCACAGGAGAGCCGTGGGGACGTCTGGATTCCTGAGGGGATGTTTTCCACATTTCTGGAAACCCACTGCGGTTTGGTTTGCTGTGGTAAAGGCCTTGGCAGGGGCTCAGCCCAGTGGAACGGCTGGTGGCTGGGAGGGGCCCGAATGGAAGAGACATTCATTGAGCGCCCACTGTGTACCAGGCCCCAGGGAGTCACTGATGCTTAAAACACTCCCTACCCTCCAAGAATCTCATTATCTTATTATGGATACAAACTAGAAACAGGAGAAGCTAAAAACAGACCTTCAGACCAAGTGCTTGTCACTCAAGCCAGAGCCTGCCGCCCCGCCCCCTTCTCGGCCCCGCCCCTCTCTCTCCACCTGGCTACCAGTTTGGGTCGCCATTTTCCCTTCCTCGGATGATGGCCGCCGCCTACTCCCGGACTCCCTGCCTCCAGCCTCCTTCAGTTCTTCTGCACAGGGCCTGCTGAAAGGGCTTTTTAAAACACAAATCTGCTCCTGCAGCTTCCCTGCCGAAAGCCCTTGTGACCTCATGATGGCGTCCAAACTTCCCATGATGGCTCAGAGGCCTTTTGGCTTCTGCTCTTACCGCCCTCAACAACTTCATCTGGTAAGTTTCTCTCCACATGAGCGTGTCCTCTATGCCGGAAGTCTTTAAGTTAACTGTGTGCCCTCTGCTTTCTCTCAGCTCTGGGCCTTTGCACACATGGTTCTCCCTTCCTAGAATACGTCTCCACCGTTGCATCCACCACGTGAACTCCTGGTTATTCCTCAGGGCTTAGTTTAAATGCCAGTTCCTCCAGGAAGTCTTCCACATCCACTCCCATCTGCTGGATTAGGTGTCTTCATTCTGTATCTCCAGTGTTTAGTTTACAGTGTGGCTCAGATGATAAAGAATGTGCCTGCAGTGTTGAAGACCTGAGTACGATCCCTAGGTCAGGAAGATCCCCTGGAGAAGGAAATGGCAATCCACTCCAGTATTCTTGCCTGGAGAATCCCATGGACAGAGGATCCTGGCAGGCTACAGTCTATGGGATCGCAAAGAGTCGAAGGCGACTGAGCAACTAACACTCACTTTCATTCCTAATCCTAAAGCTAATTCTGATTCTAATACCAAAGCCAATACTAACGTCTAAAACAGACTAATACTAATAGCAACAGTTAGAAGGACATGGAACAGCAGACTGGTTCCAAATTGGGAAAGGAGTACGTCAAGGCTGTATATTGTCACCCTGCTTATTTAACTTATATGCAGAGTACATCATGAGAAACGCTGGGCTGGATGAAGCACAAGCTGGAATCAAAATTGCCGGGAGAAATATCAATAACCTCAGATACGCAGATGACACCACCTTTATGGCAGAAAGTTAAGAGGAACTAAAGAGTCTCTTGATGAAAGTGAAAGAGGAGTGTGAAAAAGTTGGCTTAAAACTCAACAGTCAGAAAACTAAGATCATGGCATCCAGTCCTATCACTTCATGGCAAATAGATGGGGAAACAATGGAAACAGTGAGAGACTTTACTTTTTTGGGCTCCAAAATCACTCCAAAGTCAGATGGTGACTGCAGCCATGAAATTGAAAGACAGTTGTTCCTTGGAAGAAAAGCTATGACCAACCTAGACAGCATATTAAAAAGCAAAGACATTACTTTGCCAACAAAGGTCCGTCTTGTCAAGGCTATGGTTTTTCCAGTAGTCATGTGAGAGTTAGATCATAAAGAAAGCTGAGCAGCAAGGAATTAATGCTTTTCAACAGTGATATTGGAGAAGACTCTTGAGAGTCCCTTGGACTGCAAGGAGATCCTACCAGTCCATCCTAAAGGAGAGAAGTCCTTTTTTTTTCTTTTAAAAAATTAATTTATTTGTTTTAATTGGAGGCTAATTACATTACAATATTGTAGTGGTGTTTGCCATACATTGACATGAATCAGCATGGGTGTGTGTGTGTTCCCCATTCTGAACTCCCTCCCATCTGCCCTCCCCATCCCGTCCCTCAGGCTCATCCCAGTGCACCAGCCCTGAGCACCCTGTCTCATGCATCGAACCTGGACTGGCGATCTATTTCACATATGGTAATAGACATATTTCAATGCTATTCGCTCAAATCATCCCACTCTCGCCTTCTCCCACAGAGTCCAAAAGACTGCTCTTTACATCTGTGTCTCTTTTGCTGTCTCACATATAGGGTCATCGTTACCATCTTTCTAAATTCATATATATGTGTTAGTGCACTATATTGGTGTTTTTCTTTCTGATTTACTTCACTCTGTATAGTAGGCTCCAGTTTCATCCACCTCATTTGAACTGATTCAGATGCATTCTTTTTAATGGCTGAGTAATATTCCATTGTGTATATGTACCACAGTGTTCTTACCCATTCGTCTGCCAGTGAACATCTAGGTTGCTTCCATGTCCTGGCTATTGTAAATAATGCTGCAATGAACATTGGGGTACATGCGTCTCTTTCAATTCTAGTTTCCTCAGTGTGTATGCCCAGCAGTGGGATTGCTGGGTTGTATGGCAGTTCTATTTCCAGTTTTTTAAGGAAAGGAGATCAATCCTGAGTGTTCATTGGAAGGACTGATGTTGAAGCTGAAACCCCAATACTTTGGCCACCTGATGCGAAGAGCTGGCTCATTGGAAAAGACCCTGATGCTGGGAAGGATTGAAGGCAGGAGGAGAAGGGGACGACAGAGGATGAGATGGTTGGGTGGCATCACTGACTCAATGGAGATGAGTTTGAGTAAACTCTGGGAGTTGGTGATGGACAGGGATTCCTGGCGTGCTGTGGTCCATGGGGTTGAGCGGAGTCGGACACGACTGAGCGACTGAGCTGAACTGATTGTCCTTACTAATAAGTTTTTTATAAATACTATTGTAAATGTTTATAGTACTATTTTAAGTAAATATGTTGTCATTTATCTAATCATCCCAATGTTATTGAAGGTTTTAAGTTGTTTCAACTTTTAAACTATTATAAATAATTAAATCAAAGTTAAAAAATTTAAGGATTGTTTTTCTAAGATAGATGCTCAGAAATAGAATTACTAGGCCAGAGGTCTTGAAATTTCTGTTATATATTGTTGAATGAATGAATGTGTTAGTTGCTCAGTTGTCTCCGACTCTGCAATCCCATGGACTGTAGCCCACCAGGCTCCTCTGTCCAGGGGATTCTCCAGGCAAGAATGCTGGAGTGGGTTGCCATTCCTTTCTCCAGGGGAGCTCCCTATCCAGGGATCAAACCCAGGTCTCCTGTATTGCAGGCAAATTCTTTACTGTCTCAGCCACCAGGGAAGCCCAAATCTCATGTATATATTATATATATGCATATATATGTACATACATATATGTGTATATATATATAAATATAAAAATTCACAGTTCCACATCTAGTTATTGAGGACACTCATATTACCCACGCTCATCAGCATGGGATGATACTTTTAACCTTTAAAATTGTTGTTAGTTTGACAACAGAGAATAGACATCTTCTTGCTTTAATTTGCATTTGTTTGATTTCCAGTGAAGTGGAATTCCCACTCTTGTTTATTTTTAAATAAATTAAATACACATTTTTTAGCAATTTGTCATTTTTGGTTGATTTTTTTTCAAATTCTGAGACTTGCCTTTTTTTTTTTTTTGCAAAGTTGTTGTATTACATCTGCCTTTCCTGATGTTATTTCTTCAAATGCATTTAAACATACACTGCCCTTGCCTTCCAGAGACTGGGTGAAGCTCCCTTCCTTGCCAAGGGTGAATGTCTACACTAAATATTCAAAGCCTGTTGATTTGTGGTTTGAGCACAGTGACCAAGGCTGGTTATGACCTTTCCCAGAACCTTCCACAGCTCTTGCCATCTCCCTTACTCTGACTTCCTGCTTCTAAGCTAGGTGCTTATCTGTGACAAAACCTTTTGACAAATGCCACAGCCCATCAGAGTCATTACTTCACAAAAGGTTCTTTTGAGTGTCTAAATTAGGGATTTTCCTTCAGTGTTGACCATTGAGTTTTTGCAAATGATCGTCATAGATGTGGACGTCACTTCCCCTTTCAGAAACTATGCTTAGCACATCAGGGAAAGCTCCAGCTGCTGACTTTTGCACTTGGGAAACATAAATATCCTCTTCCTTCCCTTTCTCCTCTCTCCCTCCTCCTCTCCTTCCTTTGGTGAATCTCGACAGCCTCCCAGGGTGCAGAGCTGACTTCTGCTCAAGTGATAACAGGCAAAATGATTCCCAAATCGGGCACTCTATGTATGGAGCTCAGGCAGGGTGGCCTGAAACCCACAACCACCATAGAAATCGCCTCCCAGTTCTTACCTGATCAGCTCACTCAGGTGTCACCTGTTGGTCTGCAGTGATCGGGACTTTAGTGCCCTGTTAGGGGACATAGATGGGTCACAGCCTTTTAACTTTAAAAGTCCTGGTCCTTAAACCTGATTCTCCTGATGGGGTGGTTCTTTACATGGCAGTTCCACCCAGCATGCAATTTTGGGGCTCTTAGTCTTATTTTTAATGAAAGTAGAGTTGATTTATAACATTATATTAGTTTCAGGTGGACAGCATTGTGATTTAGTATTTTTACAGATTAAATTCCATTTGAAGTTATTACTAGATAATGGCTATAATTCCCCATGTTATACACTATATCCTTGTTGCTTATCTGTTTTATACATGGCAGTTTGTATCACTTAATCCCATTGGGATTTCTTAGTCTTTATATTCTTTCTAATGCTTTCTAAAATTCAACTCAGCCTAAACTCTAGGTGATCTTATAGTTTGTTTCATCCAATCATATGAAACAGAAGACAATTGACTGTTTTTAATTTATCAATATAGCAATGTCACATGGTTCATTTTAACATTTTCAGAAATTATATAAGGGATATAGAAACATCATAAGAAAATTGGAAAACATGAAGGAAATATACAAATACTATCACTGGTAATGTTTTCTTGCATAATCTTCCAATTGCTTCCATATGGTACATGCACATACAAGTACACCTACACATAGAGATTTGGTAGAAATAGAATCTAACTACCTATATGAAACATTTTAATCTAATTAACAATGTATTATGAGCAACTTCCCATGTTAATAAAGCACTTCTTTATTATTTTTAGTTGTTGATGTTCAGTTGCTCAGTCATGTCTAACTCTTTGCGACCCTGTGGACTGCAGCATACCAGGCTTCCCTGGCTTCAGCAGCACATATGCTAAAATTGGAATGTGGCCCCTGAACAAAGATGACATGCAAATTATTTTTAGTAGCTCTATCATTTTCCATTGTGTGGTTATACCGTAATTAAACATAGCCAGTAATGCCAAGGATGAAGAATAGGGCTGGGGCTAGGAGAAGGTTGGAGTAGGAGGTCCAAGGTGGTATGAAGTTACTGACACCAAGGCCGGAAAGACTTTTTAAAAAATATTTATTTATTTAATGTTTGGTTGTGCTGGATCTTCATTGCTGAGCATGGACTTTCTCTAGTTGGAGCAAGCAGGGGCTACTCTCTAGTTGTGATGCGTGGGCTTCTCATTGCAGTGGCTTCTCTTGTTGCAGAGCACAGCGTCTAGGGCATGGGGGCTTCAGTTGGAAAAACTTTTGAGATGTTTTATATTGTGAGAGGTCCTGGAGGGATTTGGATGGATGAGAAAGAGCCTCTGGCTCTGGAAAGGGAACCATTGGAAGGCTTATAAGAGGTTGGAAGTCATAGTCATTTGCTCATTCACTCAATAAATATTTACTGAACTTCTAAATTGTGCCAGACATTCTGATGGTGATACCACAGTGAACAAGATAGACTCTTGAATTGCCTGACTTTCAAGGAGTTAGTGAGGAGCCCCATGCTGCAACTAGTGAGCAGCTACCCACACATGGCAACTAGACAGGAGCCACCCTGCACATCACTGGTAGAGAGGAGTTGCCCCAACACAACTTGAGAGGAACCCCAAGTCCTCCGCTGAAACTCGAGAGGAACCTTGAGTTCCCTTCTGCAACTCGTATCGTAGGCTGGGGGAGGGGGAATATCACAAATAAATAAAATCATCGCACATTGAGAAAAGTACTAGGAAGGAAAATGAATAAGGCAATGTGGTGAAACATACAGAGGTGCTAGAAGTGGGAGTGTGAATCTTAGACAAGGTGAGAGGTCCAGCATCTCTGAGAAGGAGATATTTGAGCTGTGATCAGAACAAATGAGGTGGGGAAAGTTCTAAGCAGAAGAACCAGCAAGTGCAATGGCCAGGTGGAGTCGGTAAACATAATATATGACTGGAAACATTTCATTCATTCACATGTTCACTTAGCTTGGATTGAGTTCCTCCTCTGTTGTAGATAAGAATGTGGAAATCAGTTACTACTCCTCCCTCAAGGGAGAGAGTCATCCATTCACTTCATTTATTTACTCATTCATTCATTGATTAAAACACTTTCTGAGTACCTATCGTGGGCTCAACCTTAGACAATAAAAAGAAAACAAAGATGAGTAAGAATTAGTTCTTTTTCTCTGGAATTAGGTTTTGTTTTTTTGTGTGTGTGTGGGCAAAAGCAAGGATGGGAAGAAGGTGCAACCAGAGAGAGGAGGTGGCCAGCTCAGGGCCCCGCATCTGGCAAACGTCAGAAATGGGACTAGAAGGAGAAGGAGACGTCCTGATTTCTAACCAGAGTTTTGTCCGCTGTGTTTTCCTGTGACCCTCTACTTTCCTACATAAGTTCTTTGTCAACTCAAAGTTTATGCACGCAGCTTCCCCCAATCCACACCTGGAAAAAGCATTACATTTATATCATTGCAGGCCTTAGGATTAAGTCTATAAATGGTTCTGCTCACAGTTCTCTCATGTTCACTGGATGTCATAAAAATGTCTCAGCACAAACGGAACCATTGCCTTTAACAGCTGGATGTTAATGACTGTACTTGCCAGCAGAGCTGTGTCTTAATACCCTCCAAATAACAAACTGGAAGTTCTTGTTGGATTGGTTGCATGTGTGATGCGGCCAGTGGTCGGTGAGCATAGGGTACCATCCATACTTGGGGTGGTCGTGGACAGCCAGCATGAAGTGCAGTTGGCCCATGGAAGGTTCAGGAATGTGAATAACAAGAACTTCAGGACATATATCCTCACCTGCTATCATCTGACTATGGAAAGACCCTTGATCTGGAATACCTTGACCTGAATTTAAATCTTACTTCCGCCTCTTGTAGCCTGGGTGACCTTGGGCATTTTGCTTAACCTC
The DNA here is from genome assembly GCF_033118175.1 of Dama dama. NCBI lineage: Eukaryota > Metazoa > Chordata > Mammalia > Artiodactyla > Cervidae > Dama > Dama dama. The sequence goes on from NC_083705.1 coordinate 11,936,920, forward strand.
TTGGAATTGCTGTTTCATCATTTGTAAAATAAAGTGAAAAAGTCGCTTAGTTGTGTCTGACTCTTTGCGACCCCATGGACTACGCAGTCCATGGAGTCCTCCAGACCAGAGTACTGCAGTGGGTAGCTGTTCCCCTCTCCAGGGGATCTTCCTAACCCAGGGATTGAGCCCAGGTCTCCTGCATTGCAGGTGGATTTTTTTTACCAGTTGAGCCACAAGGAAAGCCCAAGAATACTGGAGTGGGTAGCCTATCCCTTTTCCAGTGGATCTTCCTGACCCAGGAATTGAACCAGGGTCTACTGCATTACAGGCAGATTCTTTACGAACTGAGCTATCAGGGGAGCCCATTTGTAAAATAGGCATGTGGCAAATAGGTGAAAAGCTCCAGTACTTTGGGCACCTGATGCAAATAGCCAACTCATTGGAAAAGACCCTGATGCTGGGAAAGATTGACGGCCAAAGGGTAAGAGGGTGGCAGAGGATGAGATGGTTGGATGGCATCACCAATCCATTGGACATGAACTTGGGCAAACTCTGGGAGATGGTGAAGGACTGGGAAGCCTGGCGTGCTGCAATTCATGGGGTTGCAAAGAGTCAGACATGACTTGGAGATTGAACAACAATATAACACTGCTAATAACCCACCACATAGCTATTTACCCGTTTTCCTTGCTATCAGAGAATTCATCCGTGTGGCAATGTGCTTACCATGTGGATACAACATATTTGATCTAAGCTAGTGATTGGCTGGGGAGAGGGCATGTGACCAAGTCTGACTAATAGAAAATCTGATTGGAGGTTTATGCAAAACATTTTCTTTCCCTTTCTCTCCTGCCTTGAATTCCTTTGTGCAAAGGTGTGCTAATTGTAGCTGAAGTAATCATTTTACAACCATAAGATGATGAGCCTATAAATAAAAGCCCATGCACTGGGGATAATCAGGGGAAGGGTAGAAAGTTCCTTGATGATGACACTGAACTATTGCATTTGGGACTCATTGTTAGAGAAGGTGACTAAGTCAGTGTCAGTCTCTGGGTACTCTGTCACTCGCACCTGAAGCATGCCTAACTGACACAGGAGATAATGAGAGCTATTTTCCAGAGTTCCTGCAGGAGTTAAATGACATATTGTATGTACTGCTTTTGGCATATTGTCATCATTCTCTTCCCAGATCCTCATTATATACAGTGTGATCTCTTACACAAGCCTTGAGAAAACCACCTCGGAAGAGAGTAACCTGTTGGTGTGTCATTTATGGACAATTGATGGCCTCTAGAAATACTCAGGGGGGAAAATACAGTAAAATACAATTCAGAATAACTGTCAACGTGTGTCACCTTTAGATCTGTCAGAACCCACCTCTTTAATGGAACATTTATCAAACAGATGTGTAATTCAGAGGGGTTCTTTAATAGAGGCTTCTGCAGCTGTGGGGGACAATGAAGTTGGTGTCATCATTCATTCTAATGTCTAGTGCGTCCAGGGGGGTTTGGTGGGTTAGTCACTAAGTCGTGTCTGACTCTTGTGACCCCATGGACTGTAGCCCATCAGGCTCCTCTGTTCATGGGATTTCCCAGGCAAGAATACTGGAGTGGGTTGCCATTTCCTTCTCCAGGGGGGTCTTCTCAACCCATGGATCAAACCTGTGCCTCCTGCTTGGCAAGTGGATTCTTTACTACTAAGCCACCTGGGAAACCATCAAGGGGGGTTGTGTGTGTGTTTGTGTGTGTGTGTGCTCAGTCATGTCCGACTCTTTTGTGACCCCACCAGGCTCCTCTGTCTGTAAAATTTTCCAGGCGATAATACTGGAGTGCGTTGCCATTTTCTACTTCAGGGGATCTTCCTGACCCAGGGATCGAACTCTCTCATCTCTTGTGTCTCCTGCATTGGCAGGTGGATTCTTTTTTTTTTTTTTTTTCCTTTATTTATTAGCAGGTGGATTCTTTACCACTGGGCTTCCCAGGTGTTGCTAGTGGTAAAGAACCTGCCTGCCAATGCAGGAGGGGGTAAGAGACACAGTTTTGATCCCTGGATGGGGAAGATCCCCTGGAGGAGGGCATGAAAACCCACTGCAGAATTCTTCCCTGGAGAATCCCATGGACAGAGAAACCTGGAAGGCTACGGTCCATGGGGTTGCAAAGAGTCAGACATGACCGGGGTGACTTAGCATGCACGCACACACCTGGGAAGCCCCCAAGGGGGTTAGTCTGAGTCAGTTAATACGACATCACCCACCTAGGTTCAGGAGTGGCCATGCAGAGCAATTCTGGCTTATTAGGAATCTGCTGGAGGCTTATTAGGAATCTGCTGGAGGCTCTCCAGAAGAGTTTCCTCTCTTCTAAGAGAAAACCACAGAAAGTGAGGGTCTTCTACTTTCCCCTGATGCTGCAGTGTGGGGTTGAGACATCTGGAACCACTGTGGCTGTGTTACTACCCAGCTGAGGATGAAACCAACACGGAGACCCAGAGGATGACTGGAAGGAGTCCACTCTGATGACAACCCTGAACTGCTAAGCTAGCCAGTTCTGGAAACTGCACTGCACCTGGACTTTTCATGAGCTAAACATGAGCTAAATATTTACTTATGGTTTATGAGTTGAGGTTTTGGGGTTTTGTTGCTGAAAGCATCTTGCCTGATACTCTGAGTTTAAGAGATTTTAGTTTACACAAAGAAAACCCAGATGTACGCCCAATTTTACAGAACCAAGCTCTTGCAGGAAGTGAGGAAGGTTGTGCTACATTGATTGTTATGGATTGGCCAGGAGGCATCCCTGTACCCCTGCTAGCAAGAGAGCTCAGCTTTGTTGAAGCCACAAACTGGTAAGGGAATTGAGGTATTAGTCAGGGCTCACCAGCAAAACAAGAGGTAGAGAAAGAGAGAGATGTATTTGACAGAACTGGCTCACACAGTTGTAGAGATTGGCAAGTTGAAAATTTTGCAGAGTGGTCTGGCAAACTGCAGACCAAGGGACAAGCTGACATTATAGTTCAAGTCCAAAGGCTACCAGTTAGGCTTCAGTCTCAGAAGACAGCCAGGGTTGCAGTTCAAACATGAAGGCCATTTGCTGTAGAATTCCTTGTTGCTCAGAGGAAGTCAGTCTTTTGGTTTTATTCAGGTCTTCGACTGATTGGATAAGGCCCACCCACATTGCAGAGGTCAATCTGCTTTGCTCAGAGTTTACTGACTTAAACTGTTAAATTCGTTCAAAGACATGCCATGGGACTTCCCTGGTGGTTCAGTGATTAAGAATCCACCTTCCCATGCAGGTGATATGGGTTCGGTCCCTGGTGGGGAACTAGGATCCCGCATGCCACACGGCAGCCAAGCCTGTGCGGCACAGCTAGAGAGGCCGGTGCCGCAGCTGGAGAAGCCTGGGCACCAGGCCAGGAGCCCACATGCCACGGATGAGAGCTGTTGGAGCCAAGTCCACAGAGAAATATTCAAAAAGACAGACACGGAAACATCCTCAGAGGTGTATCCAGAGTAACGTTTGAGTACCTGTTTTGGTACTGGGACCAAACCAACTTGACATATGAAATTAACCATCACATCTACTATAATAACAGTAATGAACTTGATAGGCACTCAGCAGACAGATGCTCAAAATGCACTTGGTCTCAGGGCTGAGCAGCTCTCCCTTGACCCACAGTCCGTAACAGCTGCCCCTACTCCAGCGTCTCCCTACCTCCAGCAGTCTTTGGTCTGATTACACCCCTGTTTAAGACTTTCAGTGTCTCCCATCTACAGACAGAATGGAGATCAGGCCTCTGAACGTGAACTTTGTGACCCTTCGTGAATAAGAGTCAGTGTGCCGTCCTGCTTCTTTCCATACACAGGTCTGACTGCCCTTCCTCTAAAATGCCTCATTTCCCTGTCTCATTCTGCCCCTCGGTTTGTATTGTCTCCTTCCTTGGGAGCAGTGGATCTCAATGCTGAGTGCAATCAAATTCCCAGGGAGCTTAAAAAAACTAGATTCCTCAGGCCATACCCCAGTCAATTGAATCAGACTCTCTTGGAGTGAGGCACTGAGTCTGTATTTTAAAAGTGCCCTGGGGTGACCCCAGTGAACCCTGCTCCCTAGTGTCCCCTTCCTGGGGAAATACTATCATTATTGAGGGACCCCTCAGAAGCCCTTCCTTTAGGCTGTCTTCCCTGAAAGCCCCCGAAGGCCACCTCTAAGCCCCTGTCACTCCCGGAACTGCCCTGGAGCCCTCAATTCACTTCCATTGTGTTGGACTCTCCTGTGTCTTGTACCCCCAGAGGCCATAAAACGCAGTGTCCACCTTGATTCTCCCATGTGACTTACTGCGTACTTTGTCACACTCCATGCCACTATGCACTCCGTGCCCTCTGCTTGGGGTGTTTAGACCCCTCCTGTCCACCTGACGAACTCCTCTTCAACCTTCAAAGCCTTGCCCAGACATCATCTCCCTGAGGACCCCTTTCTTGACCATGTCAGCAGAGCAAATCACAGCCTCCTCTGTCCTCCTTTGCTTCCACGCTTCTGCTCTCCTCTCCCACGTGCGTGCACCTAGAATAGTCCTTAGGATACACTGCAGGTGCTCCGTGAACCCACTGACAGTGGTTAAAAGGATTTGTACCAGCAGTGAGTGCCCACCAAGACCACTCCACCCATGTCTGACCACTCCACTCCATCTCCACCCACAGCTGACAGCAACCCGCGTCTGCTGGATTGCTCTTGAAAGAAACATTTAAGGAAGGAGGGCGAGAAAGGGAAGGGGAAAAGGGAGAAAGAAGGAAGAAAATGAAAAAAAAAAAAAAATCAAGACTCTCTGTTTAGAGAGAAATGGTTTATTGGGGTAGGTGTTGTGAGAAGAGTGGCAGAGAGAGACAAAGAATCAGCTAACGTCTCCCTTTTCCCCACTAAGTACCCAACCCAAACCCCCCAAAGAAAATAAATGCTCAGAGATAAACACATCTCCCAGGGAAGTTTCTTTTCCTCTTCCCAGGAACACTGTGGGAAGAATTCTAAAGAAGGAAAAATGGGTCCCAAATGGCTGAGTCATTTGACATATGCCAAGCAAATGGTCAGAGCCCGCTGGGGAGGGAGCTCACAGGTCCCAGCTTATCTGGGTAAGGACTGTGGTCTCCACCAAGAAACTCGCATACTCTCCCACCCCCAAGACGTGCTCAGTTGGCAAGGCTTCCTGGGACGCTCCACGGATCTTTGCTCCAAAGCCGCAGAGCCCAGCTACAGATGAACCGGATCCTGAGCGGGGCCAGGGCCGCGCCCCAGACTGGGAACAGAGCTGCGTTCCAGCCGCTGTCCTGCTCCAGCCTCTGTCCTGCTTGGCTGACTCGGTTCCGCCTTCGCCCCCAAGTCTGGCCAGGCCCCGGGTGGGGCTGGAGCCGGGAACGTCCCGAGGAGAGAGTCACTGGCACGGGCCACTCTTAAAGTAGGGATGGCCATCTCCATTTCACAGATATGGAAACCGAGGTTTATCAAGCACAAGAGGCTCACCAAAGACCACACAGGCAGGGAGAGATGGGGCTGAATGGGTGTCCTGACCCATTGGCTCCTAAATGCTGCCTTTTCCCTCTCTGCCACTGTAATTTCTAAGGTGATGGCAGGTCATATTCTTCTTTTGTTCCTGAGTGACATTGCCGAATCATTTTTGAGAAAAAAAGCAAAAAGAAATGAACTCTGCTGTAATCAAAGTGGGCTTAAATGTAGCCAGCAGGAGGGCAGAGAGTTGCTGGGTGTTGACTGAGCCTAGATTCCCGCCAGGCACTTGGGACAGATCAGATACCTGCCTTCATCCATCCCACGGTCTAGGTCTGGCTTCTGAATGACCCCAAATCAAGCTGACGCTTGGCTCTGGTAGTGTGACATCCAGGACTCTGGAGCCCCATGCACTTGACCTAATGTCATGAGTTGTTGGTCCTAAGGAGGGCCACACCAGAAAGGGCAGGGCAGGGAAAAAAAAAGAGGAAGAACAGATAGTTACAGTTAACCAGCAAGAACACACAGGGACATGGTGACCAGGAGCTTTTGTAAAGGAAGGGGGCTGAAGGGAGGAGGGATGTATATTTAGAAACAAAGAGTCTGACCAACTTAATGGAGAGAAAAGAGAAAAAAGTCCCAAGCCCTGCAGTAACCTGTTTGCCGGAGCTGCCTAATTTAGCAGAAAATCACACACACTGGTCCTGGCACGGGCTGGTGGAAGGTATTTCCTCCCCAGCTTGGGTCAAGTTTCATTCATAGGTACTGTCTAAAATTAGACCCTCCGCTTTCATTCTGGTCCAAGCTCCCTGCCTAGCGTAATATTTGGGAGAAACAGGCACACCATTAAAAGTGAGCCTTCCTCCCAGCGGCCCCTGGCCTGGGAAGGGCTGGGCCCTGTCCTCGGCTGGCGGCTGCTGCGGCTCATAAACCCGGGTCTAAATTCGAAGCATCCGCTCTGACTGGTGACCTCTGCTTCCCAGGCAAACCCATGCCTCCTCCTCCAGCTCACACCCAAGACCTGGTCAGGTGACTGGGAGGGACCCATTTTAGACCTGAAACCTTCTGTCTGAGGGTGACACCCCAGAGAGGAAAGGTGACCCGGGAAGAGGAGCCTGTCACCCCAGCCATGTGATGGGACTTCTTGTTGGGATGTGTCCTACTGTTTCTGTCTTTTTTGGACTCAAGGAACCTACCATCCAGGACTTTCAGTCTTGGATAAAAATAGTTTTGTTGTTATTATTATTCTCCACATTAATACGGGGCTTCCCAGGTGGCACAGTGGTGGGGAGCCTGCCTGCCAATGCAGAAGATGCAAGAGATGTGATTTCAATCCCTGAGTTAGGAAGATTCCCTGGAGTAGCTATTGGCAACTGGCTCCAGTATTCTTGCCTGGGAAATCCCGTGGAGAGAGGATCCTGGCAGGCTACAATCCATGGGGTCACAAAGAGTCGGACGTGACTGAGCCACTGCCATACACACACATACACGTTAATGTACCATCATGGAAAGATGGTGGAATCAGCACCACGTTTGGACCAATGCATTCCCTTAATAGATGTTTACTGAGCGGTTTGTATTGGAGTCTTTCGGTTGTGAGTACCCATAAGGAGAAGGCCACTACGGGCACACTTGGCCTCCAGGAGCTGGATGTGTGCCATGGACGGGCTGGACTCACAGGCTGAGAAGGAAGTGCTTTCTCTTCATCTCTCACCTCCACTTCTCTCCCAGCAATAGTGCCAACTCTGCTCTCAGGGCACGCTGGCCTTCCTGCTGCTCAGGCCATGTGGCAGAACGTGGCCACTATTGCATACGGTTCCAGCCCTGTGCACAGAGACTCCTCTTTTTGGGCTCCAATTCCAAAGTCCCAGGGAAAGCTTCTGATTTCCTTAGCTTGTACCCGGTGTCCGCCCTGCAACCATCAACAGCATCCAGGGAAGGGCCATTTACTAGCATGGTGAACTCTTCTGTAACAATGTTAACAGCAGGAGGAAGAGATGTTCCCAGAGGTAAAGGTATAGTTTTAACACTTTGCAACTGTGGCTCTGCAAGTGGTCTGTGAAAACAAAGAAAAGACCTTGATCCAGGCACCACATGTTAGGGAAGGCTTCCTGGAAGAGGTGACCTCCATGCTAGGTGAATGAGATTTAGCCAGGATGTGAGAAGGAAGAATGGAGAAGGTTGTTAAGAGAATGGAACAGGCAAAGACTTCAAGGCAAGACCCAGGTCTCCTGGGGTAGAGACCTGGAACTGCCATTCCCAGCTGTGCTGGACTTGGGCAAGTCGTGTCACTTACTGCGCCTCAGCTTCCTCATCGGTAGATGGGAATCCTAGAGGTTATGAGGGTTGAGTGAGACTATGTCTTAAGTAATGCCGGGCATGTGCGTTGCTCAGTGTGTGTCACTTGACTCTTCTCATTCAAGAAGCCCTTCTTGATCATTCTTCAAAGGGGGCTTGCCTTGGAAAGTGAAAGTGAAAGTCTCTCAGTCATGTCCAACTCTTTGTGACCCCATGGACTATACAGTCCATGGAATTCTCCAGGCCAGAATACTGGAGTGGGTAGCCTTTCCCTTCTCCAAGGGATCTTCCCAACCCAGGGATCAAACCCAAGTCTTCTGCATTGAAGGTGGATTCTTTACCAGCTGAGCCACAAGTAAAGTCCAAGAATACTGGAGCCTATCCTTTCTCCAGCAGATCTTCCCACCCCAGCAATCTAACCAGGGTCTTCTGCATTGCAGGCAGATTCTTTACCAGCTGAGCTATCAGGGAAGCCCTGGGCTTGCCTTTGACTGCTAATATATCATCTTATTTCCCTCATAGAACTTTTCTTAATTTGCAGTTATGTGGTTTGTCTTTCTTATTGAAATTGAAATATACTTGATATATAACATTGTGTAAATTTAAGGTATACGACATGTTAATTTGATGCATTCCTATATTGCAACAGGATCAACACTGTAGTGTTGGTTAAGACCTGGATCATACCCCATAATCATTTTTTTTTAGGGGTTGGAATAATTAAGATCTAGTCTCTTAGCAAGTTTGATGATTCCAATACAATGATGGAGTCTGTATTCATTCTACCGTGCCTGAGCTCTCTAGGACTTATCTACGACTCTTTGAAAGTTTGTAAACAATGTCTTTCCTCTTGTCTTCTCCTTTACAGTCTGGTTTTGCCCACGGCTGAAAGGGCCATGAAGGCAAGGAGTGTGCCTGTTTTGTTCTCTGATGTACCCTCCCGATATGCAGGGTACCTGGCACCCAGTAGGCAATCCACCAGTATCTGCTGCATCAGGAAATGAGAGGATGTGGACCTGCAGAAGGGAAGTCGTGGCAGTCTCACACCAGAGGGGTGGACTTCTCGGAAGGTCTCTGAGGTTTGCTCTCTGACAGGCCTCAGAATGAAGTGTTCTCAGACAGTTTGCTGAGGTTGAGGGCTCCCTCAGCATGGTCACTTGGCAGCTGCCTGAGTCCTGAGTCCCCTGATGAGAACCCCTCCCGAAGCCCAGTTCAAAGGCTGTGGTGACCCGGCCACCACTCAGACCTACAGTACCTGGAAAGCTCGGGTGGGGTCTCAACCATCCTATTATCCGAGACTCTTCCAACCAGGTCTATTAAGTTGGGAGGAGGAGCGGGCTTGGGCCTAGAGGTCCAGCTCTGTCCCCAGACTCCTTGGTACTTGTCCTGGGAAAGATTTCTCCTCAAGGCCTGAGCAAAGGCACCGCCTCGCCCTCCCCATCCTCCTCGTTCTCGGGGTGATGAGCCCCGACAGAGAAATGGAGGGGCTAAGGGAAGGGCCTGGCCCAGGGTCCTTGCAGCAGCACTGGGGCTGTCTTGGTATCCGCCCCTGCACAGAGGCTGACCCTACTTCCCAACATTTTCTTCCCCATCCTTGGCCATTCTCCTCCCTCATTGACCTCCTGCAACTTCCTAGAAACCCTCCTCTGTCTCCCTTCTTGTCTCAGCCTGGCTCCCTCAGTAAAGACCTTGAAATGAGGATGTGAATACAAGTGGTTTATTTGGAAAGTGATTCCCGAAACTGCTGGCAAGGGGAATGGGGCCATGAGACAGGCGGGGGCAGGGGGCCCAGACTGGGTGCGTTAGTAGTGAAGGATCTCTCTGGCTCCAGCCCTTCGAGGTGGTGTTGAGCACCTGTCCAGCCCACCAGAAGGGCAGGAGCCGTTGGTTGAGGGGTCCTGCGAGGAGTGTGAACGCCCCTGGCCTGGCCTGGCGTCTGTAGGGAGCCCTCAGTCTGCCTGGTAGGAGCTTCTGGTTTGTCCTCTTTGGGCCAATGTGCCGGGGAGTGGAGGGTGCTGAGGGCTCGTTGGCAGGGCATCTGCTACTCCACCTGTCACCCCAGCCCCCTTGGTGGTCTCTCCTGCCACCCCTAGGGCTCCCACTGATTGTCTACCACCCCCCTCACCCCAAGGACCTCTCATGCATCCCTAGTGATGGCTATCCACTGGCCCATCAACCCTGGAATACTTGTCCACCCCACACCCCACTCCCCAGGATCCTTTATGTCCCCATTTAACCTTCCAATGACCCCTGTTCCCTTTGCTCTGCTCCCCTCCCTCCTGCCTCCTGTCCAGAAGCTTGGGGATGTGAGTGAGATGTGCTCCCTGAGACAGCAGCGGGTGGGGGAGGGTGGGTCCACTTCCTGAACGTCTCCTCCTGGGATCTTCTGTGTCCGACCAGTGAGTCATGTCCTCCGCCTCCCCCCAACCTGGCCCTCTCCTGGTCGCTCAGAGAGGGGCTGGTCCTCACCCGGGTCCTGCCCGTCTTGTCCTGTTTCCCCACGCAGGGAAAGAGGTCTGGTGAGACCTCCAGGCGGCCCAGGGGACCTTGACGTTCAGCCTGGGTGATCCAATGGGCCCTGCAGCTAGCCCCTCCTTAGGCAGGGACACAGCCTCTGGTTTTCTCTGGGGCTCACCAAAGCCTTGGAGCATCAGGTTGGGCCCTGGACTTGGGAGGGAGAACATGTAGCTACAGCCTCCTCTGAGGAAAGTTTGTTCTCCCCATTTTACAGGTGAGAAAGCAGAGGCTCAGAGAACATGTATCACTCACCCAAGGCCCCAGAGCTAGCCAGTGTCTGACACTGAAGCCCAGTGTTCTAACTCACAGGATGACTGTGTGCGTGCCCAGGCTTGTGCCATTCCTTACCAGAGGTGCAAAGCGGGGTAAGCCATGGGCACCGGGGGAGTCTGGGGCAGGGCTAGAAACGAGGCTGACCTCTGCCCTCCACCTTCGCTGCCTGCACGGCTGGGCTGGCCCCACCCTGGCCCTCAGCTTTCCACTCCTGCCCTCTGTGATCCACTCGCCACAGAGCAGCCAGGGGAGCTTAAGAAAAATAATTCTGATCATGTCCCTCCCCTGTTTACAACCTTCCAACGGCTTCCCACAGCCCTGAGAGTGAACTCGGAACTTTCCACAAGGGCTTTGCTGGCCTGGCTCCTGCCTCCTCCCCCAGTCTTACCTGGGCCCTCCACCTCACACACTGCTCCCCGACTCGGGCCCCCTGGCTGTCCCCAGACTCCCCAGTTCCTCTGTGGCAGCAGGTGTCTCTGCTTGAAGCTCTTCACACCTGTCATCCGGCCAGCCCGTCCTGGCCCTGCAGTTGGAAATATCCCCCAGCCCTATGGCTAGCTGTCACATCCCCTGGTTCTGTTTTGTCACCACCTGATGTATTTCCTCACACACTGGATGATTTACTTGGTTATTGTCTCTCCCCCACTAGAAGGTGAGCTCTGTGAGGGCAGGTACGTGTCTGACTGCCTCAGTGCTTTATTCCTAGTGTCCCAAGGGTGTCCGGCACATAACTGGGGCCTCTAGTCAACAGGCGTTTGCAGAGCTTGAGCACAATGCTTGGAGTTTGGTCTGCTATAACCAGGCTCATTTGAAAAGCCCCTGATGCTGGGAAAGATTGAGGGCAGGAGGAGAAGGGGACGACAGAGGATGAGATGGTTGGATGGCGTCACCGACTCGATGGACATGGGTTTGGGTGGACTCTGGGAGTTGGCGATGTACAGGGAGCCCTGGCGGGCTGCGGTTCATGGCATCGCAGAGTCGGACACGACTGAGCTGAACTGAACTGAGCGAACGGAACCAGGCGGCCCTGGATGAGGCAGGCATGCGCATGCGTGCGCACACACAGGTCTCGGGCGTGTACTCAGGCCCCGCCCAGTACTCCAGCTTCCACTGCCTTCAGCTCTAGGGCTGCCGGGGAGTTTGGGTTGTGTTCACGCCGTTCCGGAGTCTCAGGGGCGCTCGCTAGCACCCCGCCTGCCGGCCTTCTCCGTCTCCCTGTCCGTCCTCCTGTGTGGGGACAGGCTTGTCTTCGGCCTCACAGGCAAATCCTGGCTGGGCTTGCCTGGTGAGTGGGCTCAGTGGTCGTGAGACCACTCACCTTCATGAACATCTTTGACAGGCTTTTTCCAGGGGTCCTTCTGGACATCATTGTGAGCCTCTCTTTCTTGGTGTCTGCACCTCTGTGTGTATTTCAGTCTCTCTCTTTCCCGTTATTTTGTTATAAAAGTGACCCTCAATCCAAGAGTCTGTTTGCCAAGAGAGAAGCAGCTGGACATGACCCAAGAGGCCATGTTTCCTCCCACCTAGGCTCATTTATAGGCCAACCACTGAACCTCTGTGTGTCTCTTCCTCTCTTCTCTGTCTTCTAACCCGACCCCCTGCCCTCTCTCCCTCTCTCACACACACACAAACACACACTATGTACCTGTAGCACACATTCTTCCTCAGAGACAATTCTATCTTCTTCAAAGAGGTCAAACTTAAAATGCACTCAGCAGTCATGAAATGATCTCAATGAGCCCAAGGAGATCCAACCAGTCCATCGTGAAGGAGATAAGTCCTGGGTGTTCATTGGAAGGACTGATGCTGAAGCTGAAACTCCAGTACTTTGGCCACCTCATGTGAAGGGTTAACTCATTGGAAAAGACCCTGATGCTGGGAGGGATTGGGGGCAGGAGGAGAAGGGGACGACAGAGGATGAGATGGCTGGATGGCAGCACCGACTCGATGGATATGGGTTTGGGTAGACTCCGGGAGTTGGTGATGGACAGGGAGGCCTGGCATGCTGCGGTTCATGGTGTTGCAAAGAGTCGGACATGACTGAGCAACTGAACTGAACTGAACTGAGCCCAATGCAGCACTTACAGGATGGTAAGCCCACAGTTTCTCTGTTGGGAGATGCAGGCAGGTGGGGACAGGGCAGGATGGCCAGCATATGACCCACCCCGAGGGCAACCCTCCATACAGCTCTGGCCAAGCATTGCTGTGTGGCTGGGGGCCCATTGTCACATCTTTTTGTGCTTTAAAAGATACCAGAAAATCATTTTATGTTTTAAAAAATATGAACTCTTTGAAAAATGTTGATAAATCCATTGTATGCATTCCATGGGCACTGATCCACGGACTGCCAGTCTAAGACTTCTACGTGAAATCTGTAAGAAGTAAGAGATTTTTATTATCCTGGTGTTGAGATGAACTTTTTTAAAGTTGGTTCGTTACATTCATCCATCTTTGTACACTCATCTGTCATAGACCTGGGGCTGTAAAGGTCAGTTACTAAGATTGTCTTCTTCAAGAAGACAAAACAAAAAAATCTTATTTTCCTTTGTACACCCATTGCCTGATTCTCTGCCTAGATCATGGAAGGCATTCGGTGAATGTTGGATGAATGAGGAAATGAGGTCAGAAAAGGAAAGTCAGCTTTACGATGTATCAGAGGAAAAGGTCAACTAATTTATAAAGTTGACTCACGGCAATGAAAGCACATTTAATCAGGAAGACGTAGACCCCATTTTTCTGCTAATGTCACACTCTATCATTAAATCACTCCCCTCTACCCTAGACTCTACCCAGTTCCCCATCCATTCACCTGGAATTTATATCTTGTAACACAGAAGACAATTCACATTTCCCTGGAGTAGTGATTATGATTGAATTCTCAATCCTGGGCTTTGACCTTTATTTTTTAACTCAAAATTAAAACCAATTTGAGTCCTCAAAGATAGATGTGCAGGAAGCCCAAGATCTTTCTCTGGGGAAACCTCCCTCCACTTGAACTGCCCACAATCTCCAGGGGTTTTTATACAGTCAGAAATAAAAGTCAAGCCAGCTCGTAATAAATCTTGCCCTGGCACAACTCTGAGAGCAAGGACCTCCTTAACTTTCACCCCACACCTTGCTTGCCTCCCAGTAGTCCCAACACTCAAAAGGCAAAAAGGCATTCCCAGGTACCATCCCAGTTTATCTAAGGATGGAATTTCTCTCCCTGTGCCTGCGGGGTGTCATAGATGTCTCCTTGGTCCCTAGAAAGCCTTGGCCCTCTGGGACTCTTTCTTGTGCTTGAAAGCCAAGGTGCAAGGGAAAGGGAACAATTGCATCAGGGTCTGTGTCTTCTATGTCTGATCCTCTCCAATATCCTCTTCCATGTAGCGGAAGGGGAAAATCCTGAAGTTAGACATGTGTGAGTGGCATGTTCTCCTTCAGGGCTGACTTGCTAATGGCTACAAGGTCTCTTTTGGGGTGATGAAAATATCCAAAAATTAGATAATGGTGATAGTTGCACAGCCTTGTGGGTATAGCCAAAACCACTGCATGCTTCTGACCGGGTGCATTTTATGGTATGGGGGAGTGCATTTCGATTAAAAATATATTTTTTTAAAAACTGAGTTAAATTATTTGCCTCTGCCCTCTGCCAGCTGGGCTCTGCCGGCCCAGGGACTTGGAATCTCTAGCTGCTAAGCTGTTCCTCCCTGCATCTGGACCCTGGGCCAGAGGCTTACTGCACAGAGGAGCTGGCTAGGTCTGGCTCACAGAGCCCAGGGAGCCCCTCTGAGCCTGAGGCCACTCATGTGAAGGGTAGATTTACGGCCTGGAGGCTCCCAGGCTGACAGTGAGTGTGGGGTGGGGCCAATAGGCAGAGGCTCCCCCGCGGGTAACCAGGGACTGGAAGTGGAAATGTTTTCTTTCCTAACTCCAGGAGAGACAAGGGGTGGTGTGGCCTCAACTGAAGAAGGAAACAATTCCCGTATTCTGAATTTAGCGGCTGAGAAAGATCATCGAAATGATTTTAAGTGACAGAATGGAAGCTACTCTTTTTATAACTGGGGTCCTTCTTGATCTATATTTGATCTTAAGAAATATATTAGTTCAGAATAATTTTTGCTTTTAACTGAAACCCTTGAATCTCCTGGATCAATTACCACACTGGCCCACTCTCACCCATGGAAGCTCTTCTTCCTTACCCCTTCTTTAGAGAGTAGGAGAACAGTGAGAAGTCTTATTTTACAGCTGGACAGGGCTCTTTCTTGTGTTTTCTCATTAGGAGAGGAGAATATGAAAAATCCCTCATGGAGGAATTATCTAAGTCTTCAAATGATAAGCATGATAAACTACTAAGGCATTTTGAGAATGCTTTCTCCTCAATAGTATTTCCTGAAACCTTCTGAACAGGCATCCGTGTAGATGTTTGGGCTATCTCTAGTTAAATGTCTGAAGCCCAACTCAGATGGGCTTATAAGGCGTTTACTGGTTCATGTAAGCTAAAGCAGTTCAGGCTTCAGGCATGGCTCAATCCAGAGTATCAAGAAAGATCACTAGGCTCCAGTTTATTTTTTTCTCCATTTCTTGGCTCTGCAAAGAGTCTTGTTGCAAATCATTGATCCTGGCTGGATCATATACTCACTTCTGAATCAATTACCATGTCCAGGAAAATGCAGTGTTAAAATTGGCTAGGCCTGCATTATGCGTCCATTTTTGGAGTAAGAGTGATATCCCATTTTAACCATGTGGATGCGCAGGGGCAATGGGTTAATTCTTTAGAGAAAAATTGTTGTACATTTACTAAGAGAGGGGAGAACAGGTGTTGGGTGACAAAAAAAGCAAGATGTAGATTGAAAGTTTGGATTGCTGCCTGGGATAAAATCCCTACCCTGACATTGTTAGCCGTGTGACTTTTCCGAGCTTGGGAGTTTCATTTGGAAACCAAAGGTAAGAGCAGTACCTCCATCCTAGGGTGGTGAGGATTAATTGAGAAACCAGGCAGAATACTTAACCTAGTGTCTGAACTAGTCAGTGCCCAACTAGTCAGTGCCTTACTAGGTGCTGTTAGTAACAACTATAACTAGTATGCATTAGTTTGCATCTAGGTAGAATCTTGTCATCAGTGGAAGGTTTTCCTTTGTTTTTTAATGAGAAACCTAAAATATCGAAGTAGTTTGGTTTTTTTCTTTTCCAAATGAAAGACCCAGGAATGAGTATATAGGTAGAAAACTGCAAAGGAAAACAGGATTATCTGGAGAATCAGAAGAGTGGTTACTTTGGAGGGAGAGGGAGGGCATGTGATGGGAAGGAACACACGTTTTCTTGATGTTTGATCTGGCAGGTGACTCCATGGATGCATGCTTTAAAACATAAATGTGCTGAGGTTGGCTAGCTTTTTCCTCTTCCTCAGGAGAGCACATAGACGTCCACATTTCTCAGCCTCCCTTGCAGTGAACTGGGCCATGAAACTGAGTTCTGGCCCATGAAACGTGGGCCGAAGTAGTGTATGCCACTTACAGCACTGACCGGTCAAACAACTCTGCCTTCTTATATCTGCTGCCTGGATGTTGATCTCCAAGGTAACCTTGGAAGCCTGGTGATGAAGATGGTGGAGAGGCAGTCATTCTGAATACATGAGTCACACACGGGAGCAGAGGGCTCACCTCCCCACACTCCATCGCTGTTCAGAATTACCTTTTATAAAAACTTTGTGAATTTTTAAACTTTCTATTGGAGTATAGCTGATTAACAGTGTTGTGACAGTTTCAGGTCTCAGCACGGTGACTCAGCCATACATTTACATGTATCCATTCTCCCCCAAACTCCCCTCCCATCCAGGCTGCCACATACCATTGAGCAGAGTTCCCTGTAGGTCTTTGTTGGTTGTCTGTTTTAACATACCAGTGTGGACAGGATTCCTAGTTTTGACTTTACAGTGAAGGTAAGTTCTTTTAGGGCTTCCCTTGTGGCTCAGTGGTAAAGAATCCTCCTGCCAATGCAGGAGACACGGGTTTGATCCGGGGGTTGAGAAGACCCCCCGGAGAAGGAAATGGCAACCCACTCCAGTAATCTTGCCTAGAAAACTCCATGGACAAAGGAGCCTGGGCCACAGTTCCATAGTGTCACAAAAGCGTCAGATACAACATAGCAACTAAAACAACAACAAAAAAACAAGGTTCTTTTGAGTGAAGTCATAGAAATGTTAGGGCATTTGGCAAATGGCAAGGTTTGCCAACCTTGATTCATAGGGTACCCAATGTTTTCTATGCTTTTCAGTATGATAGGGCTGGCAATAAACAATGTAAACAATAAAGGAAAATGAAGGTAAGATGAAGATCATGGGAATAGCAGGAAAGCAGGAGGAACGACCTCTCAGATTCAAAGCATTTCCAATTCTTATTTCTGGAGTGGGTACAGCTTCAAGGGTAGAAGCTAGGGGACACTTTCCTATCTACATTTTTCTGATCTTTTTGAAGACTCTGTCATGTGGGTAGAAACTGAAATTTCCTTTCTAGGAACTACTTCCTCCAGACAGTGTGAGGCAGGAAGGATAGGAAGAAGAATAGTAATAATAATAACAATAGCAAGAGCTGTTTATTGGGTGAGTATTTGCTGCAGCCAGGCCCAACCCTGCTCAGCCCCTAGCCACACGTCTCTGGGAAGTATCTTGGCTTCTTGTTTGAGAAGTAGATGAGGAGGTAAGTCACGCGGCTGAGGATCCCAACACTGTGCCCTTTACCTGTCCACCAGGCTGATAGGTAAGGGGGACTCAGTGCACAGGTGGCATCTGATGACCCAAGACGTCTGCCCAGAAGTGGGCGTGGCGGTGGGCAGTGCTGGCAGGTGAGGTCTTGGCACAGCCCTGTGGTCCCTCCCAGACTCTCTCTCACCCGCCTCTCTTCCCAACAAGGGAAGGAGCTCATCCCCAGGAGGGCTCCTTCCAGGGCATGTTGAACTCATTCCCCCACCCAAATCTTTTTACTTCTCATTCTTTTAGCTCAGGCTCTGGATGATTCTCGTATTTCCTTCTTTGTCACCTTCACCCAGGCAGCTCCTCTCTGCCTCAGCTCACAGATCGAGCGCTTTACTACCTTTTTGATCATTTTTGTTGAAAAAAAAAATTTAAGAACTGTGGTTAACCACCATTCCCACCTGCTAATCCCACCTCCCAAAGAAGAGGACCCAGAATTTAAAAACCACCTATGGTTTTTAAGCAAACCAGGTGCTTCCAAGGGAACTTTCCACACTCCAGGGCCCAGGAGAAGGGGATGCAGACAACAGAGGAGGCATTCAGAACCATCCTTGCTTGCAGAGACACATTTGCCCTTGACCACACAGCCCACAGGGAGGAAGTGGGCAAGTTCTGTATGCTGAGGAACGTGTGTACTTCTAACGTGGCCCAGTGCACTCGCCCAGAAGAAATCACATAGGGATGGTGAAGGCTAGTCCCAGACTCTGCTCTGAGGGTGCTGCAGGAGTGGGATGGGAGGCATCCGTGACAAGGCTTGGCTTCACAATGGCAGGATGTTGCTTCCATCCGAGTCCCACCCATCCCAGGCCACCCGGGGAAGAATATGCTGTACTTTAGCCCTGGTGTGAGAGAAGAAAGCCAAAGGCACATCATTGGACAGAGCCTTTTTTATTTTTTTCTCTCTCTCCAGGAAATACATTTCTGACAAGAGAAGCCAGCACTAAAACGCCACTGTCTCCCATCCTCTCATCACAAATGGTGATGATCTTGGACTTTCCCACCACCAGCCCCTTGGCAGGAGGCCCTGGGAAGCACTCCGCCCCAGGATTTAAGAGCATGAACTCTGGAGACACTCAGATCTGTGTTTAAATCCGGAATCCAATGCTTCCTAGCTGTGACCTCAGGCTCGTTGTTTGCCCCTGCTGGGTCTCAGATGTCGCTTGAGGTTGCTGTGAAGATGAACCATATGGAGATGGCTTAGTGCAGGGTTTGACACTTAGGAAGCACTTCATAAGTTGTGAATACCATCATCATTTTGCTGCTCTGTATAGAGAAAATTGGTCTCTGTGATTGTTCTAGAAAAAGAGTCTGCAGGGCAGAGGGATGAGAGACTGAGAGCTGGGGGACTCAGGGAAATGATGAAGGCTGGAGAGAAGGAAGCAGGGAGCAGGCGACAGCTCCAGGCCCCTGTTGCCAGGGAGCCCCAGGAGGAGCTCAGATGTGTGTTAATTCGTGCAAGGTGTGGAGGAGCGTCCCAGGGTCTGCGGGTAGAAACTGAGGGTTCCCAAGTGACCGCTCGCCCCCCGCCCCCCACCTCCACGGCGGAACACTTGTTTCACTGCCACTGCCCAGGGTCATCTCCCTGCCTGGGGAGCGCTGGGCGGCTTGGCGGAGCCCTGATTTTGCCTCTGCGCTAAGGACAGATCTGTGCCGCAGGATGGACACGCTGACAGAGCCCCTGGAGCCGAGGTGAGAGGGGAGGTGAGGACCATCACTGTCACTCAGGTAGGGTGCTCCTGGTGGCCTGGCAGGAATGCCCCCCACCCCCAGGGCAGGGAGAAGGTTAGGAGGTCACATCATGACCGGAAGGTGGCTTACACTACAACATGGACTCAGAGGAACTTCTCACTGCCTCCAGCCCCTTCTTCTTCCCCTTCTCCCCCAACTCCTGTTTCCACCCCCCCACCTGCCCCGATTGCCCTTAACTCCCCGCTTCTCTCCCTCTTTTCCGTTATGTGTGTGTGTGCTGAGTTGCTCACTTGTGTCTGACTTTTTGTGACCCCATGGACTGAAGTCTGCCAGACTTCTCTGTCCATTGAATTCTCCAGGCAAAAATACTGGAGTGGGTTGTCATTTCTTCCTCCAGGGAATCACCCTGACCCAGGGATCGAACCCATGTCTCCAGCATTGGCAGGTGGAGTCTTTACCACTGAGTCACCCGGGAAGCCCCTTCTCTGTTATACACACATCCAACACACATGGTGACAAGTTCAGACGGCACAAAAGGGCATATTCTTCAGAGGAATCCCACTCTCGTCTCTGATCCCCAGTCCTCAGCTTACCTGCCCAGAAGCCACCGCTTATAGGCATATACATGCAAGTGTGTAAGTTGGTGGTTATGTATTTTACACAAATATGAGCATGCCATATAGATGTTTTGGTACTATGCCTTTTTCACCTAACACTATATCTTTAAGCTGGTTTTAGGTACGAATTTCATGTTAATAGATGCGTGATATTCCATTGTATGGACACACTATAATTTACCTAATCAGTCCACAGCTGATGAACACTTAGGATGTTTCCACTCTTGATATCCACCAACAATTATTATGACAACAATAATAATGAAAATAGTTGACATTTGTTGAGCTTTTAACAAGTGCTGGACACTTTTATATAACGTGTTTTCCTCCATTAAGTCATTCAGTCTTCAAAATAAATCTAAATGGCAGGTGTTATTATTATCATTTTATGGATGAGGAAATCAAAACACAGAGATTAAATACCTTGACTGCTTCTTTGCACACATGAATATATCTGTAAAATATATTGATTATATATTGATTATATTAATTAATATTATATGTTGATTATATCTGTAAAATAAAATGCTAAAATCTATTATAAATTTTGATGTATTTTACCAAGTATTAATTCCAGTTTATATTCTCATTGACCTTGTATAAAAGTTCCTATTTCCTTCATATATTTTGTATCTATATTTATATAGGGAAATAGTAAAAAGAATAGGAAAAAACTTGTATCTTGTTGTGACTTAATTTGCATTCCTATTATTATGAGTAAAACTGTGCACTTTTTTATATGTTTAAAGTCATCCTATTTATTTTTTTCATGAATCCTTTGCTGTTGATCTTTTTTGAATTACTTTGTAAGAACTCTTTATGTATTAATAATAATCTACATTCTTTTTGAAAAACTATTTTATTTAAAAAATGTATTGTAAAATATACACAGAGATGATTAAGGATGATATATATATCCAAACGGAGAAGGAAATGGCAACCCACTCCGGTGTTCTTGACTGGAGAATCACATGGAGAGAGGAACCGGGTGGGCTACCATCCATGGGGTCGCAAAAGAGTCGGACATGACTGAAGCAACTTCAAACACACACACACACACATATCCAAATGCAAAGAGTAGTAACAGCGTAAAAAATGGAACATTTCCAGTAGCTTCAAAGCTCCTTGTGGTTTTTTCTCTCATTGCATTCACCTACTCACCCGCATGTCTGACCCTCCAGGAAACTATTACCCTAAATTTTGTGCTAATCATTTCTTTTTTTTTGTCGCTTTACCACTATGCATATATTCCTAAACAATATATTGTTTAGATTTTAAATTTCACATAAACTGTGTGTATTTTTCTGTGACTTCCTTCACTCCTTCTTATGATTTTGAGAGATGTCCATGTTCATGTGTAGAAGCTGTGGCTCATTAATTATTAATGCTATTGAGTATTTTATGATTATGCCATTTATATGTGAAAAATACAATCCACTGCAGTTTATGGGAATTTTCATGACTCTGAATTCTAATACTTGGTTTTTTTAGGCCGTGATGGGTGTATAATGTTATCTCATTATGACTGTATTTGACATTTCCATGATTAGTGAGGTTGGGCATATTTTTGTATTTTATAAGCCACTGATATTTCCTCTTCTCTGAAGAGATTATGACTTTTATCCATTTCCTATTGTATAGCTTATCTTCTTACTGATTCATTGGTGTTCTTTGTATAGTCTGTATGTTAATCCTTTGTGAGTTAGATGTGTTGTAAATATTTTCAATTTGTGGTTTGTCTTTTCACTTTATGATATCATTTTGTGAAGAGACGTTCTTAATTTTAACATAGTCAAATATGCTAATCTTTATATTTTTGCTTTTCGCATCTTGTTTGAAGAACCTTTCCTTTATCTGAAGTCACAATAGTATTCACCTACATTGGTTTTAGCATTTCAGAATTTAATCCTTTGGAAATGGATTTTTGTTAATGCTGACACAGGAATCCAATTTCATTCTTTTGCCATACAGAAAGACAGTCCCAGGACTAATGTCTGTCTTTATCACTTATTTTCAAGGCCACTCTGGTGTAAACCAAGTCTGTTTATTTGCATGGGTCTCTTTCTGGGCTCTGTTTTTTATATTTATTTTTGGTCTATTCCTGCACTTATCACACTTTCTTCCTTGTCATAGTTTTATAATAAATCTTGATATCTAAGCTTCTAAGGAGGAGCTTCCCCCCAGCTCCTCCTCCTTATTCAGGGGTCTTTTGACCATCCATGGATCTTTACTCTTCCATATAAATATTAGAATCTGCCTTCAAGCTCCAAGAAATGCTCTGTTGAGATCTTGTTTGGAACTGCATTGAGTCTGAAGATCAGTGTTGAGAGAAATGATGTATTTATGATATTGAAACTTCCTCTCCCAGAAAATGGCACTTCTCTACATTTACTTAGGTCTTTTTAAATGTCTTTCAGTATGAATTTATAATTTTTCTTAAAGGACTGCACATCTTATTAATTTCCTTTAAAAATTTTCTCTTTGGGGATCATTGCAGTTGGCTTTTTAAAGAATAACATTTTGCAAAATGCAATTATTAACTGAATACTGACTTTGCATCCAGCAGTCTTTCTAAACTCTCATATTGTTTTATAATTTATCTATATATTATTTGGGTAGATAATCCTAGCACCTATGATCAATGGTACTTTTGTTTCTTTCAAAACCTTTAATCTTTTCTTTATTTTTGTCTTAACTCACTGGTTGGAACATCCAGTATAATGTTGATTAGTAGTGATCATAGCATCGTTGCCATTTTTAAAGAATAATTTATTTGTTTATGTATTTTGGGCTGTGCTGTTCTTTGCTGATACCCGGGCTTTCTCTGGCTGCAGTGGGCGGGGCCACCCTCTGGCTGCAGTGGGCGGGGCCACCCCCTAGCTGCAGTGGGCGGGGCCACCCTCTAGCTGCAGTGGGCGGGGCCACCCTCTAGCTGCAGTGGGCGGGGCCACCCTCTGGCTGCAGTGGGCGGGGCCACCCCCTAGCTGCAGTGCTGGGCTTCTTCTTGAAGTGGCTCCTCTTGTTACAGAGCACAGGCTGTGTGGAGTTCCTGGACTCTACAGCACAGGCTCAATAGCTGTGCATGGGTTTAGTTGCTCTGAGGCATGTGGGATCTTCCCAGACCAAGAATTGAACCCGTGTCTTCTGCATTGGCAAGCCGATTTTTGCCAATGAGCCACCAGGGAAGCCCCATTTTTTTTTTTTTTTTTTGCCACACCATGCGAGATCTTAGTTCCCCAACCAGGGATTGAATCCATGCCCCTTGCAGTGGATGCACAGAATCCTAACCACTGGAGTACCAGGCAATTCCCTCCTGGCCTTGTTCAGATAAAGGGCGTGTTTTCAGCATTAAATATGACTTGCTGTAAACGTTTTTGCAGGTATTCCTTATCAGGTTAAGAAAAGCTCTATCTAGTCCGAGTCTGCTAAGAGTTTTTATTATGAATAAAAGTTGAATTGATCATATGGTTTTTCTTTTAAAATTATGTTTATATGATCGACAGCATGCTAATATTGAACTAAACTTACGTGTTTAGCAGAGGACCAATCTGGTGAAGTTGAATTTTTTTATGTCTTGCTGGTGTCTGTTTGATAAAATTTTGTTTAGGATTTTGCATTTATCTCCAAGAATGAGATGAGTTTCTTCACTGTGCCATCATTTCTTGACTTTCTAATCAAGAAAAGGTTAAGCTCATAAAAAAGTCTATGAAAAAAGTTTAAGATTGAATTATCTGATGATAGCATACTTATGAAGATGTAAAGGATTTTGGTCCTGTGATTTCATTGTAGGAAGGTTTTAAACTACTGATTTAATTTCTTCTGTGGTCATTAGATTACTTAAATTTTCTATTTTTTCTTGGGTCACTTTTAATGAGTTATATATCTGAGGAATTTGCCCCTTAATCTAGGTTTTCAGATAAATTGGCAAAGACTCTCATAGTTTATCTATTTAATATCAGCCATTCTTTTCTTTCTTTTTTATTGATTGATATAATTAGAAATTTGCCTATATTATTTTTTCAAAAAGAAAACTTTTGAACTTGCTGATCTTTTTATTGCATGTTTTGTTTAAATAATTTCTTTGCTTATTATTCTATCCCTTCTCTTATTTTGTGTGTGGGGGATTGTGTCATTGAATACTTCTGTTACTAATGTTGAGCTTCTGTTCTTTTTAAATGTAAACATTTGACGCTATATCCTGAAAAACTCAGTGGTAGCTGTATTGTTCAATTTAAAAGTTGTAATGTACCACTGCTTCTTAAATCAGTGAGTTATTTAGAAATTTGTTTTTAACTTTCCTATTGGTTGTTCCAGAAATTTTAATACATTATATTGAACCAAATAAGATAGAAAGTTAATAGCTTTGCCTTCCTACTAAACAATAAAATTGTCTTCTGAACAATAAAATAATCTTCAAATGCTGTGATTCCAATCATCTCCTAAAATCATTATCTTTGTTCTATTTTGTCCCCATGAGCAAACTCTGGGAGACAGTGAAGGGCAGGGAAGCCTGGTGTGCTTCAGTCCATGGGGTCACAAAAAGTCTTAGAAGACTGAACAACAAGGCTAGATCTCTGGGTTTCCCAGGTGGCACTAGTGGTAAGAATCCCCCTGCCAGTGCAGGAGACTCAAGAGATGTGAGTTCGATCCCTGAGTCTGGAAGATCCCCTGGAGTAGGAAGTGGCAACCACTCCAGTGTTCTTGCCTGGAAAATCCTATGGATAGAGGAGCCTGATGGCTATGACTCTGCTTGCACACACACACACACACACCACACACACACATACACGCTAGATATATATTGTTTCACAAAAATCTATGTTTAGATTTAGCCCACATTTACTTTACCGTTGTTTTCCACACTTGCTCACATTTCAAAATTTTCTTCTGAGATAAATTATAATTTTTTCAGAAACTCATCCTTTGGAACTCTCTGGATGGTAAACTCTCCCAGTTCCTATGTCTGAAATACATTTATTTTGTCCTGTGTGTTCATATTGAGAATGAGTAGCTTGATTAGTATGCATAGTTTAATATCATTTAAACATCTAATCAATAATCTCTGTCTTTGAAAATTATCTTATTGAGGCATAATTAACATTTAATAAAGTACACAAATTTAATCATGTACAATGCTAAGTAGAAGTGGCAAAAAGCAGCATGTTGTGTTCCTGGGGCTTCCCTGGTGGCTCAGCTGGTAAAGAATCTGCTTGCAATGCGGGAGACCTGGGTTTGATCCCTGGGTTGGGAAGATCTCCTGGAGGAGGGAAAGGCTACCCACTCCAGTATTCTGGCCTGGAGAATTCCAGGGACTGTGTAGTCCACGGGGTCACAAAGAGTCGGACACGACTGAGCAAAGTTCATTTTCACTTTCACTTGTATTCCTGATCTTAGAAAACATTCAGTTCTTTCCAATTAAGTATAGTGTTAGCTGAAGGTTTTGAGGGTAAACATTTTTCACAGGATTGAAGAATTCCCTTCTAGTTCCAGTTTGCTGAGAATATTTTTTACTAAATCAGGAAGTAAATATTGGATTTTTGTCAAATATTCTTTCTGCATCAATTAAGAGGATCATACGATTTTTCTTTTTGGTTTGTATTATGGTAAGTGACATTGATTGATTTTTTTTAATTTATTTATTTTAATTGGAGGCTAATTACTTTACAATATTGTAGTGGTTTTGCCATACATTGACATGAATCCGCCACGGGTATACATATGTTCCCCATCCTGAACATCCTGATTGATTTTTTTAATATTAAACAAACCTGTACTCCCAAGATTAACCCCATTTCATCATGATGTATTATCCTTTCTATATATGGTTGGATTTGATATGCTAAAATTTTATTTAGAATTTTTGCATCTACGTTCATGACAGACATTGGTCTAGTTTTTTCATATTGTTTTTTTCTTAGTCTGATTTTGGTATTAAGGGTACTAGGGGTGCTGTTGGCCTCATAGAGTAAATTGGAAAGTATTCTCTTTGATCATGTGGAAGTGTTTGTGTAGAACTAACATTTTTTCCTTAAATGTTTGGTAATATTTACCAATGAAGCCATCTGGAGCCTGTAGTTTTGCTTTTGCAATGATCTTTAACTGAAATTCATTTTCTTTAATAGTTTTAGAAATATAATCTGTAGTGATGTCATTTCTCTTTTTTCTGATATTGGTAATTATGTAATTTTTTCCCTTCTGATCAGTTGATCTAGAAATTTTAAAATTTTATTGATATTTTCAAGGAGCCAGTTTTTGGTTTCATTGATTTTTCTATTGCTTTTGTTTTTTATTTCACTGACTTCTAAATTAATTTTTATTATTTCCTTTACTTTGCAGTTTTGGGGCTTAATTTGCCTTTTTTCTGGTTTATTAAGGTAGAAGCTGACATCATTAATTTGAAAATTTCTCTCTTTTCCAATAGAGGCAATTAGTGATATAAATTTCCTTTTAAGTACTGACTTAGTTCAGTTCAGTCGCTCAGTCATGTCTGACTCTTTGCAACCCCATGGACTGCAGCATACCAGGCTTCCCTGTCCATCATCAACTCCCAGAGCTTGCTCAAACTCATGTCTATTGAGTTGGTGATGCCACTCAACCATCTCATCCTCTGTTGTCCCCTTCTCCTCCTGCCTTCAATCTTCCCCACCATCAGGGTCTTTTCCAGTGAGTCAGTTCTTCGAATCAGGTGGCCAAAGTAGCAGCTCACAAATTTTGATATGTTGTCTTTGCAGTTTTATACAGTATGAAATACCTTTCAACTCCCCTTTTGATTTTTTCTTTGACCCCTCAGTTATTTAGAAGTGTGTTATTTAGTTTTAAATATTTGTGGATTTTCCAGAGATCTTTCTGTTATTAATTTATAATTTGATTTCATTGTGGTTGAAGAACATACTTTGTATAACTAGAATCCTTTAAAGTTTATTTAGACTTGTTTTATGACCCAAAATATGGTCTTTCTTGGTAAATGTTCCTTGTGTACTTGAAAAGAATGTGTATTCTGCATTGTTGGGTGGAGTGTTGTATAAATGCCAATTAGGTCAAGTCGGTTAATACTGTTATTCAAATCTTCTATATCCTTACTGATTTTCTGTCTACTGATTCTATCAATTCTTGAGAGAAGGATATTGAAATATTGTATTATAGTGATGGATTTGTCTGTTTCTCCTTGTAGTTCAATTCTATCAGTTTTTCTTCATGTGTATTGAACCTCTGTTGTTAGTTACATGAACATTTAGAGTTATGTCTTGATGAAAGGACCTCTTTATCATGATAAAATGAGTTTCTTTATCCCTTTAATATTCTTTGCTCTGAAATCTTCTTTGTCTGATATTTATATCGCCATTCCAACTTTTTTTTTTTTAATTTTTTTTTTAAAACTAAAAATTTGTTTAGCCATAACTCTTTTGTCATCTCTTTTTTCATGGTATCTCTTTCTTCATCATTCTACTTTCAAGTCATTTTTATGTTTATATATATGTTTATATATAAAATTCATTTCCTGTGAATTAACTCACAGGCAAGATGGGCTTCCCTGGTGGCTCAGATGGTAAAGAATCTGCCTGCAATGCAGGAGACCTGGGTTCGATCCCTGGATTGGGAAGATCCCCTGGAGGAGGGCGTGGCAACCCACTCCAATATTTTTGCCTGGAGAATCCCCATAGACAGAGGAGCCTGGTGGGCTACGTAGTCCATGGGGTCGAAAAAAGTCAGACATGACTGAGTGATTAAGCACAGCACAACACAGTAGGCAAGATAGAGTTGAGTCTTGTTTCTTTTTCTTTTTTAATCCAATTTGAAAATCTCTGCCCATTAATCAGGAGTGTTTAGAACATTTGCATTTAATGTAATTATATGATTAGGTTTAAACTATCATCTTGATATTTATTTTCCACTTTTCTTCATCTCTTCTTTGTTTTTTTCCCTGATTTTTCTGCCTTATTTTGGATTGAGTACTTTTATGATTCTATTTAATCTTTTTATTATATTACTAGCTATGCTCCTTTGTAATTTTAGTGGTTGTTTAGAGTTTATAAGTGCATCTTTAACTTGTCAAAATCTACCCCAAGTGATATCTTGTCACATTACACAGTATGAGAAACTTAAAATAGAAGACTTTCATTTATTCCTTTACAATCTTTATGCTATTGTTACAGGTTTTACCCCTATTAAGTTATAAATCACACTGAATGTCATTATGCTTGTTTAAAGACTAAATTATCGCATAAATAAATCTTTTATAATTCTATAATGTTTCTCATTCCTTTGTGTAGATCCAGATTGCAATTAGTATCATTTCCTTTCTGCTTAAAGGAGTAATTCTTCTTGCTCTGTAGTTTACTGGTTATGAATTATTTCAGCTTTTGTATGTCTGAAAAAGTCTTTATTTTACTTTTATTTTTGAAGATGTGTGCTGGGAATATGATTTACGATTTTAGATTGCTGCTGCTGCTAAGTCGCTTCAGTCGTGTCCGACTCTGTGCGACCCCATAGACGGCGGCCCACCAGGCTCCTCCGTCCCTGGGGTTCTCCAGGCAAGAATACTGGAGTGGGTTGCCATTTCCTTCTCCAATGCATGCGTGCATGCTAAGTCACTTCAGTTGTGTCCGACTCTGTGCGACCCCATGGACAGCAGCCCACCAGGCTCCTCTGTCCACAGGACTCTCCGGAGAAGAACACTGGATTACTAGGTGTTTTTCTTTCGGGTGTGTTAGGATATTGCTCCGTTGTCTTCTGCTTGTATTGTTTTCAAAAACAAATCTGTCATTTTTATCTTTGAGCCTCTGCATGTAGGTTGTCTCCCACCCCACCCCTCCACCAGCATTACTTAAGATATTCTCCTTACTCTAGTTTTGAGCAGTTTGATTCTGATATGACTTGGTGTATTTCCCTTTGGGTTTATTGAACTGGAGGTTTGTTGTATTTCTTGGATCTTTAATGTCCTCATTAAATTTGGAAAGTTTGAGGCCATTACATCTTCAAAGATTTTCATGTCCCTGTTCCTCCTTCAGGGACTCCAATTACATGTATATTATACCACTTGAAACTGTCTCACAGCTCCCTAATATGCCTTTAATTTTTAACTTATTTTTTTTCTTTCCTTGTCTCATTTTACAGTTTCTATCACTGTCTTCAAACACAGTCATATTTTCTTCTGTAATATCTAATATGCCTTTAACCCCATTCAGTGTATTTTTTCATCTCACACATTGCAGATTTTACCTCTGTAAGTTTTTCCTGATTTTTATGTCTTGAATGCATTATCTAAAATTTTGAGTATTTGGAATACATTTATAATAACCAATTTAATGTCCTTGACTGCTTATTATGACATTTGTGTCAGTTTGGGGTCAGTTTTGATCAAGTCTTTTCTTCATTATGTTTTATGAATTCTGTTTCTTCTTCTTTGAATGCCTGGTAATTTTTTTTTATTGGATACCAAACATTGTGAATTTGACCTTCTTGATTGTTGTATGTTTTTATATTTCTGTAAATATCCTTTTTTTTTTCTCCTGAGATACAGTTTAGTTACTTAGAAACAGTTTGGCAATTTTAGGTCTTGTTTTAATGATTTATTAGATGGGATTGGAGGAGTATTTCTTTTAGGGCTAATTATCCCCTACCTCCCACAGAAGTGATAACCTTAGAGTATTCTGCACCCTGAGTATGAGCTTTTTCAGTCTGACGGGTGAGAACAGTCACTATTAGTAGCTCTTTTGAGCTCCGTGTAGTGTTCCCTCTGACCCCTTTGAGAGGTTCTTTCTCTGGCCGTAAACAGCTTCCTTATACACATATGCTTATCAGTTCTCTGTTAAAGACATGAGACCCCTCTCTGGGTCTCCAGAATTCTCTTTCTGTGTAATATCTCTTAACACTTAGTTTTATCAAATTCTAGGAACCTTTGCTCTTCGCTCTGTCTTCAGCTCAGGGAATCTCCTGGCTCCTCCTTTCTCCGCTGCAGTCTAGAAACTCTCTCAAAGCACACGCAGGGCAATTGTAAGGTTTATTTTGTATATTTTTCCAACTTTCAGAAATCGCTGTTCTCTGATCCTGATGTTCACTGTCTTGAAAATAGTTTTCATATGCTGTTTATTTCAGTGGGAAAGCAAAGACAATTCCTGTTACTCCATCTAGACCAAAATCAAAGTCTTTTAACTGGAGTGGTTATCTCATTTACATTTAATGTGGTCATTGTGTAACTGGGCTTAAACGTAACATCCTTTTTGTTTTCTTTTTATCTCATCGGGTTTTTGTTCCTTTGGTTTTCCTTTTCTGCCTTTTAAAAACTCAATCAAGAAATTTGTATTATTCCTTTGAGTATCCTCTATTGGATTTTTATCTATGCAGTTTTACTTTTTTGTTAGTTTGCTCTAGAGAGTGAAATGTGCATTTTAGTTTATCAGAATTCAGCTTCAATTAACAATATAAAACTCTGTTTAAAATAAAAAAACCTTACAAAAATAGACTTCCATTACTCCTCTTTACTATTATTTTCATATATTTTATTTCTATTGTATATTAGAAACCCCATCACACATTATTTTACATACACTGTCAGTTGTAAGAAAAACCAAAAATAGACTTTTATACTTACATACTTATTTTTCCTGATACTTCCCATTCCTACATGTCCATTTCCACCCAGCTTTCAATCTAATACCATTTCTCTTCAGCCCAGAGACTTTCTTTAGCAGTTAATTTTTTTAGCTGTATCTGTGAGCTACACATTCTCTCACTTTCTGTTATCTGAATGTGTTATTATTTTGCCTTTAGTTTTGAAGGATATGTTCTCTAGATATATAATTATAGATTGATAGTTTTTTTCACCTCAGTACTCTGAAAATATTTCAAAAATTGCTTCTTACTTGCATTATTTCTGGTGGCAAATCAATTATTATTCTTATCCTCATTGCTGTAGTACACTTCTTTTCCTCTAACTCTTTTTAAGATTTTATCTTTTGTTTTTCAGGAATTTTACTATGACATTTAAAAAAATCTTTCTTATACTTATGGGGCTTCTTGGGTCTGTGGGTTGATTTTTAAAAAATAAAATTTGAAAAATTTTGACCACTAATTCTTCAACTATTTCTTAGGCCACATTTTCTCCTTCCTCTCCTTCTGGGACTTGAATTACACATATTTTAGACTGCTTTATATTATTTCACTTTCTTAAGCATCTTTATTACTGATGTTTTATTTTTATCAATTCTTTTTCTCTTTATACCTCACTTTGAATAACTTCAGTTTGCCTGTATTCAAGTTTTGTGGTCTTTTGTTCTGACTAATCTACTGTTAATTTTATCTAATCTATTTTTAATTTCACAGATTTTAGTTCCAGAATTTACACTTTGCTATTTTTGAGAGTTTATAATTCTCTGCAGAAATACCCGATCTCATCACCTTTTTACCTCTAAAATTTTAAGTGTACTTGAAATAGTTGTTCTGAATTCCTTAGCTGCAATTTCAATAACTATCCTTTGTGGGTCTGTTTCTATTGATTATGTTTTCTCTTTGTTATAGTTTTTCAATCACCCTGCTTTTTTAGATGTCTCATAATTTTTTTGATTGAGGTTAATACAACATTATATGTTTCAGGTGTTGTAATTTTTAAATTGTATTCCAGACATTGTATATTAGAAGCAGTGAAAACTGACTTCTTTTGAAATAAACAAAGTGCACTCTGCTCTTTATATGTAATGTCTGGAATAAAATAAAAAAGAAACAATTTGAGATGGGTGTGTGTGAGTGTCTGTGTGTGTGTGTGTGTGTGTGTGTGTGTGTGCGCGCGCGCGCGCGTGCTTCAACCAAAAGCCCCTTTTGGGGGCAAGGCAGTCAAGAAATGTGATTGGAAGGAATGGCATGGAATTCATTTGTGTGTCCCCCCACTGCAAATATCAAGATCCTTTTGCGACAAACTGAAATAAATCCTTGGGCCTCTCTCAAGGAGAAGATGCTGCTCTTGAATCCACCAGGAAGTTCATGTGGTGTGTCCAAAAAATTAATCACTAACAATCCCAAACATAACAATTTCCCCCACGCACTATACCTTATACTTGACAAGTCCAGGCTCATGGATCTCCTTTGATTCTCAGTTTTAGCAAGAGGGACAGTGGGGAATGTCCAGTGGGCCAGTTTTGGAGTGGCCTTAAAATGTCATCCTAAAGGCAACTGCGTCTCGCATTCTGCAACGTCTCATCACTGCAGCCCCCTCAGTGCATGTCTCCCTGCCTCCGGGACTGATTCCTTCAGTCCATCGACCACTCTGAGTAGCCAACCTAAAAGGCAAATCTCCCTTTGCCACCCTCCTACGCTATACCCTTCAAAGGCTCCCCAGTGCCTTTGGGACAAATCTAGAATGCCTGTATGACCTGGCGTTTGTCCACTCCTCCAGCTTCATCTTTCTCCTGCTGTTCCTCACTCCGGCCACACTAAGGATTCTGCAGCTCCTTCGCTGGGTCTTGCTCCCTCGGGTATACGTGCACAGTGCACCTTTTCTTCTGGGACACTGCAGCCACGCGCGCGCACACACACTCATCCCTGCTCCTCTGTCTGCAGAATCATCTCCCCTCCCTGCCGCTGCATCTGGCTGAGGCGTGCCTCCCCCGGGGCTGAGCTCACCTACACCATGGCCCCTGCTCACCACACTGGCAGCGCTCCGTTACTCTCGCCTCCTCACAGAACGAAAACGCAGGAGGACGGGGACTGTGTCCATCTCGCTTACCACTGTGTCACCAGCCCCAAGCAGTATCTGTACGTAATAAACCTCAGTGAAGATTCATTTCATGGAATAGCACCCAGGAAGCTACAGACTGCCACTTGAACTGCCCTTAAAAAGGGCCAGTTCACAAGTACTTATTGTCTCTCATAGCCCCAAGGGGCTGGATGAGAAGGATGCTGAAACAGAACGTTAACATTTGAAAGGTTATTGAAAGCTTTGTATGTGCCATGCCATGTAATCCTCACAACAACCCTATGTATTTGGTGCTGTTATCATCACCCCCACTTTATAGATGAGAAAACCAAGGTATAGCGAAGTGAAGCAATTTGTCCAAAATCACAGAGTTCAAGACCAGTGGTTCTGGGGTTCAATCCAGGTATGGGATGCCAGAGACTTGCTCCTCTAATGACTAAGACAGCAATGCTGACCTCCTGAAGTTTCCGGGCCGGATCTCAAGGAGGACAGAGATGCTGGCACAATGTCCCAAGTGCAAGGGACATAAGTGTCACCCACTGCAGTCTCAGGAATCCGGGGAAAGTGATGAGTCCTGGGAGCATAATGCAGACCCTCAGGGGATCCTGGTGGCCCTGGTTTCCCAAAGGAGGGCCGAGAGCCCCTTCCTCCAATTTCCCTGGGACCTCAGGGTAGGAGACGACGCTGAAGCAAGGCTGGAGTGCCCCATCAGAGACTGCGGGAGATAAATGTCAGAGCGGAGAGCCCCAGCCAGACCTGGCTGTTCTGCACTAGCATCGTGCCCTGGGAAGAGAAGCAGGGAAAGAATCCACAGGAGCCCTCGGAAGAGCTTCCAACAACAGCCCCCAAGCCAGGGAGCAGGGCACTCTGGCGGCCAGGTGGGGCGGGGCAGCCGGGCCACCCGGACACCTCTGACAGGCTATTTCCAATTTCCTATGGAATTAAACTGTAAAAGTGGAGAGTCCGTCACTGTCTGCTGCCTCCCTGGGAGAGGAGAAAGTTACTGTGGCAAGCTCGAAAAAGCTGAACTGTCCTGTCCCAAACAAAACAGCAACCAAGGAAGCTGATGTTTGGAGGGTGGTTTCAGAGCCCTGAGCTACATGGCTGGACGTCTGAATCTTCTGTCCCTACCTGCTTGGGTGACCTTGGGCAAGTCCCTTCCTCCCCTGGGCCTCAGTTTCTCCATCCAGAAAAGGAGGCACTGGATCAACGATGCTGGAGGCCCCTTCGAGCTCTGAGATGCTAACATTCTGTAATAAAGTTGGGTGTGGGAAAATATGAAGTCTAGGGGGACGGGGGGGAAGGGGCTGGAACCATCCTGGGTTGGAATCGTTAAAGGAAGCTCTGTTCAGCCCCAGCCCCAAGGCTCCCAAATCCAGCAGCAGAACTGGGATCCACCCAACCAAAATCAGCAAGGGGAAGCCAAAAGCATGAGTAAGGAGAGGCTGGGTCATAAACATGTCATCTGCGCAAACATCCAGCCCCCTCTAGGGTCCCATTGGCCCTGCCGGGGTTGGGGGGGTAGACTGCTGCTGGGGCCCCCTCAGCCACAACCCTAAGCTTGCTCGCTTGGCCCGAGGTTTCAGGGTGGAGGCCTGGCTGCTGAGAAGGGAACCTGGCTGTGGACGTGCCCCGAGGAGCTGTCAGGAAGGGCTGGGTGATGCGAGGGCTTCGCCAAGGCCAGGCAGCTGGGGGTGGCTCTCAGCTGAAGGGAGGCCTTCCCCCCTGATGTGACCCAGGGCTTTCTGGGACGGTCTCCATCTTACACGTGTGCAGGCTGCTGACCGTCCTCCCAGGTCCCAGAAAACCAGCAGCCTGGGGGACCTGGCTTCCTGGATCTCCTCAGGCACTCCAACTCGACATTCCCCAAGCACAGCTCTTGGTCTTCTCCAAGCTGTCCCCTTCTGCACTCTCAGAGATGGCCCCACCGCCGAGTCACTCAGGCCAGGTTCCAGAAGTGATTCTTGGTCCTCTGTCTTCTCTTCACCTGTGTCTGAGAGACTCCCCACAGGAAGGGGTCCTCTGAGCGGCCTGTCCTGGCCCAGCCCTCTCTCTCCACCTCACTTCCTCTCTTTCTTGGTCTCAAGTATGCACAACTTGACTGATCATAATCTGATTTTCATACGGCTCACTTTTTGGAAAGTGTCATTTTTAATAATGAAAATGATGGCTACAATCTTGACAATAATGTGCATGCCAAGTGCATTATTCCAGGACTTCCCTGGCTGTCCAGTGATTAAGACTCTGTGCTCCCAATGCAGGGGGCATGGGTTTGAGCCCTGGTTGGGGAACTAAGATCCCACATGCTACACAGCTTGGCCAAAAAAAAAAAAAAAAGCCAAATGCATTATTCCTCTATCCCTTCCCATGTAGCTCAGTCGGCAAAGCATCTGCCTGCAATGCAGGAGACTTGGGTTCAATTCCTGGGTCGGGAAGTTCCCCTGGAGAAGGAAATGGCAACCTACTTCACTATTCTTGCCTGGAGAAGCCCATGAGTAGAGGAGCCTGACAGGCTGTACAGTTCATGGGACGCAAGAGTCAGAAACGACTCAGCGCTATCTTTTTTTCTTTCTATCCCACCTCCTTGCCTTCTCTGCCTTCTGAGGGGGCTATCATCCTGCATCCTATGTCTGTTGGTCTATTACTTCCTTTTTAATACAATCTTTCTTCATCTATATGCACTCCTAGAGTCTAATTTCAAATACTATAAAAGGATATCATTTTGTATGTAAGCTTTAGGAGTTACTTTTTTCACTCAGCGTCATCCTTCCAAGCAGGGTACACTCGTTGCAAATACGGCTGCAATTGCTCCTCTCTGCACCTCCACATCCCCTTTGCAATGTGACTCGATGCAATGGAAGCATCAAGAGGTGGGGTGATTTGCCCCACCTTTTAAGTCTAAGTGGGCCTTATATATTATTTTGGCTAATATAATGTGGCATAGTGCCATGTCTGAGTTTAGGCATTAAGAGGATTTGTGCTATCCTTCATTCTCATGGAAAGCTCCATAGCCCCATGAGCAAATCTGAGCAAACACCCATAGCTTATTGGGTGTTAAGAGACATGTGGCCCATTTGCCACCAGCCCTCTAGCTGAGAGCTTATTAACCCCCAAAAGCCAAACCTCCTAGCTGACTCTCTGCTGACCAGGGACTCATGAGGAAGCCCAGCTAAGATCAGAAGTTCTGCCCAGCTAAGCCTAGCCTAAAATGCCTACCATTTATTTAATTGTGCATTAAATAAATAATGGTTATTTAAGCCACTTAGTTTGTTGTGGTTTGTTAACACAGCAACCACCAACTAATATGTCAAGACTCAGCCATATTATTGCCTGCTTCTGTGTTTCATTCATTTTCACTGCTGAATAATATTCTACTGTGTGTATATACCATTGTTTGCTTACCTGCTCTCTTGCTGATAGGAATTTGCGTTTCTGCCATGGTGAAGTGCCTCTATTAATTTGTCTTTGTTTATGTGCAAGACATGAATTCTCCTGTCTGTTCTCACAGCTACTGGGTACCTTGAGTACATTCTCCTCATTGTCCCAGAAGAGACTATCAAAAACAACAAAAAAAGATCAGGATATTCCTTGCTCAAAATCTTTCAGAGGCTCCCATGACCTTCAGGGTAGGGTTCAATGCCTTGATCCCTGTGACCTGGTTAGTTATCTTCTCTGTCAATAAAGTTGGTTACTAAATAGCTATCAGACCATGGGGACAAATTACTTTACTTCTCTGTGCCTCAGTTTTCTCTTCTGAAAACTGAGGCTAATAATATACCAAAGCAAAATGGTAAAGCTGATGTTTCCTAAAGTACATCATGCTTCCAGGCCTTTTCACATGTGGGTCCCTCTGCCTAGAAAGCCTGCTCTTCCCTTGTTTACCCGGTAAGCTTGCCCATCCAGACTTCGCCTGGGTGTCACTCAGTTTATTGCCTTTCCTCACCTGCCGGGAGAACTGACCCCACCCTCCCTGGGCCCCACTGGCCCCGGCACACATCTATCATTGTTTGTATCTGTTTACTGTGCCTCTTTGAGCTCAGGGACTCTGTCCCCCTCGTTTCTATATCCCAGAGCCTGGCACAGAGTAGATTCAGGGTAAATGTGTGGTGAATGAATAAATGAACAAATGAATTACTGGCCTTGTCTCATTCCTCATTCATCCAACCACCATTTACTGAGTCTGGGTCTCTGCTGTGCACTGCCATGGCTCAGAAGAGACCTCTGCCTGCAGAGCCTAGTAGGGAAATAGACTCCTGTGCAGATGAGCATGACTCAGGGTGGTCTGGGCTGCAACATGTGCGTCTCCTGTCCAGAACAAGTGGAGCCAGGGGTCTGCCCTCAGGGAGCCCACTAACCATGGAGTGAAATGGGGTTGAGACCTGAGGCTGGGCTAAAACAGCCTGTGCATTGAGTTTGCGGGGATTCCCAGGATGCACGGGAGGGAGTTTAGAGTCCAGAGAGACAGGGAGACGCATGATGGTGTTGGGAGCCTGGGTCCAAGCTCCGTGTGTGCGGAAATCATCTTCCTCACTCCCGTAGCCCGAGGCCCAGCCAGGCTCTGACACCAAGGGGGTGGTCAGCATAAATATTTGCTGAGTATGTGATAAATGAGGAGAGGGAATTTAAAGAAATAAGGACTGCATTCCAGTCCTGCCCCGCCACATGGCGGTCAGTGACGACGGCCAGACATGTCTCCCCTCTGGCCTCAGATATTTTCCGACGTCCTATCCAACTTCTGGTCCTATGACAATAGAGAGATGTAGGCTATGCCCTCGGGATGCTCCTTGGCTGGCTGCTGTGTGTACATGTGTGTGTGTGTGTGTGTGTGTGTGTGTGTGTGCGCACGCACACCCCTCTGTGTGGACACACATGCACTGTATCCCAGAGCCAGAGTTGAAATGGTAACGATAACAGCAACAAAATAGGATACCCATCATTTTTGGAACAGAATGCTATGTTCTCAGTGCTTCACCCACATCATCTCATTTCACCCTTCTACACACTCCATGAGATGAGTGAGGTTCTTGTCCCCACTTTTTTTTTTTGGCTGCACCACTCAGCATGTGGGATCTTAGTTCTCTGAACAGGAGTCAAACCTGTGCCCCCTGTATTGAAGTCTTAACCACTGGGGGCGTGCGTGCCAAGTCGCTTCAGTTGTGTCCGATGTTTTGCAACCCTATGGACTGCAGGCCCCCAGGCTCCTCTGTTCATGGGATTCTTCAGGCAAGAATACTGGAGTGGGCTGTTAATGCCCTCCTCCAGGGGATCTTCCCAACCCAGGGGTCAAACCCACGTCTCTTACATCTCTTGCATTGGCAGACAGGTTCTTTGCCACTAGTGCCATCAGAGAAGTGCCTCTTTCCCCCATTTTACAGATAAGGAAACTGAGGCTCCTAAGGAGGGATAAACGGATTTAAAGCAAGAACTGTCTGACTCTAGGCTCTCAGCCACTCCATGCCACCACCTCCCACAAGAGGTCTGCTCTGTGGCTCCTGAGTGAGTGTCTTTCTGCCACTTGAGGGCAGCTTCTGATGAACGGAACCTGGCTGAAAATTCAGAGGTTATGGAGACCCAGGCTGGGGTCGGGGAGCTAGGGCGAGTGAGGAGAGGATGTTCAGTCCCACTGCCTCTCCAAGCTCCCGCTAACCGCAGGCAAATCCCCCATACAAAAGATCTGGCCTGGGCCCTCCGGTGTTTGCATGGGAGTTTTTGGAGTTTTGGCTTCACTTACCCTAAGGACTTCCTGCGGTGCTCTGGATTGTTCTTTTCTGGCTGGGTTGAGGGAGGGCAGAGGTCAGCGGAGGCCCTGCCTTTGGCTCACCCTCAGGGAGTGGATTCTCAGCCAGCCCCAGAGATCCTGAAATGGCCTCTTGCACTCAGGCGGGAGAACCAGGACACCTGGGTCTTCCTGGGCCCAGATCCTACCCTCACGTGCGACAGAGCAGCTTAGGGACAAGCTCAGCCCTGGAGATCCAACCACAGAGAAGGCTGCTACGATTTGGCTTTTGAAAGGTGTGCTCATTCTTCTAAAGCTTAAGGGAGAAAAAAAAGCAAGCAAGAAAGTGAGACATAAAGAAGAGAAAAATGAGCCAGATGAGGGGTCTGGTCTGTTGAGCGAAATTTCCTGACCCACGCATCCTCGTCATGCCTGAGGCTGAGGCCGTCACGGGGCTGTTCTTGCAAACGTTCTCAGTGGACAACTGTGGCTTCCTCTGCAGCTGCAGACTCCACATTCCAAGGCCCCAACTCAACAGGTCTGATGGAAGGTCTTGGATGCTGATCCCAAATCAGTCACCCTGGTGGGGAGGGCCGTTCTGGGCTCCCAGGGAAAGATGTGGCTGGTGGGGACCTATGATTCTGCAGCTGAAGCTGTAGCCCTTCCTGGAGGGCAGGGGCTGGGTGGGAGGGTTTGTGGAGGTGAAGGTTAAGAGGGTAGGAGCTGCAGGGGCCTCAGGAAGACCATCTCCTGGCTCCTCAGGGACACTCCCTGGAAGTGACCTGAACCCCAGAGAATCAAGCCAGAAGCAGCTCCACCGAGATTTCTGCACACACCCCTGCCCCTCTGGCGAGGCGTGGGGGTGGGTGGGGGAAAGGCTTGCTCATCCAGGCCTTCGGAAACATTCTGACACACTTTCCTGCAGGCCGGCCGAAGTTACTTTCCAAGTATTTCACTTTCCATTTCTTCTCCAGATCTACTCCCAGGGTGTTCCTGCCCTCTTCCCCTTGCTGACCTTTCTGCTGGGGCCCTGCCTCTGCTGCGCGGCATCAAATCGACATGCTCTCAGGAAACCAGGCCAACTCTGCTCTCAGCCCCGCGGGAGGTGGATGCAGGCCGTGGGCCCTGATTGGCCAGCAGCAGCTTACCCTCAACCCGGAGGGACACGGGATGGAGGGAATCAGGCATCAGGGGGCTCGCCGACTGTGAGTTCTGACACCCTGACTACCAAGGCCAGCTCTAACATTCTCTAACCAGCTGTGTTATCCTGGGAAAGGGTCTTGAGCTCTCTGAGTCTCAACATACTTGTCTGTAAAATGGGCGTTATCCTGTTGTCTGCCTTGGAATGTCGGGAGTTGAAACAGTGCAAGGAAGGCATTCACCATGCAGGTGCAGATCTGGGTGGATACACAGTCTCTGAGGCTGCTCTGTGTTTCTGAGGCAGAAGTCCACTCCTGGAATTTTCTCTCTTGGTGGGGGGGTCCACCTCTTCTGCATCTTTCTAGGCAGGCGGGGAGAAGCTGAAGCAGTGGAGTCACACATAACTGGGTTTGAATTCAGATTCAACTCCCTTCACCTCTCACAACTCGTCATAAAGGAAATATCATATAAAATGTGGATAAAAATGCCACCATCCTTAAGGGGTGGAAGGCAGGGTTAAGTGACACCATGAATGCCTTTGGCACAACGCTGCACAGCTGGAGGGATGGTGGCCATTGTAGTGATTCTTCCTTGGGATCAGGGTGGTGATGTGGTCTCTTGTCCTTGAGGTGGCCTGGGGCAACGGCGGGGAGGCGGGTGCGGAAATGGTTCTTGGCTGGGAAACCAGTAGTTTCTCTAACAGGAAGAAGACTGCTGTATATCTCATGCTCGCTCAACTCCATTCCCTCCTACTCACCAGCACCATTTTTCTTTTTCCTGGCCACAGGAGTTCTGCAGAGCAAACACAGAAAGCAGAGTGTAAAGAAAAAAGAAAAGAAAAAGGTGGAGCGATCCGAAGCCAGAGTGGACGTCATGTAAGAGGCTGTGGACTTGCAGCCAGTCGCAGCCTAGGTACAACGTGTGATGAGAAGTGTCCCAGATTTCCCAAGCAGAGCTCCAGTCTACTTTGAAGTGTTGACAACACATAAAATTAAAAGCATCACAATGCGAATTATCACGTTTTTTCCACTTAGATAGCCTCTACAAAGCATTTTATATTGCTGAATCAATACAAATGTCTCTTTATGAGGACATCAGGAACCAAAAAAGAATTTTTTTTTTTTCCTTGAGAGAAACCAGAAAAATGATTCGAGCTCTGGCTCACATAATAGCCCTAGGTAACATGGTAGGTCGAGTCTCTCCTTTAACAGTGGCCATGCAGGCGACAGAGGGCCACTGGCTTGGGCCACACCATCAGCTCCCGGATGGACGCCCTGCCTGCTGGTGGGTCCGCACCGTGAAACGAGAAAACTCAGTCCCAGTTGTGTCACTATTGTCTCGTGACCACACACGTGTGCTTGTGCACATGTATAAGAATATATATAGTGTATGTCTCTATGTATGTGCATGCACATCTGTGTATATATATACATATATATATATATATATATGTATTTTGTGGTTTGGTAAAATAAAGCTCGCAAATTAGGAATAATTTATAACTCGTTATAACTCAATTATTGGCTGGGACTCCCTTTATGTTACAGCAGATGGACTTTTGCATGAAATATTTTCCCCGAGTTGCTATAGAGACATGCCAACATCTTTCTGCTGCAGTGATTCCCTGCAGGCCTGTTTGTAGTTGCGCCCGGTACAGAATGGCTCGCAGGCTGAATCACTTGCAGCCCTTGCAGAGGCTGATTAAAGAGCCTGGGGGCCCTGGGAGGCTGGGGCCTCTCAGCTACTGCCACCAGGGATGGGCTGCAAAAGTCGTTAGGACTGGATTGGAGGGGTGGGGGCTGGGCTGGCGGGTGGAGGGGGGTGCCCAGGTGAGCCAGGCAGCGGCAGGCAGGAGGAAAATAGCGTGGGCTCGCCCAGGACCTCCTGTGTGCTGCTCGTGGTTCTAGGGACTTGTCCATCTCTGTAACAACCCTGTTCCTGTTATTCCCACTTTTTTAGGTGGAGAGAATGAGGCACAGAGGAGTCAGGTGAGATGCTCCAGTAACTATCATAGCATTCTAACCCAGGTTTCCCCGACTCTTTCATCTTGTCCTTAGCGGCATCCCCAAATGGGGGTGGGGTGGATAGATTTGGCACTTAGAATCTTGGTTGAACTGAAAAGCCACAGGCTGGGCAGGGTGGCCAGATTCAGCCCTCTGCCAGTTCCTCTGGCTGTCGGAGGATCCTCAAACAAAACCTCCAGCCTCTTTCACGCAACTCACAGTCCATTTGGGCAGACACACTCAGGCCTGTCTGACCGGCAGCGTAAACACGGCCAAGCTCTGCGACGCTGTGGGCCCGGCTCTGAGACAGAGTTGTGTACAGGCCTCTGCCGGCCCTCCCGCTCAGCAAAGGCAGGAACCGAGTGCCACTTCCGGAGAGCAGCGTCTACAAAGAGGGCGGCCTGGAGTGGTGACAAGGGCATGAATTTTGAAGTCAGACAGACCCAAGTTAGAATCTTGAATCCACTCTGGTCCAGAGGTGTGACTGTGGGTGACTTCCTCCTCTCTGAGGTCGGAGTCTCCTAATCTGTGAAATGGGACTCATAGCACCTACCCGGCAGGGTGAGACTCAGGTCTCCCACCAGCATGCAGGCTCCCTAGTATGTGCCTGGCACACAGTAAGCACTGCCGAATATATGATGAGTAAATGAATGCATTTTAAATATGTCTACCATGTAACAAGCACTCGATTACGTGTAGAAATTATTTTAATCTGATATTTCTTAGACTTTTAGGGCCCTTCTTTAATATTCTTAACTTCCCTTCCTGAGTAGAATTTCAAGGAGGATCCTGAGTCTCTGAGCCTCCAACCTAGCTTCTTCCAACCCATAATAGACAGGATTCTTGGAGAATAAAAACAACCCACCACACTAACAAATATCTCAGTCCATGGAGAGCTCTTCCTAGGAAAAGATGTTAGTCAGAACTCTTTAGAGTGTAAGGAGAGAAACCTAGCTAAAACCGTCTTCAGCTAATACAGGTGCATAAACACAGGAGTAGGCAGCTTCAGGTATGGTTGGGGTCAGGTGTCTAGCCAATCTTCACCCATTTTTTAAATTCACTCTCTTCCCGCCTGCTTCATCTTCAGACAGGCACTGCCCTTGTGGTGGCAGGATAGCTACTCAGTTCCAGAATGATTTCTCAACAGCTCAGCACCTTTGCAAAAAGAGAACTCTTTCCCCTGAGGCTCAAATACAAATCCTAAAACTGAATTTCATCAGATTCACTTGGGTCAGAAGCCAAGGCTAATCAGGCATCCTTCTAGAAGCCTGGAGGTAGAGTCAGCTCTCTGTAAGTCAGTGGCCTCAGAGTGGGGAAGGTGCAGTTCTCCCAGGGTCGGGCGGATGTTCTTGCCAGAAGAAGAGAGCGATGCTGAGCAGGCAAACTCAGCCAGTATCTCCCATAGAGAGGGAAGTAACCTAACAAAATCTGTATCCTCATGATAATCTGTAAAATGCGACTCATAGAACCTGCCTGGCAAGTTGAGACTCAGCGCTTCCACTAGAATGGCACTGCTGAAAGGTATTGGGTTGGCCGAAAAGTTTGTTTGGGTTTTTTCCATACCATCTTATGAAAAAATCTGAATGAGCTTTCTGGCCAACCCAGTAGTTATGATTTTTCTCATTTTACAGAAAAATGAAGAACAGCGAGTCTGGGGGAATTGCCCAAGGCCACGTCATGTGCCAGTATCATGTGGGAGTCCCCAAGCCTGTGTTCTTGCTGGGACTTTATAGGAGGAAGTGAACTTTGCAGAGGATCTAGAACTAGCGTTTGGAAACTGTGTGAAAGATGCAGGTGGCCCCAGGATCCCAGCTTCAGCCAAGGGAAGTTTCTAGGTTGGGCTGTTTGTGGTTCTTATTCTTGTCTGTGCCAAGTAGAATGTCTTGAGACAAGCAGGTGCTTGCTTTCTTCATCTTTTCAAAAATCCCAAAGCATAATGCATTTGAGAAAACTGTAAGCAGTTTATCATTTTACTTTGATTATCTTGAGTTAAAAATAATTTGACCTTGGCATTATTAAGGGTTCTATTTTTAATATACATATATTTGTATATATGTGCATACTTAATGTGTATTTGTATATAAACATTTATTTATGTGTACTTGATATATAATTATATGTGCAATTATTTTATATATATATATCTAATATATACATATAAGTACTCAGTGAACGTCAGGACCCTTCTTCCTTCCTCTCTTTAGAGATTCTACAGTACTTGCAAGAGTGGGCAAATATTGGATGTTTGAGTGAAGCTGCTCAGTCGTGTCCAACTCTTTGCAATCTCATGGACTGTAGCCTATCAGGCTCCTCCATCCATGGAATTTTCCAGGCAAGAGTACTGGAGTGGATTGCCATTTCCCAACCCAGGGCTCGAACCCGGGTCTCCGTCACTGCAGGCAGACGCTTTGCTGTCTCAGCCACCAGGGAAGCCCTTTCGACTGACAGATGGAGGAACTGATCAGTGATGGGCGCAGCTCGGGGGTGGGAGCGCCTTTCCTGGCTGAGGGCAGACTGTGAGGTGTGTATCTGAGCTGAGAGCTCGGAGAGGCCGTGGGCAGTGATGAGAAGCGGGAACAG
This sequence comes from Dama dama, assembly GCF_033118175.1. NCBI lineage: Eukaryota > Metazoa > Chordata > Mammalia > Artiodactyla > Cervidae > Dama > Dama dama. Next base: position 11,980,636 of record NC_083705.1, read on the forward strand.
GGAGAGAGCTAGTGTTGTGTCTGCATGCATGTGTGTGCGCGCTCATCTCAGGATGGATGTGGATAGATGTACGCAAGAGAGACGACTAATTATTCAAAGTCCTTTGATTCTATGTTAAGAAATAGAAGTTTATAATCAAGTGAATTCTTGGAAGCCCCTGGAAGTTCTTGAGAAAGAGGAATGTGATGGAAATTCTTTTGGTATCTGTATAAAGAACAGACTTAAACAAGGAAAGGCTGTGAAGACTGTTCTAGTAATCTAGGAAAAAGAGAGAAATGACTAGGAGGCATTCAGTAAACCATGTTGACATCAAAAAGTTAAAAAAAAAAGGCAAGCCTTGAAGACTCCTTGGATCCATAAATCAAGAAATATTTATTGGGTATGGAGCAAGAGAGAGGAAAGGACTAAATTTGTTTTTATTTTTTTAGAACTATAAATGTGATTTTTCCATTGCAAAATAATACAGCCCCACTACAGGATATAATTAGAAAATGAAAGGAAAAATAATCATGCATAATCCTATGACCAGAACAGCATCATGACTGCATTTTATGTCCCCATAGCTACACCTATAGGAGAACGCAGGAGTCTGCTGAGTTCCTGATGGGAACACAGAAGGATCAGAAGGCCATGACTGAACTTACTCACTCATTTGCTTATTTGACTCAGTCATCACAAGAGAGGCCTAAATAGCAAAACCACACCTTGATCTTGGGTTAAAGTCTCCAAGTCTCTTTATGCAACTCTAGACATCAACCAAATTGAGTTACCTTCCAACCTAATCACCAGAGTCCTCACTGAATAGTGGACATTTTAGTTTTTTGTCTTTTTTCGCATCTGTTTGGGCTTCCCAGGTGGCACATTGGTAAAGAATCCACCTGCCAATGCAGGAGACACAAGGGATGTGGGTTCGATCCCTGGGTTGGGAAGATCCCCTGGAGAAGGAGATGGCAACCGAGCCCAGTATTCTTGCCTGGGAAATCCCATGGACAGAGAAGTCTGGCAGGCTATGGTCCATGGGGTTGTAAAGAGTCAGACATGAATGAGTGACTGAACACGCACGCGTGTGTGCGCACACACACACACACGCACACACACTCCTTTCTTACTGTCTCTGATCTTCCTTTGGAGAATAGTATTATTTTGGTCAGTGGTTGCTTAGCTGGTCCACTCACCAGATGCTCTTTTCCTTTCCACACTCTTCTGTCAGTATGTGAGTAGGCTGATTCATCAGCCTGCTGGTCATTTGGTCAGCTGGTTATCTAGGCTTTTGCGGAGGCAGACAGGTTAGCCTACAGTCCACTGGTAGTCCACCAACACTCACTGAGTGGACTGCTGGTCTGTTGGCTGGTCAGTAGTCCCCCCGACTATCAAATGTGCAGTCTGTTCGCTGATGTATCAGCCGCTTCATTGACTCCACTGTTACTGGCTTTTCTCACCTGTCTGTCAGTCTGGGGGTCGGGCTCTCCATTAGCTTGCTGGTTGACCAGCTCTTCAGTCAGTCAGTAAGTCAGTAAGCCTGTCAGTTGGCCAGTGAGTTGGCTGGGCCCCACCCTGATGAACCCCTCCAGCTGGTGACCTCAGTCCTCACCTGAGTGTGGAGGGCACGGAGGGAGAAGCTCATTTCCTCCCTGCGGAGGTCCTTTGAAGTGTGCAGTCAATCCCTGGAAACTAAATCAAAAGTTATTTATTAGGTACTGCAGTGAAAACAGCCCCACCATTCTAAGTTAGTAACAGCTAGCGTGAGTGCAACTCATTTTCTTTCATAAATCGTTAAAATTCAGAACTAGGTTTCTTTTCTTGCCCCCTCTCCCACCCCCAGGCTTGCCTCCTCCTCCTCCTCTGACTGGGGGATTGGTTCCCAGGAGCATGTGACTTCATCAGCATCTCCCGATGCCAACCAGAGTCGTCCCGGGCCCTGCAGAGATGAATCACCCTCCTGGAAAGAAGGAGTGTGGGGAGCCAGGCAGGTCCCAGACCCCCGGGCCTGGGCCTTGAGATCCTGCTCAGGGGCTCGTGACCCCAAGTGGAAGGCAGTGGGCCAACCTGTGGGGCTGTTTTCCACTTGGAGGCCTGATGTGTCTGGAAAGATGATTCACCAGGATGGGCTCCAGCAAAGGGGGAGACTGTGGGCACTCCTTCTTTCAGGCAGAGGGGAGGGGGGACATAGGCTGTTTAATACCCAGGGCAGGTTTCCCAATGCCTGAGAGAACAGGCAGCACACTGGGCGTCAGGACACCTGGGTGTGGGCTGGCCCACAGCTAACAGAGAAAGAAATTGGCTCTTGGCTATCTCCTGGCTCCCCACTAAGCCACTGTCTTTCCAGGTTTCCACTTCCCTCCCTCACCTCCACCTCAGGCCATCCTAGTGTTCATCAACTAATCTCTAAAAACCGACTCTGTGCCTGGGCTTGAGTTGTCAAGTTCAAGTTCAACCACCGGCATTTATTGAGTGCTTATTGAGGTCAGCATCTCCTGTTCTTTCCTTCCAAAGGGCATACCTCTTTATTTACTTCTGAAACAGATATTTACATTTATTTACTTACTCGCTGCCTTCCAAGCGCTGGCCTAGGTGTAGAGATAGAGTTTAAGCAAAAAGGCATCATTCCTGCCTTCATGGAGATTAGCGTCTAGACAGATTCACATGAATCCAATGATGACATGAAAGTGTTTAATCTACTGAGACAAGTGCTTTGATGGAAAACACCCATGTATATGGGAGAGAGACTATAAGAAGGTCTAATGCAATTGTGGTTTGGGGAAGCCAGGGGGCTTCCCTAAGTAAAGGACTGAGAATGAAGATTCAGTTCAGTTCAGTTCAGTCGCTCAGTCGTGTCCAACTTTTTGCGACCCCATGAGTCAGAGCATGCCAGGCCTCCCTGTCCATCACCAACCCCTGGCGTTTACTCAAACCCCATGTCCATCAAGTTGGTGATGCCATCCAGCCATCTCATCCTCTGTCATCCCCTTCTCCTCCTGCCCCCAATCCCTCCCAGCATCAGGGTCTTTTCCAGTGAGTCAACTCTTCACATGAGGTGGCCAAAGTATTGGAGTTTCAGCTTTGGCATCAGTCCTTCCAATGAACACCCAGGACTGATCTCCTTTAGGATGGTTGGATCTCCTTGCAGTCCAAGGGACTCTCAAGAGTCTTCTCCAACACCACAGTTCAAAAGCATCAATTTTTCAGCGCTCAGTTTTCTTCACAGTCCAACTCTCACATCCATACGTGACCACTGGAAAAGCCATAGCCTTGACTAGACAGACCTTTGCTGGGAATGAAGATTAAGAGATACCAAAGTGAAAGACTTTAAAAATGGTCCACATTCCCTTCCCCCGATCCCCACCGAAAATGGAACTTCCCTGGCAGTTTGGCAGTTAAGACTTCACCTTCCAACAAGGCCCAAAAACCAGAACAAAAACAACAGAAGCAATACTGTAACAATTTCAATAAAGACTAAAAATGGTCCACATCAGAAAAAGATGTTTAAAAAGAGAGTTACAAGAGGAAGAGAGGAAGAATCTTCTCCTTCCTCTCTGCAGAGGGAACAGCCTGTGACACGTTGGACAGCGTGTGGAGGGAGGGAACATGAAACATCAAGGCACTGAAACAAAGTTCCTTGTAAGAGTGGTGAGATTAGTGCATAGAGAGGTATTTGTCATTATTCATTCATTATTACCTTCCTTCATTCCTGTATTTATTTCCTCATTTTTTCATGCACACATTCAACAAATACTCATCGAATGCTTACTCTGCATTTGTCTTTCAGCATTCATGGGTTGCAAGCAACAGAAACCAGGGCTGGCTATCAGTGTTGGCCGGGCAGCCCTTAGAAGAATGCTGCAGAACCACAGAGTTGATGGGTTATGGGAGGAGCAGGCATGGGAGGGAAGACTGCCATCCACTGGTGGGCAGGCATCTCTAGGAACCACGGTGACCTTCTGTAGCAGGCCCTGTGAACGCGGCCACTGCTCTCCTGCCATCCTCCTTTCCTCGTTATATCAAGACCCAAAGCTCTGACAGGGAGTTCAGGCTGGCGGTCGTATACTTGCCCCACCATAGCAGGTCTATGAGAGACAGGACAGAGCCCTTTGGCTTTCTCATTGGCAGGTCAGTGCCTGAATTTGTTTACCCACCAAGAACCCATGCAAAGGGGGAGTGGTTATTTTCTGGGGAAGGTTTTCTGTGTTAGTAGGGCTTCCCACAGCACACAGGGTTTCCCTGTGTGTCAATGCAGGAGAGGCAAGAAGGGTGGGTTTGATCCCTGCGTCGGGAAGATCCCCTGGAGGAGGGCATAACAACCCACTCCAGTACTCTTGCCTGGAGAATCCTATGGACAGAGAAGCCTGGTGGCTACAGTCCATAGCGTTGCAAAGAGTTGGACACGACTAAAGTGACTTAGCACACACACACACAGAGGGTAAATAGATAGTAACCCCTAGTTATCTACCACTCATTACAAGCTTCAGATCGTAAAGGTCAAGCTAGAACTCCTGTAGCTTTCCTGGCAATGGTGTGGGTAATCCCAGGCACGTACTCCATGTTCTTCCTTCCAAATCTGGCTCTTGACTGTGCGTTTAGGCACACAGTTTCCCAGCCAAGGCCTGAAGGTTCCTCATTTATGAAATGAGCATATAAATCCTCCCTTTGGTACCTCCCAGCAATGAGTTGAAAGTAAAGCAAGTCTATGCTGGTTGAAAGCCTTTCAGAGTCAAAACTCTTTATTATCATGGATCCCCTGAACTGAGAGGCTGAAAATGCCTGACTAAGGTGGGGCCCATTTAAAAGGCAGCAAGAGCTTTCACTTAGCAGACTGGGGGCATGAGAAGTTGCCTGGGAGAGAGGACTCAGAGGGTTCACCTGGGGACTCTTGAGAAAGCCACCAGGACACTGTCTGTCTTTAGTCCAAGTCCCTGGACTTATGTCTGAGTTCAGCAAAAAACTAGCAGCAGGCTGTCAATAGAAGGGAAAGTTCTATAATACGTGGGGGTCCGAGTAGTCCTACTGTAGGACTCAAGATTGAATTGTTCTCCCATCATTACCATGATCTCCCATGCAACTTTTGCATCTGTAGGATTTACGAGCAACGGTCAGAAGATATAGTGAACAGCTAGGGGATGTGTTCATGGCACACATGGGGGTCCTTTGGACATTCTTGGAGGTCCTTGAGTTGAAAGGGTTATTTCACTAGATGCTCTGGGGGGAACTTAGTTCATATGAATATTTACTGAGTTTGTACCATGTGCCAGGTATATTCTTCCAGTATCTCCTCCATGATTCTTTTTCTGATCTTCCTGTTTCACATCTTTTACACTCTCTACTCTGAACTTGTATTTACCCATCCATTCATCCATCTGTTTTCTCAGCAAAAAGCAAACATTTAGTGGTGACATACCCTAATTGATTAGCTGCTGCCCATCAGCAAAAGCTTAAGCTGTGTTTCTAGTTTTTACTGTTGCAAACAATAATGTAATGAACATCTTTGTCCATGCCTTGGAAAGTATTTATGGCCCATCTGTTCCAGATTTATACTAAGTTCTTTGGTAATATATGTTAAATTTTAAAAATGATTTTATATATTTTTGTCTGTTCTGGGTCATCACTGCTGCAGCTCTCCTCTAGCTGCGGGGAGCAGGGCTCTCCTCCAGGGCTGCGCGGGCTGCTCACTGTGGAGGTCGCCCTTACTGTGGACCACAGGCTCTAGGGTGCGTGGGTTCAGTAGCTGTGCTGCATGGGCTCAGCTGCTCCAAGGCACGTGGGGTCTTCCCAGACCAGGGATCGAATCCCTGTCCCCTGCATTGGCAGGCAGATTCCTTACCACTGCGCCACCAGGGGAGCCCAATATTGGTTAAATTTTCAATGAGTGTGTCTTGAGTTCCCAGTCTTGGTAAACTGTGCTTGTTTTGCCTTTGTAGCCTCCATAATTCATTCCCCTCAAGTAGCTACTTAGTAGACATTGAAAGATGAATGGATCGATGGATAAAACTAATGAGCCACCTATGGAGTCAAAACATGAGCCTCTAGGGAACTCCAGCTTGACTCCTACAAATGAACTAATTTCTACCTCTGACCTAGCCCTAGCTCTGGTAGCCTGCTCTCAAGATCTGAGGATTTGGGGGGTTTTCAAAGCTTTGGGATTTGCTCCCCTTTCTACACATCCATGTCGCCAGCTTCATCAACAACCTGGGAGTTAGGAAGGGGAGCACCAAGAGGGATACATGAAGTGTCAGCCATGGGCTATGGGCCAGAGCTGGACTCTTCCTTTCTGCCTCTGAACATGTAGCAACAGATCTCATGCATCTTCAGTTGATGCTCCCACTGAGCTCAAAGCTGCCATACTCAACCACACCCCATTTAGTCACCTGCTGGGCACTCTCACACCTCTGTGCCTCTCCTTGAGCTATTCCCTCTGCTTGGAAATCCCTTCCCCTGCTCAGGCATGCCTTCAAAACCACAGTCTAAAAGGTTCCCATGAACTTCCTATGAGGCAGAATCAACCGATCCAGCATCCTGCCCTCATTTACCTTGCACACCTCTACTGCAGCTCTTGCCACATTATCCTGACCAGTTCCACTAAGCAGGGGCTATATCTTATACAGGGATAGCAAACAGATTGTGCAGCAATGTGCTAACTCTGACCAATTAGTCGTGGCTGCCTAGAGTGTTCTGTTTAGAGCAGATCAGACCAATACAATTGTTATGGGAAACACACTAATTTAAAATTTTCTAGTAAGTACATTAAAAAATGAATAGGTGAAATTAATTTCAGAAGCGTGTTTCAGGGAATTCTCTAGTGGCTCAACGGTTGGGATTTGGCACTTTCACGGCTGTGGCCTAGGTTCAAATCCCTGGTTGGGGAATTAAGATCCTGCAAGCCACGTGGTATGACCAAAAAAAGTATTTCATTTAAGCCATGTGTGCTAAGTTGCTTCAGTCGTGTGTGACCCCATGGACTGTAGCCTGCCAGGCTCCTCTGTCTATGGGATTCTCCAGCAAATAATAATGGAATGGGTTGCATTTCCTTCTCCAGGGGATCTTCCCAACCCAGGGATCGAACCCAGGTCTTATGTTTCCTGCATTGTCAGGCAGGTTCTTTACCGCTAGCGCCACCTGGGAAACCTCATTTAACCCAACGTATCCAAACATTATCTCTTCAACATACAATCAGTATAAAAATTATTAATGAGATGTTTTGTATTGTATTTTCCAGACTGAGTCTCCAAAATTCCATGGGGAGATTATTCTTACACCAGAGGCTGTCTTCATGAGAAATACTCGCTGTTTATTTAGAGTTCATGAAAGTTATAGTTGAAGTAGATTTGCATTTCCGAGTTGTTCCAAACATATGTAAAATTTTCCAACAACTGGGTGATTCATTGTTAAAAGTAAATTAATTAAAAATTCTGTTTTTTAGTGGCAGTTGCTGCATTTGCAGAGGATGAGATGGTTGGATGGCATCACTGATTCAATGGACATGAACTTGGGCAAACTCCGGAGGATGATGAGAGACAGGGAAGCCTGGCGTGCTGCGGTTCATGGAGTCGCAAAGAGTCAGGCACGACTTAGTGACTGAACAACAGCTGCATTCAAATGCTCAGTAGCCACATGTGGACAGTAAGTGACCGCAGTCTCAGAGAGCAGATCCAAAGGGAATCTGAAGCTGCGGACGGCTGTGGCCAGCTGGCAACACTTACCTTGGAGACATAACCAGGAAGCGGAGACCACTGGGCCTGATATTTGTCCTTCCTGGTTTTATTTATTTTTTTACCCCCAGTTCCTGCTGTGAGAGAGTGGCCTCATGGTTATCTCAATGATGTGGGATGTGCTGAGAGCTGGTACACTCTGAGTTTTCTTATCTAGAAAGGGAAATGGTGATAGGGAGTCCTTGCGGTTTTCTAAGAAAGGGAGTGACGGCATCAGAGAAGCACATGGCAGCTGGCTCTGGTATTGGCCAGAGAACAACCCAGAGGACACAGGCCAGGAGTGGGCAGGGAGGCAGCATGGCAGTGATTAACTTAGAGTGAGATGAATTGGCTAAAGGCACAGTCCAGACGCTCTGGCTCCTTCTACTCTTGGAAGGAAGGTCTCAAGAAACTGGTCATTGTTCTAGTCCTGGGGCAGGGCTTCTCTCCCTCCAGGGAGGGGCTGTATTGTTGCTGGCTTTTATTACTATTTATTGCTATTATATGCATTGACCTCACTGTGCAGAAGGAGCTAGAATATACATGAAGTTGTGGAAAGAACCAAGCCCTGGGGTGAGAAGTTCTCCAAGCTCAGTTGAGTGGTCATGTGACCCTAGTTCAAGTGAGCCCGCCTTTCTGAGGCTAAGTTTTCTCACAGGAGGACTGTTAAGATGCCCATGCAAGAGAGAAGCTCAGGAGGGAGGGGATATATGCATAAACATAGCTGATTGACTTTGGTGTACAGCAGAAGCAACACACATTATAAAGCAACTGTCTTGTGTGTATGTGTCAGGGGTGTGTGTGTGTGTGTGTGTGTGTGTGTGTGTGGTGGTGGGGCGGGGGGCGGCGGTGTTGTTGCGTGCGATAACCCACGTACTTGTAAGCTGAGTTTTTAGGGGTCTAGCATGTAGTCACAGTAAGGGCTCAAGCAATGGTAGTTGTTGCTCTATTATCATTCCCATACAAAAAGCTACGATTTATTTTCAATGCCAGCACTGAGATAAGAAAAGGTGAAACAGGCTGGAGACTGCCCACTTCACCCCAGAATGGGAAGGACTAGATATGGGCACCTTTTGCGACAGCACCCCTGGAAGACTTACCCCACCAGAGTGAGTGGATGGCAGGGTCTAAGAACTATTCTGACCATGGACGCTGAAGTCAGTTTGCTCGATTAAATCTGGGCTCTGCTAGCTGTGCCTCGATCTCTCCGTGTCTCAGTTCCCATCCATTAAGCAGAGATCATAATCATTCCTTCCTGTTGAGAGTGCTATTTGTTTTGGCATCATTTTTATCACCCCTTAACAGCTTTGTTAAAGAGCTAAACCACCTTGTTTAGCAGCCTTCTTTCTCAATCCTGAACTGGTACAGGACTGAGAAAGGCGTACGGCAAGGCCCTGTTCATTTAACTTCTATGAGCACATCATGTGAAACACTGGGCTGGATGAGTTACAAACTGGAATCAAGATCGCCAGGAGGAATATCAACAACCTCAGATATGCGGATGATACCACTCTAACGACAGAAAGTGAAGAGGAACTAAAGGGCCTCTTGATGAGGGTGAAGGAGAAGAGTGAAAAAGCCAGTGTAAAGCCCGATATTAAAAAAAACTAAGATCATGGCATCCTGTCCCATCACTTCATGGCAAATAAAAGGGGGAAAGGTGGAAGGAGTGACAGATTTCCTCTTCTTGGCTCTAAAATGACTGCGGATGGTGACTGCAGCCACGGAATTAGAAGGCAATTGTTTCTTGGCAGGAAAGCTATGACAAACATAGAGAGTGTGTTAAAAAGCAGACATTACTTTGCTGACAAAGGTCTGTATAGTCAAGGCTATGGCCTTTTTAATAGTCATGTACGCATGTGAGAGCTGGACAATAAGGAAGGCAGAGTGCCGAAGAATTGATGCTTTCAAACTATGGTCGTGGAAGACTCCTTTTTTTTTTTTTTCCTTTGAAGTATTTATGTATTTATTTGGCTGTGCCAGGTCTTAGTTGTGGTATGTAGGATCTAGTCCCCTGACCAGGGATCGAACTTGGGCCCCCCTGCCTTGGGAGATTGGAGTATTAGCCACTGGACCACCAGGGAAGTCCCTGGAAAGCTCTTGAGAGTTTCTGGAAAGCAAGGAGATCAAACCAGTCAGTCTTAAAGAAAATCAACCCTGAATACTCTTTGGAAGGACTGATGCTGAAGCTGAAGCTTCAGTACTTTGGCCACCTGATGCGAACAGCTAATTCATTGGAAAAGACCCTGATGCTGGGAAAGATTGAAGGCAGAGGAGAAGAGGGCAACAGAGGTTGGGTGTCATCACTGATTCGTTGGCCATGAACTTGGGCAAACTCCAGGAGATGATGAGGTACAGGGAAGCCTGGCACACTGCAGTCGATGGGATCATGACGAGTTGAACAAGACTTGGCGATGGAACAACAGCAGTGGGCAGAAGTATGTACAGCCTGGCTCTCGTGTGGTCCAAGCAAGCCGTGTTCTCTAGTCTGTGCAGTGGAGACAGCCAGAAGGACAAGGAGACTAGGGTCCACTACTTTTGGTCAAAGAGATTGATTGGGTCCCTTGCTGGTTCTGCAAGGTTCTTCAATACAGGGAGCAAGTCCATTTAAGGAGCAGTGAGGGGCTTGCTGGCTTCTCAGAGCAGGTCATGCCCACTGTACTCTCAGGTGCTCAGTGACAGGCAGGGAACGCGTGGGCAAGGCGAGCCGTGAGCATATAACCAGAGGCCACATCCCCTTGGCAATGACAACTTTATCTGTTGGCATCACTGAAGGTTTAGATCAGTGCTTCCCCAGTTGCCACAGGCTGGCTGCATCACAATTACCTGGGGAGGTTGTTTTTGTTTTTATTAATTGAAGGATAATTGCTTTACAATACTGGATTGGTTTCTGCCACACATCAACATGACTCAGTCATAGGTACACATATGCCCCCTCCCCCTTGACCCTCCCTCCCACCTCCCACCCCGCCCCACCCCTCGAGGCTGTCACAGAGCCCTGGTTTGAGCTCCGTGAGTCATACACCAAACCCCCACTGGTTATCTATTTTACACATGGTAGTATGTATGTTTCAAAGCTACTCTCTCCATTTGTTCCACCCTCTCCTTTCCCCCCTGTGCCCACAAATCTGTTCTCTATGTCTGTGTCTGTATTGCTGCCTTGCAAATAGGTTACAGTACTTGTTTTTCTCTTTCTGATTTACTTTACTCTGTATAATAGGCTCTAGTTTCATCCACTTCATTAGAACTGGGTCAAATGAATCCCTTTTTATGGCTCAGTAATATTCCATTGTATATAAGTACCACAGCTTCTTTATCCATTCATCTGTTGATGGACATCTAGGTTGTTCCCATGTCCTAGCTATTGTAAATAGTGCTTCAGTGAACACTGGGGTATATGTGTCTTTTTCAATTTTAGTTTCCTCAAGGTATACACCTGGGGAGGTTTCTAAAAAGTACAGATTCCCAGGCCCTGTTCCAGACCCACTGAACCTGGATCTCCAGGTATACACTTTCTCAATTAAATGTATATTTTAAATGTCTCCCTGGAGGGCTTACGATGCACAACCAGGCTTAGAAACCACTGGCTCTCAGCTTTAAAATGGGAGTTGGAACAAGAATTAATACTCCAACAGAACAAACCTAAGGATGTGATTAGAAAAAAAGAATGGCTCCCTCAGGTTCTCAGCTATTAATGTAATAACAGATGCATGCGTCTGCCCTCAGGATTAATTAATGGTGAACTGTGACTCAGTCTTGGTGGCCTTGAGTCCTTGCTAGCATCACAACTTCTCTTTCTTCAGGCCCCAACTCAAATCCTATTTATGAAGCCCTGTTTAACTGCATCCTTAGCAAGGAAAGTAGAGGGCAGATAACAGATATCAGGTAAGTGTTAAGACCAGCCCAACTAAGAAATTCAACTTCCAGAGAAATACTAGCTTGAGTGCACCAGGAAATATGACAAAGCACTGTTTGTGATTTTTTTAAAAAAGTGGAAACAGTTGTCCATCAATGGGTAAACAGATAAGCAACCTGTTATTTATCCAGTGAGTACTACATGACAGTTAAAATTACTTTGAAACTTCTCCATGTCTCAAAAAAAGCAAGTTGCAAAAAGATGTCCATTACATGCTATTATCTGGATAAGTTCTAAAAACACAAAACAATTTCAAATATAATTTGTGCACATATCCATATGTAAAAAAGGTATTAAATTTGCATGGAACTTATTATACATGCCATTTTCACATTATTTCTGGGAGGGAAGGGACAAAGCCCTGGAAAAAGACTGGCAACAGCAAGGGCAAATGTCAACATCTATTAAATCTCGGTAGATCACTGGGTATCCTATTATCTTTTTTATATATAATTTTAAGTATGTCTGGAATAGTCTATAATAAAAATAAAGCATGATGATATTTCAGAGAAATCAGTGATGTAGTGGTCCACATAGATTGGGAAAGATGGGAATGAATCCTGGAAGATTTGGGTTTCAGCGGGAGGTACATTTTCAAAAGTTGTAAGGAAAAAAGAATGACTTTGTTTTTCTGAGGCTCAAATCTTTGTCTTTTTTAAAAAGGACAATATAAGGTGATTTTAAAAAATCTTTATTGAATTTGTTACAACACTGCTTCTATTTTATGTTTTGGGTTTTTTGTTTTTTGTTTTTTTTTTTTTTTGGCCACAAGACATGTGGGATCTTGGCTCCCTAACCAGGGATCAAACCTGAACTTCCTGCACTGAAAGGCAAAGTCTTAACCACTGGACCACCAGGGAAGTCCCATCAAGTCTTATCTTTTTATAGAGGCATTTAACTCATTTATACTTTCTTCATTCAGAGCTGATGTACTTGGTCTTGCTTCTGTAATCAAAAAAGTTCCCCCTTATTGGAGGCAGTTAGATGAGTGATGGATCAGTTTCACAAACATGCATTTGTTTTGCAACTCCACGGTCACAAACTAAACCCATGCACGTGAAGCGTCAACAGAAGATGCGGGGTCAGCACGTGACCCTTGTTTGGATGATGAAGGCTGCGCTCATGCCAGGCTTTTCAACCAGATCAATCTGAAATGTAAGTGGCATTTAAAATGAGCAGTCTTCATCATCAAGTGGATGTTTTCTTGCTACTTATAGTCTCATCATCAAACATATTGCTAAAGGACATTTCACTGGAAGATGCAGGGGGCGTGATGGAAAGAACACAGATTCCCAGACAGACACAGAACAAGTCCATATATAGTTTGCCACAGCTGGACACTCACTCCTGCTGAGTGGATGCTCAACTCAACCCTGCCCAGATGGCTCACTGAGAGCTGCTCACTCTGGGTCTGCATCACCTCTCTCATGCTTACTAGCACTGGATGGGTTCCTTCACCCCTTGGGACTTCAGCCCCTCCTCAGAGAACTGGGACACTCATATCTACTGCCAGAGCTGTTGGTAAATTGAAAGAAGTAGGTTATCTACATCCCCGACATGTGGTGGGCCTGTGGTGGACTGTAGTTTCTATTTTCTCTCTCCCATCTCTGGGGAGCTGACACGATCTCATTTCACCCTCCCAGGAAGGTAGGCAGGAAGCAAGTCCCCCAGAAGGGCTGATGCTGGCCTTGAGACAGGTTCATCAGACTGGCCTCCAGGCTGTTATCGTCTGTGGTTTCCTGATCATTCCATCAACAGCTTCATCAGAGAAGGCAGGGGGATTCAGCCATGGGGCAGGGGGAAGGAGTGGACGGAAGAAGCGCCCCCTCCCAGCCCCGCCAGCGTCCATGCGGGGAGTGTCCCGCCGGCCCCCCCGGCGGCCGCCAGCGATCCTTCCGAGCTTGCATCAGCAGAGGGGGCAGCGTGCTGAGGCCTGGCGGCGCTGGCTCCGCGCTCCGTGTGCCCTGGCCCCCATACACCATTTGTCGAGCAGCAGAACAGAATTTCCTCATAAATAAACAAGATCTTGGGTTTCATGTTGGGGAGGCGATGACAGAAGAGGGCCTGGGGCTCTCGCCGTTATCTGCACCCGGGCCTGCCAGCTCCTCGCCGCCTGGACGGGCCGAGAGGAGAGAGGAAGGAGAGCCCGGCCAAGAGCACATTTTTCGCTCGTAGAGTCACTGCCTGGCGGCCCGCCGCTGCTCCTCGCATTTCCCGCGACGTCCCTCACACTGGCCACCAGGGATTCTGGGCTCGGCAACCAGCAAACCCCCGCCCGCCAAATGGAAGCACCTGAACTTGGTTAGCAGGGCGGTGGGTGGAGGGGTGGCTGAAGACTGGGCGGTGTCAGGCCTGGAGCGGCGGGGTTTAGCAGTTTCAGACCTAGACCACCTGAACTGTCCCGAGGGAATTCTCAGCTCAGCCCCACTTGGCCCGAAACAGGGGCAAGCCTTGACTTGTTCCGTCCAGGGGCAAGCCCAGTGCTGGCCGAAGAGGAAACCAAGGACCATCCCACCCCATCTAGTCGCAGTGCGTTAGGTATCCACCTCTGATGAAGATCAGATCCCAAGAAGAAAATGGTCACCTTCCAGCCTAGGGAGAATGGAAGCAATGACTATACAACAGTAAAAAAGGGTGAATTATGGCCACACGGATGAATCATACATACATAATGTTGACAGAAAGAAACCAGACACAAAAGAATATATACTACATGATTCCATTTGCATTTCAAAAATAGAATTCATCTATGGTGATCAAAGTCAGAATCATGGTTACCTCTCGGCGGGGGCACTGACTTAGCAGGGGTGTGAGGGAGCTGGCTGGGTGCTGGCAAGTTCCTGTCTCTTGATCTGGGTGGAGATCACATGGTGTCTCCTTTAGGAAAAGATCCTGAGCTGTATTCCTGGGATGATTATGCTTTTTTACTTCACCTTGTATAGGTAATCCCTCAATGAAAAGTTTTGTTTGTTTGTTTGTTTTAAAGGATCCTAAAAAGAATGAAAGCAAATCAGATCACCCCCTTCTGTGTTTAAAACCTTAACACCAACTACCTACTGCATCTCCAACCTCTCAGGTTAATGTTACCGTCTCAGAGAGGCCATCCCTGATGACTTATTTAAAATTGTTCACCCCTAATGACTCATGACATCGTTTTTTTTAAATTGTTATCCTAGCAGTTATCATCATCCTACGTGGTCTCATTCATGTATTTATTTGTGTTTTGTCAGTATGCCTCCACTTGGATTTAAACTCCTCCATTTTTCCTATTCAACCAGGATCCCCATTTCCTGAAGGTAGGAGCTGAAGTAGGCATTTGGTGTTTGCCTTCCCAGTATCCAATCCTCTTCCTCATTTAACTTGATGTTCCACCTTTCTCCAATTCTCAACCCATGTGGTCTGGGTGGAGTTTCTAATGAAGACTTTAAATCTTTCCTGTTGTACTTGAACCTGATTGAATATGGGGTTGGGGCTCTAGCTGCTGCCGGCAATGCTACTATGTGGAGGAAGGAAGAATTGATAGATGCAGAGAGACTAGGTCTTGGCCTAGATCAGGTTATACTTGAAGCCAGAACTATACCCAACTTTCAGCTACATGAATCATTAGATTTCCATTTCCTTAAGCTAGTTTGTCTGGGTTTTCTTGCAACCAAATGCAATACTGTGCCAAGTCCTGTGCTGGCGATAGAGGAATGGAGTCTTGCCCAGTTTTGAGGGGGCAGTAAGCACTGAGTCCACATATGAAGATCAGATCACAGACAGAAAACAACACACCTTCCCAAGAGTGGGAGAGTACTAAGTTGTTCCAAATATTCACTGAGTAAATAAATAAATGGATGGATGGATGGGGGAATGCGTAAACAGGTGGATGGGTGGGTGGTAGATGGGTGGTGGGTGGATGGATGGGTGGGTGAATGGATAGATGGGTGGGTGGGTGGGAAAATGAGTGAACAGGAGGATGAGAGGATAGATGGGTATATTTCTCTTGTGGAGAATGCTCATCATTACAAGGCCATGGAAGTAGAAAAGAACTTTAGATTCCAGGTGGGTGGAATAGACCACTGGGCCTGGAGGGCTTCACAGATAAGGTGGGGATTGAATCAGATATACAGGAAAAAAAACAAGAATTAGTCTTTCTTGATACTTTTACATATTTAAAGCTTTCACAGCCCCATGAGGTTGGCAGAATTATCTCCACTTTGAAGATGAAGACACCAAATCTCAGAAGCTGTAATGATCAGCTGAGATCACATGGCCAGGAAGTGGCAGCCGGGATGGAAGCCCAGCTCTGGCTGAGGCCAAAGCTTCTCTGTGGGTTCCGGCTGCTGCCTGGGACCCTGCGTCTGCAGTGTCAGAAAGCGAGCTGGGAGGAGAGCGGTCTCTGAGTCCCATCCTGGCGATGCTCGGGCCCCCCGGGAGGCCCGGGCCGGATCCTCCCCACCCCTCGGAAACTCATGTCAGCGGCCTGACAGCTGTGTTCCACTGGCCGGCCACAGCTGCCACTGAGGCCCTTGTTCCTGAGCTGAATGTTCCACCACTTTTTCCTGGCACCGCAGGCCTGACGGCCGCTCAGGAAAGCTACTGTACTTGTGAGAAAAGTGAGGTCAGTGCGTGTTTCCATCTACTCGGAGAAGGAAAACAAAAACAAATATTCTTGCTACTGAATGTGCTTTTTATTCAGCAGAATCCATCCCCAGAAGGCTTAATTTACGGTTCACCCATGTGTCCCTGAGCATATTTACCAGGGGACATCGTGGGGAAATCTGGAGGGGCCCTGGCTGCATCCTGGCAGAGGCGCTGGGTCCTATAGCACTGAAAGCCAGAGTGAAATAGCGAGAAGATGGGAGGCCAGGATCACAGAGAGTGGGGTCAAGGCTTGGGGGCATATAAAGCACAGTGAGGGGAGATGGCTGCTTGCATTTCCTGCTTTGCACAGGCTGTTCTGCTGCCCGGAATACCTGTCTATTGTCCAGTCCAGCAAAGTCCTACTCACTCTTCAAGGCCCAGCTCTAATCTTCCCCGAAGGCTCTAGGCAGAGATGGCTCTATCTTCTTGGAACTCACTGAGCCCCTGTGTCCATTCATCTTGGGACAGGCCACCTGGTAGGCCCGTTTAGCCAGGGACCCTTCAGAGGCCAAGACCATGGCAATGCATCTCTGAAAGCCAGACCCAGGCACAGAACTTAGTGTGTGATGAGTGAGAGAGCGAGCTGGGTGGGGCAGAACGGGGCCACAGAGTGGGGCCCTGCAGGAAGGCGGGCTGAGCCGCAAGCAGTCTCTGAGTTGGGGATGAGGCTCGTGTGACTTTGGGGACCAGCTTCAGGAGGTACGTTTTATGGTGGGAAAAAAAGGCATGGCTGAGATGGGGTCAGGACCACTGAAAGCCACCCCCCTGAGGCTACTTGATTTCAAATCCAGGCTTGGACATGAGACCCAGCAGTGGACTGCCTTGTTAAGCTCATGCGTCCCTCCCGTGCCCCATTCTCAGATGCACCCCAACCCACTCAGGGTTCCTGCCTCTGCCTCCCCGCCTCCACTCCCCCTCCTCCCCGCCCCCCAGGAGATCTGCGTTCTGCTTGCTAGCACTTTCTGGGCCTGTGGTCAAACCCACAGCTCTGGGTGCCGTTGTCTCCTCCCCGCCGAGCCTCAG
The DNA here is from genome assembly GCF_033118175.1 of Dama dama. Classification (NCBI taxonomy): domain Eukaryota; kingdom Metazoa; phylum Chordata; class Mammalia; order Artiodactyla; family Cervidae; genus Dama; species Dama dama. The sequence continues at coordinate 11,997,880 of NC_083705.1, forward strand.
TTGTCTAGTCTCTGAAATGAAGGTTGCTATCTCTGCCTCAACTGGGTCAAAACCGAGGTTTCATGGGAAGCATTTGGCAGGGCGCCTGGAACGGAGGAAGCGTTCAGTTTCTTCCTTCCTTCCTTGGACTCTGTCTGGCCTTTTCCTCCTCTGTCTGTGAAGTCCATCCCCTCCCCCGCGAGCCGATCCCCATCCCAGGCACAAGTCTGTCCAACCCTGGGGTCTTGGTGGCCACTGAGCAGGCCTGTCCCCAACGAGTGTGTCCACAACAGCCTTGTGACCCTCGTGATGTATGGCTTGGGTCAGGTGGGTGTCAAGTTGGCGGCTTGCCCCATTCCCTTCCAGATGAGAAGGGCTGGGAAGACTGACTTCATTTATTTTCATACAGAAGAGACAAAGAGAGAGAGAGGAGGGGGTGTGGGGGTGCCGGGAGAGCAGAGAAGGATGTTGGGAGCCCCAGGCCCCTCTTGTGGCTCAGGTCTGGCTCTGGGCCCAGTGACCAGAGAGAGCCACAGCATCAGCAAAACCTGCCTACAGACCACGCCATGGCTGGAGGGGCCGATCAGAGCTTCCGAAGCCACCCGGCCGCTCACGGTGGGTGAAGCTCACTAGGCCTCTTCCTCTATCTCCCCAGCGAGTTTCATCTCTGGAGGCTGGGGCAGTGCCGCCTATAAATTATTCTCCTTCACAGACAGCGCGTTTTTCTTTATGAATCATGCAGGATCCGCCTCCGGCCTCAGTGTGTGTAAAACAACAAATCAGGAGAAATTTGACTTGACCCAAGCAGGGAAATTTCCATCCATCACAAGAGGAAAATGTTGGTGCATCAGGGAGAGGCTCCGGGCTGGGGACAGCCCGAGGGGGCGGGGACGGGCAGGGGGCCCAGTGCGGGCTCGCGGAGGCTCCAGGGTGGGTGGGAGACACCCACGGGCTCCGGCAGCACCAGCTCCGGAGCAGCCGTCATCCCCCGGTCTGTCCCTGAGCCTGCCCCCACCTCTTCTTGGATTCCTCTGGGGTCCTTGCCAGTCCCTGGATAGAAGTCCCCCTTGCAGCCTCACTCTCCCTGCCCCACCACACAGAGCTCCCGAGCAGGCCCTGTTTCTTTCCTCCTCTTTGTTTGTGCACCCTGTCCCCACAGCCTCAAACATAAGACCTCCCTTCTAAAACCTGCCTCCTGGGCACAACCATGGGGATCTTTCCCAGGCCCCCAGGGGAACATCTCATGCTTGGCTGGGAGCATCACCCTCTGGAGTCACTTTCTATGTTTCTGTGCCCCTGAGCCCACCCCGGGGCTTCCCTGGTGGCTCAGACATTGTAAAGAAACCGCCTGCAATGCGGGAGACCTGGGTTTGATCCCTGAGTTGGGAAGATCCCCTGGAGGAGGGCATGGCGACCCACTCCAGTATTCCTGCCTGGAGAATCCCCATGGACAGAGGAGCCTGGCGGGCTACTGTCCATGGGGTTGCACAGAGCCAGACACGACTGAGGAACTGAGCACTGAGCCCACCCCAGGCTGACTTCCACACAGGCCAGGCCAGGCTCCTACAGATCCCCGTATCACCACGTGCCAACTCTATGGGGGCAGGAATCTTGCTTTATCACCAGTGCTTAGCACACAGTAGGTGCTTGCATAATACTGGAGAAATCCCTTGCTACCTTAAATGGGGGTTGGCATATGCTCAGAGGTCTCTGATTGGCTCAGGACCTGAAAGCTTGTTGGGGCTGATGGACAGAAGATGGGATGTCAGGGCGAGAAGGCTGGTTCCTTCTGCTGACTGGACTTTCTGGCTCCGACTGCCTGCTCCAGCCCAGGAATCCAGCTTAGCTATAATGTTCAGCTTCAACTTACAGGCTGGCCCATTGTCTGAGTCCAGACTGCCCCCTGGGTGAGTGCCCCACACTTGGGCCCCTAGTCAACTGGGCTACATCACTCTGCAGATCAATGGACAGGCTCTCCATGAATGTGGCTTTGGGGGTCCTCCTGAACTTCTAAAGTCAGACATACAATAGTCACCATCCCTCCTGTACACACGCCTGACCCCTCCATCTACCCACCTCTCCCCCTCTCCAAAAAAAGTTCCCTCTTCAGGGCAGAACTTTGTCTGAAGAGAGGAGGGGATAGTATGGAAATCAGGCACTGGAGAACTGGGATGAGGGTGGCTCAGAGGACTTGCTCCATTGGCTTCTGAGGCTGGAAGATGCCAGAGGCAAGTCCTATTCTGGAAGACTCTAAACACATCTATCATCAGAGGCTGCAGTATAAACGGCACTAGATTGCATTTCCAGAGACCTGGATTCTGGTCCCAGCATGGCCATCAATTTGCTGTGTGACCTAGAAGAGGTCTTCTTCCCTTTCTGAGACTCTATTTTTGTGTTTTTGAAAAACACTAGCTGTAGTTACTAATTATTGGTGGGTTTTTTTTTTTATGCCAGCCATCGGACAGAGCTCTGTTAGTCCTCTCAAAAGCACTGCATTCATTATAGGAATCCTTGCTACTCCCTCTCCAGCGGTAGAACTCAGCATACAAGGTGACTTACTCAAGATCACAGTGACAAGAGACAGGGGCCGAACATGGTGCCCGATGCACAGCACGCAGGCCACGCGAAGGGGGCTGGAGAACATTGCCTCTGATCGTCCATCTCTGACCTGCTTGTCAAATCCATTTCTAGGCCTCCTCCAGGGAGCTATCCAGGCCTTGCTGAGTGACTTCGAGGCCCCTCTACCCTGTTCTTGCAGGGGCTCTGTGCTGACCTCCACCCCATCTCCATTTGGTCCACCATTTCCTGGTGACCTGTCTTCCTGCTGCAGCCCGCGGGGGACAGCACCAGTGCTAGGGGATGTAGTGTCTTCCAAGAGAATGCATCCTATGGATTCTCTGTGGGCGGGCTAGATCTATGGGTGGGCTAGATCTATGGGCGAGCTAGATCTATGGGCGGGCTAGATCTATGGGTGAGCTAGATCTCAAGGATGAGGGAGGAGGGAGCTGAGAACAGTTTACCTTCAAGTTGAAGAGAGCAAGATGTGGTTGAGGGTGAAGAGAGGGAGCATCCCAGGGACGGGGGAGCCTGGTGGGCTGCCGTCTATGGGGTCGCACAGAGCCGGACACGACTGAAGCGACTTAGCAGCAGCAGCAGAGGGAGCAGGGTGAGCCTCAGCAGCGGTACCTCCTTCTGAGGACCTTGGTCGTGGCCCATCCTCACTCTTCCACCTCCTCACTGAGTCCTGGTGTCTGGTCCACCAGTAGCAATCCGTGAGAATCATTTTTAAATACTCCTTTCCTCTGTGCTTCAAAATTATCTTCAGCAATGATTATATAATAATCAGTAATAATTGCTAATTTCTTGTTTTAGTTCTGTTTTCATCATTAGCAAAAATAAATTTTGCTTTTAAAAGCAGTATATGAATTCAGTAACAAATTCTTGTGTGGATTAAAATTTCCACTTAGACAAAACAAACTTACATCTCACCATTTTCCCTCAGTTTCATGTTTTCACTTTTAAGTTAATTTTTATTGGAATACGGCTGCTTTATAATGTTGTGTTAATCTCCGCTGTACTGCAAAGTGAATCCGCTGTGTATCTGCATATGCTGCTGGTTTAGTCAGTAAGTCGGGGCCGACTCTTGCAACACCATGGCCTGTAGCCTGCTAGTCTCCTCTGTCCATGGGATTTCCCAGGCAAGAATACTGGAGTGGGCTGCCATTTCCTTCTCCAGGGGATCTTCCCCACCCAGGGAACAACAAACCCCAGTCTCCAGCATTGCAGGCAGCCTCTTGCATTGCGGGCATATTCTTTACTGACTGAGCTACCAGCAAAGCCCATGTTTACAAATATTGGTGGCACTATTAGTAAAGAACTGCCTGCCAATGCAGAAGACCTAAGAGATGCGGGTTCAATCCCTGGGTTGGGAAGATCCCCTGGAGGAGGGCATGGCTACCCCCTCCAGTATTCTTGCCTGGAGGAACCCATGGACAGAAGAGCCTGGTGGGCTACAGACCATAGGATCACACAGAATTGGACATGACTGACATGACTAAGCGTGCATGCATGCCTATTTTTTGGATTTCCTCCCCATTTAGGTCACCGCAGGGCACTAAGTAGAGTTCCCTGGGCTAAACAGTAAATTCTCATTAGTCGTCTATTTTATAATGTAAAGAGCAAATGTATGGATACCAAGGGGGAAAGTGGGGGGTGGAAGGAATTGGGAGACTGAGCTATACATATACACTATGTACATACATTTACACTATTGATACTGTATATAAAATAGATAACTCATGTTTTAATTTCGGGTACTAACTGGTCACGCAGGTTGATAGAATTGGAGCAGCTCGTATTGTTTTTTTCACCTGTGTAATTCATCTCTGCTCTCACTATTTAAACACAGGAATATATAGTGTCATGAGGATGGACATGGGCTGTTCCTGAAATGAGTTTGAATGATTCTGAAACTTTAGGTTTTAGTTTCAAAATGAACCCATGTATTAATAGCTACATCAGGGGTTTTTTGTTTTTTCGAGGGAGCAGTGTTTTATCAGGGACACTGTTTGGAGATGCCCACACGTGGTGATAATAAAAAGCGGATTGACTTGTCAGTTTTATTACTGCTTTTCAGTTCCCTAGAGAAAATGGACCCCCTTATTTTCTGCATCCTACTAGATGTCCCTGAATCATTTTTGGTCTGCTGCTGCCTTGGCCAAAACTCTGAGATTCCACACAGTCCCAGCACTAGGGGCCTTGTACCATGATCTTTACACTTCCCAAGAGAACTGGTCAGATTTTTTGGGTCAAATGTCCTTCAGTCTGGGTTTGTTTGATATTTTCTCAAGATTGTACTTAGGTTTGCATTTTTGGCAAGAACACCAGGGATGATTTTGGAGTCATCTTATTACTGGTGATGTTGATCTCATTCTCACTTTTCTTCATTTTTCCCCCCTACTTTTTATTTTATAATGGAGTGCAGTTGATTAGCAATGTTGTGTTAGTTTCAGGTATACAAAAAAATAATTCAATTATACACATACATGTATCTATTCTTTTTCAAATTTATTTGAGATTGCGTTTTGAATTAATTTGGAAAACTCAGAAGTGGCCACAGACTGGAAAATATGAGTTTTCATTCCAATCCCAAAGAAAGGCAATGCCAAAGAATGTTCAAACTACCACACAATTGCACTCATCTCACACGCTAGCAAAGTAATGCTCAAAATTCTCTAAGCGAGGCTTCAACAGTACATGAACCAAGAACTTTTCAGTGTTCAAGCTGGATTTAGAAAAGGCAGAGGAACCAGAGGTCAAATTGCCAACATCCATTGGATCATAGGAAAAGCCAGAGAATTGCAGAAATATATCTACTTCTACTTTGTTGACTATGCTAAAGCCTTTGACTGTGTGGATCACAACAAACTGGAAAATCCTTAAAGAGATGGGAATGCCAGACCACCTAACCTGCCTCCTGAGAAACCTGTATGCAGGTCAAGAAGTAACAGTTAGAACCAAAAATGGAACAACAGACTGGTTCCAAATTGAGAAAGGAGTATGCCAAGGCTGTATATTGTCACCCTGCTTATTTAATTTATCTGCAGAATATGTCATGCAGAATGCTGGACTGGATGAAGCACAAGTTGGAGTCAAGATTGGCGGGAGAAATATCAATAACCTCAGATATGCAGATGACACCACCCTTATGGCAGAAAGTGAAGAAGAAGTAAAGAGCCTCTTGATGAAAGTGAAAGAGGAGAGTGAAAAAGCTGGCTTAAAACTCAACAGTTAAAAAACAAAGATCATGGCACCCAGTCCCATCACTTCATGAGAAATAGATGTGGAAACAGTGAGGGAATTTATTTTCTTGGGCTCCAAAATCTCTGCAGATGGTGACTGCAACCATGAAATTAAAAGACACTAGTTCCTTGGAAGAAAAGCTATGACCAACCTAGACAGCATATTGAAAAGCAGAGGCATTACTTTGCCGACAAAGGTCTGTCTAGTCAAAACTATGGTTTTTCCAGTAGTCATGTATGGATATGACAGTTGGATCATAAAGAAAGCTGAGCACTGAAAAACTGATGCTTTTGAAATGTGGTATTGGAGAAGACTCTTGAGAGTCCCTTGGACTGCAAGGAGATCAAACCAGTCAATCCTAAAGGAAATCAGTTCTGAATATTCATTGGAAGGACTGATGCTGAAGCTAAAGCTCCAATACTTTGGCCACCTGATATGAAGAAATGACTCACTGGAATAGACCCTGATGTTAGCAAAGGTTGAAGGCGGGAGGAGAGGGGAACAACAGAAGATGACATGGTTGGATGGCATCACCAACTCAATGGACATGAGTTTGAGCAAGCTCTGGGAGCTGGTGATGGACAGGGAAGCCTGGGGTGCTGCATTCCATGGGTCTGCAAAGAGTCAGACATGTCTGAGTGACTGAACTGATACTGAATTAATTTGCTACAAAATATAGAACAGAGTCCCCTATGCTATAGAGAAGGTCCTTGCTGGTTATACATTTTAAATATAGCAGTGTGTACATGCTCCCCATTGGATATGGGGAGTCCAAACTCCCCAACTAGGATAATTTCTGCCAGTTCTCTCCATTGTAAAGCAGTTACTTCTTTTTCTTTGTAGTTAACACATAGCTTTGGGGAGACATTTTGAGACTAGACAAATTCTGTTTTGCCTCATTTTGATCACTAATTTTAGCATCCACCACTTTTGTTCACAATTATTATTGTGTTATTTATCTAATGGTAATTTTCTATTTCCTTTTTTCCTTTTACATTTATTAATTGGTATTATCCATTATGGAAGAACTGTGCCATCTTTTCTAATATTTGTTTAATCAGATACTTATATCAGTAGGGATATAGCTCTCCAGGCTCCTCTGTCCATGGAACTCTCCAGGCAAGAATACTGGATTAGATAGCCATTCCCTTCTCCAGGGAATCTTCCCAATCCAGGGATCAAACCTGGGTTGCCCACACTGTGAGCAGATTCCTTACCACTTGAGCCTCTAGCTGCTGCTGCTGCTGCTAAGTTGCTTCAAGCTCCTTATTTTATTCTAATGGGTTATAATTAAATTATAATCTATAGAATAATTATACCATTTATTTTGGTTTTCAACTTGCTCCAGTGTTGGACATTAAAAACTCTTCAGGTGGGGTCCTGTTCTTTTAAGAGGGCTTCCCAGGTGGCGCTAGTGGTAAAGAACCTGCCTGTCAATGCAGGAGATACAATGAGACTCGAGTTTGATCCCTGGGTGGGGAAGATCCCCTGAAGGGAGAATGGCTAACCACTCCAGTATTCTTGCCTGGAGAATCCCATGGACAGAGCTACAGTCCATGGGGTCTCAAAGAGTTGGACATGACTGAGCAACTAACACACACACATCACTCTAATGGCAGAAAGTGAAGAGGAACTAATGAGCCTCTCAATGAGGGTCAAAGAAGAGACTGAAAAGCTAGCTTGAAACGCAACATTCAAAAAACTAAAATCATGGCATCCAGTCCTACCACTTCATGGCAAGTGGAAGGGGAAAAAGAGGAAACAATGACAGATTTTATTACTTGGGTTCCAAAGTCATTGCGGATGGTGACTTGCAGCCATGAAATGAAAAGACACTTTACATCCGTATCTCCTTTGCTGTACATAAAGAGTCTTTTCATTTCATGGCTGCAATGGGAGAAGGAAAGGGATGATCTGAGAGAACAGGAGTAAAACATGTACATTACCATATGTAGAATGGATGACCCGCGTGAGCTTGATGCATGAAATAGGGCACGCAGGGCCAGTGCTCTGTGACAACCTGCAGGGGTGAGTGGGGAGGGAGGTGGGCAGGGGGTTCAGGATGAGTGGGACACATGTATACCTACCGCTGATTCATGCTGATGCATGGCAAAAAGCACCACAATATTGTAAAGTAATTATCCTTCAATTAAAATTTTCTTAAAAAGTTAAAAAAACAACAACAAAAGATATGCTTGCTCCTTGGAAGAAAAGCTATGACAAACCTTGACAGCATATGAAAAAGTAGAGACATCCCTTTGCTGACAAAGGCCCACAGAGTCAAAGCTATGATTTTTCCCAGAAGTCATCTATGGATATGAGAGCTGGATCATAAAGAAGTCTGAGAGCCAAAAAAATTGATGCTTTTGAATTGTGGTGCTAGAGAAGACTCTTCAGATTCCCTCAGACTGCAAGGAGATCAAACCAGTCAAGACTGTTAATGAAGCTGAAGTTCCAGTACTTTGGCCACCTGATGCAAAGAGCCAACTCATTGGAAAAGACCCCGATGCTGGGAAAGATTGAGGGCAGGAGGAGGAGGGGACAACGGAGGACGAAATGGTTGGATGGCATCACTAATTCAATGAACATGCTGCTGCTGCTTCTGCTGCTGCTAAGTCACTTCAGTCATGTCCAACTCTGTGCGACCCCATAGACGGCAGCCCACCAGGCTCCCCCGTCCCTGGGATTCTCCAGGCAAGAACACTGGAGTGGGTTGCCATTTCCTTCTCCAATGCATGAATGTGAAAAGTGAAAGTGAAGTCACTCAGTTGTGTCTGACTCCTAGAGAGCCCATGGACTGCAGCCTACCAGGCTCCTCCATCCATGGGATTTTCCAGGCAAGAGTACTGGAGTGGGGTGCCATTGCCTTCTCTGTCAATGAACATGAGTTTGAGTAAACTCAGGGAGATAGTGAAGGGCAAGGAAGCCTGGTGTGCTGCAGTTCACGGAGTTGCAGACTGAGCAACTGAACGACAATTACAGAATATGTTCCCTTTCTCTATCTGCAATTGCCTTTATTGCCTTCATCATTTCTCTTCCGTGTTATTAGGCAACTCAATTAACTATTTGGCACTAAAATTCCTTGACTGTAGATTATATACTGCCTCCAAGTTATTTTTTTCTTAAATTCAGTTTTATAATTTATTTATAAGTTCTCTGATTTTGTACACTGGAAAGGTATCGATCACTCAAATAACAAAATGCAACTAATGCTTAGCTCTTGTATGAGCAGATTTTAACAAGTTATCATGATCCAGTTGATGTGTTTGACTGGCAATAAAGTGTCATGTGTGATATAATCACTTCACTACAAAATAGCTCAATCTAGACAGGATGATCGTACAGTGTGAGTCTCCTAACAGTCTCCTGGGAAGTGGGAATAATTAACATGAAGCAACACCTTCAGTCAACCCTCCTCCCCAAGCCCAGCCTGTCACACTCCAGTCACACTTAGCTAGAAGGTCTTCAGTCCCATCAGGCTTTCTCAAATTTTCCTGCCTCAACACTTTCCTAACTGCTGCCTTAACTAGAAAATTCCAACTCACGTCAGGAACCTGCTCAGTTGTCATTTATCTGTAATAGGGACAGAATTGGAGGTCCTGCTCCAGGAAGCGATAGCATTGACTGTTGGAGAGAGACTGTGCTCCTCATTCTCTTTCCCAGAAGGGCTCCTTCTCATTTTCCAGGATTTTTCATCTTGCACGTCCTGTCAATCAAGAAGCCTTCCCTAACCCCTGAGTCCCAGTCAAAGACCTCTTGTGCTTTTTGTTTCCCCTCTCCTGTAGAGTCACTGCCTGTTTTCCAGTCTATTCCCACATTAGACTGGAGAATTTCTTGCAGCAGAGACCATGTGAAAGACAAGAAAGTTGTTCACTTCTAGGTCTCTAGATCCTAGCCTAGTGTTTGACACATGAGAAGGTTGAATACATCTATTTTGAAAAGATAAATTCATATCATTACTGCACATAATGATGCAATGCTTATCAAAGTAATTCTTTAACCCTTAGTTTCTATACCTATAGAATGGTGAGAATTACATAAAATCATAATTGTAAAATGCTTGCCAATGTAGCCAGTGTTTTGTAAGTGCTCAATAAATGGTGATGATGATTATTATTACTCAGGAATTACCAACAAGCTTCATTATGCTGCAAATCTGTCTCTGAAACATAACTTGAGAAAGTAAGTAATAAAAGACAATAAGCATAAAAATTAAGGGTCTTTGAAAATATGATCACTAACAGATACCTAGGGTTACAGCCATAATAACAGGTTCACAAGCTTTGGTCAGTGGTATGGACAATTCATTATTTTGGAAAAAATAAACATGCTACTAATGTTCTAGACACCCCACTGTGAAGAAATACTAAAAAGATCATTCAGAAAAAGCCTTATTGAGAGTGGTCTTGGTTAGTGTCACAAAGCAGTTGTGGAAATTGAAGAACTCAAGAACTTTTATCATTTCTGAGAGACAGCTGGCTTCTTAAATCTGAACTAACCTCTTAGTGAAAGTGCATGGTTAAGTGAAAAGTTCGTATCATAGCCCATGCCTTAAACTGTCTAATGTTGCCCCATTGCATTAAGAAAAAGCCTAGCTCTTCATCATGGCCTTTCAGAGCCTGCTGGTGATGCCCCTGCCCTCTTCTCTGATTAATCTCCTTACATTCCTTCTGTGCTGAAGGGATGTGCTTACCTCTAACACATCAGTTAGATTCCCCCTGGCCTCAGGGCCTTTGCACTTGTTGCCTGGAGTGCTCTTTTTCCAGGCCTTTGCATTTTATTCCTTCTTATCATTCCAGTCTTACCTTCAGTGTCAACTCTTCAAGGGAAACTGCAACTTGGCCTAAGCATATCCATTTCAGATCCTCTTTTTATTACTTTTTGCATTCATCACCATCTAAAATAATACTACTATGTAAGCATTTGTTTACTGTCTTTCAGTGAGCAAAGATACATTGTGTGTCTTATTTACCTGTGTCTCTAGCACCTATAGCAATATTTGACATACAGTTGATGCTCAGGAAATATTTGTTGACAAGTGTTGCTTCTGGATGCTTTGACAGCCTCAGGTGAATTTTTCCTTGAGGAACTTGGCCATCAGACTGAGGCTTATTCTGATCGGAGTACTCCAAGCTCATTGAAGGTATGGAAATCAAATAATGATAATAGCAATGGCCAATGAACAATTGTTTGTTTTTATTTCCTCTTATTCTGGGAAGTAGACGTGATAGACTAGTACTCACAGTAGAAAAATCATGAGTTAACTTTCAGGATCAGAAAAAGCTCCATTGAAACAGGAGGCCAATGTGGAGAAAGTGAAAGATATTGATATTTGGGACATGAAGTCTGAAAAACCACCTATAGCAATTTAACTGTAAATTTGTTCTTGAACTTCCCAGCAGCTAGAGCAAAAAGGGAAACTCAAATATTTATGTAATTCTCCATGATCAAAGAAGAAAAAGCATCCTTTTACTGTCAAGAGAATCAAAACTTTCCCTGGCACAGAACTCTTATGAAAACTTGTCACCTGGGGCAGGTGACAAAACCCCTGAGGAGTCAAAGTGGACGGGCTTCCAACCAGGGCTTCCTGGGGGCACTGCTGGTAGAGAGCCCGGCTGCCCGCGCAGGAGATGCAAGGAGACGTGCGTTCAGTCCCTGCGGCAGAAAGATGCCCTGGAGGAGGGCATGGCAACCCACTCCAGTATTCTTTCCTCAAGAACCCCATGGACAGAGAAGCCTAGCGGGCTACAGACTATAGGGTCGCAAAGAGTTGGACACAACTGAGGTGACTTAGCTCGCACACATGCCTTTAAACTACCTCCCTTCTGTCCACTCAATGACTGGTTGGTTCCATTAGATCATTTCTTACAAAGCCTGGACATGAGGCATGACACTCAAGTGCGTTCCTGCAGTGAAACAACGGTGGTTGATTCCATTTTAATGGAACAAGCTTTGAAACCTTGTGCTGATCATTCCGCTTTCTGAGCCTTGGCTTTCTCAGCTGAAATATGGGATATGTGATGTTCATTCTGACTAGTGTTAGCACGTAACTAGAGAACAAAAGAACAAGACTACTGGCTTTCTAATTCAGTTGTTAAACTGTGATTGGAAGATGAGCAGTGGAGACATATTCTTCCTGAAGTTTGTCCAGGAGATGGGCAAACTTTTGATGAATTCACAGGAGACTTGCCTCCTGTTGGCTAATTTACTGGAACGCTGTTGGGGAATAGCAGCTGCAGGAAGACAAGACTTGATTTCCCAGGGTGGGTTGGCAAGGGAGGTCTCCCTTGGACATGGAGAAGAGAGAGTAATTATGTTTCATCTTCTTTTAGAGCGGATTGCTGCTGTGGGCCTGCCCACCTGGGGTCTGAGAGCCCTGGCAGCTCCAAGACCAACTGTCAGTTTCCCAAGTGTGAGGGTATCTTTAGCAAGCGCTCCTGGAAAACTGTCACTCACACTCAGCCTGGCCCCACACAGGATCCCAGAGGAAGAGATAGAAGCGGGTGGGGTGGGGGGGCGGGGGCGGATCGTTGTGTCTAATTCCTCCAACCGTGGTGGCTTGAAGGTCTGTGTCTAGTGTTCAGGGCAGGTCAGCATCCCACCAGGTGGGGATCGTATCCATGGCCCCAGCCCAGGCAAAGCCTTGGATTACAGGGCAGTAAAGGGCCATGAAGAGAAACACACATCTGTTAAGTGGCCACCATGCACCATGTCCATTTCAACGTTATTTCATCTAACTCCTCACATCAAGCCAAGAAGGTGGAGTTGCCACCAGATGAGAAAATTGTGATTCAGAGAAGCAAAGAGGCTTGTTTGGAGACACATAGCCAGCAAGTGGTGGAGCTGGGATTTGAACCCAACTTAGAGATGCTAAAGATCTGTGCTGTTTTGCAGATGGGAGTGGAGAAGAAAGAGGGATGGAAGGTGGAGAAAGAGGAATAGGACAAGTGAATGCAAAAGGGAAAGGAGACTGAGATGGAGTTGGAAGAGAGGAGAGGACACTATGGGAAGAAGGGATGGTGAAGGAGGAAGAGAAGGCAGGAGAAAGAGGAGCTGAGAAGGAAGAAAACGAGAGCAGAGCAGGGGAAGGGTGTGTATCCGTCTTGCTGCTGCCACAAGTGTCCACAAACTCAGTGATTAAACCCAGACAAATGTATTCTCTCGCAGTGGTGAGTCAGACGTCTGACATAAGAATGCAGGTGGCCACAGAGCTGGTCCCTTCTGGGGGACCCATGGGGGACCCTACTTCCCTGACTTTCCCAGCCTCTAGGGGTGCCAGGATTCTTGGCTTGTAGCCCCCTTCCCCCATTTTCAAAGCTCTGGTCTGTTTCCAGCCTCACGTGGCCTTCCCTGACTCCAACTCTCCAGCCTTCGCCCTCTTACTGGGAGCCTTGTGATCATATCAGGCCCACCCAGATAACATGGGATAATCAACCCATCTCTAGGGGTTCACTTAATCCTGTCTACAAGGACTCTTTTGCCATATAAAGAAATCTTCACAGATTCTGGGGCTTACAGTGTGACCCCCACAGATGTGAAGGAAGAAGAATAGGAAGATTGGGTGGAAAGAAGTTATAGGAGGATTTGACGGTGGAGATGAAAGGAGAGGAGAGGGGCTGGAGGAGGATCTCAAGCAGACTCTTTCCCTCTCAGGGCCCCGGTTTGGGGCTCTGTAAGATGTGGATAACCAGAGCCTGTACTCCCAGGGGTCGGGAGGATCCTGTAGAGTTGTGCCGTCTGGGTGCTCAGCCCAGGTACAGCCATGGCCACGTTCTCCCCTTACCTGTCCGTCCGCCCACCTGCTGCCTTCCAGGGTCCTATGCCAGAATTTCCACTTGCTTCGTTCCCATTGGAAGCCTGACCCCACCCCCACCCCAGCCGACCAGGGACTAATACATTGCAGCTTGAGCCTGCAGACCGCCTGTGCCTGCTGGCTCCTCTGCCCTGCTCATTCCCAGCCCAGCCCCACCCGTCACCTCCAATCACTCCAATACAAAGCATTCTGCCAGATCCATCTCAGCGGCCTCTCCCTGCCCTTGAACGCCAGCGCCTGCCCATGAGCTCAGACCTGTGGGGATGGATGCATGTGAACTCCAAGGGCAATGGTTCACCATCCCCTCTCCCTCGGTGGCCTTGGGGCTTTTGAAAAACACCAACCTATGCACGACTCCCTCTTCTGACCATCAACATTCACCATTCCTTCTCCCTCCCAGTCACAAGAGAAAACCACCATGGACATTAGCCATCAAGGATTTCTCAAAACATCACTGTTTCTTCATGGTGAGGGGACTGACACTGGTTGGGTATCTCTGGGAACCAGATCCTTTGCAGACATTAGCTCAGGTAATCCTCAGAACACCCCAGGGAAGTGCGATGGCTAAAGCACAGAGCAGGCATGTGTCTCTCTGAAGGCACACAACCGTCTTCCTCCCCTGTCTCACCCAGTATCTCTCTACCCACCCATCAGCCCCAGTCATGGAGCACTCGCCATGGCCAGGCACTTAATAGATGATGTACTGGATTGTGTCCCCCCTCAAAAGAGTCCTAAACCCTGGTGCCTGTGAGGGTGACTTTATTTGGAAATAGTAGACATAATCAAGTTAAGATGAGGTCACACTAGATCAGAGTGGCCTCTACCTCCTGCTCCCCACCAGTCATGGATCTGTGAACCTGGACATGCACCAGAGTTGCCAGGGAAGCTGATTAAAATACTGGTTCCAGGACCTCATCCTGAAGATTGCAATATGGTTGGTCTGGGCTGGGACCCCATGTGCTGCATTTAATAGCATCCTTGGTCTTCTCTGGTGGCTCAGACAGTAAAGAATCTACCTGTCAATGTCAACCTTGGTTTGATCCTTGGGTTCAGAAAATTCCCTGGAGAAGGGAGTGGCCATCCACTCCAGTATTCTTGCTTGGAGAATCCCATGGAGAGTGGAGCCTGGCAGGCTACAGTCCATGGGGTCGCAGAGTCGGACACGACTGATCAACTAAAACACTTTCACTTTCATGGAATTTCTAAAGCAGCCATATTAGGGAAATGTCACTTCTCACCACGTCATTTGGTCACAAGGAGGGAGAGATGTGGATAAGGTGGGAAGGTAGGTTGGGGTGGCAGTGGGGGGTGGCCAGGGTAAGGAAGACATTCCCTCCACGCCCGGCCGTGGGCACGCAGGCCCCCTGTCACCTGTCTCACAGGAACCCGCTCATCTCAGCTCTACCCTGATCCCACCTCAGGACTCCAGGCCCTCGGACTTCTGTCTTCTGGGGCCTTCTGGTGGCCCTGAACTCTAGATCCAGAAATTGTTCAGGAGGCATCTCGTTCAGCCCCAACCCGCACCTTTCCCCACCTTGTTAAAGTTGGGGAAACTGGGGCCCTAAGAGTGAGGGTTCTTATCCCACAACACATGGCCATCCCTGACAAAACTTTGCTTTAAATCCAGCCCCCCTACCAACTCCCAGAACACGCAGCTCTAAGCCAGGAAGCCGCCACAGACGATGGGCCTCAGGAGAGGTGAGCAAAGGTGAGGGGCTGGAGGGGCGTTCACATGCACTGAGCATGCAGTGTGCCCGCCTGTCATGCGTGTCCATTTCACAGATGCACAGACAGAGCCTCGGAGGGGAGAAGAGGGAGAGTCACTCGCCCAGGCTCTACCAGCTTGAAGGTGACTGAGCTGGGAGGTGAACCCCTCTGCTTGCCTCTCCAGCCCCGTGCCTTCTCCATCTTCCCCGTTCACCTCTCCAGCCCTTCAGCCCCGTTCCCAGACCCCGCCCTCCCAAATATGAAACTAATTTGCAAAGCAAGTGTTCAGCCATTGGCAAGAGGCACAGGCCTCAGAGCTCAGCTGAGCTCACCAAGAGGCATCCAGTGGGTGTTGGCAGCAGCCCCCTCTTTCCCCCCCGGCCACCATACTTCAAGAGAAATTGAAGCCACATGTTTGGAGGCCGTAAGCTGATTGCTAGAGGGATGTCCCAAATAAACAGCAGAAGAAGGACCTGTCACTTGGCCTCACCTTTCGCCTCTGACCCGTGCTCCAGCCCCCCAGAGCCTGCGACTGCCAACCCCTCCCTGAACTCCCCTCCCGAGTGCTGAGGGTCACTCAGCTCTGGCTGGCTGGGAAAGGGTTCAGCAGAAGGCGGCAGGTGCAAGGGCCGAGAAAAGACAGGTTCTCCTGGGCCTTGGGGTGGGCGGCTGGGAAGAGAGAGCCAGTGGGGGGAAGGCTGTTCTCCAGCTGGCCTTGATCCCCTGCCACCACCTGCGGAGTCTAGGGTCAAGCTCCCACTTGGCCCTTCAGCCCCAGACAGCCAGGCTCGGTCCGTGGCTCTCAGCCCCTCCTGCAGAGACACAGAGGCTCTGCAGCTGGGGGTGTCTCCCAGTCTCCAGCTCTTCAGGTCCTGGAGGTTCAGGTAGCTTCTGCCAGCCAGCAGGCAGGGGCTGAACGTGCAAAGAAGGCCCGTCACAAAGCAGGCCCGTCAGAGAGACCCAGGTGGGGGGCGAGGGGGGAGGGGGCACCGCTGGGCCACACGGGCTGAGGGCTCAGGGTTACCAGAGCCAAGGCAACACACGTGTGTTTCGAATTTTCTTTCATGTCTTCTCAGGGTCTGCTTGCTTCCATCCCTCCCCCAGCCTCTGTGTTCTGGGCTGTAATCAGTTTGGATGGGGAACAGCAGACGCACGTGGGTGGGGGTGGGGAGCAGTGGGGGCTGGGACTCACTTGGGGTTTTGTTACCTTGCAGACCCACCGAGGGGGAGGGGCCCTGGGATGCTTAGTCCCGGAGCTCCAGCTGCAACCTGGACTCACATCCTGGCTCTGGTCCGAGCTGGCTGAGCAACCTTGGCTGTGTTTTTTGACCTCTCTGGGCCTCAGTGGGCTCATCTAGGAAATGGGGCCTCGATGCACATTCTGACCGTGAAGCTGACAGAGGGCAGAGCACAGATGGCCGGTCTGCTGGCCTGAGTTCCCTCGCCCTTTGCGGGAGTGGGGAAGGGACAGAAACGGGGTCCCTCGCATGGAGACTGCAAGGCCATCAGCTCCGTGTAACTCAGGCCTGACCAGGAGGGCACGCTGTCTGCAGTTCCCGGCTGTTACCTGTGTGTAGCCCCGAGAGTGCAGGGGCCATCTGAGTCATCAGGTGCAGCCCCTCACCCCTACTCCACCCAGAGCTGCTTCGCTCCCCATGTGGCCAAATGCCTACCCAGGTCTGTCCTGCCCTGACCGTGGGCGGCTGCCGCCCCCGACACCCAGCGTCTGATGGGACACAGCCGAGCTGCTCTCTCCCGTCTCAGGAACACCTCCATTTAGGGTGTGAGAAGCATAGTTGTCCCTCCTGTCCTCTCAGTCTGGGGACATCACTACACATGGGGCCAATTCACCTCCCAGGTTCCAGCCACTCATTCTGAACCTGTTTAAGATCACAGGGTCCCTGAGAATCAGACGAGGACTCTGCTCCCCGCTGCTAGGAAAGATACTCCCACAAAGCTAGTCCCACCCCATCAGGGGTGGGCAGGTGCCCTCAGAGTTTCTAAATCAGGGAGATTTCTGCTTGAGGAATGAACCCCATTCCCCCCAGAAAGTCAGTCCTCGGTTTGGGAATCCCCACTCTGAGCCCTTTCCCAGGAGAGACCCCGACAAGCAGGGGTCAGGAGTTCTGACGGGCAATAAAGGGCTGACAGTCAGCCCCCCCGGCGGCTGCCCTCCTGTCTGAGGGCCTCCCCTCCTCACACCTCAGGGACACCTCTGCTTTCCCATGTCAGAGCCAGGGGATGTGGGGAGCTCTGCGGGCCCCTCCCACCCTCGCCTGACGTTCGGGAGAACCGAGGCTCAGGGAGGCTGGCTGGGTCAGCTGAGGGCACAGGGCGTCCTCCCAGCTCACGCTCGGGTCTCGGTGTCTGAGGCCCAGGGCACGTGGTGGGCTGGGGCAGGGGCCCCGGCCGGCGGGGGGGTCAGCCGGGCCGCGGGATCTGGGAGCCGGGTAGCCTCCACCCTCTCCCCACCCCTCGGCTTTTGTTTGCGACTGACGGAAAGTGGCAACTCGGAAAGCAGAGGTTTCTGGCTTTGCCAGATCATAGCTGGGAGAACAGATGGCCAATTCATCCCACCAAACTTGGCACCTCGAACAAAAGAAACAATATGTGTTTGGTTCCCTAATCTTTTCCTCAGGTTCCCAGGCAGGTGACTGGAAAGTCTGATGACAAGAAAGCGTCAACTCACTTCTCTTAGGACGCAAACCACAAACCCAGCCTGGCCATTGTTCCCGGCTCCCTCCGCCCCATCCCTCTCTCCCTCTGCCTCCCGCCTCTTCAGCGCTGCCAGGCCTCTCAACAGCAGCTCCGAGTCTCCCCCAGAGCCAGCCCTCTGTGCGGGGGTGCTGGGGCTGGGGCCGGGGGGCAACATTTCTCCGAGCCTCACACCCTTTTCTCGCAGCAGCCCTACTATAATCCCATCTGCAGATGAGAAAACGGAGGCCCTGAGGGGTTAACTGACAGGCCTCGTGGTCTAGAAGTGGCAGAGCCAAGCGCGGTCACAGCAGCTGCTGTGCTTTGGGCTTCTCCCGGGGCCAGGGTACTGCCCCACTCTCTGGACTGCGGAGAGGGGGCATGGCCTGGGCTCTGGTGAGCTGGGCATGGAGACGTTTCCGTGGAGAAGTCTGAAGAGGCGGCCCAGGCCTCCCGTGGAGTTCTGGAGTTGGGGAGCTAGGGGTTCCATGGGAGGCTTGGGGACACACCCCTAGAGCTCTGGGTAACTGCGCACCTACTGTGTGTCTGACGTTTCGTAGGTACTTCACATGAGCTTCCCTTAATGGGCTCTGTTTCACGTGAACAATTGTCCCAGTTTTACAGATGAAAAATCAGAGGCAGAGAGAAACGATTTGCCAGAGCCATACGGGCAGTTAAATGCCAGAGTTAGGACTCTTTCCACTGCCTCAGCTGTTTCTCTTTGCCCTCCACCCTCGCCCCAGCCCCAGGGAGGGTGTTAATGAGGCTGGCCTGGGAGAGGCAGGGAAGGCCCTCTGTCCACAGGTGCCAGCAGGTCTCCCCGTGGTGGCCAGACCCAGGCCTGGCGCCACTCTGCCCGTGCCTGTCTGCGCTCCCCGACGTGGGCTGGTGGCTGATACCCCTCTGGGGTGGGGTGGGGGCCCCTGCACGTGTCTGGGCCCTGCCTGCCAAGACCCCGCCCTGGAGACCCAGAGTCTGTCTTGCTGGGATGGCAGTGTTCCCATCCTGGGCTCTCGGGGCGGGGCAGGTGGGGCTCGGGCAGTCGCAGGGCTGGGTCAGGGACCGGGGAGCTGAGAGATGGGGGTGGTGAGGTGTCAGCCCCGGGCCTAGGGGACCTGGTCTCCTCTGGCCTTTTTCTCTCTCTGCACTGGCTGGCTGGGTCTTTGACTCTTTCTCCTCTTCCTCTAGGTGACTCAGGGGTCAAAGAGTTTGTGGTGTGATGAGAAGAGCCAGGCTGGGAATTCGGAGACTGAGTTTTGGCCCCAAGTCTCCTGGGGAAGGCTGGGATGTCCTTTCTCTCTCTGGGCTGCAAGCTGGTGACACGCCCACCACACACAGTTCAGGGCCCGGCAGGCCCCTTAGGCCTGGTGCCCGGCCATCCCAGAGAAGTGAGGAGCTAGGGAGACAATGTTTGTCTGTTTTCTCCATTGAGAGAGCACCTGAAGAGCAGCTCCGGGCTCTCAGTGGAAAGGGATTTAAAGAGGAAAATAAATAAAGTGTGAAAGTGCGTCTTACTGACAAGCTCAAGCCCTGCTAGCTTTGCCTCTGTTCCTGCCCTGCCTCTCCATCCCCTCGGTGACTCGGGAGCTGTTTCTCCACACCAAGCCCCTTCTCACACCGTCCTCCTCTTCAATCTTCTGCTCAGGAAAGCCTGCTTCAGAGTGGGGGTGGGGTCAGGGGAAGTTCCAAACGAGAAGGTTGTCAACCACAAGAGGACCCCAGAAAGTGACTGAGCACCTACCAAAGGCACCAGCAGCACAGCACCACGTTCCCCCCACCACCATCACCCCTCCTCCATCGTCACTATCATCACCACCATTCCCACATCCCCACCACCACATCCCTACCATCTCCACCATCACCCCCTCCTCCATCACCACCACCATCCCCACCATCCCCATCACCCCCTCCTCTATCACCACCACCATCCCCACCATCCCCTCCATCCCTACCATCCCCACCATCCCCTCCATCACCTCCTCCTCCATCACCACCACCATGACCACCGCCATCACCATCTTCACATCCCCACAACCGCCATGACCACCATCACTGTCTATAGCACCACCGTCACCACGTTCCCCCCACCACCATCACCCCCTCCTCCATCACCACCACCATCCCCACCATCACCCCTCCTCTATCACCACCCCCATCCCCACCATCCCCACCACCCCCATCTCCACCATCCCCATCCCCACCATCCCCACCATCCCCACCATCACCCCTCCTCCATCACCATCCCCATCCCCACCATCCCCACCATCCCCATCCCCACTATCCCCACCATCCCCACCAGCACTTCATCTTCACTGTTCAGTTTCCCTTCCCTTTACTGTAACAAATCACCACAAACTTTGTGTCCTGCATCCCTGTTCAGGCAGCTATTACAAAGCACCCACAGACTGGATGGCTTATGAAAAGCAGAAATTTACTTCTCACAGTTCTCAAGGCTGGGATATCCAAGAAATATGTGCTGGAATATATGGTGTTTGGTCCAAGGTCTTCCTGGTTCATAGATGGTCATCTTTTTCCTATGTTCTCACAGGGCAGAAGGGGCTAGCATGCTCTATGGGCCTCTTCTAAGAGCACTAATTCCATTCATGTGGGATCCACCCTCATGATTTCATTACCCTAAAGGCTTCAACTTCTAATATTATCACATTGAATGAGTGAGTGAAAGTTGCTCAGTTGTGTTTGACTCTTTGCAATCCAATGGACTATATAGTCCACAGAATTCTCCAGGCCAGAATACTGGAGTGGGTAGCTGCTCCCTTCTCCAAGGGATCTTCCCAACCCAGGGATCGAACCCAGGTCTCCTGCATTGCAGGTGGATTATTTACCAGCTGAGCCACCAGGGAAGCCGCTATCACATTGGGCAGTAGGATTTCAACACAGGAACTTGGGTTGGGGGGAGACGCAAATATTTAGAGCATAGCACTAAAAGACACAGAGACATCATTTTGCCAACAAAGGTCCGTCTGGTCAAGGCTATGGTTTTTCCAGTGGTCATGTATGGATGTGAGAGTTGGACTGTGAAGAATGCTGAACGCTGAAGAATTGATGCTTTTGAACTGTGGTGTTGGAGAAGACTCTTGAGAGTTCCTTGGACTGCAAGGAGATCCAACCAGTCCATCCTAAAGGAGATCAGTCCTGGGTGTTCATTGGAAGAACTGATGCTGAAGCTGAAACTCCAATACTTTGGCCACCTGATGCGAAGAGCTGACTCATTGGAAAAGACCCTGATGCTGGGAGGGATTGGGGGCAGGAGGAGAAGGGGACGACAGAGGATGAGATGGTTGGATGGCATCACCGACTTGAAGGGCATGAGTTTGAGTAAACTCCGGGAGTTGGTGATGGACAGGGAGGCCTGGCATGCTGCAGTCCTTGGGGTCGCAAAGAGTCGGACATGACTGAGCGACTGAACTGAACTGAACTAGAAAACAACACAAATTTATTATGCAATATTTCTGGAAGTCAGAACTTTAGATGTGCCTAAATGGGCTAAAATTAAGGGGTAAGCAGGGCCATATTCCTTGGTAGGAGGTAGGAGGCTCTAGGGGAGAATCCATCACCTTTCCTCATTCAGCTTCTAGAGGTTGCCTGCGCTCCTTGTCTTGTGGGCCCTTCTTCCATCATCAAAGCCAGCAACAGCCAGTAAGGTTTTCTTACACTGCATCACTCTGAATCTCACCCCTATTTCCCTCTTTTGCTATAAGGATGTGGTTTACTGGCCCACTCAGGTCACCTAGGATAATGTCTCTATCTCAGGGTGGGCTGATTGTCAACTGTTACTATTGCCATAAAATGTAACATATCCACATCTTCCAGAGATTTGGATATGGGCATCTTTGTGGGCCCATCTCCAGAACTATTACCCCTACCCCACTTCTATCAGCATCACCACCATGATCACCACAAGTGTCTTCAACGTCACCATCATCACCACCATCACCGCCATTCCCCCACAACCACCACCTCACTTTTACTTTTTAAGATCCCAGCTCAAATGTCCCTTTCTCATAGTGGTCTTCTCAGACCACTCTAACTAAAGTAAGGCCTCCTAGAGATTAGTTTTGATATAAATATACCTTGTTATTGTTTAGTCAGTCATCTCTGACTCTCTGAGACCCCATGGACTATAGCCCACCAGGCTCCTCTGTCCAGGAGGAGAGTCTGGAATTCCAGGCAAGAATTCTGGAATTCTCCAGGCAAGAACACTGAAGTATTTTCTCTCAAGGTGATCTTCCTGACCCAGGGATCGAACCTGTGTCTCCTGAACTGGCAGGGGGAATTCTTTACTGCTGGGCCACCAGGAAAGCCTGGTACATCTAATAAACCTAAAGAACAACAAAGAGCTAGTCTGAACAAAGAAGAAAAAAAATCCACAGATCATATTACAGAAAGGAAAAAACCTTTCAGTAATTGATACAATGAAAAGATTAAAATGTTAGAACAGAGAAGATGTAAACAATGTGATTTTACAGAACTTACACTAATAAACACTTGCAGAACATTGCTGGCAACAACAATGGCATGCTCATTCTTTTCAAGAATATAACTTTCTGTAGAGTCTTGATATTGACGTGTCAGTAGCCAACTAACTGGGTTTCACTCAAACTGCAAACTGTCAGCCTTATGTCGGGTGGTGCTTTGGCCCTCAGTTCAGAAGGACTTGCGTGCGTTCTGCTCACGCGTGCTACCAGGCCGAGGCCTGCATGCAGCAGGCGTTCCCACAGACTGTGGGGCCTTCATCTCTCATCCTTTCCTTTCTGGGATCTACTCCCCACTCTGAAAGTTCTGAAATGCCCCGAGTCCATTCTTCCCTGGCTCCCTCCCCCAGAAAGAAGAGGAAATTTCTATTGACACTTCAGTCTTTCTGTACTTCCTGTAGGAATGTCGATGCTTTCAGAGTAAAGCTACAAAAAATGATATCCCAAGCAACCACACAAAAAAATTTGAGCCTTCCACCAAGCCATACATTCCCTCCAAGTATTAATTCTCTTCCAAAAGCTGCCTGCTTTGGCTTATTGATTTTTTTTTTTTTTTTTTTTTTGTATTTTGTCCAGAGTTTATCTGAACCAACTCCAAGAGCACTGTAATTCCAGCATGTTCAGGGCAGAAATTCCCTGGAGGGGAAATTTTTTATGTGTTAGTTTTATACAGGTTTTTGTAGGTTGGACTCCTCAAGTATCATTGAACATCATCAGACCTTATCCTCTCAGACTCTTGCACACATTCAGGAGAACAGCAGCCAAAGCTGGCATATACTCTGTTGGATACATTCACTACTATGTGTAAAATAGATAGCTAGTGGGAACCTGCTATATATCACAGGATGTTCAGTTCAGTGCTCTGAGATGACCTAGCAGGGTAGGATGAGGGGTCGGTGTGAGGGAGGTCAAAGAGAAAGGGGACATATGTATACATATAGCTGATTTACTTCATTGTAAGCAGAAACTAACACAACATTGTAAAGCAATTGTATGCCAATAACAAATAAATAAAGGCCTCCTTCTGCCCCTCTCCCATCACACACAAACACAGACAGTGGCGGTCACTCCTTGAGAGCAGGGACTGCATCTGATTTGTTCTCTGCTGCATTCAGTGCCAGGCACAGAGGAGGCAGTCAATAATTATACACTGAATGAACACAGGAATGAACAAACAGATGGATGTATCTGGGCCAATAATAAGGGATTTGACCAGTCCTGAGTGCAAGGAGGCCTTCCCTGGTGGCTCAATCGGTAAAGAATCTGCCTGCAATGCAGTAGACCCAGGTTCAAGCCCTGGGTCTCGAAGACCCCCTGGAGAAGGAAAGGGCAACCCACTCTAGTATTCTTGCCCAGAGGATTCCGTGGACAGAGGAGCTTGGCAAGCTACAATCCACGGGGTCGCAAAGAGTCTGACACAGCTGAGTGACTAACTTTCACTTTCACTTTTGAGTGCCAAGAAAGGTGTTTCTAAAAGGGTAACATGTACACACTGCTATATATGAAGTAGATAACCAACATAGACCTACTGTACAGCACAGGGAATTATACTCAATATTTTGTAATAACTGTAAAGGAAAAGAATCTGAAAAAAGTATATGTATGTGTAACTGAGTCACTTCACTGTTATGCCTGAAATGAACACAGCAGTGTAAATCAAGTATACTTGAATAAAAAAGTTAAAATTAAAGAATAAAATAAAAGGTGACTTCAGAGCTGAAATTTGGTGGAAGAGTGGGGGTCTGCGAAGATTGAAGAGCCACAGGAGCAAAGCTGGACTCTGGCAGGAAGCGCTGTGCATTCTGAAGGCCAGCAGTAAGCAGGCTGGGGAGGCTGCAGGCCCGGGTGCAGAGGGACCCAGTGAGACGTGGCTGGGGCAGCAGACAGAGCCTGAAGTCTGTCAGCAGTGACGCTCTTCACTCTCAGAGGAACGGCAGCTTTATGAGTCGTAAGGTTTGCGATCAGACATCCACTTCCAGGAGATCCCTCTGGCTTTCAACTACGAAGAATGGATTGTTAGGGGGTTGGGGACAAGGAGTGTGTGTCACCTACTTAAGACCTTCTGGTGTGGTCCAGCAGTGGAGGGTGGGGATGGTTCTAAAGGACTGGAGTGCTGGGTGCGGAGATGGAGAGAGGAGGACAGAGCTGGGCTCTGTAAGAGTTAAACTTCAAAAGTCCTTGGGGGTGGCTCAGCTTTGGGAGTGAGGAGAAGGGTGATGCCAAGGCTGCTACCTGGGTTTCTGCTTCCATGGATGGATGGCGGTGACACTGCCTCGTGAGGACAGAGTATCATCATGTTTATCATTGTTAATAGCAATATATGACAAAAGCAATAACAGACTCCAGTAATGTGTTATTATAACTATAATATTATTATTATATAACATGTGCTATGTGTTGTAATATAAACCTGTATTTTATATTTACATTATATTAACTATATTAATATATTATGTTGATTATTAATTGCATTAATATAGTCAATATTTTAGTATTATATTTGATTGTTTAATTATATTAAGTGTTATATCAATATAATATAATTATGCTATATAATACATGTTAGACACTTAGTCGTGTCTGACTTTTTGCAGCTGGAATGGGTAACCAATGCCTTTTCCAGGGAATCTTCCCAACCCATGGATTGAACTTGGGTTTTCAGCATTGAGGCAGATTCTTTACCATCTGAGTCATCAGGGAAGCCCAATATAATACATAATATATTATTATATAATATATAATTTATATGTATTATATAATATATTAGATAATTTATATAATTATATTATAATTATATAAATAATTATAATTATATTGTATAAATAAATGATATAATTTCTATTATTAATATATATAAATATGAATTATATATTATATTTATAATTTAAGCACCTATTATATATTTAAATTATATATATAGTTTATATAATATATATATTATATATTATATGTACACAAGTTCTCAGTTATGTCTGACTCAGTCTTGTCTGACTCTCTGCAACCCCATGGACTGTAGCCTGCCAGGTCCCTCTGTCCATTGGATTTTTCCAGGCAAGAACACGAGTGGGTTGCCATTTCCTTCTCCAGGGGATCTTCCCGACCCAGGAATCGAACCCAGGTCTCTGGTGTCTGCTGCATTGGCAGGCAGATTCTTTACCACTATGCCACTGGGAAGATAGTATGTATTGTATTATACCTAGGTAGTGACTTAGTTTGGGTTTTTCAGAAGTCAACTCTTGGGACAGGCTTTCAGATGCAAGAAATTCACTTGGGAGGTGGAATAGCAAAGTGGGAAAGTAAGACAGGGTAGAGAAGGCAACCAGTGAAGGGCACATTATTAAACAATTTACCATTGTGGGAAAATAGAACTTGATCCTGCTGGGGGAGGGGGAACTCTGGGACCCAGGAAGAAATACCACCTCAGAGTCATCCTACCTAGTAAGGAGGAAGCGGGGCTATTTATACACCAACTCTCTCTAGTCATTTGTTGGAGGCTGTTCTTAAGGCGTGTTGATTCCCCACTACTTCCAGCCTTCCACATGTAGGGACAGATAAGGCTCGATGGCAAGAAAAGCCCTCAGGCAAGAAGATTTAGGTTCTGGCAGCTGGAGGCCAGACTTATATGCGCTGAAGTGGTCAGGACTTGGTGATGTGGGAAGGGAACAGACAGCATCTGCTATTGCCAGGAGGTGGTGAAATAAGGATTCACACCCAGGTCTTCAGGATTTCAAAGTCTATGGATGGACGTGCATATGGATGGATGGATAAATAGACACAGATGGACAGAGAGTTGAACAGATGAACAGATGATTGAATAGTTAGATGTTCAAAGAAATGGATGGTTAGGTGGTTGAGTAATGGATGGTTGGATGGATGGATGTTTACATAGGTGAGTGGATGGGCGAATATGTAATGAATGGATAAATAGATGAGGAATGGGTGGATAGATGGATGGATAGATGGGTGGAAAAAATTGTGTATGGACAAATTTGGGTAGATTGTTTAAAATTGAGTCTGTGACTGAATAGATGGATAGAAAGATAAGTATATGGCATGGTGGATGAGCAGGTTTGGGAAAAGAGAGGGGCTATGACTTAGCAGAGCCTCAACAGTGGGCTTGGTTGAAGTGGGCTCAGCTAATATCACCTCCATGACCCCTCCCACTGCTCTAGGAGGTCTCCAGTCTCTAAGTCTAGAGGCTTCCCAGCTGTGGGCTCATATAGATGACCAAGCACATAGGAAAGAAGCAAAGGGAGCAGAGCAGACCCAGCATGGCAGCAGGAGAGAGTGTGGGCCAGGGGAAGCCTGCAAGATGGGCCTGGAGGAACGGGTGGAGCCCCGTGGGCCTTGCTCTGAGAGAAGGGCTGCTTTGCCCAGAGCTGGCTGGGTGCCTACCCAGGAGACCACGTCAGAGGCCTGGCTCTGGCCACCCTGCCATGGGGATGGGGGCTGGACATGTTTGTCCCACCACCCAAACAAGGCAATGGTTGCAGAAGGGGAGGACAGCTCTCCCAGTGGGAGCAGCACTGGCTGGAACAGCTAGGGAGAGAGGTTGATATCAGGACAGGGAGTCCCTCCATCCTGGCAGAGCCGAGAGGAACCTGGGGACACCGGCTCCAGCCCAGGCACAGCTGATGGGCCCTGCTCCGCCAAGTTTCATTGCCTGGAGCACATTTTTATGACTGAGGAATAATGAGAGGCAGGCACCCTAGCCCTGGCCTTTCGCTGGGGCAGCCCCTGTGTGTGGGCGGTGGGGGTGAGGAGGGGGAGACGTGCCTGGTGCAGCCCCTGTGTGTGGGGGGTGGGGGTGAGGCGGGGATACAACCTGCACACACATACGTGTGGTTGCATGAGTGGACGTGGGTGTCATATGTGGGTCTCTACATGGGTTGGTGTGTATGTCAGGGTTGAGTCTACACCCTGAGACATTTGGCGTGTCTGGGTTTGTGTGTATGAACAGGCTTGTGTGTATGTGTGGATATGTTTGAAAGTAGGTAGACATGTTTACATGAATGTGAGTGTATTTGTGCGCGTGTTGTTGCTTGTGTGTATACTTGCACATGGATGAGCATATTGGCATTTGCATGAGCATATGTGGGTGCAAAGATATTCACATCTGTGTGTTTGTGTTTCCACTTGCTGTTTGCATGTGTGGGAACTTATGTGTGTGGGTGTGGGGTGCATGTGCGTGCACGCGTGTATGCACGCCAGTAGACCTGCGAGCCCACCAGGGCACGGACGTCGTGGAATAAAGGACCCCCTTCGTTGGCCACAGCCCCATCTCTTAGCATCCTCCTCCCCAACCTCATCCCTTCAGGCAAACTTCAGAAGCTAATCAGTTAGTAGTTTGGGAAATGTTTTAGGCTATCTCAGGCCTCTGATTTTGCAGGTGCTACCTGGAAAGCCATCTTCTTCCCTTCCCCTTGCTAAAACTCTTGTTCGTCTTCCAGGTCCTGGTTCCGTGTCTTCTGTGCTATCTTCCTGGTCACCTTAGACTCCATCCTCTGGGCCCCCTGCTGCCTCTCAGACATCCTGTTCATATGGCCAAGAGGTATTTCCTACTCCTCGTGTGGACTGGGAGTTCCTTGGGGGTAGAGTTTTTGCCTAATTCCTTTCTGGTTCCCTGGGGTCTGGAATAGGACTTATCGTGCAATGGTATGGCTGGATGAATGGGTGGATGGATAGACGGATGAATAGACAGGCAGATGGCTGCATCGATGGACAGGCAGATGGACAGATAGACGTGTGGATGGATGATGGGTGAACGGGTAGGTGGAGGGGTGAGTAAGCCCTAAACCTGGCACTCTGACTCCCAAATCCTGGATTCTGAAGGGAGACTCCTTGCAGCTCTTGCTTGGCTTTCCTTTCCTCCAAATAGAAGCAGCGGTCTGTGCTTGCAGAGCAAGGTTGCAGCCTCTGGGCTGGCCTGCTTGCTCCCCTCTCCGCTCTGGCTCTCAGGAGGGCTGGCTCCAGACTGGCCACCTACCTTCCGGAGGAGAAGATTAGGCCTGAAGAGGCATTGCTGAGTGGCTTAAGTTAGCCCCTGTTTGTGCTCGGGGCTTTCAAAGGCTGGAGAGACGGCAGAGGAGGGGGCTGACTTCAGGCCCCACTGCTAAGTGGGCAGGGATTGTGTGCCTCAGGCCTTGATGGCAGGCAGCTTAGGGCAGGGCCCTAGGAGTTTTGAGACAGGAAAATGGTGTTTTGTCTTGTTAATGCATTCACATGGCTTTGAACTGGAGAGTAGTCAGGTGTCCCCAGACAGCCGCTTTTGAGCTGGTCTAGGGTGGGGGCAGGGCCTAGCCAGGCCCGGATTACAGAGGCCTTCCCAGGGGAAGGCGGCCTTTGATGGGGCCGGGTCTGTTGTCCGGAGTCTGCTTTGCTGGTGGCTGGAGCCCCTAATGAGGGGAATGGCTGTTCTGAGGCATTCCCCTGGTCCCCCTTGGGCAGCAGGCGGAGGCCTCCTTTGATGTCAGAGTCCTTAAGCCAAGTGGGGACTAATTGCCACAAGGTACAGAATGTTCTGGTTGTTTGAGGGGTCTGCAACTTGCTCACAAAGCCACAGCCACCCTGGGGTGGGGGATGAAGGCAGCCACTCTCCTGACATGGGAGAGTGGGTTATTTCTTTCTTTCTTTCATGCACACAGACCCAGCACAGAATGGGAAACACACTATACCACACACACACACACACACACTTTACTGTAACTTTGTAAACAGTATTATGTTCAAAAACACGTTTTTGTTTTTTTGTTAAATCAAAGAGCCAGTTTGGTGGGAGTGGTAAGGGCAAAGAGAAAAAGAAAGCAGACCCTGGTTAGGCCAGTGGCAGAGGGGTTAGGATCCAAGCCCGTTTAGCCACTTGTTAGCTGGGGCAGGTCTCTGAAACCCGCTGGACCCCAGCACCATCCTCTGCCCAAGGCAAGGCTGTGCCTGACACCAATAGGTGCTTGTGGGTGTTTGTCCTGTCTTTCAGCAGCTAAGGTGCCTGTGTTCTTGAGACAGTTCACTAACACAAGGCGTCTGTTTTCCTGGCTGGAAAGGAGAGCCTGGTCGGCAGACATCAGTTAAATCACTCTCATTTGATCAAAGAACAGGTCAAGGATGGTTTCCTTCCATTTTTAATGTTTGTGCCCACATGGTTTTCATCTCAAAGGAAGAAGACCTTCTCCCTGTATTATGCTCACTCATATTCAACCCTCACTTTGACCTCTCTATAGAATCTGGAATTATTGTGTTTTTACACTATACCAGGCACAGGGCTAGATGATCTATTATCTCTAATCTTCATGCTGACACTTTTGAGGTTAATAATCCCATTAGACAGGTGGGGAACCCTGGGCTCACAGATACAATGACTAGCTTGAGATCATCCTATGTTTGGAACGGGTATTCAGCTTTCTGGTCAACTTGGCTTCAAAGCCCAAACCCTCTCAAGCCTGTCCCAGCTGAATGTTCTGAACAAGCTTCCCAGAGCTTCATTTTCCCCATCTGGTCAATAGGGATAATGACAGCACACTCTGCTGGAATGCAGAGCCATTTAAATGAGATAAGCCCTTCCGAAGACCCTAGTGAGTGCCTGATGTAAGTGTGCGTGACAGGCGCTCAGAACATCTGCTGTGTCCCTCCACACCACCATCACACACCCACACCCACACCCACACCCACACCCACACACGAGTCCCTCCAGCCTCTCGAAGCTGGAGAAAGAGCAGATTTGGGCAAAGGGGACACAGTGTCCATCACAGTTGTTCTTGCAGTTCATGATACCCCTCCCCATGTGATTCTAGTCTGACTTTCTGGCCTCTGGAGATGAGTCCTCCCCCTGCCCCTACGGTGGTTGGCAGAGCCCTCCCTGGGCAGTATCCTGGTGAAGGGCTGAGGAGGGCCTGCCGCTCTGGCTGCTTCCCCAGTGAGCAGCTGAAAAGCGGGAGCGAGGTGCTCGCGCCAGGTCCAGAGGAGCGGGTGGGGAGCCGAGGGAGCCGCGGGGGCCACCTCTCGTTCTTCCAAGGCTGGAGGCCAGCGCAAGGAATCATCCCTCACCTACATCCTCTTGCTCAGCGAATCTTTCCCACACGCCACGCTGTAATCTGGATGCGGTGTCCCTCAGTCACGCAGGAGAGGAGGTGTGACTGGTACAGTTGGTAAGAGGCTGCACGGAGCCTGGTACCCAGCCTCAGCTGACTCAGCTCTCTAGACTAGGCCTCGGGCCTAAACGTGGCTGAGAACGGACCTCAGGCATGGCTTGCAGTCATCGCTGACGGAGATGGGTCCTTAGGGCCCCAGCCTAGAGGACATGCCCCTTCCAAAGACCTCTCCTGAGACAGACGCCTCAGCTGGCCCAGGGCACACGGTCGCAGGCCTCCGTCAACCCACAGCAGCTCACATCTGCCCCAGTCGCTCCAGTCCTGGGGAGGGGGAGTTGAGGTCTTCCCGAGGTTGGGACACATGGGAGAGGGAAGTTCAGGAAACTCTGACACACTTCCCTTCTTCTGTTAAAAACCAATGTGGAAATGACTTTATGGTTTCATAACAACATGTAATAAATGTACCTTCTGTTAGTGTTGAAAATAGCCCCAAAATGACCACTGACCCCCAGTGTCACTGGACGGTACAGACGCGCTGAGCAGTGGGGATTGCCTCCCCCATTTAACATGCCTTGGGCATCTTTCCATACAGCCATCCCCAGCACAATTTTAAGTGAATGCTCACATAACGTCCCAAGGACTTGTCATGGTTTCTTGAGCCAGTTCCCCACTGTTGAGCATTACGGATCATCGCCTCCATGGCGTGGCGAGACACAATGACCCACTGGTACAGCTCCCCCGAGGCTCGGTTCTGAGAAGCGGCGCTGCTGGGTTGAGGAACACAGACATTGGAGACACTTCTGATGGCCACGCTATCTGCTGGGGAGATCTGCAATCACACACCACTGAAGGGCCCCCGAGAGCTATTCCTTCTCCCTGGGGCCCGCATTGGGTTGGAACAATCACATTTTCATCTTTGGTGACCGCACAGGTGAAAATAGTATTCACACTTTGTTTCCACATGAATGTCTTTGACTGCTGCCTGAGTTTCTTCATTCATTCGTTCACTCAGCAAAGACGTATTGAGTGTCTGCCCTAGGCTTTGCTTCTGTTCAGTGGCTAAGGCCTGTTCGACTCTTTGTGACCCCGTGGATTGCTGCACACCAGGCTCCTCTGTCCTTCACTGTCTCCTGGAGTTTGCTCAAATTCATGTCCATTGAGTAGGTGATGCTATCGAGCCACCTCATCCCCTTCTTTTTTGCCCTCAATCTTTCCCAGCATCAGGGTCTTTTCTAATAAGTTGGCTCTTCCCATCAGGTGACCAAAGTATTGGACTTCAGCATCAGTCCTTCCAATGAATATTCAAAGTTGATTTCCTTTAGGATTGACTGGTTTGATCTCCTTGCTGTTCAAGGGAGTCTCAAGGGACTTTTCCAACACCACAGTTCGAAAGCATCAATTCTGTGGTGCTCAGCCTTCTCTGTGTTCCAACTCTCACATTAATATATGACTATTGGAAAAACCATTGCTTTGATTATACCAACTTTGTCAGCAGACTGATGTCTCTGCTTTTTAATACACTGTCTAGGTTTATTATAGCTTTCCTTCCAAGGAGAAAACGTCTTGTAATTTCATGGCTGCACTCACTGTCCACAGTGATTTTGAAGCCCGAGAAAATAAAACCTGTCACTGCTTCCACTTTTTCCACATCTATTTGCCATGAAGTGATGGCACTGGATGCCATAATCTTAGTTTTTTGAATGTTGAGTTTCAAGCCAGCTTTTTCACTCTCCTCTTTCAACCCTCAAGAGGCTCTTTAATTCTTCTTCATTTTCTGCCATTAGAGTGGTATCATCTACATATCTGGGTTCTCGATATTAATATTTCTCCCGGCAATCTCGATTCCAGCTTGTGCTTCCTCCAGCCCAGCATTTCTCATGATGTACTCTGCATTTAAGTTAAATAAGCAGGGTGACAATAAACAGCTTTGTTGTACTCCTTTCCCAGTTTTGAACCAGTCAGTTGTTTCTTTTTTTTTTTTTCAGTCAGTTGTTTCATGTCTGGTTCTAACTGTTGCTTCTTGACCCTTGCAGGGCAGAGGATGTATTTTTAAGCAAAAAAATCAAACAGATAATCTCTGCTTTTCAGCTGTATTCAGTGTTATGCGTGGTGGCTGGGAGGTATGGGCTAGTGGCGGTGGTGTGCCCTCCATAGTCTCGAGTGGATTTGACCCTCCTTGATATGGAAAACAATCCTTCTCAATCTTACATAAAAAGCTCCATAAATGCAGCGACATTTTACCACACTTCCTAACCCTTCTAACCAGATTTCTCCTTGACCCCTTCCACAAAGGTATTTAGAGTTACTCTTGCTAAGGAGAAAAGGTGCAAGAGATTATCATTTCTCTGGTGAGAAAGTGTAGACATCAATCATCAGAGGCCCACTCTGCATGCCATTTTCTCCAAAAAGTTTCCCTGCCCCCCTCCCCCCAAGATAACGTCCTCTCTTTTGATAGTACAGTGACGTAATAAGGATGTAGTCAAGGTTTTCCCCTCCACAGTAGCTGGTCAGGATCAGTCCTCTGTACCCCGAAGAGCACCAGCCCTGGGATGTGGCATGGGGCAGTATTGTTTAAGCATCTTCTAAAATTGGGAGCATTTTCCATGATAACTGAGCATTTTCTGGGTGTTTGCTTGGATCCTTTCATTATGTCCACTTCACAGAGAAGGGCCAGGGGCCTGCCCAAGGTTCCAAAAGCAGGATGGACTCCAGGGCAGGACCCCTGCATCATGGCCAAACTCAAACCCCACTCTTTCTCCCCTTTCTGAACTGAAACTCTTATGAGTCCTGAACTTTTCAGACACTGGAGCTTCAAGAAAAGGGTCTTATCAGGAGTGCCCTGGCCTGAAGCTTGTTGGTGCCCCCAATCACAAACTTAAACCCAGAGCACAGCTTTGCAGATAGGCATCTGGGCAGTGCCTACAGATGGTTCTGGTTGTGATCGGTCATGGGCCAGGCTTGCCTTCCCTGCTGGCTGATGTCATGAGCTCATTAGAGCGGTGGGGTTTATTGTATGAGGCAACTGTCCAAACAATAAATTAAGCTGCACAGTTTAGCACTTAATTATCCTTTCTCTCATCTACTTCACTCTTGTTCCCTGGGTGTCTGTCTGGGCCCTCCAGCTAGATGGTAAAATGTTCCCGCGGCCTCACACCCCGCAGTCAATCCATCACGAAGCCCCGCCGGTGCCATCCCGGGAACATCTTTCAAATACTTTCCCTTCTCCACATCCCCATGGCCTTGACCTCACCAGCCCTCACTCTCTCCGCTGGATCATTGCCACCCTGGTTCCTCCCACTTCAATTCCCCTCATTGCTCTGCCCAAGTGATATGAAAAGCTATAGAGAAAGAAGGACCGAGTTAGAATCAGGTGTCTTGAGTCTCAGTCCAGCTGAGCCAGGCCGGTCCAGTTAGACCCCTACCAGCGTCCGTGCTCCTCTTCCTTCTCCCGGGACCCGCTGCCTCCATCCTCCCGAGCCTTCCTCCGGGCCAGGGTCTCTGCTCTTGATGCAGACCCAGAGGGCTCCCATCTGCCCATCTGTCTGCTCTAGTTAGGCTCACCTGGCACAGAGTGAACTCCCACTAAACGTTTGCTACTGAATTAACAAGTGAATAAGCGCCGGGAGAGTAACCTGCCTCTCTTTATGCCCAGAAGCACCTGAAGGAATGGCTAGGTACCCATCTAAGCGCTTTCTGCCCACAGTCATCTCAGAGCCATCCTATGCGGTCAGGGTCATCCCACCCATTTTACAAATGAGAACACTGAGGCTCACAGAGGGGAAAAGATTTGCCCAAAGCTCTGCAGTTAGAAAGCAATTCTCAGCCACCCTAGGAATTAAAACATTCCCCATGTTATGTTTTTTTAAAAGAGAGGATGTTTTCCTTCTGGTGTGTAAACAGGAGAAGGACTCCCAGAGAAGGCCGTTGTAAATATCATCACTTCTCCTCGGGGCCCTGTCAGCTTACGTTACTTTGTTTATCAACATCCCACAAGGGGTGGATCCAAGAATATGTCCTCAAGTGGGACACCAAAGAAGATGTGTGCTTATGGGGTGGGGGGTCGGGTGGGGGGCTAGGCAGGAGGGCTTTCTGAGCACAAAGTGCCAGGCTGGGCAGGAGTTGGGAGCAGGGTCCAGCCTCAGGGCGGGGTGGAGCAGCAGGTTGGAGCTCCGCGGCGTGTCCCTCATTTCCATAAGGGGGAGCCTGTGCACAGGAGATTTCCTCTCGGCTAGAGGGGCCTCAGCATCCAGGGACAGGCTCTGGGAAATGGCCATCCAGGTGGCACTGCAGGCGTCTGCCCTGAGCACTGTATCCTGCCCTGGGTGGGGTTGGGGGATGCAGCCACAAGCATATACACAGGATGCCCCCTCCTCATCCACCCACCCAAGGAACCAAGGACAAGGAGGGGCAAGGCCCCACATGGAAAGAACACAGCTTCGGAGCTAGACAGGACTGGGTCCAGACTAGCTGCATGATCTTAGGTTGGTCACCTCTCCCGGACCTCAGTTTCCTGATCTGTAAAATGGGAACATTTCCCACTTTAGGCGTTACACAGAGCAGTGACTACACTACTTAGAGCACCATACATGTTTAAAAATGAAAGGAATATTACTCTGATGATCGTTGTCTGGACTATTTATGCAGGTCCTCATTGCCACCCTTGCCCTCCCAGGAATCTCTGCTTGTTACTCCCCAACCAAACCTTGGTGGTGATTTGCATAGAGTGTAGCCTCCCTGGGACCAGACAGAGACAAGCCCAGCAGAAAGGCATCTAGGGCTTGGATTTGCAAATGCAAAACCAGGTTCTTCTCTGAACAGAAATGATGACAAAGCAAAAACGTTAGACTATTTTAGAAAGAGGAGAGGGAAAGAGAGGGCAGTTCCCGTAGCTTAATTTCTCACCAGATTCAGCAACCAGTTTCTCTTCATTCTGAGTGGAAACCTCCTGGTCCACACAGATGTTTTGGTGGGCTTGTAATCCCAGAGACTCTACCAGGTGCTGTTTTATTCCCAACTTGCTGTGGTCTTTGGTCTGACTCACTCCATCTCCTTTCATTTGGCTCCTGCCAGAAAGCAAAGCACATATTTCACGGTCTCCTCTCCCTGGGAGAAGGAATTTCTCCATCAACCTTACTCTGCACGCACTCACGAAGCTGTATTTGGGGCAGAAAGATGGGATGGCAACACAGTCTGCTGCCCTTTGGCTGCCTTCTTAAAATTCTTTTTCCCTAAAAATGAAACTAGCAGTTTCTCCCTGATTATCAAAGTAATACATGTGCATTGTAAGAAATGGGGCAGATCTGAAAAATTCAAAGGACGAAATCAACTGGAAAAAAAAAATCACTGCTAACATTTTGGTATGTATTTTCAGATTTAGTTTATCCATGCCATACCAACCTATTTACAAGGGACTCTTACAGGATACATTGTTTTGTATTCTGATTTTTTTGGTCTACCTATGTGGTTTTACTTACTTGTTATAAACGGCTCTGTACCATTTTATTGTATGGATAGAACACAGTTCATTTAACCATTCCCCTATTGTTGGACACTTCAGTTATTCCTTTTTGTTTCTTCTCTTTCTGTTAACTTTAGCTGGAAATAATTCTAGGTTCATAGGAAGTTGCAAAGACAGTGCAAACAGTGTCTGTGTATGCCCAGTTTCCCCAGTGGGTACATAATAATTGCACAATATCAAAATTAGGATATTGATATTGATACAATCTATGTGTAGTTCTGTATCATCACCTGCACAGATCAGTGTAACCACCACAATTGCCAAGATACAGAACTCTGCCACCATGCTATCCTTCAGAGTCAAACCCAGCTCTCTCATCTCCCTACTCTGTAAACCCTGGCAACAACTAATCTGTTCTTCATCTCTATACCTTTGCCATTTTGAGAATGCTTTATACACATACACGTATGTGTATCTATCTATATATGTATATATATATATATATATATATATATGTATGTACATTTTTCCACTCAGCATAATGCCCTTGAGATCCATTCAAGTTACTGCTTATATAAATTTTTCCTTCATATAACTGAGTACTATTCCATAGCATGGGTAAACCACACCTATTCACCATTTATCTATTTTAGGGCATTTTTGTTGCATCTATTTTTTCACTATTACAAATAAAACTGCTATGAATATTCTTATAGAGGTTTTGTGTGGACATATTTTCATTTCTTGGAATAAATGTGCATAATACAATCACTGAGTTATTTGGTAGGTGTTGAGTTTTTTAAAAGAGACTGCTAAACTATTTTCCAGAATGACTAGACCATTTTACATTCCTACCAGCAATGTTATGAGAGCTCTAGCTTCTCTAAGACCTCATCAGCATTTGATATCATCCTCATTTAAAATTCTACCTGTTGTAATAAGCATGCAGTGATATCTTGTAGGGTTTCGCTGGTGGCTCAGATGGTAAAGAATCTGCCTGCAGTGCAGAAGACCCGACAAATCCCTGGGTCGGGGAGATTCCCTGGAGAAGGGAATGAATACTCACTTCAGCATTCTTGCCTGGGGAAATCCATGAAGAGAGGAGACTGGCAGGCTACAGTCCATAGGGTCGCAAGGAATCAGAGTTTTTAATTTCTATTTCCCTGATGGCTCATGATGGAGACATCTTTTCATGGGTTTATTTGCCATCCATATGTCCTCTTTGGTGAAATGTCCTTGTATGTCTTTTGAATATTTTCTTATCAGATTATTTGTGACTGTTGAATTTTGGGTATATATATACATATCTGATATCTATTAAGTATATTAGAATATATCTATTCTAGATATAAGTCCATTGTCAGGTATGTGGCTTGCAAACATTTTCTCCTAGTCTGTAATTTATCATTCTTTGCGGCAGATCAAAATTTTTTCATTTTGATGAGGTCTAATTGATTCACTTTTTTTCTTTTATACTGTAAGCTTTTGGTGTCATGTCTAAGAACTCTTCAACATGCCCCTGGTCCCAAAGATTATTTATGCTGTTTCTCTTAAAAAACATTCCTGTGTTAGAATAATGTTCTTCCAAAGATGTACACACCCAAATCCCCAGAACCTGTGAATACATCTCCTTACAAGGCAAAGAGAAATTTGTTGATGTGATGAAGTTAAAAGTCTTTAGGGGGAGATTACCCAATTATCCAGATGGGCCCGTTTTAATCACGGGGGTCCTTACACAGGAAAGAGTGAGCCAGGCAAGTAGGAGGGGACATGAAT
Organism: Dama dama; assembly: GCF_033118175.1. Classification (NCBI taxonomy): domain Eukaryota; kingdom Metazoa; phylum Chordata; class Mammalia; order Artiodactyla; family Cervidae; genus Dama; species Dama dama. The sequence continues at coordinate 12,035,686 of NC_083705.1, forward strand.
ATGGAAGCAGTGGTTGGAGTGATGATACTTCTGACTAGAAGGGTGGTCTCTCTAAGCTGGAAGGAGCAAGGCCACAGACTCTTAGAGGCTCCAGAAAGAATGTAGCCTGCTGAACTAGTGGTGTTTTAAGCCATGAAGCTTGTGATAATTTGTTACAGCAACAAGAGGAAGCTAATGCACACCCTCTGATAAATATCCTTATACATAAATCTTTGCATACTTTCCCAACTGCTTCCTTAGGATCATATCCTAGAATTCAAATTGGTGAGTCAAAGGGTATGTACTCATGCATGTGCATGCTAAGTTGCTTTAGTCATGTCTGACCCTTTGAGGCCCCATGGACTGTAACCCACCAGGCTCCTCTGTCCATGGGATTCTCCAGGTAAGAATACTGAAGTAGGTTGCCATGCCCTCCTTCAGGGGATCTTCCCCACCCAGGGATCAAACACCTGTCTCTTATATCCTCTGCATTGGCAGGCGGGTTCTTTACCTTTAGCACCCCATTCACACTTCATCACTAGCTTTTAAGCTAATTACCGGTATTCATCATTACCCATGTTCATCATTAGCTTTTAAGGATTCCTGTTTTCTTGCTTCAGTAAATACTGGCTCTTACTAATATAAAACACATATTTGGAATTGCCTTGATTCTCTTACGTGTGTGTGTGTGTGTGTGTGTGTGTGTGTGTGTGTGTGTGTAGCTGGTAATGGAAAGAAGAGTAAGAAGGGATAAATGTTTCTTCCTGAATCATCCAAACTTGCCCAGTCCAATATGGTAGCCACTAGCCAAGTGTGGTTCTTAAGCATTCAAAATATGGCTACTTCCCTTGAGATATGCTGTACATATAAAATACACACTGGATTTTAAAGTCTCTGGTGCCAAGAGAAAGAAAGACTCTAAAGATCTAGATGTAATGGATTATGAAGAATCATTGCTTTTTCCTTCAGATAATAACATTTGTTGAATTTGAAGACACTATGGGGTCTCCATCCTAAAGTCTTTAAATTACAAGTAACTAAAAAATTGTCATTAATATTTATGGTGCAAAAAGGAATTCTTTAACACCAAAACAAAGAAGAACCAGAGAGAGTTCAGAAACACTGACTCAAAGAATGGTTGTCAACACCAGGGTTCCTCTCTGTAAAAGTCAAGTCATTGAACAACTACATTATTAATATATTTTACAAAGAGAAAAGATTTCTATATGGTAACATGGAGTCTCACTTATGCCCTATGAAGTCAATGCAGACTAAAACTTCACTAATTAAGATTATACTAGAATTAATGAAAAATATGAATTAAAAGGCTAATTTTTAAAAGAGAGAAAGAAAGAAGAAGGGAGGAAGAGAGAGGCAGGGAGGGTGGTGGAAGGGAGAGAAAGAGGGAGGGAGGAAGGAGAGAAGAGAAAGAAAGTAAAAGAAATCTCAAAAGTGATGTTCTGTATTGATTACATGCTGAAATCATAGTATCTAGATATATATGAGGTTAAGTACAACATAGTAATAAAATTAGTTTTATTTGGTCCTCTTTGCTTTTTTAAAAAAAAATGTGGCTACTAGAAATTTTTAAATTACATATGTGGCTTGCATTTGTGGCTCATTCTGTTTCTCCTGGTCAGCATGGATCCAAACCCTCGCGCCCACAGCCCTTTCTGATCAGCGGTGGGTGGACAGTGCAGTGGTCAGGCCAGGGCTCAGCTCTTAGCACACACAGGAGGGCCAGCTGGGCCCTGTGGTCCTGGCCTCAGCAGCCAGTGCTCAACCACAGCCCTGGGGTCAGAGAGAGCTTGGTTTGAATCCCAGCTTCTTCCTTCAGAACTTTACTGTATAGCCTTTGAAGCCTTCTCCACTTCAGTTTCCTTATCCACAACATGGGAAAATAACTCCGTAATGTATGGAGACCAGTCCTTTATTCAAGCAGCGTTAGGCTCACCTACAGTGTGGCTCAGATGGTAAAGAATCTACCTGTAAGGCAGGAGACGTGGGTTTGATCCCTCGGTTGGGAAGATCCCACTCCAGTATTCTTGCCTGGAGAATCCCAGGGACAGAGGAGGCTGGCGGGCTACTGTCCGTGGGGTTGAGAAGAGGCGGACGTGACCCGGTTACTGACACTTTCACTGTCACTGTGTGCCAGGCAGTTCCCGGCTCCGGCAGCGCAGTGGCACACAACCCAGAAGGAGCCTGCCACGGTGCGCTGACACCGGGGAGTCCTCTTTCCTGCCTCTCTATTGCTAAAATCAACATTTTCATAGAACAGGACATCCTGGTCACCACTTCTTATGAGCTCACTGGTTCCCTGCATTGGAGTAACAGCCCTAGGCATGGATGTGAAGTATCTTAGCCATCACTTTGTAACTTTAAGAAATTCCTTGCTTGATGAATGATAAAGTGTGGTATATATACACAATGCAACGTTACTCAATCATAAAAAGAATGAAATAACGTCACTTGCAGAAATATGGATAGACCTAGATATTATTATAATAATAATATAAATATTATTATGTTTCTGACTTAAGCCAAGTAAGTCAGAGACTGACAAATATCATATGATATCACTTAGATGTGGAATCTAAAATACAACACAAATGAACATATCTATAAAACAGAAACAGACTCAACAGACATAGAGAACAGACAAGGGAGGTGGGGTGGGGGAGTGAAGGATTGGGAGTTTGGGATTAGGAGATGAAAACTATTATATATAAGATGCATAAACAACAAAATCCTGCTGTGTAGCATGGGGAAATATAGTCAATATGCTGTGATAAACCATAATGGAAAAGAATATGGAAAAGAATATATGTATGTTTAACTGAATCACTTTGCTGTACAGTAGAAATTAACACAATATTGTAAATCAACTATGTCAATAAAATTTTAAAAAATAAATTCTCTGTTCTGTTCCTCATTTCCCCATCTATAAAAATGGGGATAATAACATTACTCTCCTTGCAGAGTTGCTGGGAGCATGAAATAAGGCAATGTATAGACAGAGCACAATTTCTGGACCTTTGTAGATGTTCAAAGTAGTGGCTGCTGCTGCTAAATCGTTTCAGTTGTGTCTGACTCTGTGCGACCCCATAGATGGCAGCCCACCAGGCTTCCCCGTCCCTGGGATTCTCCAGGCAAGAATACTGGAGTGGGTTGCCATTTCCTCCTCCAATGCACGAAAGTGAAAAGTGAAAGTGAAGTCGCTCAGTCGTGTTCAACTTGTAGCAACTCCATGGACTGCAGCCTACCAGGGTCCTCCGTCCATGGGATTTTCCAGGCAAGAGCACTGGAGTGGGGTGCCATTGCCTTCTCCAAGTGGCTGCTAGTAGTAGGAAAAGTACTCATGTTATCATTTTCTTTGCCTTAGAATCCCAAGGATTTCAGGGCACTCCTAAGAGAAATGATCCAGAAACAAAAAGAAAGATCTGGAAAGACTGCTCTTGATAGGCCTTTGGGCCTTTATCCAAGTGACAAATACTAATATGTTCCTGGACATTTTGTGGTTTGTGTCAAGAAGAGCTGCCTAATCTTGGTCACTCTAAGAAGGTCAACTTTTTCTTTGGCTGAAAAGTGCTCCCACTGCTGGCTGCCAACCCAGGCTTCACCCTCTGTTTCTGATGCTGTTGGTGCCTCTCCCTAGTCCCCAGGGTCCACCTCCACCGCAAACACCTGCAGTCTTCTGCCTGAGGGTTTTGTTCCAGTCTACGGGAACTTGCTAGATTGGTGCTCAGGGCCAGCCAGTGTGCTGAGTTCTTGGCCCTGGAGGTAGCCCTGAACCAGTGGGAAAGTGGGTGCTGGTGGAAGAACAGCTTCCTCGGTCAGGCCACCCCGAGACGCATTCACATTGTCCTGCAGGTTTCTCAGTGGATTAAGGTCCAGTTCGCCACAGTGGCTACTATAAAGCACCATCATTGGCCATCTTCCATCTGTGCCCCATTTCCTCATCCTGCTGCTGACGTGTCCTTAGCAGTTCAAATTCGGCTTCTAGAAGAACCCAACAGAGATACTCTTCTTTTCAAGAAAAACCTATTTTGAATCAGTTATCTCCCCTCCTAGAGAGTCCTATCCCTTGAGGAGGCTGACAGCCCAGTTTCATGCTAGCCTCACGGACCTTGATGATAATTGGTTCAGACTATGATAATTGACCAGACAATGGAGCTCTGGACAGGTCTGTGTGAGGGCAGGCTTGCTGCTAGCCATAGTTTTCTCCCTCCAAAACTCTGAGCTGCAGGAGAGGGACTAGTCCTCTGATGGTTGTTTCTGTGTTTGGACATGATGCTAGGGACTCCTGCTGCCATCTTGTTTTGACTCTGGGAATGAAGAATGGAGCCGTCAGTACAGACAGCAAAGCAGAGTCTTTGGAAGAATGTGTGCTTCTGATGACAACATTGAGCCATCGACTCAACCCACCTGAAAACCACTGAGCCTCCGAAATTCCTTTTACATAAGGTCATGAATTTTAAGGAAACTTAAAGCCACTCTTCAGTCTGGGTTGGGAATTTTGTTATTTGCATCCCTAAAGAAAGTATCCAAGCTGCTTAATCTTAATACAACTCAGAAAGTCAGCAATTATTATTGACATCCCTACTTTGTAGATGAGCAAACAAAAACATGCAGATTGGATGCAGATGAGAGCCCTCTCCAGATGTGGGAGGTCTTCTTGTGTGTCCATACAAGGACAATATGCTTGAGAAATAGCAGGTGTTACAAATGGGAGGTCAAGTTCATGGGTTCTGTGTCCATTCCCTTTAGAAAGTAGAAAACCCTTTCACAAAGTAACAGTCCATTTCCTACTTTAAGAAATAAAATAATCAGTGAAGGCACAGCCCAGCTATCACCCTCATTTCATACTTGAGGAACCTGAGGCTCAGAGAGGGCCAGTCTCAAGGTCTGAGGGCCAGACTCGCTCAAGGTATTATAATTAGGTGGGTGAAACTTCAACCCTTGGTTGATCCCGGGGCCTTTTCCAGCAATCCAGGCTGCTCCTGCAGAGTCTGCTTTAGGCTGGAATGAGGGAATGTTGTGAAAGTGCTTTACAGACAGGAATGATGCTCATGCCTCAGTTTTCCTGCCATTGTCCTCCCCTCGCTCAGCCCCCATCCCATCCAACCCAGACTTAGCCAGTGCTAGTGAGCACACCCCAGCCCCTAATCCCCTCCACATTTTCCCCTTTCAGAGCCAAAATTCCTGAGGCCATCTCCCAGAATGCTAGATTCCCGTGTGTTCCCCACCAATTAAAAAATCTACTATTTTAGAGACACTTTTTGGGGGGGGGTTGGTTGTCTGTAATGTTCCCTATTGCTTCTTTGGCTCCTTGCATTAGTAGGAACAGGGAGAAATAGGAAAGGAAAAACCATTATTACCATCTGTAAAAAACACAGTTGTTCTGTTGTTTCCACAAGACAAGGCCTAGCAGACAGCTTTCTCATCAGATCTGTATGGTACTATGCAATTTTTAAAGATAAAACTTGTAAGATGCTGTTCTTTGGGTTGGTACCTTTTGATACCATTAAACGTGAGCAACTGACTTGGCTTTCTCTGCCCTGTAGCCTAATTTGGACAGGGCTTGGCTTCCCAGGTAGAGCTAGAGGTAAAGAACCTGCCTGCCCATGCAGGAGACATAAGAGATGCAGGTTCGATTCCTGGGTTGGGAAGATTCCCTGGAGGAAGGCATGGCAACCCACTTCAGTGTTCTTGCCCAGAGAATCCCATGGACAGAGGAGCCTGGTGAGCTATAGTTCATAGGGTTGCAGAGAGTTGGTTATGACTGAAGTGACTTATCATGCATGTGTTCCATGCAGACAAACCCCCACCAACCCCGACCAATCTTACCAGAACTCTAGAGTCACAGTTTTTCTCCTAGGAGTCCAGGAGGATGTTCTTCTAGGCAAATGCAGGGAAGGTCCATCATTTCACACCGTCATTCATTTAGGACCATCAATGGTACAGAAGGTCAGAAACTAGTCATCTCAGCCAATGGTTCCCCTCTCCTGGGGACTACTTCCTGAAGGGCTCCTTGATACTGGGATGCCATGAGGAAGCTTGGGGTTCCCGCCTTTAATGTGCTCATGCTCAGTGGCTAAGTCATATCTGACTCTTTGCAGCCTCATGTGGACTGGTACCCACCAGGCTCCTCTGTCCTTGGGATTCTTTAGGCAAGAATACTGGAGTGGGTTGTCATTTCCTCCTCCAGAGGATCCTTCTGATCCAGGGATCAATCCCGGGTCTCCTGCGACTCCTGCATTGGCAGGCGCATTCTTTACCACCGAGCCACCTGGAAAACCATCCCTGATTTTAAACCCAAATTCAAATTTAAGAAGCAGATAAATGGCAAAGGGATATGTAATGGATTGAATGTCTGACACCCCTAAAAAATGATAGGCCCATGATCTGTGAACCTGTGAATGTGATCTTAATTGGGAAAAAGATCTTTGCAGATGTAGTTAAATTAATGATCTCAAGGTGAGTGCCACCTGGATTACCCAGATGGCTTTAAATTCAATGACAGGAATCCTTATAAGAGAAGTGCAGAGGGAGATTTGAGACTCGCAGAAAAGTGAGGAGAGGGACTGCTCACGAAAGAACAAACCCCAGCACAGGTGTTTGCTACACTTCTCGAAGGCTTAGCTATTTTGAAGTCAGGACTTTGTTTTCCACGCCAGGCCTCAGTACTCCATAGCAGAGCCCGCTGTGTGGCTGTGAACACAAGGTTGCCTTCTCTGAGCCTGTTTCTTCCACTGTTACAGCAGGATGATCATGGCGCCCACCAGCCAGGGCCCTGACGAGGATCCAGGAGGCAGATGGCATCAGAGTTGGGACAGCTCACAGGCCACTTCAGGACACAGACATCTTTGATTTGTCCAAACAATTTCTTTCAAAAATTTGAATTTGTTACCAACCTTCAAGCACCAGGAGACTCCACAAAAAAATCCCATGTGCTCTTGAGAAGTCAAAAAACTGCCAACTGAATGTCACCGTGAAATAATTGGCTGGCGCTGCCACACAGCTGGCCTGGCAAGGGTGCCTCAGTTCCCCGCATCCTCACCCCTCACTGTTATAACTGTGGGCTCCCTGCTTCATTCATCCCTCTCACCTGAATGGCCCCGGCGTGCAACAGATTTGTAACCTCAGTGAATGGAGAGCTTTTTATAAACGGTTTGTTAATCTCATTTCTGTTTTGCAAAAGAGAAATCCCAAGCCAGCGTTCTCTTTCAGGATTGTGTCTCCGGTAGGGAGAGGGGCTGATGAAAACCTCTGTCAGACAGAATTTTTTACTTAATAGAATTTGTTGTAACCAGATCAGCAAGCTCCTTGAATCCCAGTCCTCTGACTTGTGGCAATCTCTTTGTTACCCAGAACTAGATACAAATGATGGTACTTGTTAAAACCAGGCATGCTGGTGGAGAGAGACCTGCATTTAGGCTTGTTCTTGCCAAGATTTTGCTGTTTCAGTCCTTCTCCGGTTTAATAGTTAAGTAAACGTTCACTTTGGATTCTGGTTCAAACCAGTTCAAAAGGCACTTTTAGGAAAAAACAACACCTTTTGTTTGCATTTTGTCACCAAAACTAGTTGTGATTTTCTTGGATTTTAGGGTTTAGAAAGTGAGTCCAGTTTATGGAATCAGGCTTAAAACTTGGCTCCGCCTCCTGCTAGCTGTGTGACTTCAGGCTGTCATTTAACCTCTCTGAACCTCCATCTCCTCATCTTTAAGAGGATCAGAGTAATAACACTCCTATCACAGGGTCACCTAACACCATGTGTTAGGGTCACTAACACATGCAAGATGACGTGTGTTAAGCTCGTAGCAAAGGAGTCAGGACACCAGAGACAATTGTTATTATTATTACAATTTACTCTGTGAGGTTGCCTTTCTTATAGCTTGGGAAATAGAAATACAGCGTGTGAAGATTTTATTGTTCACACATTCCTACAGAATCCTACCTTGATCTGCAAACCTCAGAAGTAATAATGATGAGCTTGATCATAATTATGAGGACCAATATTTACCGGATATTTCTAGAACAGACAGAATTCTCCTCCCCCTCCCCTTCTTGTCTCTCTCCCCTTCTCTATCAGTATCTTTGTCACTTGTGTGTTACTTGTACATCAACTAATGTGATATCTAGAAAATCTAGAATGAGAAAATATTCTTCAAGTGTACAGTTTGCACATTAACTCATGAACTTTCTAAATGTGGGTGCTGCTTGTCTGGAGTCAGATCAGGAGTTGGCACTGGGGAGTGCTTTTGGCACCCTGAGGGGCCAGTTCCCCAGTCCTCAGTTCTGTGTCTCACACTGCAAGAGGTTTAGCCTTCCTAGGACCTGGTACTAAAGTCAGTCCCTACAACAACCAAAAATGCCTTCCCCTGCAATTAAATGTCTTCAGAGGAGTTTGAGAACCACCTGATGGGAATATTCAAGCTCTCCTAGGCATAAAAATTGGGGCCAGACCCTCTATGTATCTCTCTGAGCTTCAATTTCCTGACCTCGGGGGGGACTAAGTGGGAGGGTATATGGGAAATGCCTGGCATGACCCTGGCATAGAGCAAGGGCCCAGTGCCTGGGGTGGGGTGGCAGGCACGGCACAGTGTAATCTAGCATCAGCAGACCTGGGCTCCCTGCTTTCCGCTGATGGTGTCTCTAAATGACAGGCCAGGGTGGGGAGGTGGTTCAAAGCCCTGCAGATTTCGCTCACTGTAATTGGAAGTCACTGTGGAACGAAGTCCAGTATTTAATTTGGCCTGTGTTTGACAGATCCTGTGTGCACCGCTAGGAGAGCACACACAGGGCCCGTGATACAGGGGGGATTCTTGGCCTGGACTCAGGGCAGATTGGTGGAGAAAATGTCACATTCAATTAAGGCTGATTGGCCCTGACAGTTGTCTGGGTGAAGTTTATAAGGTACATCTAATCTGGATGCATCTGGTCATAAAAATGCAAAACAAGCCATTCCCACCCAAGTTCTAACTCCAGATGTGGGTTGATTTTCAGTGATTGACACCATATTTTTTGCAGCTGCCCCACATTTCAAATCTTTTTCTATTTAAAATATATTCATCATAATTATGGAATGCAATAAACAAACTTCAGCCTGATGACAAGCATTAAATATAAGAATGTTTCAGCTTAAAATAAATGCCATGATTTCTCAGCCCAGGATGGAGTGTTCTCCAAAGGAGCCCTGACCTTGTCACCATGAACCAGACAAAGTTATTTTCTCTCCAGTATTGACTGATATTTGGAGGCGGGCAGGGGGAGAAAAATTAAAAAAGCTATTTATATCAGATAGAAAAATGTGCATTACCATCAGAAAGTCACCCCTGTAAGACAAAGGGGAAAAAAGCTGGATTCAACACAATCATGTTTGAGGACTCCCCATTGTGCAAGTTCTCCGAGACAGGGTAGAGCAGGGCAGTGGTTATACGCCCGGGGGCCGGGTCCCGGGAGAAAATCTGAGCTCCCACACTCCACACACAGCCTGCTACCTTGAGCATTACTTTATCACCTCACCTCTCAGTGCCTCCATTTCCTTATCTATGAAATGAAAGACAATTATAGTACTTACTTCATAGTGCACTTATGAGAATTAAGTGAATAAAGTGTTTAGAATGATGACTGGCATGCAGCAAATACATGGCAATCGGTATCAGCAGACCTCTTCCCCAGCTTTCCTAAGGGAGAAACCCAAGGTCACCTGACTTGCACAACGTCACAGATAGCACACGGAAAAAAGCTGGGATGCAAACCCTGGGAAGTAGGTTTCACGACCAGACATGCCTACAGAGGTCAGCTTTGTTCATGTCAGCGTGTTTCTGTCTCCATTGAAGGCTTCCCCATGTCTTAACTGATGGCTATTCTCCCTACTGGTGGCTACTCAGACATTCCAATAGCATCCTGTTAAGCCTGGACAAAAGACCACCTTCTGTTTCTGTTCCTGGGGCTCATCTTTTATTTTTAATGCTCTTTAAATAAGCCTGTAATTGAGATAGTTAAATAAACAAACGCTTTAGGTTAATTATAGACGGGTCATCCTACGACAAGCTGTTGGATCTTTCTAGCCACTTGTGGACTCCAGCCACGTCCAAAGGGTTCTCCCACAAACATCAAGGATAACTTGTTTCCTCGAGAAAAACGGGAACTACCGCAGTTTGTGTCAACAATCTGCTCCTCTTTAAAATGAGGCCATAAGTCACAAACCCTCTGAGCTCCCAAAAAAGTGTCTGAAGCTAAATTTGTATCCTGACTCTGATGATTGTTCTCCTATTAAGCTGATGAGAGAATTAGCAGTGCCAGGGCCTTCTGGGGCTGTGCCCACAGCTCATGCCAAGATGGAAATGACTCTGTGAGTTTTATTTCTGAGATGTGTAAAAGGTTTGTCCATCACTGGGTCCATGGGCACATGTTCAATATCAAAATAATGTGTGCAACTTCTCCCGGGAGATGGACTCTGGTTCTGGCAGGCCTTCTGTTTCCCGCAGGAATGAGAACTCTCCACCGGAAAGGGGGTGGCTATGTTTTACTTCTCCCAGAGCCCTCTGGGTGGCCCCAGTGAAGCCTCTGAGCCTCGCTTTTCCTTCTAGATTCCTGTTTGGGGGAGGTAGTGTGGAACATTGGCAAGAGCGGGCCCCTGAGACCCAGGTCCAAATAGAAACATCATTGATTGCAAACTGGGTGAACTGGGGTAAGCAGCCGAGCTGCCTTGCAGACTAGCATGTGAAATGACTGTGTCTTACTTACTTGTAGGGTTGTCTTGAAGATTAGATGAGATAATATGGGACAAAGATTGGCTCAAAGTTGGCACTGGGGTTTGACCTGTGGGGTCAAGAAGGTGCTTAATATGGTGCCTGGAACTGGGAAGTTTGCTTTCCCTCTGTTGTCAGGATGGCAAATAGGCTATACCTCTCATTTCAATATCAATTGGAGATGCCTGCTTGAAGTGCAGTGATTGATTTGTAATGTCTGCCACAGTCTAAGAGGAAGTAGTAAGAGCCTTCCAGGCTCGGGTGTCTCCCTTCTAGAGTGTAAGCTCTGAAGCCAGGAAGTGGGTCTGAAAAATAGTCTCTTAACTTGTACATGCTATTATCTATCATCTCCTCAGACAGGGTATCCTGTGCCCCTCCATCTCTGGTATTAAATCCTATGACATCCATCTGATGGATGTGTAAACTGAGGCCCAAAATCAAATGCATGATGTGAGCCACTGATAAAACAAGTTAGATTTTTTAAACTCTCTGTGCTACCACTCCAGGAAACTTCCACTCCTACCATCTCCTGCTGAAATCTTGGTACACACCAAAGAGACATGGGCCTTCTGCCTTCATGTCAACCAACTAAGGACTTGGAAAAGTCACTTTACCTTTTTAAGTTTCAGTTTGTATGCATGGGTGTTAAGTCATTTAAGTCATGTCCAACTTTTTGTGACCCCATGGGCTGTAGCCCACCAGGCTGCTCTGTCCATGGGGTTCTCCAGGCAAGAATACTGGAGTGGGTCACCATGCCCTCCTCCAGGGAATCTTCCCAACCCAGGATTGAACTCGTGTCTCTTATGTCTCCTGCATTGACAGGCAGGTTCTTTACCACTAGCGCCATCTGGGGATGGCTCTAGTTTACCTATCTGCAAAATGGACATAGTAACTATCCCTTGGAAGAAAAGCTATGACATACCTAGACAGCATATTAAAAAGCAGAGACTTTACTTTGCTGACAAAGATTACCTATCTGCAAAATGGACATAGTAACTATCCCTTGGAAGAAAAGCTATGACATACCTAGACAGCATATTAAAAAGCAGAGACTTTACTTTGCTGACAAAGGTCTGTACAGTCAAAGCTATGGTTTTTCCAGGAGTCATGTATGGATGTGAGGTGTGTGAAAGTCACTCAGTCATGTACAACTCTTTGCAACCCCATGGACTGTAGTCCATGGAATTCTAAAGGCCAGAATACTGAAGTGGATCAGTTCAGTTCAGTTCAGTTGTTCAGCCATGTCCGATTCTTTGTGACCCCATGGACTGCGGCACGCCAGGCTTTCCTGTCCATGACCAACTCCCAGAGCTTACTCAAACTGGTGTCCATCGAGTCGGTGATGCCATCCAACCATCTCATCCTCTGTCGTCCCCTTCTCCTCCCGCCTTCAATCTTTCCCAGCATCAGGTTCTTTTCCAATGAGTCAACTCTTGATATCAGGTGGCCAAAGTATTGGAGTTTCAGCTTCAGCATCAGTCCTTCCAATGAGTATTCAGGACTGATTTCCTTTAGGATTGACTGGCTGGATAGTCTTTCCCTTCTCCAGGGGATCTTCCCAACCCAAAGATCAAACCCAAGTCTCCCAAATTGCAGACAGATTCTTTACCAGCTGAACCACAAGGGAAGCACCAAAGTGAGAGTCGCTCAGTCATGTCCAACTCTTTGCGACCCCATGGACTATACAGTCCATAGAATTCTCAAAAGGCCAGAATACTGGAGGGCGCGGCCTTTCCTTTCTCCAGGGGATCTTCCCAACCCAGGGATCGAACCCAGGTCTCCTGCATTGCAGGCAAATTCTTTACCAGCTGAGCCATAAGGGAGGCCCAAGAATGCTGGAGTGGGTAGGCTATCCCTTCTCCAGGGGATCTTCCCAACCCAGGAATCAAACCAGGGTCGCTTGCATTGCAGGCGGATTCTTTACCAACTGAGCCACAAGGAAAGCCTCAATGGATGTGAGAGTTGGACCACAAAGAAGGCTGAGCATCAAAGTATTGATGCTTTCAAACTGTGGTGTTGGAGAAGACTCTGGAGAGTCCCTTGGACTGCAAGGAGATCAAACCAGTCCATCCTAAAGGAAATCAACCCTGAATATTCATTGGAAGGACTGATGCTGAAGCTGAAGCTCCAGTACTTTGGCCACCTGATGTGAAGATTCGACTCACTGAAAAATACCCTGATGCTGGGAAAGATTGAAGGGAGGAGGAGAAAAGGACGACAGAGGACAATATGGTTGGATGGCATCACTGACTCAATGGACATGAGTTTGAGCAAGCTCTGGGAGATGATGAGGGACAGGGAAGGCTGGTGTGCTGCAGTCCATGGAGTTGCAGAGTCGGACATGACTGAACGACTGAACAACAACTACCCCATCCTCCTGATATCAAAGGGCTGGGTAAGGATGAGGGAAGCAGTGAGTGTTTGGTAAATCAGGCTTGGTAAATCACTCTTCTTGCCATTATTTGTTATAGGTGGGAAATGCTTGTTGAAGGGAGTCTTGGAAAGCTTATTTCTGGGGCCAGCAAATGACCTGCCGATTCCCCCAGACTGCCACGTGGAGTGCTTCCATCCTAGGGGTGTCAAAGCTAGACTGACTTTGTGACGTTGGCCAAGTCACCTCACATCTCTGACCTGCAGGCTCTTTACCTGGATGATTGGATGGCTATCTTCCTGGCAAGGTGCCTGTGAGGACCAGAGTCAAGTCAAAAGTCACATGGAGTGCAGAAGGCACTCAGCAAGGGCCAGGTTGCCTCTTTCTGAGGACCTGGTTGGATAACCTTGGCAGAGAGTCAAGATACAGAATTTCTTTTCTTCAAAGAAATGGCAGTAAGAAATGTGTGAGTGTGTGTGTATTGGTGGGGTCGGGGAGGGGTGTGCATGTGTGCCAATTGTGTGAATGACTGTGTGTGTAGGAGGAGGGGGTTATGGAGAAATAAAACCATAGTAGGGAATAAACAACAGAACATCTTGGTGACTTGCAGATGAAAGCTTCTTTTCGCTGGATTCATTAGCCTTCTAACACCGGCTTAGCTGTGTTTGGAAAAATACTTAACTTGCCATAGGATGCCAAGTCATGACTATGTCAGAGAGTGAGTCAATTTTAGAAATCTGCATGTCCCTCTCCTAAGAGAAAAAGTTCTATTGGAACAAAGTGCTTGGGGCTTGTTGGTAACATCTCTTTATTTGTTCTTTGTGTGAGGATGTTGGAAGCAAATCAGGGGTTAAAGGTTTATGCAGATTCTTCTGGGAGATGGAGAGTGAGGAGGCAAAGGAAAAGAAGGAAGAAGAGAAAAGACAGACTGAAAAAGAGCAAAAGAGATGGAAGCAGGGAAAATTGTGAGAGAGGGCTAGAAAGGCGCGAGGAGGGAGCCAGAGCAGGGGGACAAGGGGCAGGGAAGGGGGCCGGAGAGGAAGAGAAGGAGGCTCGAGAGTCTGACAGATGCTCTAGGCGGGACAGACGGAGCAGCAGAGAGGAGCGGGAGTGGGCCCCGCCCACCCCCTTTCATCTTGACTCGCTTTGGCTACGACAGGTTGCGGTCCTCCTCCTGCAGACCGCGAAGCCTCTCGCAGGGCCCTGCCTGCTCTGCTGGTTGTAATGTTTAAATGCCCGTTTCTCAAGTGGAGCCAGATGGTGAATGTGAGCCAGCCTACATTTGACAACCAGATGCTGGGCTCACACAAAGGGGTTCTCCGGCCTGGCTGCTGGCGGGAGCTGCCATTCGCTTCACAGACCACCACCCACTCTCCATGCCTGAGACCCAGGGAAAGGCCCCACCACAGCCTCGGTCCCCAGGAGGGCCCCGGAGGCTGGCAGGGCCAGGCTGTGGAATCAGACAGAGCTGGGTTTGAATCATGACCCACCCCTTTCAGTGGCTCTGGGCATGTGGTTTTGAGCCTCTGTTTCCTCATCTGTGAAATGGGTCTAACCCCCCCTCGCCCCCAAAAAAAGCAGGTCTAATGGATGGTTAGAAGATTAAGGGGGAAACAAAACGTAAAGAACCTGGTACAGAGGAGACCAGAGGTGTGGACTCAGGTGGAGCAGGCTGACTTCAACCTGAAAAGGGCTTCAGAGTTTTTTAATTAATTGAAAAACAGTGAAACACCAAACCAACCTAGAAGAGGACTTCCCTGGTGGTCCAGTGGTTGGGAATCCACCTGCCATTGCAGGGGACACGGGTTAGACTCCTGGTCCAGGGAGATCCCACCTGCCAAGGAGCAACTTAGCCCATGCACCACAACTACTGAGCCCGAGCTCTAAAGCCCATACACTGCAACTACTGAAGCCCATACTTCCTAGAGCCCGTGCTCTGAAACAAGGGAAGCCTCATATTGCTGCAACTAGAGAAAGCCTGCACTCAGCAATGCCAAAAATAAATAACAAATAGATTAAAAATAAATAAATAAATCTCTGGGGAAATTAAAAATTTAAAAAACCCCAGGAGATTTCTTTTTTAAAAAAAAGTCCATATTACTGTTTTTTTATGAAAGACCTTAGTACCAAAGGCTGGAAGTAGGCCCCTTCTCTGCCTCAGACTCCTGTCTGCCACATGCCCCTTCCCTCATTTACAGCCCTGAAGTCTTCGATGAACGTCCAGACTATTTTCTAGGCACCCAAGTTTTATCCGTTTGCATTTCTGCGGTGGTCAACACTGTCTTTCATGGGGAAAAGAAAGCAAACATCCCTGAGAGGTGAATTGTCATCTCATCTTCAAACAAATCTAGATGCTCAGGCTGACCCCCTTCATCTCCATCAACATAATCTCCATCATCATCTCCCCGAGAGGCTGGACCCACAGGGAGAGCACCCTGATTGTCCAAGATTCCAATGAGTGGCTGCTTTTCTTTGGAAGAATATGTTTTGATTTAGTGTTTAAATAACATAGCTCTGAATCTAATCATTGTCTGGGCCTTTCCAAGAATCTAGGCATAAAATAGGTAAAACTACATGCCGCTCCTCCTCACTCCACCACCAAATGGCCACATCCTGTAGCTTCCTGAGTACTGGGGACTTGGGGATCCACACCCAGAAGGATACAAGCAGCCAAGAGGAGGAAGGGGCCCAGCTGATGCAGGAAGTTTCCTCTTGCAGGTTTGAACTGTTGTGTCCTACAGCCAGGGATGTGGCCACCACACGTGACCTACTCACTCAGCGTTTCCAGCCTAGCATGGAGAAGATAAGAGGTAAACAGACAATGATGAGTTTCAAAAGAGACCAGCACAGGCTGAGGGAGCCCTGAAAAAACACCCAAGTCAGCGTGGAGGAAAGCACCCTGGCTCCTGGAGGGAGTGAAGCCCAAGATAAGCCTTGAGTGACCAGTGGGATTTGGGGTGGGCAGAGGTGCAGATGAGCACTCCAGGGAGGAGATGAGAAAGATGGAGGAGGTCCGTTTGCCAGTCTGGAGAGATTTGGGGACGCTGGAGCAAAATACGAGAATTACTGAGGAGGGATGAATGCACAGGGTCCGATAAGGAAGGATTTGGACTGCCATCCTGAGGGCTTGGCAGTTAAATTGGAGATAATCCGGTGGCAGGGAGATAGGTTTTTAGATCAAGAGCGGCATGAGCAGATTTACATGTTACAGAGATGATCTTGGAGGCTGTGTGGAGATGGCTGGGAGAGGGTGATCCTGCCTGTAGGAAAACCACAGAGAAGACTGGTGGTGAGGAGGACAAGAGTGGAGGCAGGAGGCGGAGGAAATCTGTGTTGCTGGAAAAGCTGCTAAGACTTGGTGACAACTGCGGAGTCCCCCAAAGACTCTGATTTGCATAAACTCAGGGTCTCTGCAACGTTCCACCCCCAACTGACGGGTAGTTAATTGCATTCATTCATCCAACAGCAAACATGGATAGATGCTGACTTCGATGAGAGCCCCAGGCTGGGTGCTAAGAGGAAGAGCGGACTTCTCTTTCTATATAGACGGTTTCCGAGGGGGAAAGTCAGCATACCTCCAGTCCCAACCACAGGCAGCATGGTTCACAAGGCAAATCCCCAGGCCCCGTCTCAGATTGTCAGAGCCAGACTCTGTGCATAGGCTCAGGGTAACATGCACTCTAAGTCCTGAGGGTGACTCACCCCGATATGTAAGAACTTGGTCTACTGGCTTCTTGTGCGTGCACGCTCAGTCACTCAGTCACATCCAACTCTTTGAGACTCCCTGGCCTGTAGCCCACCAGGCTCCTCAGTCCATGGGATCGTATGGGCAAGAATACTGGAGTGGGTTGCCATTTCCTACTCCAGTGAATCTTCCTGACCCAGGGATCAAACCCAAATCTCTTGATTCTCCTGCATTAAGAGGAGCATTCTTAACCACTGCACCATCTGGGAAGCAGCTTTTTGTGAAAATTAAATCAGCTTGCAGTCACAGGACTGTAGGTGGCATACCCATGATTTATGGAGCAGTTCCTAGGAGCAGCACTATTGACCTTCATCCAACCATTGTGGCGACCAGGGAGACAGTGTTACTTTCATTCCCATCTTACAGATGGGACAACTAAGGATGTGAGAGATCCAGATGCTTGTGTGTGTTGGGTAGGTTACCACTGGCCTGTACACAATAGCATCTGGTTCCCCCCTTCTTCGCTTTCACAGTGGGGGCAGGACAGGAGAGGGGCTGTATGCAGCTGTGGGCCAAGGCCAGAGGACCCCCCGAGGGAAAGTTCAAGGGCTGAAGGAGAAAGGCCATGTACTCATAGGAAATTGCAGAGAAGGGGCCACCCAGGAGGACCTGGTAAGTTCATCGGGGCCTGTGCAGCCTCAGGAGGGCTGCACAACCTCTGCTAAGCTGTGAAATCTCAGTGGGTCGTGTTAAATCAGACAGGGTGTGTAATTCACGTGAAAGGATTGCAAGCGCCAAACAGCTTTTTTTCCTTCTTCTTCTTTCAAATCAGGCAATGGGATTTGTCCATGATGAGGGATCCTAAATACCCTGAGTTCTCCTGAGAAGGGGAAATGTGTCTCGGTGAGATCGAGGCTTCTTTGACTGGCATCTTTGTGTGGAGGTACCTAGAGATGTAATTTTTAAAGCTAATAAATCATAAACCTTGTTTGAATCCCAATCCAGAACAGATGTAATACATATGGTCAGTAGACTTGGAACTGCAAATAAATATGTTTGGAGACCAAATATTTGAAAAGCAATTCTTCTTCTCCATCTTCTCTTTTTCAAGTGCCACTGCCAAGATCGGTTCAAGGATTTGGTTCCCCCCAAAGCTGTTGCCACAGCACTTCACTCCCTCAGCCAAAACAGAGATAGGAGAGCACCAAGGTTTTAGCTTGGTTAAGGTTGATTAGTTGTGGCTGCCTGGAGTGCTGTGCTGAGAAGGGATCTCAAGCTCAGCTAGAAAGAGGGCCACGATCGACTAGCAATGTCTGTCTTAGGACCAGCAGTAGAAAGTGGAGGTTTAAGTGCTACATATTTACCATCCCTGTTCTGTGTTTTGGGATCTGCTAACTCTGGACTATCTGCTTCTCTAATAAGACTGTGCTTTATTTTGATTGTAGCACAATGAAAATTTTAGGGCACAAAAGAATCAGGGGCATTGGAGGGTTTTGACTACCCTTTAAATGTTAACGCCGAAGTAATATCAAAACGGTCCTCTTGCTAATTCAGCCCTCTGCCTGAAGATAGGAATCTTTAATCATCTGAAGAGTCCTGGGACACAGAGGTGGCACTTTTCACAAATAACGATTCTTTTGTTTATTTACCTGTGTGCTTGGTTATTGCCTGCTTCTCCCCATGGTATGAACTTCAAGAGAAACTAGACTTAATTTTGTTCATTGGTTTATTCCTCACATCTAGCTGCAAGTGTAGGGCACATAGTAGGAACTAGATCAACCTTTGCCAAATAAAGTTAATTTCTTTCTTTGCATT
Organism: Dama dama; assembly: GCF_033118175.1. Lineage (NCBI taxonomy): Eukaryota > Metazoa > Chordata > Mammalia > Artiodactyla > Cervidae > Dama > Dama dama. The sequence continues at coordinate 12,054,293 of NC_083705.1, forward strand.
CCCTCCTGCATATGCTTGTTTATGCCGCCACTACACTGGGCTCGGCAGGGCCGGGTATGTAGATCCAGATATAATAAAAGAAGTGAGGACCCTCCAGCCTGAGGGGGAAGGCAAATGTATAAACAGATTATTCTAAAGAAAGAAAGAAAAGAAAGTGAAGTCGCTCAGCCATGTCCAGTTCTTTGCGACCCCATGGACTGTAGCCTGCCAGGCTCCTCTGTACATGAAATTTACTGGATGTATAGTATACTGGATGCAAGTATACTGGAATGGGTGGCCATTTCCTTCTTCAGGGGATCTTCCTAACCTAGGGAACGAACCTGGGTCTCTCACACTGCAGGCAGACTCTTTACCATCTGAGCCACCAGGGAAGCTCAATTATTCTAAAACAGCATGAAAAAGGCAACAATAGACATAGATGCTGAGACAGAGGTGATTGACATTATGGAGAGATGATGAAGTTGGAGCGCAAAGAGCGATTTCATAGAGGCTTCCCATTGACCTAGGGTTTTGAAGGATGAATAGAAGTTTTCTAAACAAAATGTTGGATGTGTTCTTTTTTTTTTTAAGGATGTAGCCGATTTTTGCCTTGTGTGAGAAGGATAGTGTGATACATAATGCATTAGTGAGAAGAGCAGTGTTCTTAAAGAGTCAGACATATAAGTAGTTGAGTCTTGGTTCAGCTGTGTGACCTTAGGCACATCACCTATCTAATCTGAGCCTCAGTTTCTACACAACAGACTGAGAATTCAGAGGAAATGGAGGCGAAATGCCTGGCACTGGCCCCAATACCTCACAGACCCTCAGGATGTGACAGCTCTTCCTCTTAGGATGTGATTAGAAACCCATTCTTACCCCAGTCTTTGGAGACAGACTTTGAAGCTTCCCTGGGGGTGATTCAAAGGAAGGCAGGTCTTTCTGGACCTGGCACAAAGGGATTTAGTTAAGGACATCCTTTAAGGACCTTGTTAGAAGGAGAGCCTTGTCCCCAAGGGCTCTTCAGTGAGCTTCCCTCCCCCTCCAGCCCTCCCCGTCCCCCGCCCCGGGGACACTGTCTTGGCGGCCTCCCTGCCCCACCCAAGGGCACGTGCAGCCTGTTTTTACAGCTTTGCACTGAGCTGAGCTGTGGGAAAATGCCAGCTTGATCCATTTTTCTTTCCTGCTCTTCAGACACATGCAGCCAAAAACGCTGGCTCAGCAGACTGCTTCAAGTTCAGAATCTCATCATTGAAAAGACCTGCTGTCTTCAAACATAGTGATAATAAAAATACAACAATTGCAGTTACCACAGATGCCAAGCTTGCTCTGGGCAGGCATTTACACAGACTGTTTTGTATAAGTCTCATCAGGGCCCTGTGGCAGCTGTTACTTTCTCTAAAACCATCAGTCCAAGTTTACAGACTAGGAATGACATGGCTAGAAAACCTAGGTTTTCAGTCTTCCAAACCCATACCTCCCCGTTCCATTTATCTGTTTTTCATTTCTTGACTGATACTTTCTCCTTTCAAAAAGGTTTGAGGCGTTACACGTCTGGGTCTTCCCAGTGCACCAGGCCCGAGCACTTGTCTCATGCATCCCACCTGAGCTGGTGATCCGTTTCCCCATAGATAGTATACATGCTGTTCTTTTGAAATATCCCACCCTCACATTCTCCCACAGAGTTCAAAAGTCTGTTCTGTATTTCTGTGTCTCTTTTTCTGTTTTGCATATAGGTGGCTGATTCATATCAATGTATGACAAAACCCACTGAAATGTTGTGAAGTAATTAGCCTCCAACTAATAAAAAAAATAAAATAAATAAAATAAAAAAATAAAAATATAATTGCTAAAATACAAAAAAAAAACAAAAAAAACAAACAAAAAGATTTGAGGCAACTAGTGGAAACCCAAACAGCAAAAAAGAATAAAACCAACCAAGAAAATCAGAATCAAGAGACTCTGAGGCAGTCAAGTAAGATGTTCCCCGCCATGGGAGGGTGCAGTGTTCCAAAGACAGCAGATTGGTTGGGTTTGTTGATCATGTTATTCAGATCTTCTCACCCTTTAATGATTTTTGTCTGCTTGTTCTACCAGGGCTTCCCAGGTGGCACTAGTGAAAGAGAATCTGCCTGCAACGCCGGAGACGCAGGTTCAATCCCTGGGTCAGGAAGACCCCCTGGAGCAGGAAATGGCCACTCACTCCAGTAATCTTGTCTGGAGAATCCCATGGACAGAGGAGCCTGGACATGGGGCTACAAAGAGACAGACACAAGTAAGCACATGCACGCATGCACCTTCTCCCAGTTACTGAGAAGTGCTAAGGCCTGTGTTAAATATTAAGGTCTCCCACTACGATTCCAGATTTGTCCCTTTTTCTTTTTGGTTTTCAGCATTTTGCTTTAAGAATTTTGTTAGTAGGTGTGTGCACATTTAAAATTATTGTGTCTCCAGTGGAATGATGCCTTTCATCCTTATGACGAAGAATATCTGGTTCCTCCTCTAAATCCTCCACTGCTGATAACATAGTGAAGCCTAGATGGCAGGTGATTTTTCCCATTTTTACACAATCAACTTTTCCGGGTCCTTACAGATGGGCTTCCCTGGTGGCTGAGATGGTAAAGAATCAATCTACAATGTGAGAAACCTGGGTTTGATCCCTGGATGGGGAAGATCCCCTGGAGGAGGGCATGGCTTCAGTGTTCTTGCCTGGAGAATCCCCATGGACAGAGGAGCTTGGTGGACTATGTCCTTGGGGTCGCAAAGAGTCAGACACAACTGTGCCACTAAGCATACACACATATTTAAGATGTGTCTCTTGTAAGCAGCATATAGTTGTCTTCTTAAATCCTAACTTGACAGTCATAGTCTTTTTTCTTTTACTTTCATGGAGACAGTAATTGATATACAGCCCTGCATATGTTTTAGGTGTACAGTCAGGATTTGATATAAGAAATGGTTACCATAATAAACTGAGTGCAAGTTCATTATCTCATTTAATACAAAAAAGAAAAAACAGTTTTTCCTTGTAGTGAGAACTCTTAAAGTTTACCCTCTTAACAATTTTCACATATTCAGCAGTGTTTATTACATTAATCATGTTGTACATTACATTCCAAGGGCTTATCTATCTTGTACCTAGAAGCTTGTACATTTTGCCCACTTTCATCCAGTTCCCCCCCACTTCCCATAATCTTTTTAAAGGAATATTTAGTTCATTCATCTTTAATGTAATTACCCATATACTTGCATGTAGATGTGTCACCATATTATTTATTCTCCACTTTTCCCATCTTTTTTATAGTCTTCTTTTTGATTAATCTATTATTATTATCATTTAAAATTTACCCTCTATTATCTTGTTAGTTTACATTTCTGTTGTTCTGCAGTCCATAGGGTCACAAACTGTTGGACACATCTTAGCGACTGAACGACAACAACTGTCTTTTGAGGAGTGGTTCTTAGCATTTACAATAGGCATCCTTAACTTATTTAAAGCCTAATATGTCAGTACTTTTACCGTTTATGGACAATAAAATTAAGACCCTTTAATTTATTTAAATCAAAGTAAGTCTAATTTTACCCTCTTTGGATTTATATGATACTGCTGTCAAATTTTTTTACATGCATTTTAAACTCCACAAAACATCATTATTATCATTATTTTATACAAACTTCATTTAGATTTATCTACATATTTATTCCTTGCAGTTCAGTTCAGTTTAGTTCAGTCAGTCGTGTCCAACTCCCTGTGACCCCATGGACTTCCCTGTCCATCACCAACTCCCAGAGCTTGCTCAAACTCATGCCCATCGAGTCGGTGATGCCATCCAGCCATCTCATCCTCTGTCGTCCCCTTCTCCTCCTGCCCCCAATCCCTCCCAGCATCAGGGTCTTTTCAAATGAGTCAACTCTTCACATCAGGTGGCCAAAGTATTGGAGCTTTAGCTTCAGCATCAGTCCTTCCAATGAATAGTCAGGACTGATTTCCTTTAGGATGGACTGGCTGGATCTCCTTGCAGTCTAAGGGACTCTCAAGAGTCTTCTCCAATACCACAGTTCAATAGCATCAATTCTTCGGTGCTCAGCTTTCCTTATAGTCCAACTCTCACACCCATACATGACTACTGGAAAAAACAGAGCTTTGACTAGACAGATCTTTGTCAGCAAAGTAATGTTTCTGCTTTTTAATATGTTGTCTAGGTTGGTCATAGTTCTTCTTCCAAGTAGCAAACACCTTTTAATTTCATGGCTGCAGTTACCATCTGGAGAGATTTTGGAGTCCCCCAAAATAAAGTGTCACTGTTTCCATTGTTTCCCCATCTATTTGCCATGAAGAGATGGGACCAATGCCATGATCTTAGTTTTTTGAATGTTGAGGTTTTTTTTTTTTTGAATGTTGAGTTTTAAGCCAGCTTTTTCACTCTCCTCTTTCACTTTCATCAAGAGGCCCTTTAGTTCTTCACTTTCTGCCATAAGGGTGGTGTCATCTGCATCTGAGGTTATTGATTTTTCTCCTGGCAATCTTGATTCCAGCTTGGGCTTCATCCAGCCCAGCATTTCGCATGATGCACTCTGAATATAAGTTAAATAAGCAGGGTGACAATATACAGCCTTGACGTGCTCCTTTCCCAATTTGGAACCAGTCTGTTCCATTTCTGGTTCTAACTGTTGCTTCTTGACCTGCATACAGGTTTCTCAGAAGGTAGGTCAGGCAGCCTGGTATTCCCATCTCTTTAAGAATTTTCCATAGTTTGTGGTGATCCATGCAGTCAAAGGCCTTGGCTTTATCCTTTGCATTGCTTATCAATAATCCTTCCTGCATTTCTGTGCCTCTTTCTGGGATGATATTTCTTTTCTTTGAAAAAAAATCTCCTTTTACAATTTCTGTTAGTGCAAATCTTTTAACAGCAAATTTTCTATTTATCTGGCAATGTCTTTAAGCTACATTTTTAGAGGATATTTTCACTGGGTATGAGTGCCATGGGCTTCCCTGGTGCCATGCTGACAGTAATTTTCTTTCAGCACTCTCAACATGTCATTCCATTGTCTTCTGGTTTACATCATTTCAGCTTATCTTAGTATGCTTAAATGTCATTTTCACTCTGCCTGATTTTATAACTTCCCATCTTTAGCTTTCATCAGTTTTACTGTGATGTAATAAGTTTTTTCCTTATATTTATGCTGCTTGGGATCTGTGGTTTGAATATTTTTACCAGCTTTTTAAAATATTCAGTCATTATTTCCTTAAAGAAAACTCTGTCTTGTTCTCTCTACTACCCTTTTAGGACTCTGATTACATGTAGGTGAGAAATTTTCACTGTATTTATATATACCCTATGTTCTTTTTCCGTATTCCCACTCTTTTAATCTTCATGCTTCAATCTGATATTTTCTATGAACCCACTTTTCAGGTCACTAAACTTTTCTTCAGCTGTGTCTAGTCTGCTGTTAAAACCATTAACTATTCTTAATTTTAATAATTGTATTTTTAATTTCTAGATTTTTCCACTTGACCCTTCAAAGATTCCTGTTCTCTGGTGAAATTTTTCACTGTGTCATTTATTTTCTTGAATATATTAATATCAATTTTTTAAACACCATGTCTGATAATTTTCATATCTGGATTACCTGTGAGTCTGTTTCTGTTACATTTTTTTTCCCTCATGGTCTTGTTATTGGTTTGCCTGATGAATTTTTATTAAATACTAGAAATATTATATAAAAATTATAGAGGCTGCAGATGATGCTATTTTCCTCTAAAGAGGATTTTCTTTACCTTCTGGTAAGTTGTTAAGTAGAAGGTCACTTTCATATAATCAGAGATTGAGATAATTCAAGGCTGACTTTAAATCTTTGTAAAGCCTGGCCTATTTCCAGTTCACTTTTACTCCTAGGGTGTAGGTTCCTATGCATCCATCTGAAAGTCAAATCAAATCAGCTCAGGAAAAAATGAAGGGTTTATTGGATGAGCATTGTTACTATGGGAAGGTAGGAATGCATCTGATTCTCAAGAACAAGAGAGTTGAACTTTTGCTTCTCCATCTTGCATGCCTCTTTCCCCCTGCTTTCAGTTTTTACTCTCTCAGACAGGGTGTGGCTGGGTACACGGTCACCACCAACTCCCAGAGCACATTTTCAAGATTTTCTATGCTAGAAGGACTGAGACTTGCTCCCTCTAGTCTCCAGGTCAAAAATCTCAAGTAAGAGCAATGATTAGTTCCATTTAAGTCAATCATTATAGCTAGGTAGGAAGATTCCTGGGGAACACAGCCTGTTCATCTAAAACCATAAGGTTAGGTGGAGAAAGAAACACTTCTCAAAATAATGAAGGGGGATGAGTAGTCATAAAATTATAGATGTCTAGTGCAGCTAGGCACTGTTTGATATTTCTCAGCTAAATGTGCTTTTCTTAAGGTAAAATGAAATGAATTTCCTCTTACTGATACATACACAATGAGTATTGAAGGGTTTTCCCAGGCTTCTATCAAAAATAAACCTATCTCTCATGATAAGGATCATAATAATACCCACCATCTATAAGCAGCCCAAGTCTGGGTCAGGAGAGCCATTTATACAAATCTCATGTGAAATCTCCTATCTGCTTGGAAAGAATGTATAACTATACAGATTTTCTGAGAAGGTGCAGATTTAGAGGGACCTGAGGCTTACAAAATTACCAATAAAAATGAGGCATAAAAGTGAGCATTTATTTAGTGGAAGGAAAATAACAACACACATTGTTTAAAAGCTGACAGATAACACAAAAATCACAAAACTGCAGAATTTTACCTAATATTTTTAATTAACTATGTATTACTTCTCTATAATGCATTTATCCCTACATTTTTGGCTGCACATTTGATCATATATGACAAGGATGCTGGGCTTCCCTGGTGGCTCAGACGGTAGGCTCTGCCTACAGTGCAGGAGATCCGGGTTCAGTCCCTGGGTCAGGAAGATCCCCTGAAGAAGGGAAAGGCAACCCACTCCAGTATTCTTTCCTGGAAAATTCCAGGGACAGAGGAGCCAGGCAGGCTACAATCCAAGGGGTTGCAAAAAGTTGGACATGACTGAGTAACTAACACTTTCACTTCACTTTCGTGACAAGGATATAACATTATTTCCTATGGAGAGAACAGAAAGATAATCAGTCTTCCCTCTAGCATGGTGGGCAAAATATATTTTTTTACTGAGAACTGAAATGTAAAAACAAGTCAATTCAGGTAAGATCATATTAGCTGTTTGTAGTGCTGCTAGAGGTTTGTACTCTACAAATTTAATAAATGATATTTCACAGTGTTCCCACCAAAAGAAGAAAAAAGAATAGTGAGTTTATAATCATATATGCCACACTATTGAGCATGTTTCTGAGAAGAAAGAATTTCTATTTTAATTAGGTATCTATGAAAACCAAATCTCCTGCTTACAGTTTTACATGGCTGATGATTGGATGTATTTTCTGTATTTCTGCCCTTGTCGCCATACATTTCAAACTTTGTTTTTCTTCTGCTGCCCACCTGCTTCTGGTGCAAAGCACTCTAAAGTGTTTGCCACTCAGTCATGTCCGACTCTTTGCAACTCCATAGACTGTAGCCAACCAGGCTCCACCATCCATGGCATTCTCCAGGCGAGAATACTGGAGTGGGTAGCCATTCCTTTCTCCCGAGGGTCTTCCTGACCCAGGGATCGAACATGGGTCTCCTGCATTGCAGGCAGATTCTTAACTGTCTAAGTCACCATGCAAAGCACTCTGGGAAACTGTCACATTTGGGAAGATGCACTCTGGCTGTGCCTCTTCATGCCAAGATTCCTAGCCGTGAGAGACAGGAGTATTCCAAGGGAGGTAGACACATATTTAGACCCATTCACACCCTGAGATGGCAATACACAAGTATATTCCGTTAAACTCAAGGCGAACGTAATCCACCTCAGGCTTAACTGAGCCTGATCTCCAAAACGACCATGGCAGAGTGTGAGGAAAACAAATGGAAAGAGACAGCAGTCCTTAGCCAATAATGTAAAACATATCTTACTTTTCTAATTTTAATAAAGCATGTACATATGTTGCCAGAGCTCCTTTCTGGCCAGAGGATCCATGTGCAAAAGGAGAGCTCTGAAACTTTAGCTTCATTAGCTCCATATCACTGGGTTGAGAAGATTGCCTGGAGAAGGGCATGGCAACCCACTCCAGTATTCTTGCCTAGAGAATCCCATGGACAGAGGAGCCTGGCGGGCTACAGTCCATAGTCAGACACAGCTGAAGCAACTTAGCACACATACATATATATGTGTGTGTGTGTGTATACACATATATACTTATATATGTGTGTATATATATATATATATATATACATATATATATATATATAAAATTTCCACTCTCAGATGAAGAAACGTGTTGAGAGGAAGTCATTAGTCAAAGTCATGTGGCTAATAAATGATGACGCTGGGAAATGGCAAATGTGGTTTTTGGAAGATAGCAGAGATCTAAGGCATATCAGTTCCCTTCTCCCAATTTCCTCCCCTTCCACTGACCTGGGAGGAAGTGGGGACACAGGCATGGTAATGAGCTTGTCAAGCTCAAACTAAGAGTGAATGTCGTAGCAGCAACCAGAACCCAGGGAGCCTGGTTCCACCACCACAAACTGATGTCTGTCTAGACATCAGTATAAACTAAATGATCTTTGATGGAATCCAGAGGACTCTTGGAGGATCCACCAGGGCAACTGTGGAGAGTCAAAGCTTTGGGATCCAGGCCTAAGCAATGTTTCTGATCTCTCTTCTTCCTCGGGATGACTGCTGCCTCTTGTGCCAGAACGTCTCCATTTCCTGGTGGGAAGGGTCCTGATGCAAGGGTGCAGGATGCAAGAACCTCTCCATGTCACCTGGCTGTCATGTGAAGGAGAACATGTGGCCAGGAAGGATGTGTGGCCTCTCGTACCCTGAAGACTTAGGCCTTCATCTCTTTGAAAGAGAAAATGCAGGGAAAGGTTGGAGTCAGGGAGATCACTTTCTTTTCTAAACTCTTCGTGGCATCTGTGTTTGAAAGTCAATGCTCACACATCCATTCCACCATGCCTAAGGGGTGAGCAAGAATCTAGGACAGAACCTTGAAGAGCGTCGTACCCCAGAATCATTGGAAACAGACACGCAATGCACTGTGTAGTGTTAACACGCAAGAGGTTAAGTCAAGCTCTCAGGCTCTTTGATGTATTAAATACCAGGGACTTTAACGTAATAGAACTGTAAACCTCAAATCAAAGCTAATCACACTAATTTGCTGAACTCTAAAACCAAACTGAAATGTTCATTTCTTCTTAAACTGAACCACAAATCCAAGTTGTTTTGATCTACAAATCTATCTAACAAAAGATTTGAGGGGGCTTATAAGAAATACATGCAATAAAACAAAAATCTAAGTAGATAAAAACCAGGATCAGGGGGAAGAAATCAAAACCAGAGGGAATATTAGGACATAGATATGCAAGACCTATATAGTAATTTGAGTTCCTGAGGACCCTGGCAGCCAAAGCAATATGGAAGATACATTAGTTACATGACATGCATCATTCACAGAGAAAATAATTTTTAAATAGAAGTTAACTGATTTGAAACCAAACTAAATTTCAGACCGTAGAGGGGTAAAGGTAACAAAATATTCTCTGATGCTTAAAGTGCTTCATTATGTTCAAGATCCTGGTTAACAGGAATAACAGTTTCAAAAACACTAATTTCTTTCTCATTTAGTTTCTAGTTTCTACTGGCTCTCAAACCCTGCTTAGAGACGTTAAAATTCCTGTTAACCTGGTGTGTCCAGATTTTCCTTTTTTGTATTCTTGCCTGAAGTTCTTTCAAGTTCTTGCTATATTGGTTTTGTACAGGACCTGATTGTTTTAGCAATTAAAGAATAAAACTTGCATGAACATCTCCGGGGAAATGAGGATTGAAGAGGTTAAGTGCTGGCCTTGCACTGCAGAGTGGTTCCTAAGCCCCAGAGGGCGCCCCTAAATTGTTCGGATAAACTGAGGACATGTCGAGGGGAGTTCTGACACTGAGCACGACATCAATCTTTGTAACTGTTCCTCCAGATGTGCACACGTGCTCTGAGGGTGCTGACCATCCAGGTTCGCTGCGGCATCCCCTCCTCTCGGGGGGAGGTGGTTAGATGAGGGTGGGGGCAGGGCAACTGACTTGGTCTGCTTTCCTGTGTGTTCTCGAATCTTGAGCTCTCGAGAAGGTCTGTGTGCTTGTACTGGCAGAAATGCTCGCCTTGGTTACTTGAAATGATATGAAAAGCAATAAGAAAATGTTTAACATCTACTGTTAAATGGAAAAGCAAATTGTAAACAATATTTGCAAGTGTGTGTGCATGCTCAGTCACTCGGTCATGCCTGGCTCTTTGCGACCCCCACAGACTCTAGCCCACCAGACTCCTCTGTTCATGGAATTTCCATGCAACAATAGTGGAGTGAGTTTCCATTTCCTACTCCAGGGGATCTTCCCGACCAAGGGATCAAACTCAAGTCTTCTGCATCTCGTGTTAGCAGGATTCTTTACCACCAAGCCACCTGGGAAGTCCATTTGCAAGTGTAAAGATGGCTCTATCTTTATGTACATGAAGATATAGATATATTGTTTTCACACTTAAATTATAATATATTATAAATACTTATTTAAAATAACATTAGTTTTCTCTGGGTGGAAAGATTTTTACTCTTTACATTTTTCTAAGTCTCCTATAACAAATATACACTGCTTCTACAATGACAAAAAAATCCAATAGCTGTTTCTTCTATAAGCCTTATACTTAGTCATTTTAGGATATCCAAAATGTCTCATATCTATTTGTGGCAAAAAGTTCTCTATGCAAATATGATGGATCTATATTTTTTTATTCCTAATGTCCATAGTCAGGTTGTGGCCAATATTTACTTGGGGACACATGCACTCCAGGCAAGGGATGCATTAATGCTTTTTAAATAGCCCCACTTTTAAGAGAGATTGGAATTTGGTCTCAGATTATACATTTTCTCTTATTGCTTCTGGGGGGCTCATATCAGTTTGCAAATATTGTTGAATTTAGAAAAGAGTTTAATACCCACTGTGTAATTTGTCCTCACCCCATCTGTCAACTGCAGAAACAAATTAGCTTCTCTCCACATGGCCTGCCACTCCCCAGCTCCTTCTCCATCCCCCACTTTCTTGCTATAAGCCCTTTCCACAAATCCAGGACTTGGAAAGAAAAGCTGAGTGCAAAAAAGGCAAGAACTTTTCTTGCCAAGACAATAAAGCAGAGTGGGCAGCATGTGAAGGCACCTCTGTGTGTTATGTCCATGTATGTGTGTGTATGTGGATGTGTGTGTAAGCATGTGTGCATGTGTAGCATATCTCTATGTGTATATGTGTGCATGTATATATATGTCTGTGGATGTATGTGTGTAAGTATGTGTATATATCTGTTCCTGTATGCATACATGTGCATGTTTATAAATGTGTTAAAAAGATCTGTGTGTATAGAAATTCATGCAGGTAACCACTATGTCCATTTCTCCACCTCAAAGCAAAAAATAAGGTCACATATCTCTTAATGACCAAATTAGAGCATCTTCTGAAAGAGTCCTTCTTCTCCAGTGGCCCTTCTGTTATGAGCAAGTGGTCCAGGGCCTACTTGGTCCAGAAGGTAAGACCTGGGTACTATCTTCTAGAAGAGGAAATGAGGAAGTCTGACCATGGCCTCAGCTGCAGCTGTTAGCACGTGGTGTTTCTGCAGAAGCAGACTCTGCAGCAAAGTCTCTTGGACCCCATGTAGTGTGGCAGGAACTCCCACCCACCACCTAGGAAACCAGGACTGTGCTGGTCTTGTCTGTGGCATCCATCACTTCGGTAGCTCAGACCCCTCCAGTCAGCCTTTGTCGGTGTGGGATGGGACAGGAGTTCATCCTCCCAGCGGTGTGCACCGCTGGGGTCCCTGCACCGAAGGACGTGGTGGCAGTGTCTGGACTAGAAGGGGCTGTGCCCAGAAACGGCACCCTGGCCAGCCCCCCGCCCACAGCACTGTGCCCTGACTCCCAGGCTAGACCCCCTCTCTGGGGAGGGGCTTCTCGTCACATGCCCTGTCCCCTCAGAGGCCTTTCCATGGCTTGGAACCTCAAGGATGAGTGTCAGGGGTCTCAGTCGCCTTTCTTGCAGAGACCCTCTTGGCCTATCTACAGACTGACTCACCACCTCCCACAGACCCTTGAGCACAGTGGATGAAGTAGGTGGGGAACCTGAGTCCCTGGGAAAAATAAAGCCCAGGCTTCAAAAAGATAAATAATGAGCCCCCACCCAAGTCCCAGCTCAACCCTGAAGGCGAATATCTATAAGTCTAATGTCCACATAATTCAGAATAAAATTAGCACTTTTGGCTTGAACACAAAAAACTGTTTCTGCTGGCAACGGTACTGGTTGACAATTTTTAAACGACAGTTATTGCTTTAAAAATAATAAAATAGAGTAATTAAAAAACCCCACCCCCACAATATCTCCAGTACATGTATATGTGAATATCTGCCTATAATAATCCTTATCATTTAATGAGCATCACGTATGTGCCAGGCATTGTGCCAAGCCCTTCATCGGCAATGTATTCTTTTATTCTCCAAACAACCCAGTGAGTTGAAAAGTCCTCCACTGCAAGTGATGAAACAGAGGCTTAAAGGGGTTAAAATAATTTGTCCAAGGTCATACAGCCAAAAGTTGTATTAGTAAGTCAAGCCCAAGTTATCAGATCCAAAGTCCTCATGGTGTGCATGCACTTTTTTAGTGAATAGACTTTATTTAATTATAATCTTCATTGTTTTAGAACAGTTTCAGATTTACAGAAAAACTGAGCAAATAGTAAAAAGAGTTCTACACCACCCCCTCCCACCTGCATGGTTTCCCCTGTGATACACTAGTATTGTCTATTTGTTATGACGAACAAACCAATACAAGTACATTATTATGAACTACAGTCCATAGTTTATTCAGATTTTTAGAGTTTTTACCTAATGTCTTTTTTCTATTCCAGGAAACCACCCAAGATATCACATAACATTTAGTCATCATGTCTCCTTAGGCTCTTCTTGGCTTTGACAGTTTCTCAGATTTCCCTTGATTTTTCTTTTTCTAATAGTTATTTATTTGGCTGTGACAGGTCTTAGTTGCAGCACATGGGTTCTTTTTAGTTGCAGGATGTGGGTTCTTTAGTTGATGCATGCAAACTCTTTGTTGCAGCATGTTGGATCTAGTTCCCTGACAGGGATCAAACCTGGGCTCCCTGCCTTGGGAGCTTGGAGTCTTAGCCACTGGACCATCAGGGAAGTCCCTCAGACTGTTTTTGATGACCTGACAGTTTTGATGATTCCTGGTCAGGTGTTTTGTTAGAAACTCCTCTTTTGAAATTTTTCTGATAGTTTTCTCATGATTAGACTGGAGTTGTAGGTCTTACAGAGAGATCATGGAGGTAAAGCACCATTTCCATCACACCCTGTCAAAGGTGTGTACTATCAACATGATTTGTGACAGCTGATGTTGACCATGACCACATAGACGAAGTAGTATGCTGATGTGATTTTGAGACCCAAGCAGAAGGAACTCTTAGAGGTGGTATTTGTTGGTCTCTGCTCAGGATCCTACAAAACCTTCCAGCCGACGTCATGTTTGTCCTCGGGGCAGTGTTCATGCCGCTGTGTCGCAGACCCCCAGACGTTAGTTCCTCCACAGGTTCTCCGCAGCAGGACCAGGCCCCTGTCTCCATCCTTGAGACTCAGGGGGATGGTTCCTGCTTGCCTCATGTGTCCCATCACTTCCTTAATAACTACAAACATTCCAGCCTAGACACCCCAGAGTTCAAGAAGGCAGTGACGAGGTCTTGAACTATCCTTTATTTCAGAGAGCCTCAAGACTGCCACTTAACCCCAGACAGGGTGCTTGGCTGTGGCCTAGAGCTGTTTTACCTCTTTATGGCTGCTTTTGTTACTTTGGGCCAATCAGGGCATCTGACAGGCAGGTACAGGCATCTCTGATTCTTACCTAATATGTGCACTTGCTGGGAAAGATAAAGTCTTGCAGCCAAGTGGTACTTGGGTTTGAAGAGGCAGGGTCAGTTTCTCAAGGGCCTCATGTTGGTAGACAGTAGACCCTCAGGCCACGTGCAGCCCATAGGCAGGACATCGTTAATTTTTTTTAAATTGATAGACTTTACCTTTCAGAGAAGTCATATTTCACAGCAAAGTTAAGCAAAAAGTACAGAGAGTTCCCATATACCCCCTGGCCCCTGACACACATAACCTCCTCCACTATCTGCATCTCCTACCAGAGTGGGACGTCACTCTGTGTGATGCACAATTATCACACAGAGTCCATAGTTCATGGTTTAGGTTCACTTTTGGTGTTGTACACTCTGTGGATTTGGAGAGATGGACAATGACATGTGTCCACCATCATAATATCATACAGAATAGTTTCCCTGCCCTAAAAAGTTCTCTGTTCTCCATTCATCCCTCCCTCTCTCCAAAGAGCAGAGACATTACTTTGCCTACAAAGGTCCATCTAGTCAAAGCTATGGTTTTTCCAGCAGTCATGAATGGATGTGAGAGTTGGACCATAAAGAAGGCTGAGCATCAAAGAATTGATGCTTTTGAACTGTGGTGTTGGAGAAGACTCTTGAGAGTCCCTTGAACTGCAAGGAGATCAAACCAGTCAATCTTAAAGGAAATCAACCCCGAATATTCATTGGAAGGACTCATGCTGAAGCTAAAGCTCCAAGACTTTGGCTACCTGATGTGAAGAGGTGACTCACTGGAAAAGACCCTGATGCTGGGAAAGATTGAAGGTGGGAGGAGAAGGGGACAACAGAGGATGAGATGGTTGGATGGCATCACCGACTCAATGGACATGAGTTTGAGCAAGCTCTGGGAGTTGGTGATGGACAGGGAAACCTGGTGTGCTGCAGTCCATGGGGTCACAAAGAGTTGGACACGACTGAGTGACTGAACTGAACTGAAACAATTATGTGCAGGATGTTTGTGGGATAAAAATTTGGGTTAATGGGAAAAAAAACTGGGTAAATCACAAGGAGCATGATTCCTGGGTTGTATGGGTAGAGTACATTTAGTTTTGTAAGAAGCTTCCAAACAGTCCTCCAAAGTGGCTGCACCATTTTGCATTCCCCCCAGCAAGGTATGAGAGTTCCTGCTGTCATGTTAGGACGATATGACCACACCTCTTGGCCCTGCTCTTTGTGCAGGGTGAGCTTGTGACTCACACAAGGTCCATTCCAGTTGTTCTGCATGAATTTGAAATTTGGAACTGACATGGTAGTTGTTTGAACTGCAGAGAATGGTAGCTATTGAAGCAGAATCACATGAAAGGTGATGGTAGGAGGAGAAGAGTCTATGAGCTCCAAACATTGATGTCTGCCAGGCTCGTCTGTCCATGGAATTCTCCAGACAAGAGTACTGGAGTGGGTAGCCATTCCTTTCTCCAGAGGATCTTCCTGACCCAGGGATCGAACCTGGGTCTCCTCCATTGCAGGCAGACTCTTTACTCTCTGAGCCAGCAAGGAAGCCCCGTACAGCACAGGTGACGCTGCTCAGTGTATTGTGGTGACCCAAAGGGAAAGGAAATCCAAAAAAGAAGGGATGTGTGTGTACGCACACCTGATTCACTCTGGCGGACAGCAGAAACTAACACAGCTCCATAAAGCGCTATGTTGTTGCCGTTTAGTTGCTAAGCTGTGTCCTGCTCTTTGCGATCCCACAGACTGTAAACCGCCAGGCTCCTCATTCCTTGGGATTTCCCAGGTAAGAATACTGGGGTGGATAACCATCTACTTCTCCAAAAAAAGCAACTATACTCCAACAAAAATTAACTTTAAAAATGCACTCATTCACCTCACTCTCAAATTGTCTATGAACCGGACTCACAGGTATAGGATTCAAGATGAAACTGCCCAAGATAGCTGGGAGACCAAGAGAAGAGCACAGAAAGCAGAGTCTTACAGCCGCCCGGTACGACTGAGCACCGCCTGGCATTCCTGTGGCCCCCTGGTATTCCCTTATTTGCCTCCCTGGGAATCTGTGAGCCCTATATTGACAGTGGCCACATCTTCTCAGGGCAAAAGCATCAGCTCTGAGAAGGAGAGACAGAACCAGCAGGCAAAGACAAGTGATGTAGAGAAAGACTCCCGGCCATGCCCAGGGCCATCCCAGGATTTGGTATTCGATGACAATAATGTCCCCCCGGTCCGAGCCGAGCTAAATTTGGTTACTTGGTCCCCAAAACTTCTGAGTTAGGCAGACCTTTCTAGCAAGAATGATCCTAAGGACAGGATATCTCTTATTATCATAGGACTTGGCACAAAGGAAATGGCACCCCACTCCAATACTCTTGCCTGGAAAACCCCATGGATGGAGGAGCCTGGTAGGCTGCAGTCCATGGGGTCGCTACGAGTCAGACATGACTGAGCGACTTCACTTTCACTTTTGCTTTTCTGGCACTCAGTAAACATTTGTTGAATGACTAGACGAGTGAGCAGAATCCAGCCGGCAGCTTCCTGCTCCTGGGGATTGCCATCATTGGAAAGACTAGGCTTAGGAGGACTGGTGAAGAATGGGCAGAGAAGATGAAGGACTTTGGAAAACCTCCTTTCCCTAGACTCCCCACAGTTAGAGAAACTCTGCCCATCCCAGTCAGTGGGCAGAGGCAGAAATGTCCATTGTGGGTGTTATAGAGGTGATTTCTGGGAGCAGGGTGCCTTTGCATCACTGTGCTTGGCTGGCATCTGGCACAGTGCCCAGTACATAGTATTTGCTCACTATAAAGTAATGAGGGCAAGAATAAGTGAGTGGGCATCTGTGAACTCAGCCCGTCTGCATGATGGGCATGGCCTCGAATACAAGGGAGAGAGGAGACAGACACCTCATCCTCCAGTTGAGGGCGGCAAATTAAAAACCATACCCATAAAGCAAGAATTAAGGGCTAAGCTCCAGTGGCTAAAGGCACAATAAGGGACTGACTTATCCCTTCAACATATACTGAGAGAGGACCTTCACTGTGGGTCCTGAGCTTAGCACCGGGGATTCAGGTATGAGAAAGATACCATCACAGTAATTATGGTCCGAGTAGGAGAGTCCCATAAAGATACTCATGCAGTCATTTGTTCATTCATTCAAGATATCTCACCAGACTCCTGCTATGTGTAGGGAGGATGCTAGAGGCATGATAAGGGGCTAGGGTGGCTCCCTCCTCTTCTAATCTTGGGAAAACCCCTCTTCCTCTCTGGGCCTCAGTTTCTCCATCTGTAAAAATCAGGTGACAAGACCGAATCATCCAAGGACCCTTCCATTTATGACTATTAAGAGATCCCCATGGGTAGAGTTCAGCTGAAATCTACTCCTCGATTTCCTCACCTATGCAAATGGGTTTATAGCAAACAGCACATACTCCATTGCATTTCTGTGAGAATTAAAGAACAGATGTAAATTTCTCAGGTCCATGGCTAGCCCGCAGTCAACGCTCCCTACCCAAGAGCCTCAATCATTATTATTATTATCATTTTGGCACCTGCCTGTGCCCCTCCATTCGCCCATCACTGAGCTAGGCCTTGTGGAGGGGAGCCTGCAAGACTGTCCAGGACCTGCTCTCTAAGAGTGGAGAGCGTGGAAGGAAGGAATTCAAATCCAGAATAGGAAGGTGAGTCTGGGGGCCTGCTGGGGGCCAGAGCTGCACAGGAGCAAGAGAGGAGGGACGGAGGGGGGAGCCTGGACGGGAGGCGAGCGAATGGGGATCAAAGGATGTCTCTGCGTGGGGGAGGGCCCGGGCCCCCGCAGCCCTCTCTTCCAGGAGCCCGTGGTGGCTGGCTCTGGGCTGGGGGTGCCGAAAAGTGGCCTTGCGGGTAAGTCCTTCCAGCTGCGGACAGGTAATCCCTGGCCTTCGAGCGGGAGAGATGATACCCCCCGAGGGCCAGGCCTGGTCCCGCTCAGGATGCTTTCCCTGCGAAAATGCTCAGCAGCCCTGGCGTTTAGGAGTGCTTAGGTCCAGTATGAATCATTCCTTTTTGAACTTGTCTAAATGTGTTTATAAAATAAAGCTGCGGCCCAGGGCTGCTCCGGGCGGAGTGGGAAGGTAATATGTTTTTAATTGGAGAGATTGGGGGAAGGAGGCAGCGGGCCAGGGTGAGCTCAGCCCGCATGCACGCGGTTGGGCGGAGAACAATGTACGTTCACATTCCTGGACTACATGGCCGGCTCGGTGGGCAATCCTCACAGCATCTCAGGCCATCGCGCACACACGCAGTGCGAGGTTAGCCAGGAGCCTGCGGCCAGCCTGGGACTGGGGAGCCAGAAACCCTGGGTGCGATGTCAGCTGGGTCAGAGCAGGGGTCGCCAACTTCAGTTCACCAGCAAGCCAGGCAGGAACCGGCAACCTGGGTGCACTCTTTGAGCAGACTTGGTGGATTGGAAATCCATGGCCCTTGCAAATGGGCCAGTCACCATTCGACTCTCCCTCCCCTATCACCAGATCTAATGATTTCTCAAGAGAAACCAGAAATCATATGTGGATGTGAAATCTCATTTTCAGTGTTGGCTTTATTTGATTTTATTCTATTTTCTTACTTTGGCTTCGTGGGCCAAAGAAAACAGATGTGAAGATCATATCCTGCAGTTGCCCAGTGAAACCCCGTTTTGAGAGAGTGTTGTGAACCTCACTTTGTCATTTACTGGTCATTGTGACTTTAGGAAAGACACAGCTTCTCTGAGCTTTGGTTTCCACAACTAGAAATCCAGTATTTTAAAACTACTTTTCCCAACTTTTCAAATGGTTTCCAAGTTGAAGATAAAGAAGGAAGGAAGTAATATTCACCAGGTAGCTGCTGGCATGGTGTTAAGTGATTTATATATTTTTATTGTTGTTATTCTTTTCTTTTTTTCAATCATCACCATGGTTAGGTATCATTCCCATTCTACAGATGAGGAAACAGAAACCTGAAGAGCTGAAACTGGAATTTTAACCAGTATTTCCAACTTTGAGAACTTGAAATCATCCTCCAAATTTAACAAACACTTGTCATGATAAGAATGGGGAAACTGAGTCAAGAGTTAGCATTGCACAGCCATGCCTAGTGAAGGTACCAACTATTTGGGATCTTAGCTCAGTAATAAAAATTCACCTATTCAATGGCAACATTTTTTTTACAAAGTGAAATAGGCAGAGCCATCAAGGGTATAATGGAGGAAGTACTCCACAAGCGCTTCAGTTAAGAACTTTCCAAAGGAATGCATGACAGTATACAGGAAAACATTTGTACTCTCTAAAAGATGTATATGCTTTTACCCAGTAATTCATCTTGAAGGACTCAAACCTAAAGCAATAAAAGAGGTGTGGGCAAAGATTTTCAAAAAAGGATTCACAGGGACTTCCCTGGTTGTCCAGTGGTTAAGACTCTGCACTCTTAATACCAGGGGCCCAGGTCCAATACCTGGTCAGGGAAGTAGATCCTACATGCCACAATTAAGACTTCTCAGCCCCAACTAAAGATCCTGCACGTCACAATGAAGATGGAAGATCTCAAGTGCTGAAACTGACTGGGTGAAGTCAAATAAATAAATAAATTTAAAAAAAAAAAGAATTCACAGAAAATCAAATGTTCATCAACAATGAAATAGTTAAGTTATATAATACCCATCCCAAGGAATATTATGTAGCCTGGAAAGATAAATGTTTATGGAGAATATACAATAACATGAGAGAATGCTTATGATATGATCTTAAGAAAACAAAATAGAATGCAAAATTAAGTAAAATATATATATATTATAATCAAAGAAATGCAAAGAAAAAAGACAAGAAGGAAATTCACTCCAGTGTTACTTATCTGGGTAAAGGGATTTTAATTTAATTTCCTTCTCTCTTTTTCTGAAACTTTTAGATTTTCTCTAATGAGCGCCGAAGAATTGATGCTTTTGAACTGTGATATTGGAGAAGACTCTTGAGAGTCCCTTGGACTGAAAAGAGATCCAACCAGTTCATCCTAAGTGAAATCAGTCCTGAATATTCATTGGGAGGACTGATGCTGAAGCTGAAACTCCAATACTTTGGCCACCTGATGGGAAGAACTGACTCTGATGCTGGGAAAGACTGAAGGCGGGAGGAGGAGGGGACAACAGAGGATGAGATGGTTGGATGGCATCACTGACTCAATGGACATGAGTTTGAGTAAACTCTGGGAGTTGGCGATGGACAGGGAGGCCTGGCATGCTGCAGTCCATGGGGTTGCAAAGAGTCGGACATGACTGAGTGACTGAACTGAACTAATGAGCATATTGGATTTTATATTTAGAAAAGTATATGGTTTCAGGATGGAATGGGCCTCATCTCATCCAGTCTGGGAACTGCATAGGTCTGGAGCCAGGTATCACATTTATTTTAAAAATAAAAGCCCAGAAAGAAACTAGAGAGAGAAATACCACAACATAAAGTGGTTATTACTGACTGATAGGATTACGGGTGATTTTTTTTCTCTACTTCTTTATATTTCTATGTGTTTTTCAAACACTCTACGTTCAGATTTCTTTGAAACTGGCAATCAAAGAGACAAACCATAAAATACTCGCTTGCACTGACAACTGTTCCAAGCAGGGAGATATTCTTGGCAGGAGAGCTGTACCAGAATCCAGAACTGCTCTATCTCCATTCTGGGCTTTGTACCTGTACCCCCAGCCACCGCCACCACCAGTTATGAATGTTTTAAATCCTTTAAGTATCAATTTAAACATAAAGAAGTATGAAATCTGGATTCTTTTGTAGCTTACAGAGGAATGACTTGACTCAGTCTGTTCTTGAAATCTGTTTTCTACCATTCTGCCAAGTTAAAATGGCCTAGGGTGGATTATATTTAACTGAGGGAAACAGGGCTGTAATCAGGACCCTGACCTAGGGGATACATTTCTCTGACACTGCCCAGAGATCCAAACTGTATCCACACTTTGAGGAAGTGCCTTGCTTCCTGTATCCACCTTTTCAGGGAGCTAATTACTCTTCTGGCTTGGAAGGCCACAGCCTTCTTGAGCATCCTTGCTAAGAGGGAAGACCTTCCATTCTCTGGTCAGAACTGCCTGGGATCCCTTGTGGGATTTACCACCCATGTTCTCTGAGATCCCCTAGGCTTTACCATCCAGAAGACCTGGAGTTGAATCCTATATGGACTTGAGCTGGTTGTTGAACTTCCCTCAGGCTTCTCCCTACATCTACAGATGGAAATATAACACTGACTTGGCCCAGTTGTTCAGAAGATCAAGCAAAGATATCTTGTTATAAATGCCTTGAACACAAACTATATCGTCCTTCTTGCCTCTCTAGCATCTTCCTTCTTTTCCTGACTCAGGAGACTTTACTAGTCTGCTTTCAAGCACACATTTTTGGCGAATTTCAGCTTGTCACCAAATCCTCATAACTGTGCTGTCCTCATAGGGCCACCCAACAACAACAACAACATTGGACCACTACAGGAATCACCTGGGAGAAGGCAGCACTAGCTCTTAATTCAGGCCCAGGCACACCTGGATTCTGTCTTAAGGATTCCACTTTACATTGTCCTCAGCGTGAGTAGTTCTGTGAACCAGGGGATATAACCATCAGTTCCATTTTGCGTGCATGCCTGTGCGTTCAGTCATGTCCGTCGCTTTGTGACCCCGTGGAATGTAGCCCACCAGGCTTGTGGAATTTTCCAGGCAGGAACACTGGAGCGGTTGGCATTTCCTCCTCCAGGGGATCTTCCTGACCCAGGGATTGAACCCACGTCTCTTGTGCCTCCTGCATTGGCAGGTGGGTTCTTTATCAGCTGAGCCACCCGGGAAGCCCCAGTTCCATTTAACAGGACTCTGAAGCCCGGCAAGTGGTGTGGCAAGAGCTGCAGGCCCCTTCGTGGGGCTTTTGTGTCTGTTCATGTTTTCCCACCTTGTTTCTGTTTAGTCCTCCTTTCCTTCCCTTCGCTGAGGATCTTCCAGGTTCACAAAAACAGAAATCTTCCTAAAACAGGAACACAAAATAAATCAGTCTCTATTCCAGGCCAAATCACCCCATTTATTTAGACATGAGTAAGTTCTTGATTACTATTCCTGGAACCAATCTTTCTAAAAGCCAGATAATATAAATTTCATCTTTACCAAGACACCATTGGTTATTGGTCAGTGGAATGGTGCCAACCTCTTTTGGCAGTTTCTAGGTCCTCTTTAGTGTCCTTTTCTACTTTTGGAACTCTTGAACATTTCAAGGTTTTCTGTTTGTTTGTTTCTAAAGCTGACTATCTATACCTTAATTTCAAGAAAACAAGCACATTTTAAATTAACAACTAGAGGGCAAGTTCATGAATAACCAGAGGAAGTGAAGAAAAAATAACGATCACTCTAGTGTGTAATCTTTGGCAAGTTACTTAAACCTCAGTTTTCCTCATCTGTAAAATAGGGGCAATAATTTCTATCTCATAGGGATGTGTGATGACTCATTCTAGTGCCGTAAGTTGTGCAAAGCACAGAGAACTCTCCTATACAGTAAATGCTTAATTATGCACAACAATAATAATCTCTTTAATTAGGAGGAAATATCCACAGCCTTGCCTGCCTTCCTGTAACTTATAGTATCTTTGCTTTTAGGCCTGGAAAAGAGAGAAGCAGCTCAAGAAGGGAGAGAAGGAAACTTGCAAGTGTAAATGAGGCTCCCTCCTCTTGCAAATTATAAACCTTTTGTATCATACCACAGGCTGAAATGCATTCCAGATGTACTGAAGAATTGAATATTTTTAAAAAAATCAAACCATAGAGGGGAAAAGATTTGAATATTTATCAGACCTCTAGGGAGAAAAGGCTGGTTAAACTTAGATGCATCAGAAAAGATCACAAAGAAAGAGATGGACAGAATTGACTACAGAAAAATGTAGCACATCTGTACATAAAAAAGGACAGTAAAATGTATGCAGTCAAAATGTCTGGCAAAGGCATCATATCTCTATTATATGAAGAACTGATACTGTATGTATGTATATATGTATGGAGAGAGATGAGGAAGTTAGCCAGACCCTACTAGACAAATGAAAAAAGAATTCAAATAAATAATTCACAAAGGAAGAAGTATATTTGGGGATAAAAGAGAGAAAGCAATCTCATTGGCAATCCAATAAATTTGTTACCACTTTTCTGTCTTCAAAGAGAACTGATTTTAAAAATCATAATAATGCCTAGTGTTAAAGAGGGTGAAGTGAAATTGGTACTCTTGCACAACAATAAGAATGTAAATCAGCCTAAACCTTTTTGAAAAAAGATTTATTGCATCAGGTGTTGTAAAAAATTATCTACCATATGGTTTGGGAAAAACTGGAGAAAAATAAAACTGGACCCCCACCTTAAAGCATGGGAAAAGGTGGATTCCAAGTGGGTTAAATACCTAAATATGAAAGGTAAAATATGAAGTTAATTACAGATGATGTAGAAGATAGCTTTATTCTGTCACTTACCAGCTGTGTGGCCTTGGGCAGGACTATTTCACCCCTCTGAGTCTCAGTTTTCTCTTCCATTAAGTTAGGGATTTAACACCCACCATACAAAGTGATGTATGCAAGGCACTTGGCACAGGTAGGTGTCTTTGACAAAAGCAGTGGATTTTTACTTTTCTCCAGGGTGTACAACTAGATTCCCTTGCCTGGCCTCTCTTGCACTGGTGTGTTCATGTGAATGAGTCCTGGCCTCTAGAAGGTGAGTAAAGATGGTGAGTGCCCTCCCAGGTCCCATGCATAATCCTATATTGTCCTTCCCTATGCACTGGGTGAATGGAGAGGATCTGGGGCCACAGATCTTCTATGGAGGATGCGCAACAAGCTAGAAGGATCCTGGGTCCCTGAATCACCACCTCGAAGGCTGTTTGGCCAAGAACTGCTGAAGAGGCTTTATGTGAACCAGATATAAATTTCTACTGGGTTAAGTCACTGGAATGTAGAGTTTCTCTTCTATCGCAGCTAGCAATACCTATCCTAACTAACACAGAACTCAGTGATTATTATGCCATTTGACCAACAGATTTCACTTCTGGGAATCTAATGGTCGAGGTTCGTTAAATCTGGCTCCTGGTGCAGCTCCTGGCGGGCAGCAGTGAGGTTTCTTAATCCAGTCCCTAATTTAAAGTCACGTTGGAGGATTTCCAGAGAAGTGGCTAATAGAAAAATCAGGTCTGTTGGTTGACTTAAGGTTTTGTTCTAAATTGTTTAAGTTGGGTTTTTGCACTCTGAGGTTGGGATTGGCTGGAGTGTTTTGACTAGACTAGACTAGAGCTCAAAAAATATTCCAAGGATAAGCCAAAATAAAAGTAGAAAAGGGAAAATATGGAAGTAATCAGATTGTCTTTATCAGCTGATAATAGTCTGTCCCAAGGCACACAGCCAAAAAACGTTAACCCTGGCCAGCCGCTCACACACTCCAGGTGATCTGCTAAGACAGAGACCTGTGACAGCTAGCCACAGGGAGGGCACAGTTCCAGGGCACTGAGACGCAGATAATTCCTCTGACTCAGTGCTTCCAGCCTCAATTCGCAAGATAAGACATGGCGCTTAAGGGAACGCTGAGGTGCGTGCATCTGTATGTGTGTGTTTGTGTGTGTGTGTGTCTCCAACCACCTTACTAAGGAAACCATCTTATTTTTATTTATTTTTAAAATTGATGTTTTTTTGCCACGCTGGGTCTTTGTGACTGTGCAGGCTTCCTCTGGTTGCTTTGAGCAGGGACTTCCTGGACTTCCCATTGCAGTGGCTTCTCTTGTGGCGGAGCTCAGGCCTAGGGCGTGTGGGCTTTCGTAGTTGTGGCGCAAGGGCACAGCTGCCCTGAGGCATGTGGTATCTTCCCTGCCTGGGAATCAAGACCTGTGCCCCCTTCATTAGTAGATAGACTCTTAACCATGGGACCACCAGGGAATTCCAGGAGACCATTTTAAATGTGGGGAAATCTTTATGCAAAGGACTATTTGAGGCAGTATTATTTACACTGTGAAAAACTTCCAGAGCAACTGAAGGGCCTGTGGAAGGTACCCGTCCAAGAGCCAGTCCAGCCTCGTCCTTAGAAAACAGTATCCCAATGGTGCTCTGCTTCCAAAATTGAGTCAGGGTCGTTCTAAGCCAGTTTTGGTTCCTCCATTTCTTCTTTTCAGTGACTGATCTAGGACTGGACATATGATTCTGGTCAAGGAGATGTAAGGGAAAGCTTGCTAAGGGCTTTTCAGGAAGACAGAAGACAGAGGCACGCAGCCTTTCCCCCCACACCTCCATCCCCTTTGCACTTTGGACCCTGCTGATGACGATGTGATTCCTGGAGATGCCGGGCCTTCCTCTACCGCGCTTTTATCACTCTGGTTTCATGCTCTGGCTCTGACAGTCTCCTCGTCTGTGAGCTCCTTGAGGTCAGGTACCTCTCCTGATTAATTTCTGAGCCCCTAGTGCCTGGCATAGAGTCTGACACCATGAGCCAATGGGCCAACTGGATGGATCAATAAATGCATTAACAGAGAGCCAACAAGTATGGTATTCAACGTCATGCAAAGCAAGGAAAGACTGGGGAGCTTTCACAAATTGGAGGAAACCAAGGCGATATGATGACTAAATGCAACGTGGTATCCTGGATGGGAGCCTGGAAGAGAAAGAGAACCCTAGGGAAAAAACTAGCAAAATTCAAATAAAGTCAATGCACTGTGAGTAGCTTTGTTTACAGGGGATATCAACATTCTTAGTTGAGATAAATGTTATGAAAGCTGTTAACCTTAGGGGAAGCTGGGTAGGGGGTTTGTGGGGACTTTCTTACTATCTTGACAGCTCTTTTGTAAACTTAAAGTTATTTCAAAATAAAAACCTAAATGCCTAAATGCTGAGGAAGGACAGAAGCTAGGATTATCTAGGGATTTACTAAGTTGGTGAATAAGCTAGGACTTGAGAGAAGATAAAGAAACGTGGGATCAGGGACCCACAGGGAACAAATATATCATCAGGACCCAGTGGAAGGAATGCACCAGTTTTGCTGAGTTTTGACAAGCCCTCTTGTCTCACCATCTGTAAAATGGGTGAAAACCTACATGTCGGATGGGGAGGTTTGATAGCTACTTAGGTCTAACTAGGATTGCCTGAAACCCCCAGGCCCAATGGCCTGGAGCAGGTTAGAACTTTCTGAGGTTTCCGCAAATTTTCAGAGGTTTGAGGTCTCGTCATCTGCCACCTTCTGGGCTTCTGCACTCTGTGTTATGTGTGTGGTCTGAGAGCATCATCTGCTGAATCCGTCATGCACACACACATACACGCAGGTAAGTCTAGAGGAATATCTGCATATTTGGGAATTGCAGGGCAGAGAGACACCCAACATAGCAGAACCTTCCCTTCTCTTGCTGACTCACGTCCTCACCCCTCTCCTCTCCTTCCCCTCCACTCCCCGCCTCTCCCCTCACCTCTCCACCCACCCCCAGCCCCCAACCCCATCCCCATCTCTGATGGACAACCAAGCTCTCCTCTCAGAAAACCCCCCACCCCCAGGACCCTCAGCATCCTACCTCCTCTGATTCAGTCAATGTTAAAACACAATTCCCTTCTTAGGAGGAATTTTGATACCAGCTATTAAAATGCCATCTGCTTTCACTCCTTGGTAAATCTAAAGCCAGGGCTGTCTCCCTTTGGACTTAAGACAGCTGTGGCTTTGATCCACTGTGTCTAGACAACCTTGTGGGTCAGAATCAGTTGGGAGAAACCTGGCAAGGTAATTATGTGCTAATAACAAAGCCCTGGTATTTCACAGGATTTGAGTTAAAAATCAGAGGACTTAGTTTCTCCAAGGTTAGCCCTTGGACAACGTCATCCTTCCTTATTTGCATGCTAATGTGCTCTCTTGAGTGCAAGGGAGGGGGATAAAAGTTGGGAGTCCTCCAAGGGATCGTGCGTGGGAGAACGCACGTGTGTGACCACCGTGGAACAGGTGCACCAAGAGAAGCACCAGTTGAGAACTGCTGGGTCAGAGGATCTACTGAGATCTCTACAAATTGTAAAATACTTAAGCAAAGTTCACATATTTCTCGGAAGATAATGATTGAGGTTCATATATACGCTGGAAGAGCCCTTCAAGGTGAGCTGGTCTAGTGTCCACCACTGTCATTTTAGAGCCAAGGAAATTGAGGTCCATAGAGGGAAGTGACATGCCATGAGCTAAGGACAGCCTGGGGGTGGATCCCAGGGCAGCCCTCGGCACCTTGCCTCCTCTCCTTCTACCTAGAGACGATCAGATGAGAATGGGACAGCTGACAGCTGCGGGGAGGGATCGGTGGCTGGCAGTGTGACCCTCTTTCTCCCCCTAAATTTCTAAGACTGTTGGGAGAAGAGCACTGTTCTTGGTCACACAGGGACAGCCTTGCTCTGTCACACTTTTGCTTGTGTCTTGTCTGACAATTTTCGGGATCATTAGAACCAGACACATGGAGTCTGCTAAGCCCCATGTGGGAAAGGATGCTGCATGCTGGGAGGTGTTGGGACCTTGGCCCAGCGAGTGGGTCTGAGCAGGTCTCGCTTTCCTCGTCTGCAAACCTGAGACACTCATTGCTCTTACAAGGGCTGATGTGAAAAGTGAGTCTCTCCAGCACACAATAGGTCCTTCCTTAGACTTTCCACTGTCTGCCCCAGCCCAAAGCTCACAACTTGGCTATTTATGAGATGGGAGCCTTTCTGCACCACTTTCTTCCACTTCCACAGCTGTATAGACCACTTTTCTTCCTTCCTTCTCCTCCCTCCAAAATTCCATAAGCAGTGAAGTCACCACAGGCCTTCTGTGCCCAGCACAAGCGTCCAGGGTAGGAGGACGGGCACACAGAGTTGGATTCCTTCTTTTGTGAGACACAGAAGTCCACTCTGGACTACTACATTCATCTCCTCAAGCACATCCCTTCTTTCCCAGCCTAATATTTGAGCATCATGCCTTGCAATCTTTGGCAGTTCATCGGTATGTTAAATAATGGTGCAACTTAGAATCAATGGCATTTTTGAGTCTATGAAGCATGGTACCTGCAGCAACCCAGGGGGTGCATTGGGTCCTGCAACTAAGCCATGGAAAGGAGCGATCACCAGGAGACACAGGAACTTCAGGGCTTTCTCTCCATCTCCTTCCTCACTCCCTCTCACCCTCCCCAGACCACTCCCCATTCCCTCTTCTCTGTGCCCTCTCTCCTCTTACCTCTCCTGCCCCAGCTTATGTTGGCTTCCTTCCCTCAGATCAGCTCCCCCATAAAGCTACAAGCACGGCCCAGGCAGTTTGAGGCTTACAGAAAAGACAGCTCTTCCCCATCATCTTCAGTAAGAAAAGTCACAGCAAGGGGCCCTGATTTAGTCACATGCACATCCCTGGACCAATCATTTCTGAGCTTTGGCCACATTCCCTTTCATCCCACAACTTGGAAAGTGGGATGTGATAAGTGCCAGCCTACATCAGGCCCATATGGCCAAGACTGGGTTCGAGGGCTATTCTTCCGGGCAGACCACACAAAAGAAATCCACTCTCTCAAGGCCTGGACCCACCTGCTCTATGGCAAGCAGGAGTCTGGTTCAAGAACTCCTGGTACTTTGCCTTTTGCCCTTCACCATAAAGAAGGCTGAATGCAGAAGAATTGATGCTTTCAAATTGTGGTGCTGGAGAAGATTCTTGATAATCCTTTTGGACTGCAAAGAGATCAAGCTAGTCAATCCTAAAGGAAATCAACCCTGAATATTCTTGGGAAAGACTGATACTGAAGATGAAGCTGCAATACTTTGGCCACCTGATGTGAAGAGCTGACTCATTGGAAAAGACCCTAATGCTGGGAAAGATTGAAGGCAAAAGGAGAAGGGGGTGACAGAGGATGAGATGGTTGGATGGCCTTATTGACTCAATGGACATGAGTTTAAGCAAACTCTGGGAGATAGTGAAGGCCAGGGAAGCATGGCATGCTGCAGTCCATGAGGTGACAAAGACTTGGATACAACTTGGTGACTGAAGAACAAGTCAAGGTAACTTGGCCACTCCTGCTTTAAAACTTGGTAAGTCATTATTGTTATGGGTCAGTATGGCCCCCGTTTAGACTATTCACACACATAGGACAAGCACATGTTCCTCCATCTGAGATGGAGGTCTCCTGACGTGATAGGCACTCACTATATTATACTAGAAATTACTAACAGTTGATATTTACTGAGCACTTGCAATGGGTCAGGCACAGTTTGAGTATTTTGCTCTTATTTAACCATTTAACCCTCAAGCCCACCCAATGGGGGTAGATGCTGTTATGATTCCCATTTTGCAGGTAAGGCAACTGAGGCATGGGGAAGTTGAATAACTTGCAGTGGCAGAGCCTGAATTCAGAGGGGTACAGCTGGACTCCAGCGCCCATGCTGTCCACCACCACAGTGCCCTAAGGGGAAAGGGCTGAGCTGACGCCCTGCAGGCCCATCGTTAATTCAGACACTCACTGCATTCAAACTCCAAATGGCCACCCAGGTAACAGGACAGCAGGGGCTTGGAATCCTCACAGAGTTTGTTTTAATCCTTGATAATAATCCTTGTTGGCACTGGTTTAAGAGTTTAAATCTCAATTTTCTTGTAAACAACTCATTCAGCAGATGAGGAAACAGACGTTCACAGAGGATAAGTAACTTGCCTAGAGACACACAGCTGGGAGAGTGGGGAGTCCAGGCTGTAACCCAGGCCTGTCTGAGTCCAGCACCTGAGCTCTAAGCACGCACTTCTCCCCAGATCTAGGAACCCTCAGTCTGAGTCTGGAGTGAGGGTGTGGGGTGCTGAGCCTTAGGAGAGACTTTGGGAGGGTAGACTGTCTTCTGCCCACATTCCCATGCCCACTCCCAGCTTGTGAACTGCCGTGGCCTCAGGCGAGTGCTGAAAGGAGCTGCCCATTTCCTCCCGCGCTCCTAAACCTATCCCAGCCGGAGTCTCCAGGTATCAGCAACGATGCCGCCAGCGCTGAGGGCAACTGTTGGGGATGCCTGTGCGCACGCTGTTCCCGCCCCAGGACTGCGCCGCTGCCGAGACTGTGATTTCCGTAGGATTGCCTCCGTGGGACCCGCACGTAATGGTCATCATAGCTACCACTTAGGAAATGCCTCACAGAGGTCAGGCACTGACTTAAGGAAATTCCCCCACTCATTCTTTATAATGAGCATTCAGGAAACTGAGACTCAACGAGGTAGAGTGGCCAAAGCTGCATAGTCAGTGGGTAGCAGAGCCAGAACTTGAACCTGAGTCTGATTGACTTCAAAATCCATGACTTTAATTGCCAAGTTTATGCTGCTTCTCATTGCATGCCAAGGCAACAGAGATCCAGAAGGCACAGTCCTTGTTCCTGAGAAGTCCAGAGTCCAGGAGCAGAGACACATGAATGTACCCAAATTGCAGTTGGGTGAGGGTAGGGACGATGGATGTGCACACTGGCCCTGAGGTTGCACAGGGGAGGGAACTGTCATCATGGATGATGTACTCTTTGTGACTCATGGCAAGTGACAGGAGTCCCACTCAAACTGGCAGTGGTGGGGCAGAGAGTAATTGGCTCATATTTTAGATAAGCTCAGGGAATGGCTTCAAGCATGGCTTGATCCAGGAACTAAAGAAACCTAACAGGAATCTCTCCCCAACTTCAGGCTGTGCTTTTTTGGCCCTGACTTTAGCTTGAAATTTAGTCTTTGTTTGACTTTAGTTGTTGGGTTTTTTTTTTGTTGTTGTTGTTTGTTTATTTTCAGGCTGGGCTATGTGGCATGCAGAATCTTAGTTCCCCCTTCATGGACCGAACCCGTACCCTCTGTGGTGGAAGTGTGGAGTCGATGCCACTGGACTGCCAGGGAAGTCCCTAGAAAGGAGTGTCTTTGGATTTGCTGGAGTGATGTGCCACTGTCTCCCGTGGTCAGAAGTGGAATCACTGCTTGGCTATTGGCCAGGTCTGGGTCAACCACTCACTCGTGAAACTGAAGGAGAGAGCCAGCCCTCAGCACGTAGCAGGGCTGGCACTGGAGAAGGAGTAGCAGAGGCTGAGTTGGCAGATGGGCAATGCCAACCCTAGGTAGGTCAGGCCATGGAGGTTCACTGAGAAGGACTGTGGGGGCTTGGTCCTAAGCGATGGGCAGAAGAGAGCTAAGCAGAGCTGGGACTGGGAGGAGAAGTGCATCTCCTTCCAAGGGAACAGCCTGTGCCCGACCATGGACATATGAACTAAGTGTCTGGCAGCACAGGAGGCCAGAGAGCATGTGGGAGAGGAGTGTGAAATGCGGCTGCAGGGGGACAGACCAGGGCCAGCAGGCCTGGGGGCCACGCTCCAGAGTTGGAACTTGCCCCTTCAGGCACCTGGGGAGGGAGGGCCTGATAAACAAGGGCAAGGGCTCTAGGCTGGACCTCCCGCCCTACCGAGAGGGGAGATTCCCTCTCTGGGAGACTCTGATTCTCAGTCTCCTCCTCTGTGAAATGGGGAGGATATGACACAGGTTTTGCAGAATTGAAGGCAAACCCATGATGAGCACAGAGATGGTTCGCTGCAAGTGCTCAGAAACAAGCCATGACTGTGGACAGGTTTCAAGCATCAGAGGGACATGCTCCGATCTACACCCTAGAAAGCTCCCCTTGGGATAGGGTGGAGGATGAGAGGCCAGGAGACCAGTGGAAAGAGGTGAATGTGACGGCTCCATTCCTGGTGAGACGGCTGTGGTGAGACAGAGAACACGGGGCTGATGGGAGAGGGCCAACGGAGAGAAAATTCCACTGCACTTGGCCAAAGATGTGATGTGGGGAGAAGGAAGAATGCAGGATAAAAATAAACAAGAAGACAAAAATCTATCCTTGACCTTGGATCCCTTAAATTTTTACTTTTGAACAAATAAATTTTCTCACATAAAATTCAACCATTATCCCTAGTCTTTTTTTTTTTTTTCTTCTTCTTCTTTAAATATCTCAAAAATATATCCCTGGATGACTTGATTCCCAGGTTTGAAATCTTAGAGTTTTGTTTTTAACCTGAATATGCTTTGAATGTCCTACCTGCTCCCACTTGCTTTATTAGGGAAAGCGCACTGACCGAAACCGCCCACCCTGGTCAGGCACCGTAGTAACCATTTGCATGAGTTATTTTACGACAGGAGGTCCAACAGGGAACTAATGAACCACTGCTAACTGAAAGAGTTCAGGAAAGGTCAAAAGGAGACATCACATGTCCTACCACCTCCCAGAATGCTCCTCGCTGGCGTCCATGTTGGCTGAGCAATGCGTGTGCCACAAGGAAGGGCCCTGAGTCAGAATGATTGGCCAGAGATGACCTGGAAACTAATCCCACCACCATCAAACCCGAGACAGCAAGCCGCGTGGCAGGGCAGTCCACCTGGGTTCCCTCACCCCCTGCTCTCTGCCCAGGCACCTCTTTCCCATAAAGTCTCCTGCTTTGTCAGCACACGTGTCTCCTTGGACAATTCATTTCTGAGGTCAGACAAGAGCCCCCTTTCAGGCTTGGAAAGGGTGTCTCTTCCTGCAACAGAAGCCTGAGAAGTTTGCCCAGTTTTTTAGGTCATGAGTGTTTTTAAGGGTTTGTTTATGTTTTTGTTTTTTTAACGTGGACCTTTTTTTTTTTTAAGTCTTTATTGAGTTTGCTGCAATATTGCTTCTTTTTTATGTTTTTTGGTTTTTTTGGCTGCAAGGCACGTGAGATCTTAGCTCCCAACCAGGGATCAAACCCACACTCCCTGCATTTGAAGGTGAGGTCTTAACCATTGGACTGATATGGAAGTCTCTAGGCCATGAGTGTTTTGTGTGATGGGGACTTGGGCTTGTTTAGGTGAGTTTACAAGCAATTTTGTTCACCAGGATGAATCTAAATCTCAAGTAACTTTCTAGGACTCAAGTTCTAATGAATCCTCACCAAAAAATGCAAAAGAGGAAAAAAAGGAGGAGGATGAGGAAGTGGAGGAAGTGAGAGAAAAAAAGAAACAGCAGCAGCCACTGAGAATTCAAAAAAAGAAAAGAAACTTAGCCAGAAAAGCCCCTGAGCCAAAATCTTTCACAAGAGCCATTTGATGTCTAAGTGTTAATAATAATGATGCGGGGACTTTGTACTAAACTTTGTCATTTCAAAGCCATTTTTTACAATCATTAGTTAATCAGGAAATGAATCAGAAACATATGGATCATATTTCACTAGAATCACATGATTTTAAATCAGAGGAAAACTGCTGTAGGGAAAACAAACAATAAAAAGGGCTCAAGAATTTCTAAAAAATTTTTGGTTTTGTTAAGGCAGATAGTTTGATAACTGGGTGAAACGTACATGGATGCAAATAGGATCAGGTTGTTCATGGAGTTTAATGAGAACATAAACCTTGGATTTCCATTACAGCACCCAACTTTCCCTGGATGGAAACGCTAGAGGGAAGGAAGAAATAAACAGGTATGTTTACCTGTCCATGTACCCAATAAATCTCAGTGAGAATTTTCCCTGGGGAACCAGCGGTTGGGTACAACAAAGCAAATGCGCCTCAGACATGCCGATGTCAAACTGCGGCACACGTTTCAGGGAAGGACTCATGGCCCTTCCATGCATCGCTCTCTGCTGGCGGGATGTGGGCAATTCCGCAGACACCTGAAGCCTGGTTATTAACGCCAGAGGCAAAAGACGGCTTCCCTGGCAGTCCGGTGGCTAAGACTCTGTGCTTCCACTGCAGAAGGCATGGGCTCAATCTCGGGTTGGGAAACTAAGATTCCACATTCCATGTGACATGCATGGCCTAATCATAATAAAAGCGATAATATCTGAAGCCTATTGAACTGTTACTGTGAGCCAGGCACTGTTCAAGAACTTGACATTCATTAACTCATTTCCTCTCATGTTGACCCTATGTCTTATTTTCTCCTTTACAGGAAAGGGGAGTGGCAAGTGGTCAAGTCAGTTACTCACGATTATTGATAGTCACATGGTGAAATGTATCTTCACACCCAGGCAGTGGTCTCTTAAGCACTAAGCTAGACTGCCCTCCTCGGCCTGTGGGTGTCTGGGGAGCCTTCCTCCTCTTGTCACCCAGCACCCAGGGGTTCACTTAGAGCATTCCTTTGTTGCGTTCCCCAGGGCGGTGGTGTGCCTGTGTCTCTCCTGAGGACGCGATCTCACGGAGATACCAACTCCAAGGCCAAGCCTGGAAACCCCTTGTTCCTTCTGGGCCCTGGAGAACGAGCTCCCCACTGGGCGTGGCCTCCCGCCCCCCTGCACAGAGTGTTGGACAGAATAGACAGCCCATTGTGGGATAAAGGATGCAAGGAGCCGGCACCACACACCTCCCAAGAAAGCATCGTTTCTGTGCAAAGACCAGGGTCTTCCAGGGCAAAAAAGGACCTGCGCTCCAAGGAAGACGCAAAAAGAGCCCACTGGGTGCTTTTCCACATTCCCCCTGCTCTTCCTCCCTCACTCCACTCCAGCTATGCGAGCCCCTCTTCTGTTCCCCCCAAGAACCAAGCACTTCCCCCCTCCCAGCCTTTGCCAAGGCTGGTCACTCGGCCTGGAAAACCCTTCCTCAAGGTCTCCGTGCCTCAGCTTAGCTGAGGAAGCTCCCCCAGCCACCCCTGACCTCACAGTCCTAGTAGGCCCCCTCTACCCCCTCACAGCCCATGGCTTCCCCCTTCCATGCCTTATCCCAGCTTAATTGCATGTTTATTTGCTTATTAACTTGTTGATTCTCCCCTTCTCATCTCTCCCCCACAGGAAGCAGTGTCTCTTGGCACCTCCCATAAAAGTGTCCAATCAAACCACACCTAGCCCAGAGCTGTGTACGGAGCCTAGATCCCACAGTATGTGTTCAAGAAATACTTAAGTTGAATGAAAAAGTATCAATCTGAATCCGATCTCATAGTGTCATTCTGATGAGAGAATTTCCCCTTCTTCCTTTTCTACTTCTGGCACTTAAACCCCGTGACAGCTGGACTGGAGTCCTGGGAGATGCACAAGAGTATTTTCCTTTTATTTTAATTTGACAAACTTGCAGCGCTGGGACTCTGGGACACAGAACCTGGAAGCCAGGCCCTGTCTTCAGGGGGCTCCAGTCCATTGCAAAGCAAACACTGACTTCTGCCAGGGTGAGGGAGGCATCCAAGGAAACTGCGGCAGAGCTGGGATGGATGAGCAGGACCTTTCTGGGCAGAGAAGGGGCAAGGGCATCCCAGGCAGAGGGCAGAGGAAGGAGAGGCTTAGAGGTGGGAGAGAGGTGGCATATTCAGGGAACTTCTCCTGGGTTGGCATGGCTGGCATGGAAAAAATGGCAGGAGATTAGGCTGGAGGGAGCCAAGCCATAGCCAAACCCTCAAATTTATCAGGGTTATGCAGTGGGGACCCCCTAGAAGCTTTTCACGCAGAAGTGTGGTTGGGACCCCCTGGTGGAGGGGGCAAAACAGAGGGCAGGGAGACCGAGAGCACTTGAGTGAACAGATCTGAGGGTCCTCAGAGGCAGACTGGCTGGACGGGGCTTAGATTCCAGCTTCAGGGAGAGGAAGAAGTTGTGAGAGACTCAGGAGTGCCTGCAGGAGCGTTGTCTGCAGCATCCCCACGTCCCAGGGGCACGGGGCTCCTGCTGCAGACTCTCATCTGGATAAGCGTCATCCTCATGGTCTGACCCCGCGTTCACTGGCAAGTTTCCCGCAGCACCCAGCTCCATCCTGCCCCCCAGAGAATTTCTTAAAGAGTCTCTGAATGTCCAGGCCTTCTCAATTCATCAATGCCAGGGCGAAACCACCCAGCTCTCACCCCCAGCAATAATTCTTGGGTTCAAGGGCTGCAGGGAGGATGATGTACTGGTTGGCAGCTGAAATGGCTGTTTTCCTCACGATATCGAACCCTCAGTTCACGAGGGTGAGCGGGCAGCGCTCCAACAGCAGAAGGCCGCTTTCTTGCTCTGGGTTCAGAGCCAAGATTTAATTTTTAATTTTCAAAAACATGAGTGGTCAGACCATGGCTGGAAAATTGAAACCATCCTCTGAGCACCGCGGCGTCTCCCACGAGAGCCTTCCCGATCGCAGAGCACGATGGAGCTAGAAGCCACTTCCCAGCTTCCTAGCTGATGAACGGTGGAGCTTCAGGTTTTCTTCCTGGGCTGTAACTGACAATACCTGCCCAGTTTCTAATTCTCCAGCTCTGTGTGATCTCAAGCGAGAGTGCAATTCTGAGCTTCTTCAAACCTTAGTTTTCTCATCTGGTAAAAGGGAACAGGAACATATCACCTCACAACAAAGGATGTTAGCTCTTTAGACCTTTTCTCAGAGATTAGGTCTGTAACAGGGCACAGTCTAGATTTCTCTCGGTTATGAACTGAGCCAAGGCTTTTAATTTAGAGGACTGAAAGTTTATACCAATGATAACTGTGCCCACTCTTGCCCTCATATCCCCCCCTCTTTGGCCAGGTCTAGAAGGGAATGGCTACCCACTCCAGGATTCTTGCCTAGAGAACTCCATGGACAGAGGAGCTTGGTGGGCTATACTCCATGGGGTCACAAAGAGGAAGACACGACTGAGCAACTGTCACTACTGCTACACTGTGGGAGGCTGTATGATCTTTAGCAAGTCTCTGAACCACTCTGGGCCTTAGTTTATTCATATGTAAAATGGGAGCATGAATCCCCACCAACCTCATCGTGTGGGTTGAGAAGGGAGTTATGATTACCCAGCGCTCGGGGTGAATTCCCTGATGGAGAGATGAGCTATGTGAGAGGCTCACGGATGCTGACCATGAGATGATAAGAGGATTTCCCTCTTTTTCCCTTTCAAGAAGGCAATGGTGCTTTGTCCCCTAGAGAATGAAGATTTCCCTGGTCCATGAGAGAGATAAGGGGCTTTGCTATTTTCGAAATGTTAGGATTGGAGACACCAAGAACTTGCTTGTCTGAAAGGGGTTGGGTCCAAGTGAAGGGGGTGAGATTTGCAAAGATGGGTATGTGGTGGAGGGCAGTGGGCATCACATGTAGCAGACAGGGGCCTCCTACCCCCACAAATGGCCCCAGGGGAGTACTGTCTCCAGTGAGAACAACACAAGACTGGACCTCTGGAGCAGGCCCTGCTATGTGATCTGCAGGGCCCACTGCAAAGTAAAAATGCAGATCATTCGTTCAAAAGTTATTCAGAATTGCAAGATGGTGACAAGAACATTAAACCCAGTGCTGGGCCCTTCTGAGCACAGGGCCATGGGCAATAGCACAGCTCAGACACCCATGAAGGTGATTTTGCCTTGCCTTGGTGACAGAAGCCCTTGACGTTTCCATGGCCCAGATGGGCATCGAGGAAGTAAATGCCATGAGCAGAGCAGCCCTTGCCCTCCATTAGACCTGGGAACTTTGGAGATGTGACAAAGACCTGATGCCTGGGTCTGACGCTTGCTCTGCATAAAGTTACCAGAATTTTTCACCGCTTTAGGGAAACAAAGCTCCTCCCCATTCTGTACCCCTAAAAAGCCAAGACTGACTATCCTTCCAGCCAACTGGGGATGGAGCCAGATTTAACGTGACTTAGAACAGAGAAACGTGACCATCATTGTGTCAGAGGGCCATGTGGCAAATGCATCGGCTGCTCGGTCTGAATTTCATTTAATCCACAGAACAGATGGGGATGCAGAGACTCGGAGAGGTTAAGTAATTTGCCCAAATTCCAAGAACCAGTAAGTGGTGGAGCTGAGATTTGAGCCTTGCTATTTGACTTCAAGGGTCTCTGCCTCACCACTCCACCACACCCAGGACTAAGCTAGAATGGCGGTCTTCTTTAGCCCTTGTGATGTAACTCCCCTGCTCCCCAGTTCGTTTTTGTCTTTCACTCTGCATCCCTCAACCTTAGTCTCTACTGCGCTTGTGTTCTTACTACCCGTGCCTCCAGTCCTGGCTGGAAGGGGATGGAGTGACCGGAATGATCTTCCTGGCTCCCTGCAGGTCACCCCTCCCCTTCACACCCCACACGACTGCACAAGAGGCAGAAGGCTGGTGCCATGTCACATATGAGGAAACCGAGGCTCCAAGAGGTGAAGTCACTTGGCCAAGGTCACTCATCCAGGATTAAACCCAAATCTGGGCGATCTCAGAGCCCAGCTGTGACAGGTAGGGTACAGTTTCTGTGGCGGTTAGGGGAAGCAGGAAAAAAGCCCAGACTTTTTTTTTTAATTGGAGGATAATTGCTTTCCAGTGTTGTGTCGGTCTCTGCCGGACATCAACATGGGTCAGCCACAGGTGTACATCACCCTCCCTCTTGAACCACCCTCCCACCTTCCACCCCATCCCACCCTTCTAGGTTGTCACAGAGCACCGAAGCCCAGACTTTTTTACATCAGCAAATATGTGTTCTCTGATGTCCTGCTGTGTAGGACAATTCCATCTTCTTCTGGCCTCAGTCTATAAAATGAGAAGCATTGAGCCACTTACAAGAGCACATGTTCCACTGTCCAACTTTCTAGTTCAAATTCCAGCATCGCTGGCTGTGTGATCTTGGGCAAGTTACTTAAGCTCCCTGTGCCTCATTTATCTCATCTATAAAACAGAGGTGGGGATAGTTAGGTCTCTACCTCTTAAAGTGGCAAAGTTAGAGGAGACTAAAGTGTGAGAAGCATTTAGCCCAGAGCCTGGCACACGCAGGGCACTGAGGGAAATATTAGGTCTTCTCATGAACATGAAGGGTGGGCTGAGATCCTTTTCAGATGGGTCCTAAATACCCCCCATGCCTGGCACCTAAGAAGTATGGACCCGATTCCCTGCAGCCTGGGCACAGAAGCACAGCTGGGATTGGCGCGCTCACTGCTCCGGCGAGGGCACTGCGGGGAGGGGCAGATGACACCCTGAACACGAGCCTGGCCAGCGAGCCGGGAGGCGTCGCCTGGGCGTGAGGTAATGGGAGATGGGCTCGCAGCAAGTGCGGTGGCACGTGTCATCTCCTGAGTGGCAAGCAGGAGGGACTGGGTACACAGGGAGTCTCCATGGGGGGCAGCCTGGCCCCTTCTGGCTGCCCATCACAGTGTCCTTGTGCCCTCCCTCCAGCAGGGGGCCTGGCCTGGAGCTGAGCCAGAGACCCACCCCACCAGTCCTGAGCGAGCCAGCGCCTGGTGCAGGGAGGCTCCACCCCATTTCGCCATCCTGAGAGAGAAAGGGAAAGGAATCAAGTCAGGCTAGACGGGTGGAGTGAGCTGAGACTTTCTCGTCTGTCATGCTTGCAGGTGTCTGACTCCGAGCCAGACCCTTGAGGTTCAAGAGGTAAAAGGACCTGTCTCTGACCCACCAGGTGTTTGGGGCATGGAGGGGAGACACCTCAGAAAGTGCAGCAATGCTGTTGGTGGTGATTTGGAGGGAAGGGAATAGCAACCCATTCCAGTATTCTTGCCTGGAGAATTCCATGGACAGAGAAGCTTGGAGGGCTACAGTCCATGGGGTCGCAAGAGTCAGACACGACTGAGCGACTAACACACAAAGAGAGAAAGAAGCAACCAGTGGGAGGAGAGTCACAGAGGGCTTCTCAGAGGAAGTGACTCCTGAGCTGGATCATTATTACAGGGTGAGCAGTCTGCCAGGCAATCAGTCACAGACTGAGTGTGCCAGGCGGAGGCACGAAACAGTACCAAGCTTCCCAGTTGTCTACAAGTGCTAGCTGCAAATGACACAGGTAGGTGAGAGAAGGGTGATGAAGTTTTCAGGGGCCACAGAGACGTTGCTTACTGGAAGCTTCCTGTGACATACAGGCACCATCCCATTTCCTGTGCCCACTTTACAGATGAGGAATCTGAGGCTCAGGAAGGTACCGCAGTTTCTCCAAGACTAACTAATAGTAAGTAGGGCATCTTAGACTGGAGCTCAAATTCACCCGCTCTAAAGCTTAAGGTCTTAACTACCCTGCCCACCTCTTAAAATGTTGGGGACCCTCAAAAGCCATTTGGTAAGGAGCTGTGGGCA
This sequence comes from Dama dama, assembly GCF_033118175.1. Lineage (NCBI taxonomy): Eukaryota > Metazoa > Chordata > Mammalia > Artiodactyla > Cervidae > Dama > Dama dama. Next base: position 12,094,267 of record NC_083705.1, read on the forward strand.
TCTGCAGAGCCTTCAAGCAGGAGAATGAGGTGTTTACATTTGCAGTTAGCAGGGTCACCATGGGCTAGAGCAGAAAATGAACATGAACCATCCAGATGGTGTTAATTCAGAACATCAAGCCAGCCCAGTGTATGCCAACCCTGGTAAACGGGGATTCTAAGGAGGCAACATCTCCTTAAAGAACACTCAATCCCATCACCTACCTAAACCACACACTCACATCCAACGTCCATCCCCACATTCATTCACCACCTCCCTCCCAGCCTTAGAGACATTGTCTAACAAATCGGACACCCGAGAACAGTTTCAAGCAGTTTCCAATTGTTAGGTCTGGGCAATTGTGTTGTCTTAAGAGCTGAAGGAAAGTGAGTCAGTTCAGGAGTCTTGAGCTGAGTCTCAGTCTCAGTCTGAGAAGACGGACTTGTCCACTCCCTGCTGTCTGGCCCCTCCAGGCTCAATTTTGGTCTCTCCCAGGCTCCTCCAGCACCTGAACCTCCATCCCTCTGGGTTTGCCTGCCCCCCTCTCCAGCCAGGGCAGGTCTTGCTGATTCTGTGTCTAAAGCCTGCCACATGGCAGGTTCTCAGTGTCTGCTGAGCTAATTATTGAATGAATGACCTGAAGATCAGCTCAGACGGAAGGATGCCCAAGGTAGGACTGTGGACGCGGAGGCCGCCTGGGTTCAGAACGGAGGGACTTGCAGGCACGCTCAGTCGCTTCAGTCATGTCCAACTCTGCAACCCTCCCGACTGTAGCCCGCCAGGCTCCTCTGTCCATGGGATTCTCCAGGGGAGAATACTGGAGTGGCTTTCCATGCCCTCCTCCAGAGGGTCTTCCTGACCCAGGGATCGAAGCAGCTTCTCATGTCTCCTATATTGTCAGGCGGGTTCTTTACCACTAACGCCACCTGGGAAGCCCCATGGAGGGACACAGTGTCCCAGTTATAAGCCCTCTTTATTTCTGATCAGGGACTAGGATTGGCCGCGCCTACAGGTGATGGCGACATGCTGGGACAAGGTAGGCACCTCACTTCTTGGGTGCCTCCTTGCTCTTGGGGTGCTGGTTACTTGCATCCTTGATTCTCATCTGAGTGGGTCACAGAATATCAGCTGCCTTGCTGGTCTGAAGTAGGCACTTGCTAACCCAGGCGCTTGGTCCCTATCACAAGGGACCCATAATCTTGCCCTGCTCCATCTTGGGAGGAGGGGGGAGCAGAGAAGTAGACCCAGGGCTACTTATTCCTAGAAATGCTGGGGGTACTCAGTGCTTGAAGTGAAAAGAGTAAATTTTTCCATATTAGCTAGATGATGAGAATTAAAAATCTGTGAGCATCTCTGATGTGCCAAACACTTTAAGTACCTTGTTTCCAATCTTTACCCCAACCTTAAAATTGGATACCGACCTTCCCCCATCTTACAGATGAGAAAACTAAGGCTCCGAGCAGCAAAGTGGCAGGTCCTAGGCAACACGCTGAACTGATGGTCTAGCAGGGTTTGAACTAGGTTCCATCTGGCCTCCCAGTGCCACCAGGGACATGTCAGCTGGCTGGACCCTGACGCCTCGTGCTCCGTGCCCCCCCACCACAGGACGGGGGTTCCTGGCCTTCTCCACCCACTCAGGGCTCATGCTGCCCAGTCCTCGTTATGGCTGCCAAGTGCTGGGACCTGATTCGAATTTGGGGTTCTCTCCACTGCAGCCCAGCAAAGGTTTTTATTGGAATGCCCCTCAGATTTCCAGACTTTGAAGATGTTTCAACAATGCAGTAAAAGGCAGGTCTTTGCCACAACAAAAGGCAGAAATATCACCGAGGAGTAAACAGAATTCCTCGGCCTCTTCAGAGCATGTGTCAACATCTTTTCTTCTCCTTTCCCCCATTTTTCTTTTCTTTTCTGCAGATTCAAAGCCTGCCGGGGAGGGTGCCTTCCTGGCACTGATGGGGTGGGCCACAGGCTGCCCCAAGCTCAGTATCGCCGCCTCAGAACAGATGCTGGGGCTTTGGTAAACTGAGAAAGCGTAAACTGCTGTGAGATGCCTTCCTGACGACCACAATTACCCACATGGAAAAGCCATTCACAGTCCCAGCCCCCTCGCCCTGCCCCCTGGCACACACATGTGGCCTGCCGCGGCTCCAGAAACAGGCCTTCCCAGAATGAAAATGTATGTGACAAGTACAAAACGGCTTGATTTCAGCTGATGGCTGGAAATTAAATGGATTTGAAATGTACATGCTTAAAAACAATTTCGGCCGAAAGCATACCCATTTAATATTGCGTCTCTAAATGAGACCTCGCTCCCCAGGCAGGCTTGTAACGTGATGAAAACCAGCAGTCAGACCCCACCTGAGACCCCCACTCACCAAGGACACGATACCCAGGGGTAGGGTGTGTGTGTGAGTGTGTGTGAGCGTGTGAGCCCATGAGGACGTGTATGAGTGCACGGTGGCATAAGTCCATGTGTCAATGTGCGTGTGACCTTGTGTGTGTATGTGTGTGTGAAGGGATAGAATGGGGAGCAAGACACTGCCCTTACATATTTTTTAAAGTCAGCAAGTGTCATCTGAATACACATCTTGAGCCTGAACAAGGGAGAGGGCAGGAGAATGTTGACCATAGGAAAGGAGAGGTTGTGACCTCTCAGAGCTTACAGGCCATTTGAGACACTGCAACCAAGTCAAGGAAACAGAGCAAGTCAAGACCATTTTCAGGTGTTGAACTAGAAAGGGGAAGGGGAAATGAACTGATTAGCCATAGACTGAGCACTGGTGTGGAATCGTGAAGAATAGCTGAGCTCTGAAACAAGTGAGCTGGGTTCATCTCTACAAGTTCTTGACCGTGGGATCTAGAGCAGATCACTTATCCTGGGGCCTCAGTCTTCTTGCTGATAAAATGGTTCTAATAGAAGGTATTGTGTTCATGCCATGCATTCAAAAATAATGTTCACGTTATAATCATTTTCCCTGGATGGCACCGATGGAATCTTCCCCACCCAGGGATTGAACCTGTGCCCCCTGCATTTGGAGAACAGCGTCTTAACTGTGGGACCACCAGAAGTCCCATCTGCCCATTTTAATATTCCTAGTTTAAATTTATTTATTTTCATTGGAGAAAAATTGCTTTGCAATATTGTGTTGGTTTCTGTCATACATCACAATGAATCAGCCATAGGCACACATATGTCCCCTCCCTCTTGAACGCCACTTCCAACTCCCACCCCACCCTACCCCACGAGGTTGTCACAGAGCACCAGATTTGAGCTCCCTGAATCACACAGCAAATTTCCATTTCCATCTGCCCATTTTAGAGATGAGAAAACCAAGGCCTCCCAGCCGCGCAGTGACAGAGCAAGACTGGAACCCAGAGCCATCTGGCTTCACAGCCCACCCTGTCACTCCCCTGCTGAGGCTCTGACCTCCAGAAACACTGGTTTTAGAGACAGGAAAGCCAATTCAATGGGGCAGGAAGGAGAGGCATGGCAGAGGGGAAGAGCTTTCCCAGAGAAGAACATCATGGACCCAGACACCCAGAAGGACCTCTTTCTCAGAGTGAGGGAGGTGAATAGTTCTTCTCTGCAGAATCTGAGAAAGGTCCTGAGGTTTGAGTGGTAACCAAGACACAACGCTGGGCCCTATAAACTACCATTTCATCCTGACCATATCTTCTCCCTGACCAGGGATTGTTCAGTAGCATCTGTTGGCCCCTTCCCAAGAAGAGAGGCTCCAGATCACAGTTAGAAGCCATTACCTTTTCTCATGCTCACATCCATCAAAAATAGAATGGGTTCCCAGGGAGGGAAAGAGGCCCCCATCTACAGCTGGTCTGGGATATTGTTAGAGACCTGAATAGATCAGAGAACATGCAACTGTTCAGTACAATTAAGTGTGACATTGTATAACATCCAGATACTTGGCAAACAATTATTAAGCACTAACTGTATGCTAAGACCCTGTGCTGTGTACAGGGGATTCAGAATTAACATAACACAATCCTTGCCTTCAAGAAGCTCCTGTTCTAACTTAATTTTCTCTCTGCCCCTTAGCCCATTTCTGATTTTCCAGTTTGTTTTGGCAATGGACTATGGTTTATCATTATCAATTGATAAACAGGGACCTTGAATCTTTGGTCTTTGTGATTCTTTTTAAAAAGTCCTTCGAGCAAGGCATTTTAGGTTGCTTTAGATTGTCCTTACTAGCATGAAGCCTATTTTCTTTTCCAGCAGGCCTCCTCAGTGTCAGCACTAGTGACATTTGGGGTTTGGGGCTATACAATTCTTTGTTGGGGGTGGGGGGAGCTGTCCTGCATTAACAGCCTCCCTGGCCTCTACCCACTGGATGTCAGTAACATCCCTCTACCCAGTGATGACAACCAAAATGTCTCCTCAGTCGTGTCCAACTCTCCAGGCTCCTCTGTCCATGGGATTCTCCAGGCAAGAATACTGGAATGGGTGGCTATGCATTCTTCCAGGGGATCTTCCCAACCCAGGGATCAAACCCGAGTCTCTTATGTCTCCTGCACTGGCTTATCCACTAGCACCAATGTCTCCAGATATTGCCAAATGCCCCAGGGTACAAAATGGTTCTCAGTTGAGACCAACTGTTCTAAAGGATTCTCTCCAGGAATACAAGGACCAAAATAAGATCAATTAAGGAAAGTCAGGGTCCCTGCATCCCAAGAACTTTTAATCCTGTAGGGCCTACACAAAGTAATCACATGGAAAATAAAGCCTTACTAAGGACCTACTGTGCCCGAAGCATCCAGCAAAGGGGGCTACTGGGGAGGAGAGAGCCCTTGTTCAAGGTCAGATAGCCTGATCATCAAATCCCCTAGAAAAACCTTGGGGTTCCAATACCAGTCTCCTCATCAGTAAATGGTATTATTGTGAGAATTGGCAAGAAATAGAATTTGTACAAAGCACAAGGTAGGGACAAAATAGGTGTCCAGTTGATGTGACTCTCCTTTTTTTTTTCCTAACCCTGTCCCCACTTTTCCAGATCCTGGGGTCAGTTGCAGCAAATGCATTCAGCTAGCTCATCTCCCCTGTCCCCATCCATATCACTTGGCAAGGTAACATGGTGTCCCCTCGGGAAGCCTGGAGAACAGTTACCTCAGTATCTCCATGTTCGCACTTAGAGGGTCTGGAGTAAACCCATCACCTACCCAGGCTGCCTGTCTTTTATTCCACTCACACAGCATCCAAAAAGAGAAAAGATGGTTCCACAAGGCCAGGCTTCGAAAGCATAAAATTAATGCAGAAAACTCCTAAACTTTAGCTAGCGTGGTATCGGGCAAGTTTGGAGAGCTGTTTGCATTCATTTCAAACAGCTCTTGGAGGCGTTCTGGGAAACCTGTTGGGCAGTGATTTAAGGTTTCATTAGTCACTGGATGTACACGTATTGTAGAGCTCTGAGCACCAGGGTTCGTGAGCAGCTGAAAACCTGAGATCAAGTGCAGGGAGGATTCTGGCTGCCAAATTTCAGGGCAGGGGAAAAAAAAAAAAAAAAGAAATCTGGAATGTGTTTCTACTTACTGTCCATTCCAGTAAAATGAAACGGTCTCTCCTCCAAACATGTGTTACTGCTTAGGCCAGAAACTGTATATATTGGTCTAAATCCAGAATGGTCTATGTGACATATTACTCCATATGACAAAATTACTACAACCTGCATTCTCTGTAGAAACGCCTGTTGCAACAGTATAGGATGATAATTTGTTGTACAACAAAAGTACATAATAATTTCATGTCGATGTGGGCCAGGCCTTGGGATTTTCAAAGGAAAATTTCGGGTGCATATGGACCAGTGCTGAATAGGTACTCCTCCCCAAACCCCCACCTTCACCGCCCACCCCCAACACACACACACACACACACACACACACACACACACGGCTCATATGGTGTGTGATCAGGATGGGAGAAAGTGGGGCTTTATTTATAACACACCATATTCTACTTGAAAGTGACAAGAACACACACAATCAAAAACCTAAAAATAAAGCCAAATGGAAATCTGGTGTTCTCATGCGTGAGGCACCAGTGGCCAGAGCGGGTTCATCTACCAGCGCGGGAGGAGAAGAAAGCCAGGCGTGTTCATCTTTCAGCGCTGAGCTCTTTCGAACCCGTCCGAAGCGAAGCCACGTGAATTCCTCAAGACCCCCCAAACCACAGCCTCCTCTTTGGCCCTCGTCTGGGCTAAGGTTTCGTTACGAAGCCTGGGCCGCGTTCCAAGCCTCTCATCTGTCCCTCTAAGCGGCTCCGACAGATCCCTCCGCAGTACACGGATTCTCGTCGGGATAACGTCTTGGAGAGGAACAAGCTGGAATCTGATCCAGTCAGAGTGCGTTAGCAGGAAAGCATTTCTTTATGACACTTTTCACAAAGCAAAGATTGCAAGCCGGGGAGAAATATATGACTAGAAAAATTGAATGCAGAACATAAAACAGCTCAATTGCTAATACATTGTAGTGTGACACCGTTTTTCCTGCTGTGGAAACTTCGGTTATGGGATAACGTTAAAAGGTTCTTTTCTCTCCCCTCCCTCCGTCATTCCCGAAATTCTTTCCCTTTCTTCCTTCTTTCTCTTCCTCCCTTGCTCTTCTTCTCTTCTCTTTTTTCCCTTTCCTCCCATCTTCTTTCCCAGTGGATATATTTCCAAAGTTGTGGGTGGGGGAGGGGAGTTTTCTGGGGTGCTTTTGCAAAGTCCCCTTTTCTGAATGGTCCCCCCAGAGAAACGGGACACCCAAACACCACTGATTCCTCCCACATCACTTCTGAATTTCAAACCTGCTGTTCTCCCAGAAAATGAGCTGGTCTCTTCTCAACACTCTGAAAGTGTTCCTATAAAGAAAAAGATCCAGTAAAATCCCTTTATGTCTCAATTACATCAAAATCTGACTTAAAATGCGTCTGCTATCAAGGGCCATGGCTTAAGCTACTGTGGCTTAAGGAAAAAGCTTCTCTCTCCAGTCAGCCTGGAAAACTCGACCTGTCTCCTGGGTTGGGTGACCGTCGAAAAATCTATCTTCTTAGGGTTTTTTGGTTCAATAAAACCTGAAACATATTTTGCCTGGCATTTTTCCTCAGGATTTTTAAACCCGTGTGCACTTTATGGCAAATGAGATCCATATGGCCCTGATTCATTGATGCTTAAGCCATTAGGATGCTGTTTTGTAAGAACACTTTGATGTCCAAGGGCCATCGAGCTGTTCGGAGGGCTGTTTTCTTCTTCACAAACAGGAAGTTTTCCCTTCTCGAGGCATACACACAGTGAGAGGCCAGTTCCCCTAGAATGGGCGACAGTGAGCAGGAAGCGGTTCCGGCCTGTCAGGATCTGTTTGTCCCCGTGGCCACAGGACAGCCCCCAACCCTGCCTCGGGTGTGGGCTGGGAAGGGTCTTGTGTAAGGAGCCTCGGAGCCAGGAAGGGGCCTGGCCCTGGCGCCTGGGTCATTAATGCACTGCCCACACCCCTGGGACTCCCATCCATCTCCCAGTGTGGACTCAACATGCCTTGGCATGTTTATGGCTTTTATGGGACATCAAAATAACATGTGACAAGAACAAACAGCAAAACAGCATGGCTGGGGAGCAAAGAAGGGTGGCATTTGCCCTCCTTTCTCCTGGACTGCTGTGGGGAGGGGGACATGGGCTTGGTTCGGGGATGGGGAGGAGTCAAGAAAGGAAGTGTGGGGAAGTCTCGGGTGGCTCCAAGGCCATCTCCAGGGCACCTGAAGACTGCGTATTCGATGTGCTGATAGGGGCCTGGCCCGCAACTTGCTCGGTCCCGGTGGGCCCCACGACTCCCAGGGCAGGGAGAGCAAGCCAGGGCTTTTCCCATCAACAGGCAGGCCCGGGCTGGGGAGGCCGGCTCTGCCACCCGCCAACTTCACACTTCAGAGCCTCCGTGTGCCCCTCTGTCAGCAGTAATACCCAGCCCGAAGGGTTGTTAGGAGAAATCATGAAAATCACCCCAGGCATCACTCCCACCTCCGAAGGACGTTTGTCACCTGTTGGGTGTTTTAATGTCAGATTTGCACTTTCCTTTCTGCTCACTGCTCTCACTAGGGTGTTTCCTGGGTGGGAATCTCCTTCTCCCAAGAGGCCACATTCTCCTGGACCCCACACCAGTGTGGCCAGGGGACAGATGCATGACTCAGGCATAGCCAAGAGGATGCTTTCATCTGTGATGTTGAATCCTGAGCATATGACAAGAGGACAGCTGAAGGCCAACCCACTGCAGCAGCCATGGACCCGGAGACCATTTGTTTCCGTTGTGTGGTCCTGTCCAGTGATCCAGGGACACTCTTGGTTTCCACTCCCAGTCTAATCCTAGCTCTCTAGCTACCTATTAATTCTGGGAGAGCCCAAAGTCCTTCCAGTGAGGGTCCTTTTTGTTTAGAGGGGATTTTTATTGCTTGCAGCTAACACGCTTGTAAAGTGCAAACCCTGAAGCTCAGTCTTCACATTTATTCTGAGGTCTGCCCTGATGAGACTCCTCATGCATGCTAGTTTCCCATCTAAACTGATTCCTCCATCTCAGCCTCCTGCTCTTCCTGCTCCCTTGTCTCCCTTGCTCCCATCACCATTGTTTCACATCTTTAGCTTGTGGCCTCTCTTCCTCTCCTCCTCACGTGTAGAGGATCCTGCCTCTGTCTGTGTCTCACGCGGGACTAACTCCAGAGATGAACACAAGATCTCAACCTGGACAATCAGAGAACTGGCTTCCCCTGGACATGGTCATTGGTTGAGGAATGGCACATGACCTGGCTTGGTAACTGTGAGCAGATCTTATATGAAATTTGCTGGAACTCTTGGGAAAATGCAGCTTCCTTTCAGCTAGAGTTGCTAAACTGCTTGGCTGCAGACCTGGAGCTTCAAGGGGCAAAGATGAATATTGCAAGAGAAGAGACTACAAAAAGTGAAGCCAACACAAGCAAGCAGAGACAAGAGATAAAGACAATGTCTTGGTAACATTGTTTATGCCTGGATCCAGCCATGCCTGAAACTGTCAGAGCCCTGGATTTGCTGGATATTTAAGCCACTTGAAGTTGGGATTTGGTCAGTTACAGTGCAGACAAAACTGATTAACATACCATCTTACACCCCACAACTGTTCACTTGGAGCCCTCCTTATCAATTCCCTTGGTTCCTTTTTCTTCTATTGTTCCCACCTAGCAAAATCCTAATCCTAGATAAATCTGACTATTGGCCTTCCTGGTTCCAGCTCTGAGGCTACAGAGAGCTGCTGGGAAAGACCACTTCAGACACAATGGAGTCACTTCAACTTCATGATCTCCAGACTCAACCCAGATCTCAGTGATGCCTTAAAATACTGCTGGTGTCCCCTGGCAAACTCCCTCATTCCCAGACCAGTGCAACTGTCCCAGACATTCAACTCCTCTTCCAAATCTCACCTCAGCAGTTCCCTCCTGCCCTTAGCAAGTGATCTTGCCTGTGTTAATTAGTTCAATCATGGTGATCATCTCACAGTGTAGACATACATCAAAATGTTAAATTGCATATAGAGAATTTTTATTTTTCAATTTAGCATCTATAAAGTTAACAAAAAGACCACCGGCAACTTTCTGCCCTTCCTGTCCACACACCCACACATTAGCTTCACAAAATTGTACCTGTAGGCACACTTATCCTTTCCTTCCTGGCTCCTGTCTCAGCAAGACAAGTGGACTGTTTCTTGTCCAAATCTGACCCTTCATCCCTTGTCTCTCCTGGCTTTGGGATCAGACACACATGAGCTCAATCCCAACTCTGCTATAAAACTAGCCACACATGGCCATGGTCACCAACTTGCTGGGATCTGTGGCACTGCAGAGAACCACACAAGCACCCAGAATGACCATGCTTACAAAATTGCAATATGACTCTTCACCGTGATGTCACATCATTATTATATGACCTGTAGGTCATATAGCAATATGGTCCTGCTGATGTGGGAACAAGTTACACCTGTAGTTCAATTTTCTATAACTATACCACATATTTGTGTTGGAGTTTCTAGAGGGTGGAGCTGTGCATAGGGTGGGGGACAAGAGGCCTGAAAGACATAAGCTCCAGACTTCCACCACCTAGTTCGACTCCATGCTGGAGAGACAGAAAACCATCCCTACCCATTACTCAAGGACATCTCCTGAAAGGATGTTGGGAGAAACCTAAGAAGGCACACAGCCTGAACCCCCGAACCTTACATCACCTCGTGTCTTTCACTATGACCAGCCCCCTCTGGACTTACACCATAGGCAATGTTGTGTGTGTGTGTGTGTGAGTGTGTGTGTGTGTGTGTGCCAGAGCACTTATTTCACCAACTCCCAAATGCAGTATCTCAAGGAAGATTTCACATGTGTCTTGAGCAAGCCTTTCTGAGTTTGGTTGCCTTATCTGTAGGCTCAGGATGATGGCACCCTCCCCTCCAAGGGCTGTGGGCAAGATGGGAGGAGGGGACAGACTATACCCTGGAAAATCCATGGACAGAGGAGCCTGGTGGGCTACAGTCCATGGGGTGCAAAGAGTTGGACATGACTGAGCACACACAACCAGTCTCCTATAAGCCCGTTCTGGTTTCTCATCTTTTAAATCAAAATGAAGCAGAACTCTTCACTCAGCCCACACCCAGCTACCACACCATCGCCCTCTGCCCTCTGCCCTCTGCGAGTTCTTACCCTGGCCAGTTCTACTCCTGCATTTCCCTCGAGGCTCACTGCCACCTGGGTTCTGACTCGACTTCTCCTGTAAGGGCTCTCCTCTGGTTTCCCAAGGACCCATGGCAAGGCCTCTATTTGTATGTAGCCTGATGGCATAAATGTAAAAGAAGCTGTCAGAAGACAGGGATGCGTTGGAAGAAAAAAGCCCCAGTAAGTTAAAGGCTAGGGTCTGGTGAGCAAGATGCCCCGGGGGCAAAGCTCCCGGAAGCACTGTGCAATTCTGCACCCCAGACATCTCACTCTCTTAACCCCAGGCCGGGCCCTGCTTCTCAAAATAATCCAATTTTAGTTTACTTTTGATCCAAAAGGATACAAAATTCACACAAACAGTAAAAAATACTGTGTGGTCACTAACAGGAATGAAATGGATACAGAAAGATGCTGCTCCCTCCAACCATCTGTTGCCATAGAGATAGAGGTCCAGGGTTACTATACCCTCTAACGTTTCAGGAGAAGTTGGAAATGTAGATTTTTGTGTGAAAGCGCATGACTTTAAACATTGGCATTAGTGTGTGTGTCCCTAAAAACATATCATTAGGCTAGATTCAACCCTCATGTTGTGGGTCATAGACCTCTGGCTTGAGCTGGCTAAAGAGACGACATTCAGGGCCAGAAAGATGTAGATGATGTTGGGGGAGAAGAGAAAGGGAAGAGGTAAGGCCATAGAGAGCAAGGAAAGGGATATATCTGGGTCCAGGGAGAGTGAGAGGTCAATCCCCCACACCTCCAGTGGTAGCGCCCTAGGGATAGCAAGACCCTGGTATGTGGTATGACCCTACACTCTGAGGGCCCATTCTCTCTGAAGACTTCATTCCCACTAGACTTGTTAGGGGAAACATTGACCAAAACCGCCCGGCCTGGCCAGACAAGACAGTAGCCATTTGCTTGAGTTATCTTATGAAAGGAGGTCATGGTAAGGAATGCAGAACTAACAAGCTTCCACCAACCAGAAGAGTTCTAGAAAGGTCAAAAGGAGAGAGGAGACACCATGTATCCTATCAACCTCCCAGAATCCTCCTCACTGGAATCCATCTTGGTTGAGTGATGTGCGCTCCACCAGGAAGGACCCTGAGTCAGAGTGATTGACCAGAGGTAACCTGGAAACTAACCCCACCCCCATAAAACCCAAGACTGAGAGTCACATGGTAGAACAATCCTCCTGGGTGCCCTTACCCTCTTGCTCTCCACGCAGGAGCCCCTTCCCTATAAAGTCTCTGTCTTTGTCAGCACATGTGTCTTCTCAGACAATTCATCATTGAGTGTTAGACAAGAGCCCACTCTTGGGCCCTGGAAGAGGTCCCCCTTCCTGCAACAGATTGGAGGGGAACACACTGACCAAGGCAATGAGTATCTCCTTGGCAATAGCGTGAGCTGGGGTGACCAAGGAACCAAAATTTCTTCCTAATGTAACCCAGGGGTGGGGCAGTCCCTTTAATGACCAAAGCTGAGTTTCCTGCTAAAGCATCAGGATGGCACCTTTAGATCCCATTTAAAGCTGATTGGAAAAAAAAAGGAAACGCTTTGTTCTTGCCTATCTGATAGCCACCTCCTCTATGCTTTTAAATGCACTTTTCCATTTTTGTCTACATTTAGCCTTTTAGAAATTGTTTTAAAATATTTTTTCTAATTTAAGAACTGTCATTCCTTATGTCTGCTCTTCTCACCACTATATCCCCTTTGTCTACACAGCACCATCCAATAGAAATAGAATACAAGCCATGGGTGACATTCTATATTTCCTCCTTTTTAAAGAGTAAAGGGTAACAAAATTTATTTTAATAATATTTTATTCAGCCCAATATATCAAAAGAAATCATTTCACTGGGTAATCAACATAAAAAAGCTAAAGAGATATTTCATAGTCTCTTATTTATAAGTCTTCAAAGTCCATGATTTGCATTGTGTGTTCAGTACATGCATCTCTGTGTGGACTTGTGTTTGTTGTACTGTTCTTCAAACATTATTTGATGAAGAAACCATGTATATATCTGTCTATAGCACCTATTAATATTCCCTGACACTGAAATAAATTCTGCAGAAAATCCTTTAGAAAATGTTGATATAACTATATAATCATTAGTTTTTTAAAAAAAAAAAATGAATGGCCTCCCCAGCCATGTGTGAGAGTACAATTTGTGAAAGCTCTTTAAACACACTACCCCAAAAATATCCCTTTTCTCCATGGCCATCAAGGTGGAAATTCCATGGATAATTGCCTTTTGAGGGGTGAAGTCCTCTTCAGGCATTGCTTATGGAAATGAGGCTACCCTTGGGAGAGGTTTAATAACATTCATTCATTCAACAAACTTCATTCCCTGGCACTTGCCATCTACCACTACAAGGATTAAATCATGTGCTACTGCAGCTGCTGATTTTCAACACCCCCTGAATGGAGTTCAGGGTGGAGAGCAGAAATGAGACACTCTGTTTGGACAGTTGCGGGTAGGGGATTGGTAAGAACAGTTCTTCAGATAGTTAGATATTTTTAGGGGCCAATTCTATGAGCCCAGTTCTTGTATCTCCTCATATAGAAAAGCACTAAAATCCTTCATGGTGACGACTGCTTCTTGCAACTAGCAGAAGCCTTCAAAAGACTAATAGAAACCTTCTGTAAAAGATGTGTGCATGATTACATGTACTCTTTCTTCACCAAAATCACATACTGACCTTCCCCCTGCCTTTTTGGAGCAGTTTCTCAGAGCAATCTAAAATGCTGTCTCCCAGGCTGCAGTCCTCATTTTGCCCCAAATAAAACTTAACTTGCAGCTCTCACGTGCATTTTTCTTCATCAGAGAAGGCTGTCAGCTGATTGAATCAGGCTCAGCCAGCTTATCTAGAATAATCCCCTTTATTTAAAGCCAAATGATTATGGACTTTAATCACATCTATGAAATATATTCATAGCCTAGAATGAATAACTAGAGATTGTAGCCTAGCCAAGTTGACATATCAAAAGACCATAACAGGTATCAAACAAAAGCTCTGATTCAAAACTGGGAGGCAACTTAGAGAAACCAAAAGATACTCACCTTCAGAATCAAGCTGACCAATTCCCATTCTGCAACTTCTAGCTGAGTGATGTGAGTGTGGCAGAAACTATCAAGCTCTTTAGCAAAATGTTTCCTCTTCTACCTGGGCATGTAGCTAGACTACCTTTCCAAGCTTTCCTTGCAGTTAAATTTGGCCGTATGACTGAGTTCTAGCCAATGAAATATGAGAAAAAGTGGGTACCACTTCCTCACCTCATTCATAAACTCTCTCTGGCCCTTCTCCATGCTTCTTACTGGCTGGAATAGTGATGACCTCCAGGACAGATTTGAAATTTATATGTTGAAGATGGAAGCACCTCTATTATCCTGGATTTCTGATGACAGAAAAGACTGCCCCACTGGCTTTTTACATACCCAAGACTGTTAAGTGATCAAGAAACAACCGTCAGTGTTTAAGACCATATATGATCGGTATTGGGTCTATGTGTTATAGCAATAGTGTTATACACTCTGGACAAATTATTAATTTTTTTTGACACTCATTTTTCTCACCTCAACAAAAGATGGGAATATGTTATCATAAAGATGTATATTACTGCTAGAGTCTCTTTTAAGACAGAACTCCTGTTACACAATACAGAGATCCATTTCTCTCTCACACAAGCATAGGCAATTCAGGGCTGATTCAGGAGTTCATGGTTTTCCAGGAACCTAGATTCCTTCTCCCTTGTTGCTCTGCTACCCTCAAAGTATTGCTCTGTCCTGGCAGTCCCAGATGTCTCGCCTTCATGCTTGCATGCCAGCTAACGTGTAGAGGGAAAAGGACATCACCTTTCCTTTCAAGGGCAGGATATTGACATTGCACACATGTGCTCACATCCCACTGACCAGAATATGACCCTTCTTAGCCAAAGAAGAGTGGGCTGTGCTGCCTTTATTCTGGACAATGGTGTGCTCTGCTTAAAATCAGGGGTTCTGATCCTGTAAGAGAGACGGGAGAATGGACACAGTAGGAGACGTGAAGAGCTGCACAGATGTCAAACACTTAGCACAAGGTCTGATCAGCAGTAAGGACTCAACAGATGGCAACATAGTTATTCAACTAACCACTGAATTTCCTAGGCTTCCTTGCCCTTCCTCTCTAATCACAGAGACTCTGAGCCTCCTTCAGTGTGTATTTAGCTGAGACTTGACAGTGCTCTCAGGCTTTCACCAAACAAGTCCCGACACAGCAGGCTGGACAGACGCCTGCCCTGCCTCCTCCAAGCCTGTGGCCTGGGCCCTCATCAGCCAGGTCCCACAGATCTTCGTGACAGAGACATAGCCTCATCACTCGCTCCTCTGAGCCCAGATGTCAGCCACATGAAGTCTAATGACCTGCAGCTGGTCCTTGGGCATCTTTGGACTCCCAGAGACTCAAGCCTGGAAATGATAATAATTATAATAATAATTGCTACCATTTAGTGCTGGCCAGTGACCTGGGTGCCAGATTGGGGCCTTTACAAGTGCTCATTTGCACACAAACTGTGAATGGGGAGGCATGTTCTCCATTTTACAAGTGAGGCTCAAATAAGCTGACTTGCCTGAGTCCACACAGCTAATACATGGCTGAGGCAGAATTTGAACCCAGAGCATTCTTGCCACTTACCCCGTTCTCTAAGCATCAGTAGTGAAGGGCTTGCAGCAAACCCTGGGAGGCTTGTCACTTGCCTCCTCAGCATCCACAGCCATTTTCTCTCAGAACAGCTCTGGGTTCACTTGTGTGTGTGTGAGGAGAGAGGACCACATTCTCTCTACCCACAGAGACCATATCTGGGCATCTGGGCAGGTTCCCACCCCCACAGCCCCAGCGTGGAGGACCAGCCCAGGACTAAGCTCATGGGCGTGTGACCTGCCCCCGGGGCATGTGATTGCTTCAGGAGTGGGCTTCTGACCCAAGTGAGGGGCCTGTGACTGGGAAGGTAGCACTGAATCAGACAGTGTGGGAGGCTTGGCTTGGAGGCAGCCACTTGAGAGGCCCGCCTGCAATATGAAGGTGATGGACGTTGGAGAGCAGTTTCAAGGAGAGACAGGGAGGAGGCAGGGAAGAGACAGAACAGGGAGTTCTGGGTGTATGCCAGCTTCCTCTCTCTCTCTGAGCCTGCCTGAGTTGGAGTTACCTGGGCCCAAAGCCACACAGGCGGGAAGTGAAGCAGGTCTGGTGCTCGAGCCCACACATGAGGAGAAACATGGCAGCCACGCCACAGCCCACTGGGGGTGGATTCCCCTCTACCCTGTATCCCTCTCGCCACCGGCCCTGCCCTTTCACATTTCCTCAACTCCATCTGGAACCCCCAGGGCAGGCTTATTCATTTATGGCCATCATTAGTTAGTTAGGTCGCTCAGTCGTGTCCAACTCTTTGCGACCCCGTGGACTGTAGCCCAGCAGGCTCCTCCGTCCATGGGATTCTCCAGGCAAGAATACTGGCGTGGGTTGCCATTCCCTTCTCCGGGGGAACTTCCTGACCCAGGGATTGAACCCAGGTCTCTTGCATTACAGGCAGCTTCTTTACCATCTGAGTACTTAAGTATTTTCCCTATAAAATGCTGGAGGGGGCCATCCTAAGCTGCTGGGGGTGCGAGGGGAGGGGCTAGAAGGTACTCACTGCAGAGTTTCCAGCACATCAGTGTTTGCCATCCTTTCGCGGATGCTGGAGAGGAGAAGGCGAGTGAATGCAGAAAAGATTCCTGCCCTTGAGGCGCTAACAGTCTAGGGCCTCCAGGAAACCACTGTGCCTCCTTCTGAGAACAGTTCAGAAATTACCAAAAAATACTACTTTTGTCAGCCAACCCAAGTCTAGCTTCCTGCATTAGGGCTTTACAATGGAACCCTTCAGCATTAGCCAGTTATGGACTGATTAGATGCCTGTCAGGCATGTGCCAGGGTGTTCAACATGAGGGAGAATTATAAGGGACATTACCTTTCAATAAACTGTTTCATAATTGGGTGTATCATACAGGGTCTCAGGAGGAAACAGACTGTGCATTCAAAAGGGTATTAAAGGGACTTCCTGGTGGTCTGGTGGTTAAGACTCCACACTGCCAGTACACGGGTCATGGGTTCAATCCCTGGTCAGGGAGCTAAGTTCCCGTATGTGGGCGGTGCAGCAAGTTAAGAATTATTAAATGGTATTAGAACAGAGTTTAAATATATGGGAGCCCACAAAGGAAGTTGCTACCACTCCCAGGCCAAGGAGGCAGGGGAAGAAAGGCAGGTCGGCGGAACCCGGGGAAAACCTAGCTGTGGCTTTTCCCCAGGATGAGTCTGGCCAGAGCAATGCACCTCCTGCTTCTGTGTCTGTATGTAGCTCAGTCTCCCCCCCTGGGCTCTAGCTCACTCCAAGCTTGATAGCTGTCTCCATCTGCACCTCCCACAGGCAACACAGATTCAAACTGTGAAACCAGAACTCAGAATCTGCTCCATAGACAGAAGCAGCATGCATCAGGCAAAGCAGAGGGCCCCAAAATGTGAGGGGAAAATAGAAAGCATTTCAATAGATTGTTATTTCCAAAAAAGCACCTAAGTGTGCAAGATGTTTACACTCATGCCAGAATGACTATTTGGGGAAAAAACCATATTCTATGCATAGTGTGACCCTTACCTCACACCATACATAAAATACAACTCTTGTAAAAGTTTAAAAAAGTTTAACTTCTGGGGAAAAAAAAAAACAACAGGAGGAAATCTTTACAAACATGGGGTGCATAATGATTTTTTAGATGGGATAAAAGTTATGAGCCATAAACAAAAAAATTATAAATTGACTTTATCAAAATTTAAATCTTCTTCAAAAGACACAGTTAAGAAAATTCAAAGGCAAGCTACAGATAGGGAGCAGGCATTTTCTAAATAATTATCTGGCAAAGGGTTTGTATCCAGAATATAAAAGAACTCATATAAGCAGATAATGAGACAAATAATTCAATTTCTTTTAATGAGCAAAAGGTTTTGCTTCTCAAAAGAGGGTATATGAGTCTCCAATAAGCACAAATAAAGATGTTGGTCATCATGGAAATACAAATTTAAACCCAATGAGGTATCACTTCATATCTATTGAAGTGGCTAAAATAAAAACAAAAAAAAGTGTTACCCTACCAGCTGTTATTAAGGATGTGGAACAATGGAAACACTCATGCACCAATGATGGAAAGATAGAATGGTGCAACCACTTCAGAAAAGAGTTTGGCAGCTTCTTTAAAACATTAAATATACCATATTTAACTACATACCATACCATATAACTTTTAAAATGTTAAAACTTACCATATGATCAAGCCATTCCAAGACAACACAAATGTATGTTCTAAAAAGACTTGTACACAAATGTTTATGAGTCTTTTCATAATAGCCCCAAACTGAAAACAACCCAAATATCCATCAACACATGAGTGGATAAACAAATTGTGGTATATTCATACGACAGAGATACTTCCAGAAATAAACACTAGAGATAGGCAACATGATGAATCTGAGAGGTTTGATGCTGAATCAAAAAACCAGACACAAAAGAATATTTTCTGAACGATTCCACTTACGTGACTTTTAAAACAGGCCAACTCATTTGTAATAACAGATATCAGATCAGTGGTTGCCTGGGGTAGGGGGTGTAGGAGCTGAGTGAGTGGGGCACCACTCCCATCTGTAATGATGGGAGGATTCTGACTGGGGTTACACAAAGTATGTACACATCTGACAGACATCATTGAATTGTGCACTTAAAATATGTGCATTTATTGTATGTGAGTCACAACTCCATAAATCTGACTTCTGGGCAAAATGTCTAAGCAGTTATAGGAAAAATCAGAAGGCTGTTGGACTTCCTCAAAGGGGAGATGTTTTTGAGAAAGCTCTGTCATCTTTTCAGTGGTCAGGACCTTTTGTTCTCAATCAGGACCTGCTAGAAGTCATGACTTCCTTCCCAGCCCACAAGACTTCTTCCCCTTGGACAGACTCTGGGGGTGTATCCCTGACAACTTCCTCTGACTCTGTTCACCCATTCTGACATGTGTGTGTTTTTTTCACATCACAAAGCAATTTTCCACACTAGCTAGGTGTCCCAGTTCCTCTTTCTCCCTGATTGGAATGCAAATGTGATGAATGGAGCAACAGCTAGCCATCTAATGACCATGAAGAGATGTTAAGGATGAAAGCGGGTACTAAGAATAGCAGAGCTAAAAGATAAAGAAGAGTCTAGGATGTTGACAATATTGTGATACCAGTTAACTGTGAACTGCCCACTTCTGAATTCTTTCACAATAGAGAAAAATACCTATCTTGCTTAAACCAGTTATTCTGTGTCTCTCTCACAGAGAAAGCTGAAAGCAGTTCCTACCTGCTGTAGTATCCTAAATGACCTCTGGATAAAGTTTGGGATCCTTAACATGGCTAAGAAGGCTCTTCACACTCTAATCCTCTAAATTTCTATGCATGAATGTCAGTGGGCTCATCAAATTACATGCAAAATTGTGGAGGGAACTGTGTGCACACACATGTGTAATTTTCCCTAGAAAGAAGATCAACAGTTTTCATCAGATTCTCAAAGAGACCAGAGACACCTGCCCCACGCACCCTCAAATGTTTTCAACCTTATTTTAAACAGCTCCACTTAGTATATATAATCATCTTCTTTTAACATTAGGAAGCAGATTCTGAACATTCAAGCACCTTGTAAAGTGCTATACCCTGGGCAAATAAAGGCAGAAATAGTAATGAATGAGTCTGGAGAAAACGATGCCAGGAAAGAAGCAGAATGTTTCTCATGGGTGGAAGCCAGAGCAGAGTGTCTGCACTTGCACTCTGGGCCCGGGATGCGCAGGGCCTTTCCTGAGCCCTGCTAAGCCTCTCTGCCAGTATGGTTTTCATTACCGAGGGCAATCCTTTTAATGAGTTGTCTGCCTTCGGTTATGCTTGACTATAATGTTCTCCAGCTGATTTCTCAGTAATTGAGAGGCTCTGGCTTTTGAAGTCATCTCGTCAACCTGGTTTGTTGCTTTGTTCAATTTGGGGGTTACCCCTGAGAGACGCACAGCCCCCCTATCTCCAGGGTGCCTCAGAGCATGTGTTTGGAACCTCATTCGGTGGCCACAGCAGGCTTAACAAGCCCAGCTGATTTCGATAACCCCTTTCTTTGTTCAGATCCAGGAGAGAGTCAACACAACTTCTGAGCAACTGGCTTGCTAAATTATTTATTGAACCTCACGGACTCCCTTTGAAAGCATCTTCTCAGACTCTTGGGACAACATCATGAAGGATTTTGTATTGTGGACATTTTTCTTCCTATGTTTAGCTGCCCAGAATCTGAATCTCTCTCCTGTGTTTGGGGAAGTCCTTCTATGTGAATCTTAGTGAAATGCAGAGTCACCTCCTTCACTTTCCCAGCCTCTGTTGCAGGGAACACGACCAGGGCACTGCCAGCTGGTCTTCCACACTGTCAGATGGGACCTGGTGATGCCACGAAGATGGTCAGTGGAGAAACCACTGCAGGTGAAGCAGCCAGAGTAGCAGAAGCATCTCACTTCGGAGACTAGCCCCTGGTGGCCAGTGTGGGACAGTCAAGCGATCTGATACCAAGGCTCGGGGACTAGGGTTCTGTGGCTGCAGGGTGGCCCAGGTTCTGGTTGCCCATCCTCCCCTTCACGTTGTAGATGGGGCATGCTCCTTCCTCTAAGGAATGTGCAAAACAACAACATATACAATATATTGATTCACAGAACATCAGAACCAAGGAAAAGAAAAAAGTCCTGATGATAAGATGGTATAGGACAGTCTGAGACTGAGGCTTAGATACAGTTCTGAGCTTCCTGGTAGCCAAATCACAAAAGAATACAAGATTAGTTATTCACATATTTTCAGGAAGGGAGGAGGGCATACCCTTCCATTGTGTTTCATTAACATTGAATTCTAAAAGAAATTTACTTACAAAGCACCATTGAGTAATATATAAGATAAGTCTGCAGTGGTTTTTTGGTAATAAATAAATAAGTGAATTTCATATGGCTATGTATGAAATTAAAGCTCAATTCGAAGAATAAAATTCTAAGACAGGAATTCTGATGGGTATTGCTGATAGAAATGGACTTTTATATACTGCTAAGAAGGTCACACTGAACTGTGTCTTTTGGATCTCAGGCACAGTATTGTGGTTCTTAGTTGATTAAATGCTCAAAATCATTATTTCACTTTATATCAATGAGGACTTTTTCAGTAGCAAGTGATAGAATACCGAACTCAAAAGCATTTTATCCAAAGAGAGAAGTTTTGATTCGTGTTATTGAAAAGTCCTGGCTTCAGGCACAGCAAGGTCCAGGGGTTCAAATAAGGTTAAGTAAGGTTGGTTTCTTGACAACTCTCAACACTCTGTTGGCTTCATTCTCAGGATTCTTGTGGTGGCAAAACAGTTCCTGCGACTTTGAACTTTTTATCTGATCTGCTTCATGCCCAGAGCGAGAGAGAGCTCCCTCAGGCAGAGAACTTTGCCATCAGCCTCAGGAAAAAAGAAACCATTTTCTTTTCATCATCTCAGGTTTTGTCACGAGCATATCCTTGGGCCAATGATGATGGCAAGAGGAATGTGACACCTGCCTGGCTTCCGTCTCAATCCCATAACCTGACCACGTATCTTGAGAGCTACAGAAGTAGAGGAAATGGATTGTGAAGAGAGAAACAGCAGTGCTTCATAATACATGCTTTCTAAGTTCATGGACTTGCTTGGAAGAAAAGGGGCTCAACCTATGAAATGAGATTACTTTCAGAGGCCAAAGAGTTTACGAATTCCTGGCAGAATTTAATTCTTTTTTTAATGACCAAATTTATCATTATTAAATTATTGATAGAGAAGTCTCTAATCCATTTTCTAAATGGGAAAATTAATGCCACGGGAGGGTGACTTGACTAATGGTCACTCTTCCCATGCGGTAACAAAATCTTATATCTCCTACTGGTTTGAAGATACATATTTGGTGGGTTTTTTTTTATATTAGCATCTCTGAAATTGAACTGCATGAGAGTTATTAAGCAACACCCCCCCCCCCCCCCCCCCCGCCAAATACACTGGTTCTCTTTGCTCCAGGAATGAGGTAGCATGCACTTCTCCTGTTGCAAAGCCCTTTGAAGTTAGACATGCCCACGTAACTCACTCTGGCCAATAGTGGGGTCTCCAAGTAGAAGCCTTGATGAGCCAGTGAAGCTCACCATTTACCCCTGAACCTGCCAAAGGACGGTGGGAGCACATGACGAGATGGAGCCTCTGCTAGCTGGGATTCATGTCATGGGCTCAACAGTGTCTCCCCCAAAATCATATATTGAAGTACTAACCTCCAGTACCTCAGGATGGGACTGCATTTGGAAACAGTCTTTAAAGGGGCTATTATATTTAAATGAGGTCATTAAGTGGGCGCTCATCCAAAATGACTGATGTCTTTATGAAAGGAGATTAAGGCACAGACAGGCACAGAAAGAAAGACGGCATGAAGACGCAGGGAAAAGGTGGTGTCTACAAACCCAGGAGAGAGGCCTCGGAAGACACCAGCTCTGCCTTGATCTTGAAGCTGAGACTCCAGAACTCGTGAGGAAATAAATTTCTGTTGTTGAAGTCACCTGGTCTGTGGCGCTTTCTTATGACAGCCAGACCCCTGCTAGCCAAAGTGAGCAGAGCCCTCCTAGCTCCTGCATTTGACGTGTGTTGGGAGGAAATAAGCTTTGATTGTGAAAGCCACTTGAACTCTACAGTTGTTAAACAGCACAACCTTCTCTGAACCGAAAAGGATGCGTGCAAGTAACAAGCAGCCAGGGTACAGTTTAATAGGCAGCCCTTTTTCTTTCTTAGAGACAATACAATAATCACCTTGCAACTGATACCATTTTCTACTAATTGAAACCCAATATATTCAGCACTGGATAGTTGATAAAATATGTATATATCCATCACTCTTTTGCATGTCCAGTTACCCAGCTGTAGAAGAAATGATAATAGTGACAGCAATAATTATAATAGTTAACGCATTCAAGCACTTACCTTGGTCACAAGGTACATCAAGCTACAATGCTGAGCACTTTCCATACTATTTGTAATCCGCTCCAAAAACCTATGAGGTATTTTGTCATCCCCATTTAAAGCCTAGAAAGTTTAAAGAGATAAAATGAACACCCTATCCACCCCACCACCCCTCATCCCAGTAAATTAGAACCAAGGTTGGACTTCCCTGGCAGTCCAGTGGTTAGAACTCTGAGCTTCCAGGGCAGTGGGCACAGGTTTGACCCTGGTCTGCTCAGGGAACTAACAGCCTACATGCTGTGTGGCCAGAACAAACAACTCAAGTCAAGGTCACCCAGGGACTTGGCTTCATTCCAGAAGGCTGCCCATTGATAAAATTTCTTTTTATTAAGAAAACATCACTTATCTTTTTTTTTTTTTTTACAATACATAGTACAATTGATAGTAATATGACTTTTATTTTTCAGTTTAGTAATTTCAGCTTTCCAATGAAATCTAGGAAGCTTTCCTCCTTTGTCTGACTTAATACAACTTCAAGTATCTAGATATATGGAGTTAAATGCCACATATAAATAAGGTGGAATTTTTTCCACATCATATCCATAGCTCACGATATGCCATTTTTAAAATTCTGCCTGGAAAAACAACCGTTCTCTACAAACCGTGGGGATGATTTATTCGATTGTTGTTATTCATGGCTAGGAAAAACTTAGAATGCTCAAAATAAGCAAAAACATTTCAGCAGCTGCTGCAGATGTTCTACTCCCCAACACAAAGTTGGCCTCGAACAGCAGTGATCACGCAGAAATGCCAGCCTCACATTGAAGCCATTAGGACTTTAAAAGGAGCGTGTGCTAATGGGGATGTCCTCGTGAAAACTCTGATTACTGGGAGAGTGCCCAAGCTAATCTTTGACCCTGAAGTTAGCCCCAATCTTGATCTCTGGGGCCCCTTGAAGGCAAGATCACCCTTTCTCATGTAACTGGAGCTGCGTGGAGCAGGGAAGGATGAGGTGTTAAGAGAGTCCTAATGAGCCATGTTACAGATGTGTAAAACAGCTGGGGGGATGATGTCACTAGGCTCACCCTGCCACCTCTGCTACTTGCTGCTGTTATTAGAAACAGACGCTGGAGGAGGGCACCCAGAATATGCGCCCGTCCCTTGGCGACCACTCTCTGGTCCTAATTAGGTAGGCTGGGCCCCAGCTGCTGAGCATAAACCTCACCAGGTGACTCCAAACTGCCTAGCTTTATAATCCAGATGAGTTCTGCTCCAGCTTGCGTTAGAAAAGAGGTCATCTTCAGATTTATTGTATTTGTTACATGGTAAGCCTGACCCCTGGATGGGTGGAGAGAGAAATGAAATTCTCAGAGAAAGGATCTGAAAAGAGTACAATTCATCACAAACTCAGAAAGTGTTCAATTAAGAGTGTGATTCTTATAACATTGAACGTCTGGTGATGTCAGACTCTGTCATGGCTGTAAGTTTAAGATTTGTTTTCCAAAACAAACAGGAGGAATCATCCTGTCTTGTTGCTAACTCCAAACATACATTTTTCCGCTCATTAAGGCAGAATAGGAACCATTTAAATGCTCACTATGGGCCAAGGGGTTACATGGAGTGGCTCTTTTAGC
This sequence comes from Dama dama, assembly GCF_033118175.1. Classification (NCBI taxonomy): domain Eukaryota; kingdom Metazoa; phylum Chordata; class Mammalia; order Artiodactyla; family Cervidae; genus Dama; species Dama dama. The sequence continues at coordinate 12,118,631 of NC_083705.1, forward strand.
AACTTTAGGAGAGATGGCTGTGGAAAAAGTTGGGCTCAGATAGATGAAGTTGCTTATCCAAAGTCACACAGCCAGCAAGTGGTGTGGAATTTGAATCCAGGCCAGCCATTCTGGAGACCACGTTTCCGGCTTCCGCAACCACATTCATCACTCCCACGTTTATCCTAGGAGTGTTTCCTTGTTACACATTATCATACAACTGTTTCTCCTTTCCTCTTCCAATAATGCTAGAGTGCCTTGTGTTGTAATAACCCTCCTGTAAATAACAATATACCCTGGACAAAACAACTACTTGAAGGCAATGGAGAGTTATCAAAAGCAGACAGAAATAAGAGGGAAGTTGACTAGGTTCTTCTCCTGAGAATATATCTCAATTTACTCAGCCCAGAATGGCTGGAACTCAAGCAAAAAGCTTCAATTATACTGAATTGAAGAGTTAGAGGATGGAATTTGAGGCTGCAAGAGGGTAGGAAGCAAGAAAGAAATACTGGAAAGGAGGGAGCCACAAAACATGAAACTTCAAAACACTGCATGAAAGCTACCTCAAATTCTTATTGATTCCTGAACTGTGTGTGGCACAGGGTGGAAGGGGGTGGGGGCATTCTTCTGAGGGAACTGTTAGTCACTCAGTCATGCCAACTCTTTCTGCCCCCAGGGACTGTAGCCCGCCAGGTTCCTCTGTTCATGGAATTCTCCCGGCTAGAATACTGGAGTAGGTAGCCATTCCCTTCTTCAGGGGATCTTCCTGAACCCGGGATTGAACTCAGGTCTCCTGCACTGCAGACAGATTCTTTACCATCTGAGCTACCAGGAAGGCACCGGGGAAGTTCCAAGATTCTCAGCAAAAAGCAACAGCTAGGAAGTTGAAGAAATTGAGCAGTTTCAGTTGTTATTTATAGCAGAGGAGACTGAATTTTGATTTTAAACTGAACCAAATCATCTGCTTCCTGGAACAAGAATCAATACTCTTCAAAGAAAGATAACTGAATGCAGAGGCTCTACCGTGTATTATTCAAAATACAATAAAAATTTTAGACATGCAAAGAAACAAAAAAAGTGTGATTCATAGTCAAGAAAAAATAACAGTCAAGAGAAACTAACTCTGAGACTATCTAAACAATCGAATTAGCAGAAGAGCCCTCCTAAGCAGGTTTTATAAATATGTTCAAGGATTTTAAGGAAAACATTGTATTATTATAGAACAGCCAAGGAATTTCAGTTAAGAAAATGAAATTATACAAAAAGAAATAATACAATACACACAAAGGGACATATATACAAACGATGACTAACTTCTCATCAAAAACAATAACATTCAGAAGACAATTAAAAGGCAACGTTAAAGTGTTGAAAAAAGAAATTATTAACATAGGATTCTATATTAAGTAAAAGCATTCTTTGAAAATGAAGGTAAGGGCTTCGCTGGTGTTCCAGCCATTAAGAATCCACCTGCCAATGCAGGGGACACATGTTCAATCCCCAGTTCCACAAGATTCCACACGCTGAGGAGCAACTGCACCAGTGTGCCACAACTACTGAGCCTGTGCTCTACGCCTGCAAGCCGCAACTACTGAGCCCACACGACCTAGAGCTTGTGCTCTTCAACAAGAAAAGCCCCTGCGATGAGAAGCCCATGCTCTGCAACTAGAGAGCAGCCTCTACTTACTGCAACTAGAGAAAGTTTGCACACAGCAATGAAGACCCAGTGCAGCAATAAATACATAAATACACTTTTTTAAATGAAGGAAAAATAAAAATTTGGAGGGAGAGTATCAATAAAACTGTAGAGACATTCTTACCAATCAGTTTGAAATACAAAAATGCTAAATTTTTTTCAAGTTGAAAAGAAGTGGCATCAGATGGAAATCCAGAACTACTAGAGGGCTTGAAGAGCATCACAGATAATAAATATGTAAGGATAAAACATTATATTTTTCTTCTCTTAATTAAAAAATGTCAGTTTAAGGAAAAAATAATACACTGTAGGATTTATACATAGGTATAGGCAACATATATAATAATCACATGAAAGATGGGATAAATTAAACTATAATCTTGAAATAAAGTGAAAAATTGAACTGAAATACATTGTATGTAAAGTTGTACAATATTATATACTCTAAATTGTCTCTGATAAGTTAAGAATGCACATTGTGATCTCTGGAGCAACTGCTACAAAATACAAAGAGATGTGGCTAAAAATCCAATATGGGAAATAAAATGAGATACTAAAAAAGTATTTGACCAATGCAAGTAATACAGGAGAGGAAAAGCAGAAGAACGAAAACAGATGCAAAGAATACAGAAAAAAATAATCCAAACATATCGGTAATAAGATTAAATGTTAATAGACTAGAATCTTATTTTTAAAAAAGTTTCCCTAAAGGAAAGCCTGAAGCACAGATAGCTTCACCAATGAATGTTAAAAATTATTTAAGGAAAAGTAATATTGATTTTATACAAATGCCTGATTTTTAAAGTCTGCATAACCCTGACACCAAAATCTGACAAAGATACTAAAAGAAAAGAATTTTACAGAGCAATAGGTCTCATAAACATAAACACAAAAATACTAGCAAATTGAATTAAGCAATACATAAACAGACTATTAATAATAACTAACTGGAATCTATCCCAAGAATGCAAGGTTGGTTTAACATTCCAAAGGCAATAAAGTAATCAAGCATTACATTAAAAAATACAAAATTATATAGTTGATGAAAAAACATTTGCAAAATTTAACATCTTATTTGATGCAGTTGTAAAACTGCAGAATAAAACCAAAGTGTTGCATTAAAAAAAAATTAATACCCATTTTTGCAAAAATTCTTAGCAAACGAAGAATAGAGAAGAATTTTCTCAATCTGATGAAGGTCATCTATCTAAAAATGTATAGGTAACATCAAACTTAATGGCAAAATATTAAAGACTTAGCCCTTAAAATTAAAGATGTCAACTACAAATTGGCACTTACCAAGAACATTGCCAATGACTGAACAACAAAGGCATTTGCCATCTGCCTCTATGGAGATTGAACCCCATGCTGCTATAGCTGTTGACCTTCAACAATCCCTGAGGGAGTTCAGGGTGGAGTGAGGCACTCTGTGCTCCAGGGAATCTGGTGGGACAGGTTTTTAGATGGTTGGACTTTTTTAGGAACAGATTTTATGATCTCCATCCTTGCATCTCCTCATATGTAGAGAAGCACTACATCCCTTCATGGTGACATCAGACCTTCATGACTAACAGAAAACCTTTTGTAAATCGCGTGCTTCATGATATTGAATTCCCCTTTCACCAAAACCTTATATACTGACTTTCCCCCACTGACGCTTTGGAGCAGTCTCTCAGAGCTCTCTGAGATGCTGCCTCCTGGGCTACAGTCTTCATTTTGCCCCAAATAAAACTTAACTCACAATGCTCAAGTTGTACATCGTTTTTTTTTTTTTTTCCATTTATATTTATTGGAGGCTTTTATTTATTTATTTATTTTATATTTATTTCCATTTATATTTATATTTAGTTGGAGGCTAATTACTTTACAATATTGTAGTGGTTTTTGTCATACATTGACATGAATCAGCCATTGATTTACATGTATTCCTCATCCCGATCCCCCCTCCCACCTCCCTCTCCATCCCATCCCTCTGGGTCTTCCCAGTGCACCAGGCCCGAGCACTTGTCTCATGCATCCAACCTGGGCTGGTGATCTGTTTCACCCTTGATAGTATACTTGTTTCAATGCTGTTCTTTCTGAACATCCCACCCTCGCCTTCTCCCACAGAGTCTAAAAGTCTGTTCTGTACATCTGTGTCTATTTTTTTGTTTTGCATATAGGGTTATCATTACCATCTTTTTAAATTCCATATATATGTGTTAGTATACTGTAATGGTCTTTATCTTTCTGCCTTACTTCACTCTGTATAATGGGCTCCGGTTTCATCCATCTCATTAGAACTGATTCAAATGAATTCTTTTTAATGGCTGAGTAATATTCCATGGTGTATATGTACCACAGCTTCCTTATCCATTCGTCTGCTGATGGACATCTAGGTTGCTTCCATGTCCTGGCTATTAGAAACAGTGCTGCGATGAACATTGGGGTGCATGTGTCTCTTTCAGATCTGGTTTCCTTGGTGTGTATGCCCAGAAGTGGGATTGCTGGGTCATATGGCAGTTCTATTTCCAGTTTTTTAAGGAATCTCCACACTGTTCTCCATAGCGGCTGTACTAGTTTGCATTCCAACCAACAGTGTAAGAGGGTTCCCTTTTCCCACACCCTCTCCAGCATTTATTGCTTGTAGACTTTTGGATAGCAGCCATCCTGACTGGCGTGTAATGGTACCTCGTTGTGGTTTTGATTTGCATTTCTCTGATAATGAGAGATGTTGAGCATCTTTTCATGTGTTTGTTAGTCATCTGTATGTCTCCTTTGGAAAAATGTCTGTTTAGATCTTTGGCCCATTTTTTGATCGGGTCATTTATTTTTCTGGAATTGAGCTGCAGGAGTTGCTCGTATGTTTTTGAGATTAATCCTTTGTCTGTTGTTTCATTTGCTATTATTTTCTCCCATTCTGAAGGCTGTCTTTTCACCTTGCTTATTGTTTCCTTTGTTGTGCAAAAGCTTTTAAGTTTCATTAGGTCCCATTTGTTTATTTTTGCTTTTATTTCCAATATTCTGGGAGGTGGGTCATACAGGATCTTGCTATGATTTATGTCAGAGAGTGTTTTGCCTATGTTCTCCTCTAGGAGTTTTATAGTTTCTGGTCTTACATTTAGATCTTTAATCCATTTTGAGTTTATTTCTGTGTATGGTGTTAGAGAGTGTTCTAGTTTCATTCTTTTACAAGTGGTTGACCAGTTTTCCCAGCACCACTTGTTAAAGAGGTTGTCTTTTTTCCATTGTATATTCTTGCCTCCTTTGTCGAAGATAAGGTGTCTGTAGGTTCGTGGATTTATCTCTGGGCTTTCTATTCTGTTCCATTGATCTATATTTCTGTCTTTGTGCCAGTACCATACTGTCTTGATGACTATGGCTTTGTAGTAGAGCCTAAAGTCAGGCAGGTTGATTCCTCCAGATCCATTCTTCTTTCTCAAGATTGCTTTGGCTATTCAAGGATTTTGTATTTCCATACAAATTGTGAAATTATTTGTTCTAGTTCTGTGAAGAATACCATTGGTAGCTTGATAGGGATTGCATTGAATCTATAGATTGCTTTGGGTAATATACTCATTTTCACAATATTGATTCTTCCAGTCCGTGAACACGGTGTGTTTCTCCATCTGTTTGTGTCCTCTTTGATTTCTTTCATCAGTGTTTTATAGTTTTCTATGTATAGATCTTTTGCTTCTTTAGGTAGATATACTCCTAAGTATTTTATTCTTTTTGTTGCAATGGTGAATGGTATTGTTTCCTTAATTTCTCTTTCTGTTTTCTCATTGTTAGTGCATAGGAAAGCAAGGGATTTCTGTGTGTTAATTTTATATCCTGCAACTTTACTATATTCATTGATTAGCTCTAGTAATTTTCTGGTAGAGTCTTTAGGGTTTTCTATGTAGAGGATCATGTCATCTGCAAACAGCGAGAGTTTCACTTCTTCTTTTCCTATCTGGATTCCTTTTATTTCTTTTTCTGCTCTGATTGCTGTGGTCAAAACTTCGAAAACTATGTTGAATAGTAGTGGTGAAAGTGGGCACCCTTGTCTTGTTCCTGATTTCAGGGGAAATGCTTTCAATTTTTCACCATTGAGGGTGATGCTTGCTGTGGGTTTGTCATATATAGCTTTTATTACGTTGAGGTATGTTCCTTCTATTCCTGCTTTCTGGAGAGTTTTTAATCATAAATGGATGTTGAATTTTGTCAAAGGCTTTCTCTGCATCTATTGAGATAATCATATGGTTTTTATCTTTCAATTTGTTAATGTGGTGTATTACATTGATTGATTTGTGGATATTAAAGAATCCTTGCATTCCTGGGATAAAGCCCACTTGGTCATGATGTATGATCTTTTTAATATGTTGTTGGATTCTGTTGGCTAGAATTTTGTTAAGGATTTTTGCATCTATGTTCATCAGTGATATTGGCCTGTAGTTTTCTTTTTTTGTGGCATCTTTGTCTGGTTTTGGAATTAGGGTGATGGTGGCCTCATAGAATGAGTTTGGAAGTTTACCTTCTTCTGCAATTTTCTGGAAGAGTTTGAGTAAGATAGGTGTTAGCTCTTCTCTAAATTTTTGGTAGAATTCAGCTGTGAAGCCATCTGGTCCTGGGCTTTTGTTTGCCGGAAGATTTCTGATTACAGTTTTGATTTCCATGCTTGTGATGGGTCTGTTAAGAGTTTCTATTTCTTCCTGGTTCAGTTTTGGAAAGTTATACTTTTCTAGGAATTTGTCCATTTCTTCCAAGTTGTCCATTTTATTGGCATAGAGCTGCTGGTAGTAGTCTCTTATGATCCTTTGTATTTCAGTGTTGTCTGTTGTGATCTCTCCATTTTCATTTCTAATTTTGTTGATTTGGTTTTTCTCCCTTTGTTTCTTAATGAGTCTTGCTAACGGTTTGTCAATTTTGTTTATCTTTTCAAAAAACCAGCTCTTAGCTTTGTTGATTTTTGCTATGGTCTCTTTTGTTTCTTTTGCATTTATTTCTGCCCTAATTTTTAAGATTTCTTTCCTTATACTAACCCTGAGGTTCTTCATTTCTTCCTTCTCTAGTTGCTTTAGGTGTAGAGCTAGGTTATTTATTTGACTTTTTTCTTGTTTCTTGAGGTAAGCCTGTAATGCTATGAACCTTCCCCTTAGCACTGCTTTTACAGTGTCCCATAGGTTTTGGGTTGTTGTGCTTTCATTTTCATTCATTTCTATGCATATTTTGATTTCTTTTTTTATTTCTTCTATGATTTATTGGTTATTCAGAAGCATGTTATTTAGCCTCCATATGTTTGAATTTTTAATAGTTTTTTTTTTACTGCAATTGAGATCTAGTCTTACTGCATTGTGGTCAGAAAAGATGACTGGAATGATTTCAATTTTTTTGAGTTTACCAAGGCTAGATGTATGGCCCAGGATGTGACCTATTCTGGAGAAGTTTCTGTGAGCACTTGAGAAAAAGTGAAATTGATTGTTTTGGGGTGAAATGTCCTATAGATATCAATTAGGTCTAGCTGGTCCATTGTGTCATTTAAAGTTTGTGTTTCCTTGTTAATTTTCTGTTTAGTTGATCTATCCATAGGTGTGAGTGGGGTATTAAAGTCTCCCACTATTATTGTGTTATTGTTAATTTCCCCTTTCATACTTATTAGCATTTGCCTTACATATTGCAGTGCTCCTATGTTGGGTGCATATATATTTATAATTGTTATATCTTCTTCTTGGATTGATCCTTTGATCATTATGTAGTGTCCTTCTTTGTCTCTTTTCACAGCATTTATTTTAAAGTCTATTTTATCTGATATGAGTATTGCGACTCCTGCTTTCTTTTGGTCTCCATTTGTGTGAAATATTTTTTTCCAGCCCTTCACTTTCAGTCTGTATGTGTCCCTCATTTTGAGGTGGGTCTCTTGTAGACAGCATATATAGGGGTCTCGTTTTTGTATCCATTCAGCCAGTCTTTGTCTTTTGGTTGGGGCATTCAACCCATTTACACTTAAGGTAATTATTGATAGGTATGATCCCGTTGCCATTTACTTGTTGTTTTGGGTTTGCATTTATACAACCTTTCTGTGTTTCCTGTTAAGAGAAGATCCTTTAGCATTTGTTGAAGAGCTGGTTTGGTGGTGCTGAATTCTCTCGGCTTTTGCTTGTCTGTAAAGCTTTTGAATTCTCCTTCATATCTGAATGAGATCCTTGCTGGGTACAGTAATCTGGGTTGTAGGTTATTCTCTTTCATTACTTTAACTATGTCCTGCCATTCCCTTCTGGCCTGAAGAGTTTCTGTTGATAGATCAGCTGTTATCCTTATGGGAATCCTTTTGTGTGTTATTTGTTGCTTCTCCCTTGCTGCTTTTAATATTTGTTCTTTATGTTTGATCTTTGTTAATTTGATTAATATGTGTCTTGGGGTGTTTCGCCTTGGGTTTATCCTGTTTGGGACTCTCTGGGTTTCTTGGACTTGTGTAACTATTTCCTTCCCCATTTTAGGGAAGTTTTCAGCTATTATCTCCTCGAGTATTTTCTCATGGCCTTTCTTTTTGTCTTCTTCTGGGACTCCTATGATTCGAATGTTGGGGCGTTTCACATTGTTCCAGAGGTCCCGGAGGTTGTCCTCATTTCTTTTGATTCTTTTTTCTTTTTTCCTCTCTGCTTCATTTATTTCCACCATTTTCTCTTCTACCTCACTTATCCTATCTTCTGCCTCCGTTATTCTACTGTTGGTTCCCTCCAGAGTGTTTTTGATCTCATTTATTGCATTATTCATTTTTACTTGACTCTTTTTTATTTCTTCTAGGTCCTTGTTAAACATTTCTTGCATCTTCTCAATCTTTGTCTCCAGGCTATTTATCTGTAACTCCATTTTGTTTTCAAGATTTTGGATCATTTTTATTATCATTATTCTAAATTCTTTTCCAGGTAGATTCCCTAGCTCCTCGTCTTTTGTTTGGCTTGGTGGGCATTTTTCATGTTCCTTTACCTGTTGGGTATTTCTCTGCCTTTTCATCTTGTTTAGATTGCTGTGTTTGGAGTGGCCTTTCTGTATTCTGGTGGCCTGTGGTTCCTTTTTATTGTGGAGGTTTCTCCCAGTGGGTGGGGTTGGATGATTGGCTTGTCAAGGTTTCTTGGTTAGGGAAGCTTGCGTGGGTGTTCTGGTGCATGGAACTGAATTTCTTCTCTCTGGAGTGTAATGGAGTGTCCAGTAGTGAGTTTTGAGATGGGTCTATGTGTTTGGTGTGACTTTGGGCAGCCTGTATGTTGACGCTCAGGGCTATGTTCCTGCGTTGCTGGAGAATTTGCATGGTATGTCTTGCTCTGGAACTTATTGGCTCTTGGGTGGTGGTTGGTTTCAGTGTAGGTATGGAGGCTTTTGGATGATCTCTTATTACTTAATGTTCCCTGTAGTCAGGAGTTCTCTGGTGTTCTCAGGTTTTGGGCTTAAGTCTCCTGCCTCCGGCTTTCAGTCTTATTCTTCCAGTAGACTCAAGGCTTCTCCAACTATACAGCACTGATAATAAAACTTCTAGGTTAATGGCGAAAAGATTCTCCACAGTGAGGGACATCCAGGGAGGTTCACAGAGTTACACGAAGAAGAGGAGAGGGAGGAAGGAGATAGAGATGAGCAGGAGGAGATAAAGGGGGACTCAAGAGGAGAGAGACAGATCTACACAGTACTCTGTTCCCTAAGTGTTCTCCGCAGCCCAGAACACCCACAGAGATTCACAGAATTGGATTTAGAAGAGAAGGGGGAGGGAGGAAATAGAGGTGATCTGGGGGAGAAAAAGGTGAGTCAAAAGGGGGAAAGAGTAATCATCACACTCCTGAGTAAAAATGGATACTGAATATTGGATTCTTAAATGTCCAAAATTGATATCAAATACTGAAAAACAAAGATTAAAAATCTAGAGTAGAGGTTAGACTCTTAAAAATACAATATTAAAAACAAAAACAAAAAAATTAAGAAATATATATGAACTTCGCTTTAAAAATAGGGTCTTTTTTTTTTTTTTGCAAGGTTATAGTGAAATGAAAATGAAAATTAAGGAGTAATAGAGGAGTAGTAGAGGACTTTAAAAGAAAATAAAAGAAAAAAAGAAAAAAATTTTAATTAAAAATATAGTAAAAATATTAAATCACAGCAGGATCCTCTATGACCCACCTCCCAGAATATTGGAAATAAAAGCAAAACTAAACAAATGGGACCTAATGAAACTTAAAAGCTTTTGCACAACAAAGGAAACAATAAGCAAGGTGAAAAGGCAGCCTTTGGAATGGGAGAAAATAATAGCAAATGAAACAACAGACAAAGGATTAATCTCAAAGATATACAAGCAACTCCTACAGCTCAATTCCAGAAAAATAAATGACCCAATCAAAAAATGGGCCAAAGATCTAAACAGACATTTTTCCAAAGGAGACATACAGATGACTAACAAACACATGAAAAGATGCTCAACATCTCTCATTATCAGAGAAATGCAAATCAAAACCACAACGAGGTACCATTACACGCCAGTCAGGATGGCTGCTATCCAAAAGTCTACAAGCAATAAATGCTGGAGAGGGTGTGGGAAAAGGGAACCCTCTTACACTGTTGGTTGGAATGCAAACTAGTACAGCCGCTATGGAGAACAGTGTGGAGATTCCTTAAAAAACTGGAAATAGAACTGCCATATGACCCAGCAAGCCCACTTCTGGGCATACACACCAAGGAAACCAGATCTGAAAGAGACACATGCACCCCAATGTTCATCGCAGCACTGTTTCTAATAGCCAGGACATGGAAGCAACCTAGATGTCCATCAGCAGACGAATGGATAAGGAAGCTGTGGTACATATACACCATGGAATATTACTCAGCCATTAAAAAGAATTCATTTGAATCAGTTCTAATGAGATGGATGAAACCGGAGCCCATTATACAGAGTGAAGTAAGGCAGAAAGATAAAGACCATTACAGTATACTAACACATATATATGGAATTTAAAAAGATGGTAATGATAACCCTATATGCAAAACAGAAAAATAGACACAGATGTACAGAACAGACTTTTAGACTCTGTGGGAGAAGGCAAGGGTGGGATGTTTCGAGAGAACAGCATTAAAACATGTATATTATGTCTGGTGAAACAGATCACCAGCCCAGGTTGGATGCATGAGACAAGTGCTCGGGCCTGGTGCACTGGGAAGACCCAGAGGGATCGGGTAGAGAGGGAGGTGGGAGGGAGGATCGGGATGGGGAATACATGTAAATCAATGGCTGATTCATGTCAATGTATGACAAAAACCACTACAATATTGTAAAGTAATTAGCCTCCAACTAATAAAAATAAATGAAAAAAATAGTAAAAATATATGAGAATGAAAATGAAAATTAAGGAGTAATAGAGGAGCAATAGAATACTTTAAAAGTGATAAAAGAAAAAAAAGGAAAAAAAATTTTTAATTAAAAAATAGTAAAAATATATGAAAATGAAAATTAAGGAGTAATAGAGGAGTAATAGGGAATTTTAAAAGAAAATAAAAGAAAAAAATTTTTAAAAAGAAAAGAAAAAAGTTTTTTTAATTAAAATTTTTTAGAAAAGTAAAAATATATCTAGGAATTTCTCTGGAGCTGTTGCGGGCAGTGTGGGTTCGGTTCAGTTTCAGATAGCTCCTTGTTCCAGCTTACACTTCTCAATATCTATAGGCCCCTTCCGGTGCAGTCGGTGTTACCTGCTGCTGCTGCTGCTGCTAAGTCGCTTCAGTCGTGTCCGACTCTGTGCGACCCCGTAGACGGCAGCCCACCAGGCTCCCCCGTCCCTGGGATTCTCCAGGCAAGAACACTGGAGTGGGTTGCCATTTCCTTCTCCAATGCATGAAAGTGAAAAGTGAAAGTGAAGTCGCTCAGTAGTGTCTGACTCTTAGCGACTCCATGGACTGCAGCCTACCAGGCTCCTCCATCCATGGGATCCTCCAGGCAAGAGTGGTGGAGAGGGGTACCATTGCCTTCTCTGCAGTGTTACCTACAGGGATTTTGATCTGTTGCACCAGTCACTTCTGAAGCAGTTCCCTTTGTTTATTTGTCTTCTGTTTGCCTGTCTCTTCAGTGTCTAATTTCCGCCCTGACACAGGCGGGTGGAGGTGGTCTCTTGTTTAGGTTCGCTGGTTCAGTCTCGCTTGTTCAGTTGTGCTGCAGGGAGGGGAGGGGCACTGCAGACAGATATCACTGGCCTGTGTGGGGAGCACTCGCAGTGTTCCGGTAACATTAGGTTTGCCCCTGCTCACGGCGCGTGCTTTCCCCGTCTACACTGCTCGGGCTCCAGGCTGCTCTATAGGGGGTGGGCCCTACGTTGCGTGAGGTTCCAGTTTTCGGGTATTCCACAAAGACGCAGCCTCGGTTGGGCCTGCGTTTTGTGCCTTCCCTGGCCCGAGCAGCTCAGGCAGCCAGGAGCTTGATGGGCGCACTCTCCCCGGGTGCGGTGCGCCTTATCCCCTCCGCGGTCCCAGCCTCAGTTTCCAGGCGCGCTGGTCGGGTGCGCCTTGTGTCTGTTCTGGGGAGCTGGCCTCTAGCTGCGACCCTCCCGGCAGATGTCAACCAACCAGAATCTCAGGAAGTCTTTGGTTAGAAACTGGGAGCCTGTTTGCAGTTTGGTAGGGGTGCCGTCTCTGGGGCTGAGTTTGCCCCTTTCCCCTCCCCTCTGCCTCCTGCCGCCGGCAGGGGATGGGCCGGTCCGCCGCTGGCTAGCTCTTCTCTGGAATTGCTCAGTCTTTCTTTTGTTCTGTCAACGGCCGGCAGTGTGTTCGGTTAGCGCGCTTTTTGCCAGTTAATTTTCTCTCTCTCTTGCGCTATCCCACAGTTGAAGTTGCTATCTCACGTTTGCTCCCTCCGATTGCCCTCAGGGCATTCAGGCCTGGTTCTTACCCTGAGCAATGCCACCCGCTCCCCTCCGTTCAGTCGCCACTTGCTGGTGGCGGATGCGGGCGTCTGGGGTACTTTTCTGCTTGGAGTTGCTTTTAGGCATGTAATCTGTGGGTTTTATTTATTTTTCTTTCTAGTTAGATTGCCCTCCGAGATTTGAAAACTTCCCCCAGACCCGCCAGTGAGAGGGTTTCCTAGTGTTTGGAAACTGCCTCTATTACGACTCCCTTCCCGGGATGGGTCTCCATCCCTAGCTCTTTTGTCTCTCTTTTTATCTTTTATATTTTTTCCTACCTCCTTTCAAAGATGATGGGCTGCTTTTCTGGGCGCCTGATGTCCTCTGCTAGTGATCAGAAGTTGTTTTGTGCAGTTTGCTCAGCGTCCAAATGCTCTTTCGATGAATTTGTAGGGGAGAAAGTGGTCTCCCTGTCCTATTCCTCTGCCATCTTAGCTCCTCCCTGTACATCTTTTTTTAGTCGACAGAGACAAGGCAAGGAAGTTTTTGCCTTCAGCATTCATATCCAACTTATTATTGTAAGTCTTCACTTGGTCAATAAGGCAAGAAAAAAAAGTAATGGGAGATAAAAAGATGGGAAAGAAACAGAATAATCTGCACTCAAAGATGGCATAATTATTTCTGAGGAAAACCCTAAGGGATACATACAGTAATGATGAGAATTATAAGTGAAGTTAGAAAGGTCATATAATATATAGTCAGGGAAGCTTATGGTGACTGTCGGGTTTGTGGCCTCCTGAGGAGACAGTTTCGATCCAGGGCCAGAGATGAGGTTTGATCAGTCAGAGCTTTTGTGTAGCAGACTTTTATTAAAGTATAAAAGGGACAGAGAAAGCTTCTGCCACAGACATCAGAAGGGGGCAGAGAGTGCCTGCTCATTAGTTTGGGTGGGGCTCTGTGTACTTATTCAATTGGTTACTAACTACAGAAAGGTCTAACCAGATCCACTCCCACAGCATTCATCTTAGGATAACAGGATTAGTCAGAAGGCTCCTGTTAAGGAGAAACAGGTCCTCAAGCAAGATATTGTAATATAATTATTAATACAGAGCTTAAGAAAAAACACACCCTTAAGCAAGGTGGGTTCTGTTGTGTAATCATTAGATCTGGGCTTAAATAAGGTTAGTCTTAAAGACTGTTGTCATAACAACTCAGAGTTTAAGGGAAAAAAACTTAATTTGACTAATAGGAAGGAATGTAGGAAAAAGAAGTTCATCCCTTTCTCCTCCTGGGGTGCCCTGGACCCCTTTCTCCTCCCTGAGGACCCCGGACCCCTTATCAACCTACCTAAGAACTAACTCTCTCATTAGTATCCAAAAATCAATTGTATTTCTATATATAGGAAGGAAAGCTGTGATAAACCTAGAGAATATGTTAAAATGAAGAGACATTACTTTGCCAACAAAGGTCTGTATAGCTAAAGCTATGGTTTTTCCACTAGTCATGTACAGATGTGAGAGTTGGGCCATGAACAAGACTGAGCACTGAAGAACTGATGTTTTCTAAATGTGGCACTGGAGAAGACTCCTGAGAGTCCCTTGGGCTGCAAGGAGATCAAACCAGTGAATCCTAAAGGAAATCAGTTCTGAGTGTTAACTGAAAGAATTAATGGTGAAGCTGAAGCTCCAACAGTTTGGCCACCTGATGTGAAGAGCTGACTCATTGGAAAAGACCCTGATACTGGAAAAGATTGAAGGCAAAAGGAGAAAGTGGCAGTGGAGCATGAGATGGTTGGACAGCATCATCCACTCAATGGATATGAGTCTGAACAAACTCCGGGAGATAGGGAACGACAGGGAAGTCTGGTCTGCTACAATCCATGGGGTCACATAGAGTTGGACACGACTTAGCAACTGATAACAACAATATTGGAGAAAAATATTTGAAAATGAAATTTAGAGAATCCTCATACAATAATATCAAAAATAATTTAGTAATAAATTTAATAAAAGATGTATACAATCTTTACACTGAAACCTACAAAATGTTGCTAAGAGAAATATTAACCAAATAATGGAGTGATATACTATGATTATGGAATGGAAGACTCAGTATTATTAAAAGAGGTCAGTTCTTCCTCAACAGATCTACAGATTCATTGTAATTCCAGTCACAATCTCATCTGACTTTTTTCAGGCTGCATTAATTCATTTATTGTCAAGAGATTACCTCCAACCATAACAAGGCACAAAAATTTCACTGTAAATTTTTCACATTCTATGTAGAAATAATTTTAAACTTACAGAAAAGTTGCAAAACTGGAAACAATATATAGAACATTCATGTATGCTTTACCCACACTTAGTCCCATTTGCTTTATCACTTACTTTATCATGTGTTCCCTCTCATTCCCACTCCCAAGATATTTCCTTAAAAAACCATAGTTTAGTTACCAACTTCAGTACATTTTAAATTGATATGATAGTTTTATCTAATCCAATTTTTATCTAATTTAACATTGATACAAAATTTTATCCAATTCTGTCAATTTTGACTCAATAATGTGCTATGTAGAATTTGTTCTCTTTATTTTAGAATCTAATCTGGGATCAGATATTGAATTTAACTGTCATATCTTTTCAGCTTCCTTCGGGCTTCCCAGGTGGCACAGTGGTAAAGAATCCACCTGCCGATGCAGGAGACTCTGGTTTGATCCCCAGGTCAGGAATATCTCCTGGAGAAGGAAATGGCCACCCATTCTTGCCTGGAGAATTCCGTGCACAGAGAAGCCTGGCAGGCTACAGTAGTCCATGGGGTCACAGAGAGTCAGACATGACTGAGTACTGCTCACTGCACTGATTCAGTCTCCTTTAATTTGGAATAAATCCCCAACCTTCTGCCTTATACAGCACTGATATTTTTAAGGAATTTGGTTCCTTCTTTTCTAAAATAGACTTTCCCCCTGCAATCTCCTTATAGTTAGATTCAACTTTAGTATTCCAGGCTGTGATGCTGTGTCCTTCTCAGGTCACTGCTTCTGAAGGTAAACAACGTCCATCTACCCCTCAAAGTCGATGTGAATTTTGATCATACGAAGAAGGTATTCCCCAATTTCTCTATTGTATAGTTACTATTTTTCACTTTCAATTAATACTTATCTGTGGAAAGACATCATGCAAATTTACCATGCCTCATCAAAATCCTCTCCTGGACTTAGCATCTGTTGAGTAAGTATGCTTGCCTGAATCATTTTTGCCATGATGGTTGCAGAATAATTTTTTAACTCTAGCATTCCTCATATTAATCAATCAGTCAACAGTTTTCTGCTGCAAGTCAGAGTTCTCCTTTCTTACCTATTTATTTATTATCACTATGACATAATGAATCACTGTTTTTCCATGTCTTATGGTTAATTGTTGCCCTTAATTATCTTGCTACTCAGATTGTCCCTTATTTGACCAGCAAGAGCCCCTTCAAGCTGGCTACAATGCTTTGTGACTTGTCCCATCATTTTGCTTTCCAGCATAACAGAATATTTCAGGCTTATCTTGTATTCACTCTACTTCAACCATGAAATCAGCCATTTCTCTGAGGATCCCTGGTTCCTTTTAGGAAATCAAGATCTGGACACAAGGTGTGTTCATTGCTCCAGCAGAATATTTTACAGAAATCAACAGGGTGGTTCTAAAAATTCATGTGAAACTTCAAAGGGCATGAAAAAACCAAATATTGAAAGAAAAGAACAAAACTGAAGGACTTAATACTACCTGACTTCAAGACTTACTATATGTAGTAATACATACAATAATCATTAGGCTATAGGAATGGCAAAAAGATGATTCAATGGAAGAGAACCAAAGTTCAGAAACAGAACTACACATGTACAATCAATAGGTTTTCTTTCTTCAAAAAAAAAAAAAAAAAAAGCAACAAAGCAATTGGGAAATAGTTTTTGATAAATGATGCTAAAACAACTAGATGTCCAAATTTTACAAAACAAAAACAAACAAACCCCATAACACCTACCTTCCACCATATGTAAAAACTAATTTAAGATGAATTACATACCTACACATAAAAGTTAAATCTATAAAGTCTCTAGATGAAAAAAGTAGAATATCTTCCTGAACCTGGGGAAAGCAAAAATTACTTAGAGCTCAGAAAGCAAAAACAGTAAAAGAAAACGTTGACAAATTAGAGTCCATCAAAATTAACACTTCTGCTTATCAGAAGACACCATCACAGCATGTGAATTAGCAAGTGACAGACTAGGAGAAAACATTTGCAAAACATGTATCTGACAAAGGATTTGTACCCAGAATATGTAACACACTCCCACAACCCCAAAACAAAAATATCTAAATTACTTGGTTGTCAAAAGCTTTGAACAAACATTTCACAAAGAACATGCTAATGACCCTTGAGAATACAGCAAAGTCCTCAACATCATTTGTCATCAGATAAATGAAAATTAAAACTACAATGAGATACCTCTACATAGCCACTAACTAGGATAGCTAAACACCAGCAATTTTAAATGTTGGGTAAGATGTGAAGCGATAGAAATTCTCATACATTATTATTGGAAATATGAAATAGTACAATCACTTCAGAAAACCATCTGGCTATTTCCTATAAAGTTAATTATCAGTGAATTGTAATCAATAAAGTTGTTTACCAACCCCCACAAAAAATATTAAAAAGATTCAATATACACCTACCCTACAATCCCTGGTGGTTCAGATGGTAAAGAATCTGCCAGCAATGCAAGAGACCCAGGTTTGATCCCTGGGTCAGAAAGATCCTCTGAAGAAGGGAATGGCTATCCACTCCAGTATTCTTGCCTGGAGAATTCCATGGACAGAGGGGCCTGGTGGGCTACAGTCCATGGGGTCACACAGAGTCGGACATGACTGAGTGACAACACTTCCTTCCTTAACTCCTCCATCACTTACCTTATCATTTTAATTTTTACCCCTTTGTAATTTTTACCCCAGCAATTTTACTTTTAGGTATTTATCCAAAAGGAATGAAAACACATGTTCACAAAAGCACATTTACAGGAGCCCTCAAAGCAGTATTCCTTATAGCTTTAAACTGGAAACAACCCAAATGCCCATCAGGAGGACAAGGAGTAAACAAACTGAGCTATATTCACAAAGTGGAGTACTGCTTAGCAAAGAGAAGGAACAAAAGAACCCAGACACAAAATAACACATACTGTATAATTCCATTTCTGTGAAAATCTAGGATAGGCAAAATCTACAACACGAACCTACAAAGAAAAAAAAAAATCAGAAAAATTCTTGAAGAAATAGATATACATATACTTCCAATGTTGATGGGTCTATACTCATATAGTTTACATAACCATCACTCTCTCTGCTATATTTGTAAAGACACTGATCAAGACCTTTTAAGTAAACAGTAGCAGAAAATTCAAACTAGAATGGGCTGAAATAATAGGGAATATATGTAAATAAACAGTCCAGGATCAGACTGGGTTCACACATGGCTTGATTCAGTATCTCAGACTCTGGAATCTATTCTATGCCTCAGTATTCCACTCTGCTCTTTGGGGCCTGCAGGTTCCCTCCACAGATGAGTGGATAAAGATGTGGTATGTATATACACAGTGGAATACATCTGCAGCAACATGGATGAACCTAGAGAGTTTCATACTAAGTGAAGTAAGTCAGAAACTAAACAAATACTATATGATATCACTTATATGTAGAGTCTAAAATATGACACACATGAGTTTATCTATGAAACAGAAACAGACTCACAGACAAGAGAACAGCCTTGTGACTACCAAGGGGGAAAGGAGCGGGAGTTTGGGATTACAGATGCAAACTATCACACACAGAATGGATAAACAACAAGGTTCTACTATGCAGCACAGGCAACCGCAGTCAACATCCTACAATAAACCATAATGGAAAAGAATATGAAAAAGAATGTACATATAAGGTATAACTGAGTCACTTCTCTGTATGCTAGAAATTAGCACAACATTGTAAATCAAGTATACTTCAATAAAATAAATTTAAAAAAATAAAAGTGAAGATTAAAGACAAAAGGAAAAGGTAGAGCCTCTGTCACCTTTCCTTGATTCTAGGCTGAGTCTGTGACTTGCTTTGGACAAGAGAATGCAGCAGAAGCCACGGTATACAGCTCTCAGACTCGGGCTCTAAGGCTGCGAGTGCAACCAACTCCTTCTTGCTTGCTTCCTGGCTTCTCCATGAGAACAGGACTGGGCTGGCCTGTTGGAGAATGAGGCACACAGAACAGAGCCCAGCCAACCCATTTGTGCCTGGTGAGGTCTAAACATGTGAGAAAGCCCATTCAAGATTCACAAAGCCACCCAGCTACCCAAAGCTGACCACAGATGCACACGTGAGTCCTGCCAAGCTCAGCTCAGCTCAGCTCAGACCAGCCAAACCACCCAGCAACCCACTGACTAGCACACAACAGCAAATGTTTATTGTTACTCAGCACTGAGGTGTCAATGATTGTTATGCAGCATTACTATGGTAATAGATAACTGATACACTCTCCCAAAGAACAGCAGAGATTCCCAGAGATGGCAACCATGAAGGATGGTGCTAAATTTGTAGAGTCATGGAGATGGGATCGGAAGTAGTGCCAAAATCTTGGTGCAAGCCAACGTTGTGGAGAGACAGAAACCACAAGAAGGCGGAAAGGCTGGTCTGTTGCCTCTCAGAGAGAAACAGATGCCAGGCGGCACCACAAAGGGAGAAACGGGAAGAGGAGTTGCCAGACCACTTTCCAGTTCCCAAAGGCCGGCTGCACTCTGCACTTTCTTTCCATGAGAATCCCTTTTATTAATCACCCTTTCATCTGAGCTATTTTAAATGGATTTCTCTTCCTTACAGCCAGCCTTTTCCACTGCAAAGTAGATAAGTCTCAATGGTCACAATCCCACTGAAAACTAATATACATTCGTTCACATATATACGTGGGACCAAACTTTGCCCGGAGCTTGGCTAATGACCAGAAATATCAGGATATAATCGTAGGATTTATACCTATTCCCATGATTCAAAATCACTGGGGCTTCCAGATGGGCACCCTCTTCATTCTGCCCTACTTCATCTTCACCAAGCCACATGGAGAGTTTGCCATCTGCTCCTCCAGACCCCTTAATCTCCAGATGTGTACAGTTAAGGCAGCCCCTTAAGCCTGAACCAAAAGCCATGACTCCTGAGAAATCTAAGATTCTGTCCTAAAGCATGACCATGCCCAAGAAATAGTGTAGAACCTTCCAAATCTGTGATAGCAGAGTGGTTGGTCAGTTCAGCAACGAAACACGAATTCTGCATCCAGTTGCTGGACGCACATGTTCTGTTTGAGTCTGAATTTCTGCACTTCCATTAGCAGAGGACCACGTGATGTCGTTTCTTTTCCCTTCATTCCCAACTACAGATTCACCCACATGGCTGTTCTTCTCATCATTAAGAAAGTACAGTCTTGACAGCAGTAGGGTGGCTGGGTGGGGGGAGTCAGCACGTCAGGTCTCTCCAATCCCAAACTTCTTGAATCTGAAAAACCCCAAACTTTCCCCCGAGGAAGCTGCATGAAACTAAATGGATTCCTTAAACACAGCTCAAACTTCTTTTAAATATCCCAGCAAACTCACAATAGAGAAGGAACAGATATTTACAGAATTACAGCTTCCATGGATTTCTTCCTCCCTCACATCTTAAAATGCATCTCGGCAGCAAAGTTCCCTCAGAACTTTCTGACAGTCGAGGAATGAAAGGAGAGTGTGGTGGTATCCTTTTCTGACTCAAGGTAAGGGTTAAAGCCTTTTCTCCCTCTCTCTGCGGGTGCCCCCTCTGGGGTAAGTGAACTCAGCTTTTCCGTGTTTAGACCAAACGCCTCAAATTTCTTCCTGGCAGGTGTTCATGGGTGTGAGCAAATTAGATTTTGAAAGTATTTTTGCCACGAGTCTCAGGCCCGCAATATAGGTTGTGTGTTGGAAGGCCGGGGCCAGCCAGTACCACCTCTCTGAGACACTGGAAATCGGGGCTGATAGAAAGGAAAGTTAATAAATTATGGAGTCCAGGGTCAGGAAAACCTGAGTTTGAATTCACGGGCTGCGTCTCCCCAGCCGTGCGACCGTGGGCATGTCACTGCCGCTCCCTGAAGCGCCCCATCCTCCCCTGGACAGCAGGTGTCCCCACACTTTCCTCACTGCGGCGTTCAGGAATCCGACAAGACGTCACGTGTAAACCGTCTGGCCCGTGCTTAGAGTTTACTAAACAGTTATGTATTAGTCAGGGTTCTTGATTACAAGCTGTGTGGTAATCAAATGGAATTTATTGGAAGGCTATCAGGGGCTCAGAGAATTGGCAGAGAGTAGTGATGAAGTCTGGAACGCGGCCAGAAACCAGGAGATTGCTGGAGGCTTAAGCAACAGGGCCTTGGTAAGGTCATGGGAAGAGACGGCCGGCACGCCGCCGCGGCCGCTGGTTGGGGTGCCCCCAGCCCTGCCTCCCCGCTCTGCACCACTCACTTAAGGTGCCGGGCCTGAGAGAACACCTGGGTGCCCCCACCTGGATCCCACGCCCACCCCCTGGGTGCAGCTGGAGCGGAGGGAGCGAGAACCGTGGAGGCGGTGGGGGCAACCGCACCCCCCAACCACGACAACACACGAGGGCAGGAGGGCGAGCCTCTCTGGGGAAATGAGGGGCTATTAGAGGGCAGGCTGGCTGCCGAAGAGCCCCAAGCCCACAAATGCTCGCTGCAGGTGCGACTATTTAAACCCAGGAGAGAAGACAGAAGCTTCTCCACGTGACCAGGGGCAGAAGTCATGTGGCATGGAGGGAGGGTGTAGGCTTGGGTTTCCCACCAACTCCCTCTGCAGGGGTCACAGTGACCTGAGGAAGCTGAGAGGTACGCAAGCCTCCCTTGATCTCGTCTGTGACCTTGAGCAAACAACTTCACCTGTCTGAGCGTCTACTCTGAGCAGGAAAAAGCCATGAGAGTCCAAGGAGACAGTCCACCCGGAACGAGAGCAGGCACACGTGGCAAACCCGGTAAGAGCCAGCGTGGTGATGCCAGTGCCTTCTGCACAGGCCTCCCGGCCCCAGAGCAGAGAAGCAGCGGGGCACGCTCACTGCCTCTGTGATACGGGTACGTTGCTGATGTGGGCTGGGGACAGGGCACAGTCACCCACTGAGGCTGCCAAGTCCAGCCTCCTGTGGAGCCTCCAACAATAACACACGGATATTAATGACTCCAGGAGCCTGGGCTGTGCATTTCTTTCCTAACATAAAGATGCCTTCGCACCTAAAGCAACACTCAGTTCTGTCCTCAGAGGTTTTCCAGGGACATTGAGCAACTTACCTATTTTGCAGCCCAGAGCTTCCTATCCCACCCACCCGTGACTCTGCTGAAATGTCAGAGAAACCCCGGCCCAGCTCCGTGTAACCTGAGAGTTGCCCAGGGCAGCCACCCTACGGAAAGAGAATCTGGTTCAGTGAAAACATTCGAGACAGAGCAGACATACACATCTCTCTTTTTCTTTCTTCTGGAAGATGATTTTCCACAGTTAGCCACAAGATCCATTTTCTAAATGAGAAAATAATGGCTTGTATGTCGCCACTGGGAGCCAAAGCATTTATCATTGATGAATTCGGCAGCGTTTATTAAGTACCTATTCTATATGGAGCGCTCCATTACATGCCTTTAAGAGATGGCTGGGGAAGGCATGACAAACACAGGATGTGCTCTGCCGCTCACTTTCTCCTGGTTTCCAGGTTTCCCACCCTCGTTCTTTGCTTCCAAAATAACACAGTGATGACTTTGTCACATCCTTGCTGGAAATCCTTTATGACTTTCAGAAACCGCTTTGCACAATTTGCAGTCTTTCAGGACCTGACTCCTGCCTGCTTCTCCAGCTTTTCTGCCTTCCCTGTCCCTCACGACTTCTACCTGCATCTACTTATTCACTGATTTCCCATCCGTTCATTCCCCAGGTACTTACTGGGCAGTCGCTCCAAATCTGATACTCTGTCAGCTGCTAGGGATGCAGCTGGGGGAGACAAAAAAAATGAGATCCTTCTCTTGGGAAGCTCACCTTCTAGTGCAGTGTAGATGCCAGCAAGAGAAAGAAAGAAGTAGGAGGGTTGCAGACTGTGCAAAGTGCCACACACGCAATTCCCTGGTTGTCCAGTGGTTAGAACTCTGTGCTTTCACTGCCGAGGGCCCAGGTTCACTCCCTGGTTGGGGAGCTAAGATCGCACGAGATGCACAGCTCAGCGGAAAAAAAGAAAGAAGTATCGAACAATCAAACACACACACAAAATAACACAAGAGGGTGGTGTGATAGAAAGTGACAGGGGAAGGACCGGGCGCATTTAGATCCTGTGGTCAGCAAGGCAGCCATATGTGAGTGGAGAACCAGCCCATACAAAACATGTGCAGTTCCGTGGTTGTCCAACATGTGGTCCCTCCCCTGCGCATGTGCTCATGCATGCATGAGCTCTGCCTCCTCCAAGATGCCCTCTTCACCCCACCTCCCCAGTTCCTCTTCTGTCCGTAGGCTGACTCAGTATCATCTCTACAGGGAAGCCAAGGACCAGCCTGAGCACCCCTTCTCTCTGCTCCCCAGATGCTCTGAGCTTCTCTCCAGCTTAACTCCGCTCTGCTGCGACACACCTACTCCACCCCGCTGACGCCCAGCATCCGGGGAGCATGGCCCAGCAGTCACCCCTGCCTCTTGGGGAGAACCAGGGAGGGAGGAAAAAGCTGGAGGGGACTGAGGGGGGGACCCAGATGGGGTCTGAGCTTGGTGAACATCAACCATTTTTCCAGCATTTTTTGTTTGATTAAATCCCAAAGGACATTTTTTTTTCTCCAACTCCCTTTTCCTTTAACTTTTAAGCCATATGGTTCTGATTCATTTATACTTAACTAATTACAACATTGGTTTTGTAAGAGCTATTTGATGTCCGTGAGTCTTCTGAGCCCTTTCATACAATTTTCTAACCCTTTTTACTGTGAAACCCAAAGTGGTCTTTCGCCAGCAGTAAACAGCGTCCAGTGCCAGAAGGTTACGGTTTGGTCTTGGTTTGGTCACAGGGACCAGGCCTTGTGGTTACAAGACCTCGGAATTTGGCAAAATGTGTTTTTCGACTCCCAGTGAAATTCTAAAAAGGTTTCTCAGTGAAATAATGAGAAGAGAACACATAAATAAGAAAAGCAGCTCTTAAAAAGCAAGGCCTTTCCCTTCAGAGAAGCCCTCCTGTGGTCACGGCTTCCTTCAGCCTTGCCCTAGAACAGCGGCCAGGAGCTGGATTGCTCAAGAAAGTCTGGAGGCATTTGCCATTTGCGATCCTGCCCTGCCTCTTAGGATCTTAGAAAGTGGCATTTGTGTAAACAGGTAGGGTTTTTATGGGGATGCCAGTGTTCTAGCCAACTTGGCAGCCAAGCCACTCTATTTTTGTTATAGGAGATGAAAGGAACTAAAACCAGCTGAGGGCCCACTGGATGCCAGTGCTCCACCATGCCAAGGGCCGACAAAGAGGAAAAAATGCAGCCCTTGCTTGCAAGGAGTTTTGCATCCAAAGCTGCAATAATGTGTGAGGGCAATTACTATTGGTTGACCTCTTATAATACACCAGGCACTATCTTGAGTGTTTCCAGAACATTGTGTGTGTGTGTATGTGTGAGTCGCTCAGTTGTGTCCAACTCTTTGTGACCCCATGGACTGTAGCCCACCAGGCTCCTCTGTCCATGGGATTTCCCAGGCAAAAATACTGGAGTGGGTTGCCATGCCCTTCTCCAGGGGATCTTCCTGACCCAGTGATCAAACCTGGGTCTCCCGTATTGCAAGCGGATTCTTTACCACCTGAGCCACCAGGAAAGCCCTCCAGAACATTATTTCAATTGATACTTGGGATAACTTGGGAGGCTGGGGCTTTTCATATCTCCTACCAGCACACGAGGAGAGTCAGTCTCTGTGAGTGTAAGTGACACAGCTGGTAAGCAGTAGAATTGGTATTGGAACCCAAGTCAGTCTAACCCCAAAGACCATAGTTCGTGAATTACAGAAAGATGTTTATAGGGAGGCCCATGGATTCTGAGAAGGTGCATGCTGGAAATCGGGCCAAAGGCCATCTGTAAAAAGCAAAGCATGAGGCATGGCTGGGGGAGGTGGCCTGATGGAAAGACATGACCTAATGCTGCTGAAGGCCTACCAGCTGCCCAGGCCCAACAGCCTCAGGGCCCCAATCAGTCCTATCTATATACCCTCATTTTCTATAGGAAGAAACTGAGGCTTGCCATACGGCAAGAGAAGAGAAACGCTAGAATTTGGACCCCGTTCTGTTTGGCTCCAAGGTGCTCTCCATCACCAGCTCATCCTTCCAGATGTGGTGAGCTTTCTCTCCCACCAGGTTGATGATCAAATCACCATCATCTGCATTCAGCTAAAATCTATGTAAAGTGGAACGGCCCAGGAGAAATCTAAATAAGACCTGTGCAAGACAACTGAAATCAATGTTAAACAGGGAAAGGAGCTCGGCCCTGAGAGAGGGATGAAATCATGGAAACCGGATTTGGAATGATTAACAATGGAAAAGATGCATGAAATGCAATCACTCCACATGGTACGTGTGCAAAGTTCTCAACAAAAGAATGAGGAGGGAGCAGACATGAGCCAAATTTGGATGCAAGCTAAGTGAATAGAAAAGTAAAACTGTAAGACCAAATGTGTCTAGGTTGGTCAAAAGAGAAAGGACTTTCTGGGTGAGTGACAATTTGTGGTTTCTTTTAGAAAGGAAAACCTTTACAGAAGTCTGCCAAGGCCCAGCCATTTTCAAGTAGGTTTATCTCGTTTCACACATTTTCTCAGTTAATCTTTATAGGCTCCTTCAAAAATTCACCTGATTCTCATCTACATTTTACAGAGGAGAAAAATACAAGCTCAGAGACCTAATGGCTTTCCCAAGGTCACAGGCCTTGAAAGCATAAACAGGATCATGTCATTGTGCAGCATAAAAGCCTCTGGCTTCCTCCCATGGTTCCTAAAGAAAGCATAAACATGGCACCAGGCCCTATAAAAATCGGGCCCCTGTGAGTTTCCCTTGTGGCTCAGCTGGTAAAGAGTCTGCCTGCAATGCAGGAGACCTGGGTTCCATCCCTGGGTTGGAAAGATCCCCTGGAGAAGGGAAAGGCTACCCACGCCAGTATTCTGGCCTGGAGAACTCCATGGACTGGACTGTATAGTCCATGGATTTGCAAAGAGTTGGACACGACTGAGCGACCTTCACTGACATCTCTGATGTATCTAAAACACCCTCCTCCCTCACTCTGAACAGTCCAGGTCCAAGCTCATTTTTAGTTTCTTGACTACACTGCTTTATTTTCCATTTGGGACCTTTAGATATGTTCTTTCAATGCCCGCAAGAATGTTCTTCCTCTACCTCTTGATCTGTCTGGACGCCTGGGTTGTTTAAGCTTCATCTCAAGTGACTTTTCCTCCAAGGAGCTTTTCCTTGACTGCACAGTCCATGGAGGGTCCTCCCACTGCTCTCTTGCACAGAGGCCCATCTTTCATCACAGACTGTGTGACCAGTTTTATGCTGGGGAGTTTGTCTTTTCCAGGCGTTCCACAGAAGTCCCAGGATCATTAGATGACTTCTGCACTTGGCCTTGAACTTTAGTCCAGTGGAAGGAATGCTCTGATTGGTCAAGACCAGATCAAATGATCTCCCCTGACACACAGATGTGGAAGGGAGGATGAGGGAAAGGAGCAGAGTCAGTCTCCCTAGACACATGGACTAAGAGTTGAGGTAGTTCCCCCAAAGGAAAACAGGGGGTGCCACTAAAAGTGTGGGTGCTGAAGAGGCAGAAACTCCAGATGCCCTCCTGTGAGAGTCTAACCCACTCGAGGCAGGGGCTGCTTGAGGAGAAGACCCCTGTTCTCCTCCTCCTCAGGAGTATAATCTGATTATAAAAGGAAACTTGTAGCAACTGAACCTGCACAAAAGATTTTCCTAGGCTTGGTCCTTGGGATCCCAGCTTCCTGACCCCAGGGTGTATTTATATGAGGAAGAAGGACTCAACCTTGGGAAGCATCTGAAACAACTGAAGGGGTAGGGTGACTTCTAAACAAGACAGATCCTGCTGGAGTTCTGATCTTCACTCCATCACATGTCTTCTGCATGATCCTGGGCAAATCCTCTCTGAGCCTCAGGCTCCTAAGGAGTAGATATATGTCAGTAAAAATACCCACTTTGCAGGTTTACTCTGAGAATTCAATCAATTTACATAGTAGAGGACTCCAGGTAGTGACGAGTACAACATAACACTCAGGAGACAAAGATGCTGGTGATGCTGGTGATGCTGGAGAAGAAGACAATGACAGAGGAGAAAGTGGAAATCATGATGATACTGGGGCTAGACTCCAATCTTCAGATTCATGGAAAGGACCTTTGAAAGTCATCTGAGTCATTTAACTCCTATAGGTCTCTTATACAAAACCCTAAGAGATAGGATTTGATTTTGACCAGGTTGGGGAAACTGAGGTTCAGAAGGAAGAAGACCTTGCCCAAGAAGCTCTTGGGCAGAGATGGGCATGAAACCCAACTCAGTTAACCTGGGTTTCTCTACCAAGAGCCTGCTACCACCCAGTAGTCTGAGGGATTCTTTCATTCTAGCAAAGTGTAAGCAGTACCTCCACACAAGCACACCCATGAATTTGTGAGTTTACATACGTGCACTGGAGGAGGGGCCGCTGCATTATGGGACCTTCATCTCTTTTTCTTTGGGCTTTTTTCTACCTTCTGTGAGCACCAGACAAAAGATTCTATTTAAAAAGAAAACACACACAAATTGTAAAAACCACCCATATTTCAAAAGCAATTTCACATCTGCACTGAAATTCCTCTACTTACAAACATTCACAGATAAGAACAAAGCCATGCAGTAAAGAAAAAGTAGGCCAACTCTGCCTGCTCCCCACAGATGGTGTGAAGCAGTCATGCGCATCCATTTTAGTCTTGGCCATCGCGTTATTCATTAGTGTTGGCTCATGAGCTGTTTAAAGAAGTGTCTTCTTACCATGAAAAGAAGAAAGTCAAAGTAAAAACATCTTTGGATATATTTTTGAAGAGCTGAAAAGAACCAAGTAGAGCTAGAGTCAATGCCAGCGTATCACTGGTTCTTTTGTAAACCTCAATTTTACACAGACACATACACTGCAGAGACTTATATATAATGTCTCTTTGGACTGAGAAAGAAGTCGAACTAGACACCACCTTTTGGACACGTGTTTGTACCTGGCTGCTTTCTGAATTTCTATCAGCAGCAATACCACTGAGCATCACCTTATTTTAACAAGACAATTAATGGTATTGTCCAGAGATAACCAAGCTTAATACTCACTATGGCAGACACTGTTACCTATGTAGCAGTCATTCCCCACCACTTCCTTCCTTCCTAGTGAAGTCTCTCCCTAACAACAGAAGTTGGAAATGGCAGATATTTTCTTAGATTCTCTTGCACATATAGTTCTGACCAATGAAATGTAAGAAGAACTCTCTAAGGAACACCTTGATAATAAGAAACAGATGTAGGAGGAGAGGCCTTGTGCTTCCTGCTTTGGATATTACCCCATGAAGATGTGAAGCCTGGAGCAGCCATTTTGGAACCATGAAGTCACAAAGACCCTAATGCTGGGAAAGACTGAAGGCAAAAGCAGAAGGGGGCAGCAGAGAATGAGATGGTTAGATAGCATCACTGACTCAATGGACATGAATTTGAGCAAATTCAGGGAGATAGTGGAGGACAGAGGAGCCTGGTGTGCTGCAGTCCACGGGGTCACAAATAGTGAGACAAAACTCAGTGACTGAACAACAACAAAAGACAAAAATTAACAGGCTAAAGATGGCAGAGCTGAAGGATAGAAAGATGCTGGCTTCTTGATGACAAAGTTGAACTGTAAACCAAGATCCTGGGATGTTGGTGCCTGAGCTGGAGTAGATCTCCCATCTGCAGGCTTGCTGCTGTACCCTGCTGCCTCCACAAGCCAAAACTAATGTTAATTGAACATTTACTAAGTACCAGACGTTCTTCTGAAGCACTTCACATGTGTTACGTTGAAATCTCACAGCAATCCTATGAGATAGATCCTAACTAACCCCATTCTCCAGAAGAGGAAATTGAGGCTTAGAGGTTTTAAGCATCTTGTCTAAAACCACACAGCCAGTGTGTGACTGAGCCAGGATTTAAACTCCAGAGCTCAAACCTGTAACCACTTTGCTTTACTGTCTCATCCTCCTATTCCTTCTCTCCACTCTAACCTCTAAGTAGACTGACAAATCATCTAGATGTTTTTGGTAGGTACACCCGAACTGTTCCCTGACTTGCTATTGCCCACGTAATGCCTTGTATATGCTTGGAAGCCCAGATGCTTGAGCTACTAACTACCTGAGAAATCCAAGAAGTCTTCCAGGAAGAGTTTGAATTTGCCAAACAAATGGAACGAAGAGGGACTGTATACTAGTCTGAGTTCATAGTTACAAGAACAGATTATGACTTCCGCTCTTTTAAACAGGAAAAGAATTCATGAAGAGGTTGCTAGGAGCTTACAGAACTACTGGGAGGAATGGAGAACCACACTCCAAGCCACAGGGCCAAAAGGTTTGCCGTAAATCATGTCACCATACGGGTCTAATGAAGACCTCACAATCATTGCCCCCGCCCAGCACCACAGCTCCACCACCAGGCTGGAGACGGTTCTGCAGGTCCCTTCTGCTCTGGGGAGTGGCCCCTGATCTCAAGGCCAGGTCAAGTGCATCTGACTGGCAGAGCCCGTGTCACATGCCATGACCTAGCTGCAAGGGAGGCTGGGAAAGGAGCTGTTGGCATTCTCAGCTCCTATTCTGGAAAAGGGCCTCTGCAGCCACCAAGACTCAGAGGAAGGGCATTCAGCAGCTGGATGGCCAAAGACACTGTCAAGTTGTTTTGTGTCCACAGCAGGGGGGCATTTAAGGCAAAGGGAACAGATCTTTCAAAGGCACAGAAAGCATGTGCCTGTCTTGGCTCAGAACAATGAGATGGACGCTGTGCTCCTTAGAGTATATATTTAGTGCTGAATTATGCCTCCAGAGTTGCTCTTTGGACAGCTTGCCTTTGCATGTCAGTGTCTTCTGTCTGCAAGGGCAGACTTTGTTCTTGACGGATCTCAGAAGGCCTGGAGGGGTGCCAAGCATTCCAGAAAGATTCAACTGCTCTAAGAGGAAAAAGGAGGTAACAGTAGTAGGACACAACCACAGTGCAGGATCCTTTTGTCCAAGGCTCAGCTCCCAGGAGAGGCAATTCACAAAGGATCCTGGCACATAAAACTGCCCTTTCAGAAGACAGCAGAGCCCTGCAATTCTTCTTAAAGGGCCAGCTGCTGCCTGCCGAGTCCTTTCACCCCAAAACCTTCTCCACCTGCTGAGAGCTCAGAGGGGTGGGGGTAATGTCTTCTCTAGGTCTTTCTCCCTCTCCTAGCCAATGACAACCTAGGATAGGCTTCACCCTTCAAATAGGAACTAGAAATCCTGCTCCAGGCTCTGGTCCCAATAAAGTCACAATGAATGAGTGTCAGACAGTAGCAAGAGCGTAGCCGGAATCAGAGTTCCCTGTTGGAAAGGCACGAGGCTTCTCTGGCCAGAGCGGCGACCCATCCTGTCTGCACTCACTCTCCTGCCTTCGAGAGCAGCAGCTGTGGGAACCTATCCTCAGAGATGTTGAGGGGACATATTCCAGACAGGCCAGGGAAAGCAGAAGTGATGGAAGGATCCTGACCTCCCTTATTCCCATTCAGCCAAAGTGACCCCTCGTCCAGACCCCCTTTCTTCACTCCCAGATTGGAAATCTGCGTGGCAGCCCCAGCCTGACACCTACAGTCACTCTCTGCCCCTCCCTCTTTCAAATCCAAACAGCAGCTCCAGGATACCTCCCAGACACATCACCTCTCTCCAGAACAAACCCAAATGTTCCCTTAATGGGACCCTGGTCCCTAGTCTTACCCTCTCTAAAGTATTGCCCCAGGGTGATGGACAACATTTCTTGAGGTCCTAGTAAAATGCTCTTGCACAGGAAAGTACCCCTTTGTTCACCTTAAGGCTGCAGTTCTCCGTCTAATGCAGCTCTCACCCCCTCAGTTGACATTCGGCAAAGTCTGAAGACTTTTCCAGTTGTCACAACATGGGCCAGGGGGATGTTACTGGCATCTAGTAAGGAGATACCAGAGATACTGCTAAGCACCTACTAAGATACTGCTAAGCATCCTGCAATGCACCGAACAGCCCCCACAATGGAGGATTATCCAACACGCCAAATGCCAAGGGGGTCCAGGTTGAGAAACTCTACGTTAAGGTGAAGCTGCCCAACCCAGCTTCTGACGGCCCCTCTAAGCCTCCCATGGTCCACCACAAAGGCTTGCCCACCACAGCTTCATTCACCTTGACCTCCATCCCTGAATGCCCTGTCTGTGTTCTTGTATATGATTTCAGGAGCACAGATGCCCCAGCCCCCAGCTCCCCTACCTCACTTCCTGAGGACCGGGCTCCCTGCAGGCCTTAGAGTGCCTTGGCAATCCTCCCAGCAGAACCAGGGAGACACAAGTTCCAGTAACCCTCTCACCATTCAGACGGTTTCTCTTTCCCAAGAGACTGGAGAGGAGCCTTCACTGGTGCCAAGAGGGAGAGATGGGCAAGCGCCCCTCCCAGGAATCACTCTGCTTTGGAGGAAAAAACATGCTAAATAGCAACAAGGCTTCAGTCACACCTCCTGCCCCAGGGCCCAGTGTCACACTTCTTGCCAGGAAGGTTAGCCAAGGTTGGGGCCCACATGGCTGTATTTCAGTTCAGTGGAGGGAACTGGGACAAAGATGGCCTGAGCCATTGTCTGGTTCAACATGCTCCTGGCCACTGCTCCCCTTCAGGCTGAGTACCCCAGCCAAGTGGCCGACCCCTGGCCAGACCTTTCTGCCTCTGTGCCTGTGCTCACACTGGCCTCCCTCTCTGGAAGGTGTTTCCCCCTGCTAACTCTACATGCCCAGGCCCCCTATTAGCTGCTGCCCGGGAAGCATCCTTTATCCCACTGTTAGAACAATTCAAAGAATTGATGCATTCAAATTGTGGGGCTGGAGAAGACTCTTGAGAGTCCCTTAGACAGCAAGGGGGTCAAATCAGTCCATCCTAAAGGAAATCAATCCTGAATATTCACTGGAAGGACTATTACTGAAGCTGGAGCTCCAATACTTCGGCTGCCTGATGCAAAGAGCCAACTCAATGGAAAAAGACCCTGATGATGCTGGGAAAGATTAAAGGCAAAAGGAGAGGGGGGTGTGCAGCAGAGGATGAGGTGGTTAGATAGGGTCACCAACTCAATGAACATGAATTTGAGCAAACTCCAGAAGCTAGCAGAGGACAGATGAGCCTGGCATGTGGGGTCCAGTCGAATCTGACTTAGCAACTAAAGAACAACAGGAACCATCATAGCATTTTGAAACATATTTCCAGTTGGTTTCTAGTCCTAAATTCTTCATACTAATGGATAGTGACTTTCCCAAGGGCAGTAGATCACCATTCCTCTTGAAACGCTCAGTGCCTGGCACAGGGCTGAGCCCCAGTGAATGAACAGCTAACGGAATAAATAAGCCATCTCTGCCATGATCTCTCTTCCTCTTTGCTTTCTCACAGGTTGTTCCTTCAGTCTGGAACACCCTTCCCACCACCCATTGCATGGCCCATCTCCCCACACTAGGACGTCACTCCAATATGGCTTCACAGAGTCACTTCACCCAAGAGGCAGTTCCGATCCCAGGCCCTGGTGTGTGCCCTGCCATATGGGCCAATAACAGCTGTCATCTTTTCCCACAGCCTTTCCCAGGCTTCTGCAGATGCTCTTCTAAGCAGCCTCTGCTTAACCAACTCCTGGATTGAGAGATGCTCTCCACTCCTCCTTCTGTAAGAAACACAATTGATGTCCAGAGCAAGCTGCCAGGAAACAGTGCCCTTCACTTTAGGCTGCCGTCCTGACACTTATTCCACTTCTCTTCATCCTATCTAGCAGGGCCCACATGCCTTTAAGAGGCTGAAGACGCCAGTCACCTGCTTTCCTAGTCTGCTCTGCGGGGTCATAGGCACAATCCTGGACAATGTGAGCAGAGCAAGTGTTGGCTGGGGGCTTCTGGGAAAAGCTTCCTCTCCCTCTTCTTTGCTGGGTGAAGTTGTGGGTGCATGAAACTACTGCCAGATGTGGGAGCGATTCTGCACCATGAGATGTTACTAATCCTCTGCAGATGGTAGGGAGAAATCTCTGTGACCTGAGGACGCTGCTGGGCCACTGAGCAGCTCAGGGACTCCCTGACTCCAGGCTCCTTCTTATGTGAGATAATACATGTTTTCACTATTTAACCCAATGGTTTTCACACTGTGGGCTGTATCCCTTAATAAGGCGTGGGATTATTTTAGTGGGTCATGGCCAGCATTTTCTTTTAATGGGATAGAAAAGAATCAACTAGAATAGAAAATGTTAGATAGCATCCCACAAAGTAAAGGTAAGTCATGTTTTTGAAAATGTGTTTCAGTTCATATTCTGTGCATGTGTATGTGGGTACACTGAGTGACAATGAAAAATGTGTTTTCTTACTATGTACTGAAGGATTATTAAAAGCAAAACTGAAAAGCTAGTTTTAGTGAGAGTCTGTTACTTGCAGCCAAATGCATCATATCCCATTCAACCACTCTTTAGCATGCCTGTGAACTTCTGCTTAAAACCTGAGTTGTTTGTTGAATATAGATGGAGGTGAGAAGAAAATTCCACAATTGGAGACAATACCATGAAATTCTAGAAGGATTATATACTTGTATTAATTCAAAATATATTGCTTCTCATTTAAAAAAAAAAAAAAGTGTTTTAATGAAAAAAATTATAGAACTCCAGTCTGCAAATTCAGATCCCCCTAAAAAGACTCTCCCACATCAAAACATTGGCAAATGAGCATATATGTATATGATTTGGGATAAAACAAATCATATACATATCATTTTGATACCATAATTTCTTATGGTAATCAAGCTTTTTTTTCATTGACTGGGTACCATTCTCTATCACACTGCACAGGGAGCTTCTAGAGTATTGTTTAATATCTATATTCTATAATTGATCATAAACCATAAGAGCAGAAAACATGACCATTACGTTCATCACTTTATGCCCTAGCACAGTACCAAGTACACAGGAAATCCTTAATAGGTATTGTTTCAGTGGATAAATAACTTAACAAATGAACAAACAAAACCATTGATTTATTTTATTGGTTCATTTGATCCCCCACAAAAGCCTTGTGAGATAGAGAGGGCTTATATATTTTTATTCTAATATTGGTGATGAATTAATGCCTTAAGCCACACACCAGTATTAAGAGCCAAGTTTAGGCCCCAGAACTCTTAACTCATGGGGTTACTCAGCTGCAAGAGGGTTATGTATGATGTGAGGCCATCCCATTACCAGAGATCCTTACATTCCACTTCCAGTGCTTTGATTTTGTGATTTATTCAGAATGCTGAAGAGAATTCTTTTGTTTTGTGAGTCCTGTTAACATTTGGAGGGTTATTGGTGAAGTTTTATTAGGGAATTGGCTTTTTTAAGTGGAAGCCTACAGCCAGAGGCCAACATTTGTTCCCCCCAAAGGGAATGTTTCCAATTTTATAATAGCAGTTGACGGGAAAAGATCGTTTCTGACAGAAATTCACTTTACAGTTGACTTTGTTGGGTCACATCTATTTAGTCAAGTAAAAGATTCCTGATCCTCAATAGTCAACCAGTCGCTATTAAAAATCTTTATATCTTTGGTTTAGCTTATGCTTCAGTTTCCTTGAGCATCTACTTTTTTTTATTCTAGGACATGCATGGTTGCTTATAAAAGAACACATATAAAGTCTTCTTATTCAGGACTTCCCAGGTGGTCCAGTGGTAAAGAATCTGCCTTCCAAAGCAGGGGATGCTGATTCAACCCATGGTCGGGGAACTAAGATCCCACATGCCAGGGTGCAACTAAGCCCGTGTGCCACAACGAAGACCTGATGCAACCAAAGAAACTAAAAACATTTTTAAGTCTTCTTTTTCATGTGTGTATGCTCTATGCTCAAAAATGTGGAAAGGGGCAGGCATGAGGGAGTCTTCTTGGGTGTGGAGCAAGTTCTAGATCTTGATCTAGGTAGTGGTTTCCCAGTGTGCGCATGAAGAGGTCAAGTCCTTTAAGACCTGAGTACTTCGCTGTATAAGATATACTTAAAAAGTTTTTTTTTTAATATGCCTGGTTTTAATTTTATAAAGAGCTAGAACATGGAGAATGGAACTAGCACGTCCTAGAGCAAACCAGTTCAAGTTTACAAACATTTATTAAGTGCTTACTGTGTACAGGGCTTCCCAGTGGCAAAGTGGTAAAGAATCTGCCTGCCGATGCAGGAGACACAAAAGCCATGGGTTTGATCCCTGGGTCGGGAAGATTCCCTGGAGAAGAAAATGGCAACCCACTTCAGTATTCTTGCCTGGAAAATTCCGTGGACAGAGGAGCCTGGAGGGCTATAGTCCATGGGGTCAAAAGAGTCAGACACGACTGGGTGACTGAGCACACATACTATGTACAAGGCAGGGTGCCAGACCCTGGATGAGACAGATTACAGTGATCACACTAATCGTAAATAGTCCTTGACACAAGGTGGGTCCTCAAGAAACAGCTGTGAAATTAATCTATGAGTTAATTAATAGCTAGCACAGAGGAGTCTCCCCCCAGGTGGCATTAGTGGTAAAGAACCCGCCTGCCAAGACAGGTGATAAAAGAGATGTGGGTTTGATTCCTGGGTCAGGAAGATCCCCTGGAGGAGGGCATGGCAACCCACTCCAGTATTCTTGCCTGGAAAATCCCATGGACAGAGGAGCTTGGCATGTTACAGTCCACGCGGTCACAAAGAGTCAAACATGACTGAGGCAACTTAGCATGCACGCACGCACGCAAGCACAGAGGAGTTAGTTTAAAAAGGGAACAGAGATGTACTGTCCCCTGATCCAGGAAGAAGGAAGACAAAACTGAATGAGCATACTTGTCCATGGAGATGATCAATCCCCATATAAATAGTTGGTTTTGATTCGAGAACATCAGCAGTCAGTCATTTCTGTGGAAAAGATTAACTTGTACCTGCTCTGTTCCACACCTCAAGCCAGACAATGGCGACAGCAAGCTGTTCACTGCGGGAAATGAGAAAAGAGAACTATGAGGTTGCTCCTGTAGGGCATGAGGAAGTTATTGGACACCTCTCCAAGGAAGGGTGGGAGAGAGCAGAAATAAGAACTCAGAAGGCTGAGCAGAAAGTGAAAAGGGCAGACATCGAACCACAGTCATAGACTTCTCTTTTGAAAAATTTGTACGAGAAGCAGAAAAATATTAGACAGTACCTGAAAATGGACAATGAGACAAAGATTATTTTATAATAAGCAGACTTGACCATGTATGTAGACTGAGGAGAAAGACTAAAGGATTGAAAACATTGGGGAGAAGTGAGGCAATGGCTGCTGAATTAAAGTGTTGAATAGGGACTTCCCTGGTGGTCCCGTGGTTAAGAATCT
The DNA here is from genome assembly GCF_033118175.1 of Dama dama. NCBI lineage: Eukaryota > Metazoa > Chordata > Mammalia > Artiodactyla > Cervidae > Dama > Dama dama. Next base: position 12,154,793 of record NC_083705.1, read on the forward strand.
GCCTGTCAATGCAGAGGACACGGGTCTGATTCCTGGTCCAGGAAGATCCCACATGCCTTGGAGCAACTAAGACTGCAACTACTAAGTCTGAGCACCACAACTGAAGAGTCTGTGAGCCGCAATGAAGAGCCTATGTGCTGAGACCCAACTCAGCCAGATAAATAAATTAAACAAATAAAGTGTTGGATAAAATGGGAGAAGAAGGGGAGGAAGAGCCTTTTGGAAAGGTTTCTGTCAGCTCTCAGCAATTGCAACAGACTCCTCAGTGGATCCCTGTTCTCACTCCCACCTCTCCTGTTCCTGCTTCCCACGCAGCCATGGTGATCTTCCTGAAATGCAAATCTAATCACGCAACATTCCTATTTACAGCCGCCAAAACCTTCTTAATCCACGTACAAAACTCCTTGCCATAAGCCCTGCACTGGATGACTCCAGCCTCCTTCTCTAAGCTCATCTCTCCAGTTCCCCCTTCCTCACTTCGAACCACCATGCTGGCCCATCCTCAGCTCCTGCCACAGGCCCATTTCCTTCCTGCCTCGAGACTCCTGCACATGCCAGTCTCTCTTTCTTAAATGCTGCTCTCCCCCAACCTCACGTGGTTGCCTCATTCTTATCTTTTGGGCCTTAGGATTCTGGTCACCAGTTCTGATGTGTGGCACACCAGCTAGGTGTGGTACAATTCAATTCGATTCTGACCGTATCAACCCAGAGGTAGATAGTGTCAGAACCCACAGGTTAAGGGCTCAGTCCTACAAAACTGCCCCCTCCCACACACACACCACAGATGTCAATTGCAAGTCCAGGTTGTTAACCTGTGCTTCTGACTCACTAGCTTCAGATGGAAGATTTTCATGACCCCCTCCTTGAGTTTGATTAATTGGCTAGAATAGCTCATAGAGAAATATATTGCTTACTTACTGGATTACTAGTTTATCATAAGTGGATAAAACACAGGAACAGTCAGATGGAAGAGATGCACAGGACAAGGTATGGGGAAGGAATACGGAGAGTCTATGTCCCCTTCTATGTCCATAACTCTCACATCTTCACATGTTCACCAGCCTGGAAGCTCTCCAAACCTGACAGGCTGGGCTTTTACGGAGGCTTCATTACATAGGCATGATTGATTAAATCACTGACTGCTGCATGAGTCACTCAGTCATGTCCAACTCGCTGTGACTCCAAGGACTGTAGCCCTCCACACTTCCCTGTCCACAGGATCTTTCAGGCAAGAATACTGGAATGGGTTGCCATTTCCTCTTCCAGGGGGTCTTCCCGGCCCAGGGATCAAACCCTTGTCTCCTGTGTCTCCTGCATTGCTGGAGGATTCTTTACCGGCTGAGCTGTCACTAGCCACTGGTAATTGAACTCAGTCTCCATCCTGTCTCCCCTCTCTGGGACTCAGGGAGGGAGGGGTGCAACTGAAAATTCCAACCCCATGAATTGGGGTTCCCCTAGTGGCCACTAATTCCTCTAGTGGCCAGTGCCCATTCTTAGGTGATCTAGTTCAGTCACTCAGTTGTGTCCGACTCTTTGAGACCCCCTGCCAGGCTTCCCTGTCCATCACCAACTCCCAGAGCTTGCTCAAACTCATGTCCATCAACTCGGTGATGCCATCCAACCATCCCATCCTCTGTCATCCCCTTCTCTCCCTGCCTTCAATCTTTTCCAGCATCAGGGTCTTTTCCAATGAGTCAGTTCTTCACATCAAGTGGCCAAAGTATTGGCATAAGACCTTCCAAAGAATATTCAGGACTGATTTCCTTTAGGATGGACTGGTTGGATCTCCTTGCAGTCGAAGGGACTCTCAAGAGTCTTCTCCAACACCACAGTTCAAAAGCATCAATTCTTTGGTGCTCAGCTTTCTTTATAATTCACCTATCACATCCATACTTGACTACCAGAAAAACCATAGCTTTGACTAGACAGACCTTGGTTGGCAAAGTAATGTCTCTGCTTTTTAATATGCTGTCTAGGAAGGTGATAGCTTTTCTTCCAAGAAGCAAGTGTCTTTTAATTTCATGGCTGCAGTCACCATCTGCAATGATTTTGGAGCCCAAGAAAGTAATATCTCTCACCGTTTCCATTCAGTTCAGTTCAGTTCAGTTGCTCAGTCATTTCTGACTCATTGCGACCCCATGGACTGTAGCATGCCAGGCCTCCCTGTCCATCACCACCTCCTAGAGTTTACTCAAACTCATGTCCATTGAGTTGGTGATGCCAACCAACCATCTCATCCTGTCATCCCCTTCTCCTCCTGCCTTCAGTGTTTCCCATCATAAGGATCTTTTCAAAAGAGTCAATTCTTCGCATTGGGTGGCCAAAGTATTGGACTTGCAGCTTCAGCATCAGTCCTTCCAATGAACACCCAGGACTGATTTCCTTTAGGATGGACTCGTTGGATCTCCTTGAAATTCAAGGGACTCTCAAGAGAGTCTTCTCCAACACCACAGTTCAAAAGCATCAATTCATCTGCACTCAGCTTTCTTTATAGTCCAACTCTCACATCTATACATGACTATTGGAAAAACCATAGCTTTGACTAGATAGACCTTGTTGGGAAAGTAATGTCTCTGCTTTTTAATATGCTGTCTAGGTTGGTCATAACTTTTCTTCCAAGGAGCAAGTGTCTTTTAATTTCATGGCTGCAGTCACCATCAGCAGTGATTTTGGAGCCCCAAACATAAAATCTGTCACTGTGTCCACTGTTTCCCCATCTATTTGCCATGAAGTGATGGGACTGGATGCCATGATTTTAGTTTTCTGAATGTTGAGCTTTAAGCCAACTTTTTCACTCTCCTCTTTCACTTTCATCAAGAAGCTCTTTAGTTCTTCTTCACTTTCTGCCATAAGGGTGGTGTTATCTGCATATCTAAGGTTATTGATATTTTTCCTGGCAATCTTGATTTCAGCTTGTGCTTCCTCCAGCCCAGCATTTCTCATGGTGTACTCTGCATATAAGTTAAATAAGCAGGGTGACAATATACAGCCTTGACATGCTCCTTTCCCGATTTGGAACCAGTCTGTTTTTCCATGTCCAGTTCTAACTGTTGCTTCTTGACCTGCATACAGATTTCTCAGGAGGCAGGTCAGGTGGTCTGGTATGCCCATCTCTTTAAGAATTTTCCAGAGTTTGTTGTGGCCCACACAGTCAAAAGCTTTGGCATAGTCAATAAAGCAGAAGTAGATATTTTTCTGGAATTCTCTTGTGTTTTCGACGATCCAACAGATGTTGGCAATTTGATCTCTGGTTCCTCTGCCTTTTCTAAACCCAGCTTGAACATCTGGAAGTTCACAGTTCACGTATTGTTGAAGCCTGGCTTGGAGAATTTTGAGCATTACTTTGCTAGCACGTGAGATGAGTGCAATCATGCGGTAGTTTGACCATTCTTTGGCATCGCCTTTCTTTGGGATTGGAATGAAAACTGACCTTTTCCAGTCCTGTGGCCACTGCTGAGTTTCCCAAATTTGCTGGCATACTGAGTACAGCACTTTCACAGCATCATCTTTTAGGATTTGAAATAACTCAACTGGAATTCCATCACCTCCCCTAGCTTTGTTTGTAGTGCTGCTTCCTAAGGCCCATTTGAATTCGCATTCCAGGATGTCTGGCTCTAGGTGAGTGATCACACCATCGTGATTATCTGGGTCATGAAGATCTTTTTTGTATAGTTCTTCTGGGTATTCTTGCCATCTCTTCTTAATATCTTCTGCTTCTGTTAGGTCCCTACCATTTTTGTCCTTTATTGAGCCCATCTTGGCATGAAATATTCCCTTGGTATCTAATTTTCTTGAAGAGATCTCTAGTCTTTCCCATTCTATTGTTTTCCTCTATTTCTTTGCATTGATTGCTGAGGAAGGCTTTCTTATCTCTCCTTGCTTTTCTTTGGAACTCTGCATTCAATTGGGTGTATCTTTCCTTTTTCCCTTTGCCTTTCACTTCTCTTCTATTCATAGCTATTTGTAAGGGCTCCTCAGACAACCATTTGGTCTTTTTGCTTTTCTTTTCCTTGGGGATAGTCTTGATTCCTGTCTCCTGTACAATGTCACGAACCTCTGTCCATAGTTCTTCAGGCACTCTATCAGATCTAATCCCTTGAATTTATTTGTCACTTCCACTGTATAATCATAAGGGATTTGATTTAGGTCATACTTGAATGGTCTAGCGGTTTTCCCTACTTTCTTCAATTTAAGTCTGAATTTGGCAATAAGGAGTTCATGGTCTGAGCCACAGTCAGCTCCCGGTCTTGTTTTTGCTGACTGTATAGAGCTTCTCCATCTTTGCCTGTAAAGAATATAATCAATCTGACTCTGGTGACGTCCATGTGTAGAGTCTTCTCTTGTGTTGTTGGAAGAGGGTGTTTGCTATGACCATTGTGTTCTCTTCGCAAAACTCTATTCACCTTTGCCCTGCTTCATTCCGTACTCCAAGGCCAAATTTGCCTGTTACTCCAAGTATTTCTTGACTTCCTACTTTTGCATTCCAGACCCCTATAATGAAAAGGACATCTTTTTTGATTTTTGATTAACACCCAAAAGGTCTTATAGGTCTCCATAGAACCATTCAACTTCAGCTTCTTCAGCATTACTGCTTGGAGCATAGACTTGTATGACTGTGATAACTGAATGATTTGCCTTGGAAACGAACAGAGATCATTCTGTCGTTTTTGAGATTGCATTCAAATACTGCATTTTGGACTCTTTTGTTGACTATGATGGCTACTCCATTTCTTCTAGGGAATTCTTGCCCACAGTAGTAGATATAATGGTCATCTGAGTTAAATTCACCCATTCCAGTCCATTTCAGTTCACTGATTCCTAAAATGTCGATGTTCACTCTTGCCATCTCCTGTTTGACCACTTCCAATTTGCCTTGATTCATGGACATAACATTCCAGATTCCTATGCAATATTGCTCTTTACAGCATTGGACTTTACTTCCATCACTAGTCACATCCACAACTGGGTGTTGTTTTTGCTTTGGCTCCATTGTTTCCCATCTATTTGTCATGAAGAGATAGGACCGGATGCCATGATCTTTGTTTTTTGAATGTTGAGTTTAAGCCAGCTTTTTCACTCTCCACTTTCACTTTCATCAAGAGGCTCTTTAGCTCCTCTTCACTTTCTGCCATAAGGGTGGTGTCATCTGCATATCTGAGGTTATTGATATTTCTCTCAGCAATCTTGATTCCAGCTTGTGCTTTGTCCAGCCGGCATTTCTCATGATGTACTCTGCAAGTAAGTTAAACAAGCAGGGTGACAATATACAGCCTTGACAATAAACAAAATGAAAACCACAATCACAGAAAAGTAACCAAACTGATCGCGTGGATCACAGCCTCATCTAACTCAATGAACAATGAGCCATGTTGTGTAGGGCCATCCAAGACAGACAGGTCATGGTGGAGAGTTCTGACAAACGTGGTCCACTGGAGAAGGGAATGGCAAGCCACTTCAGCATTCTTGCCTTGAGAACCTCATGCACTGTATGAAAAGGTGATCTAGGGGCATTCCGAAAGTCACCTCATTAACATAACAGAAGATACGTTTATTGTTCTCATCACTTAGGAAATTCTAAGGGTTTCAGGAGTTCTGTGCCAAGCATGTGGTCAAAGGCCAAATACCTATTTCTTATTATAAATCACAATATCACAGGACTCAACTAAAATGTTATCTTCCCAGCAATGACCTCCATAACTAACTGCTGTAAAGTAAGCTTCCTAAGGCCTCCTTGGTAGGATGTTGTAAGTAGAGACAGGCTACAGTTTTTACTGCAACAACAACCAACAAATGGGTAATGTACAAAAATCATCTTAAAGACACTGTAGAACTGTGAAAGCAAAGAGGACTGGATGAGCTAAGTTCTTAATTAGGAAGAGCCCTTTCTATGTGATTGAGGTAGCCAGCCATTTTCTTACCTGGGGATATTGACAAATATGGGCATTGGTTATGGATTAGGTTTTCCATTGGCAAAGAGAAATGAAAAAACAATGAAATTGTTTTGAATCCTACTAAAACAATTTAAATGTAAATTCTAGTCTATTGACACTTCTGGAATGATCGAGTAAGGGACTTCAAAAATCTGCTACACTAAAAAAGCAATAAGAACACTGGCAAAGATTGTCAAAACTAACATTTCCAGAACTCTGGAAATTACCAAAGGCTTGCAATAATCCAAGAAGAGAATCTTGAAAGCAGAAAGAAAGCAATGACACATCCTGAACAAGGAATCCTTAATGAGTTTAACAGATGAGTTCCTATTAGAATCTATGGAACCAGAAGATATGAGAAATGCGATAATATATTTAAAGTGCCTAAGGAAAAAAACTGACCAACAACCAAGAATTCTATATTTGGCACAAATATTTAAAAACAAGGGGCAAATTAAGGAATTCCCATATAAACAAAAGTATAAGGAGTTTGTTACTACTAGGGCCTTTCCTGCAAGAAATGTCCTTTAGGTTGAAATGAAAGGTAACTAGATAGTAACTTGAAGCTATAAAAAAGGTCAATAATAAAGATAAATATTAATACAATAACAAATATAAAACCCAGTATTGTTGTATTTTCATTTGTAAGTCCATTTATTTCCTACAGGATTTGAAAATAAAAACATAAAAAATAATTAATAAATCTATGTTATTGGGAAGACAATGAATAAAGATGTAATTTGTGACAACATAGTGTGTGGGGAATAGTGGAGAGTGCTACTAGATATAAAAAAGGAATTCAGCAAAGTTGCAGGGTATAAGATCAACATGCAAAAATCAGTTACATTTCTATACACTTCCAGTATATAATATGAAAAGGAAATTAAGAAAACAATTCCATTTAAAACAGCATCTAAAAGAATAAAATATCTAGGAATAAATCTAACATAATGGGTGAAAGTCTTGTATACTGAAAACACAAAATATTGTTGAAAGAAATTAAAGGAGACCTGCAGAGACATTACTTTGCCAACAAAAGTCCATCTAGTCAAGGCTATGGTTTTTCCAGTGGTCATGTATGGATGTGAGATTTGGACTATAAAGAAAGCTGAGCACCAAAGAATTGATGCTTTTGAACTGTGGTGTTGGAGAAGACTCTTGAGAGTCCCTTGGACTGCAAGGAGATCCAACCCAGTTCATCCTAAAGGAGATCAGTCCTGGATGTTCATTGGAAGGACTGATGCTGAAGCTGAAACTCCAATACTTTGGCCATCTGATGAGAAGAGCTGACTCACTGGAAAAGACCCTGATGCTGGGAGGGATTGGGGGCAGGAGGAGAAGGGGACGACGGAGGATGAGATGGCTGGATGGCATCACCGACTCGATGGACATGGGTTTGGGTGGACTCCAGGAGTTGGTGATGGACAGGGAGGCCTGGCGGTCTGCGGTGCGTGGGGTCGCAAAGAGTCGGACATGACTGAGCTGAACTGCACTGCACTGCAGCATGCCAGGCTTCCAGGCCCCAGTGAGCGGACCAGTCTCTCAACCGGAAATCCTAGAGGACTGTGCCCTGGGAGCAGGAGGAAACCAGAGTTATATGGAGTCTTCCCAAAACTGCAACCCAGACTCAGCTCAGTTTGATCAGGTTAAGACGATTAGTATCTATCAATCGAGGAAAAGATGACTAAGCCTTCTCTGAAGAAAGACAACGTCACCTGGACACTTACAACTTTTTAAGCATAATGTCTGATATTTAATCAAAAGCTACTCAGTATGCCAAAGGACAAGGTCATATGACTAAAACAAAGTTTTAAAAAAATAGAAACCTGGTATGAACCAATACATTTCCTTTTGTTTAAACCATTTTGAAGTGGAGTTCTATCAGACACCATAGAAATATTGTTATCTAATAAACTCAGAGGCCTTCATTGCCCTTTCCAGTCCATTAACATCATGGTACCCATAGCAGAATTTATACCACAGTTTTCCCTTCTACTTTATCCAAGTTTGAACTAGACAGAACACTTAAGACCAAAAGGTTCTGATTTTTCACTAAGACATTCTTGGGTTTCCATAACAAAAGTTGTTATAGATGTACATTCCCTGTCTTTTAGCAGCATTAGCAATCATGGCTATCAATCTGTGCGGCGCTTTCTAATTTATGAAACACTTCACAAACATTACCAAGAGTCACGGGAGTATTTAAAGTAAATATATTAGCTACTCTATTGGTAGATGACTAAACCTGAGTATATGGTTATATCTTGGGTGAAGATGAAAAAGCTAAAGGCTAGAGAGTTTAATGACTTTCCCAAGGTCACACAGAAGTAAGTGGCAGAGTGGTGTCTTGAACCTAAGCTTCCTGACTCCATGGACAATGGGTCCAGTAGCCCTGCATTCTAGTCCTATTTCTAGTATTCATTGGCTGTAACTTTGAGACAGTCACTTAAACTCTCTGTGCCTCAGCATGTATCTGATGTGCAAGGCTATATGTGTTGCCCTTGACCTTTCCTAACATTTTTCTAAATGCATCTAGTCCATATCCCCAACTTTAAGAACAAAAAGAGCTTACTATGAGGTTCCTGGATTCCCATTGAGGTGGATCCATTCACGCCATGGAATTATGAATAAATTTTGTGTGAATGTACATTTTGTCAGGGGACATCAGAGCTCTATGACTCCAAAAGTTTAAGAATCTTGTCTTAGTGCCATGCTGGATGAGCAGCTACATACAACATGCCTTAACATGTTTCCTCCTCTCTGGTTGGATTTGCAATTGAACATGAACTTTCAAGGCCTAACCCAAGGCAACGATAAAAGTCAGTTACAGACATCAGGGCAGGGCCATTTCAAAGGACAGTTTAGGGTGGAAAGCTTTTGCTTCCCTCAATAAAAATAACACTCATAATGATAGTGCCTCTAGCACTTATCACTGATACCTCTATTTGGGCTTTGAGTTTCATTAATAATTCTGTCTTTAAGAAGGGAACAGATGTAATGATACCACGTGGCATGGTTCCATGCAGTTCAGGTTCAACAGTGAGTGCCTTGACCCTTCTTTTCTTTTCTTCAGAGGATTTGAAATTGGGAGTTTCTGAAATTTAGACTGCGGGCCATGTGGGTTTCTTATTCCTCTCTGGGGTGGAATCAGTGCAGTGAGAAGGGGACAGAGTTCTAAGCACATTTCTTCCCCACACCCCTTTCCTGTCTTCTAAAGCCCAGACTCAACAGGCAGCCCACACATCACCCCTCCCAAGACAGCATTCCCAAGGCACAGAGGGATAGCAAAAGTAGCCAGGATCCACAGCATGGTGTTAACAAATCACATTTTCTTAATAACATACTGTCCCCTCAGTCACATGCATGTATGTGGCATGCTGGAGATTACTAACCAAGTGCAGCTGGCCTCCAGCTGATGGCCAGGACACACATGTGTGAGTGCATGCGCACGCGCGCGCGCACACACAGACACACACAGACACACACACACACACACATTTAGAGGATGCCTGCTGCCAATTTCTTGCCTGGCAAACCAGAAATATTCAGTGGTTTATAAATAAAATCCCAATCCGTCTTGGGACACTTCTCAGGTTCAGGCCCATCTGGGTCAGGGGCTCACAGGGCTCTGAGCTCCTCTCCATTCACACCCATACTCCACCCCAGCACGCCTTCCACTTCCCATAATGCACAGAGAACGTGTCAGCGCCAGAGAAACATCTGAACTGGACAATTTCACAGGCTGCATCAGTGGTGTCTTGATTTGTTCTTTTTTTCTCTCATGTTATTGAAATGTTATTTTTTTCCACTCACATACTACCACCTCTCACCCCTCCCAAATCAACCTGTTGGAAAAGATGTTTATTTTGCTTTTTCCTTGGCAAAATTTAATATCAGACAAGTGCATCTCTGATGCAGACAGTATATTCCTGGGGCATCCATTTGAGATTCTGGTTAATTAGAATTACAAATTTGTCATGCAATCCTGACATCATGTTTATGTCCTTTTGGCCTTGCCAGCGGGGGGGGGGGGGGGGGAGGGGGAGTCGCTTTTCTCAGCTATAAGTTAGGATTTCATAAATAATTGGCAGTGCCTTAAAAGAAGCCTGCTCTTTACCATGAGATAATGTATGTTTTCTTTCTACTTTCTTGGAGTGGGTCGTATTGGGAGCCACCCAAGTTCACTTTTAAATCATTTCTCTGCATGCCAGACGCAGCTTTTGAAGTCGTCTGCCCCAGCCCCCAGGGAAGCCAGGGCCCTGGCCTCTACCCGTGGCCCCACTATGTGCCCCGCCGCCCATAACAGGAAGTGTGTCAGAGCAGGGTGGGCACAGGGTGGGTGGGGCGGGCCGACAGGGCTCCGTTCCCCCAGACGGAAAATCCTCTGACGTGGCCTCAGTGTGCGCGTCTGGAGCTCCAGCAGGTCAGATGTCACCGCTGCCTCCAAGTCTCAACACCCCTTTGTGTCCGCCCCGCTGGCCTTCAGATGTAGCACATGGCGTAACAGCAGGCCTTTTCAAAGTGCAGGCCACAGGAAATCACATCTGAAGTGCCTGGCATGGAGGGTGTTTTTATACTGTTCACTTTTTCCTTTTTCTTTTCATCTGTTTTCTGCATTTTTTTTTCAGTTTGCTTTTTCTCCTTGATTTATTGTTGTATTATTCTATTTTTAAACCAAGACATACTTTCCCATCAGACTCTTTAATGTAACTCATATGAAAATTAGTGATGGGTGGACCTCAAGACGGTGCAGGGGCTGAATCCAGTAGGAACTGACTTCCCAAAGTGCAGATGCTTATCTGAATCCACACTGGCTGCTGTGGTCCAGAGGAGCAGAGTGAGGAGGAGAAACAACCCTCTCACCAACCCCCTCACTAACCAATCTGACGTTCAATAGTGTGGGCTCTGGCCCCTTCTGCTTGAACTTGTAGCAAATACTGTCCTTGTCCCAGTTCGTCCCCCTTCCATGGGAAAACATGGATATTCCAGAAAGGATTATGGAAGCCCCAACATCGGGAGGAAGAAAACCAGTCTGATCCAATCTAGCGTGTTCATTTGGGGATCAGTCCTCGAGAGCTGGATTTCAGAGCAAGAATGGTTGCTCTGAATGGATGATGGTTTAAGGGTCACACTCAGGCCTCTTTGAAGCTCCCCCACGTCTCAAAGAGACCACCTCAGCACCAAAGCCAGAGAGCCCTCAGCTGAGATTCCTGCTAGCGCTGTGGTCAGGGGTGAACCTCTAATGATCTGTGCCTCAGTTAGAATCTGAATGCTTTTCTTCTAGTGTTGTAAAAACTAGAGCAATGGTTTGTCAAGGAAATGGCAGGGGCTCAGTAAAGTGGTAGCTGTTCTTACGATTCACAGGTTTGTTCCTATCTCCTCATTTAGTCTGAACTCATCTCCCTTTCCCCCGAATTCCTGCTGAGAATTTCAGTCTCCCTTTTATTTGTTTTTCATGTATCTTATGGGTCTCTCCTCCCTCTGCCCAAATTGGAGACGATAAGAAGGGTAAGGACTGTACTCCATGTGGCTTGGCAGTTAAAACATAAACTTGAGCGACAGTAGTCTGTCTTCACTGCTCATGAGTGAGCCCAATCATCCATTCAGCACAGATGATTAAGTTCTTGCAAGTGCTAAGGATTCTGCAAAGAGCAGTAAAATCCTGGTTCCCACAGCCAGCACCCTGGTTCTCCCTATTTTATTTCAGCCCCAGCCGCAGCAGACATTTCAAGCGCAAAATGGCCTCACGCTGGCAGCACAGCTGTTAGGTGACGCTCTACTTCCTGTTCCAAGACATTTTCTGACATCTAAATGGCCTGTTTGGACCTTATGCAAATGCAGCCCAGGAGTATGAGGTTAACATGCCGGGGGTTCCCCCACAGCCACCGGGAAACAGTGCCAGTGGAGGTCCCCTGCAGCCTCCTGTCCTTCAAGTAGACAGTGCTGGGAGACCTCCATGTACTTGTCCAAAGTGCTAGGGGGATGGGCTCCTGTGGCCCACAGCGTGATCTTCATAGTGCTCCGCACCCCCTGTTGACTTCTCTTTCCTCTCCTACTCCTCCTGCTCCCTCCCAAAGCCTTGACCTGAATCCTTGACTCAGACTCTGCTTTCAGGAGGACCAAAGCTAAGACAATTTGTGCTCTCATAATGTTTGAAATTTAATGAGTGTAGAGAGACAATAAGTTAACAATCAACAAAGAAATAAGATAGTGTTGTGCAGAGAATTAAAATAGGCTGATGTCACAGAGAATGATGAAGGGTCTACTTTATGTTGGGTGGTCAGGAAAGGTCTCTCTGAAGCCATAAGAAAGAGCCACCCTTAAGATATCCAAGAAGAGCATCCCGTGCAGCCAAACAGCTGAGATGAGAATGATGTTGGCAAGTCTGAACACCTGAAGAAGGTCAGGGTGGTTAAAGCATGTGGATGGAAAAGAGAATGGTCTAAGATAGGATCAGAGAAGGAAACAGAGCCAGATCAAGTAGGTTTTGTATAAACCAGGACAAAGATTTTAAATCTTACTCCTAGTATATGAGGGAATCATTGGAGGGTATTAAGACAGCTAGTGGGACAATACCTGATTGACATTCATTAACCTCTTTGAATCTCACTTTGTTCCTCTAATTATTCATAATGCTGGTGGTAATGAAGTTTCAATGAGATCACATGTCTGAGGTGCTCCGTACAAAACCTGAAATATATGTACTCCATACGAATGTTCACAATAGCTATTATTCCTGTTCTGTGTCCAGGGCCCAAAACAAAACAGATATTTACATATTTGCTGGATGTTTAAAAATATGAATGATGGTCAGGGAAGCCATCTCATGATAGAGAATTATAGGATTCCATGGATTCAGATTCCAGCTGTGCCACTTAGTCGCTTCCCTCTTCGAAGACTCACCTCCTCTGCAAAAGAGGGAAATTTGTGTCTATCCCGTGGGACTGTTGTGAGCTAATGCATTTAACACATACAGTAGATGTGGCTTCCGGTGGGCAGAACGGGGGTGAGGGTGTGAAGTGGCGACTGAAGCAGTTTTAGGTTTCTCAAAACTCCATATGAAAACAGTCAGAGCAACTAGAGAGCAAAATCCAAAGCCTATGTACAACATTTACAACTAAACTAAGTAAAAGTGAATGCCCGTGAACCCTAAATACCAACAGCCTTAAGATCTATGTCATTGCCATCTGTGAGAGAGAAAGTAGGGGGAAGTAACACAGCATCTTATGGCCCTGAGTACAGAAGAACCCCCACAATAGCCTAGAAATATTCATGAGAAGGACTTCCCAGATGGTGCTAGTGGTAAAGAACCTGCCTGCCAATGTGGGAGACAGAAGAGACACAGGTTCGATCCCTAGAGGAGAGCATGGCAATCCACTCCAGTATTCTTGCCTGGAGAATCCCATGGACAGAGGATCCTGGCAGGCTGCAGTTCATAGGGTCACAAAGACTCAGACACATCTGAAGCGACTTATTATGTATGCATGCACACATTCATGAGAAAGTACAACAGGCCAATCTGAAAACAAGTTTTCAAAACAAGTTTCAGGCAACTGAAACTAGTAGAGATTTTGCTAAATATAAGAGCATGAGTGCTATCAATAAGGGGCTTCCCAGACAGCACTAGTGGTAAAGAATTCGTCTGCCAAGCAGGAGACCCTGGTTTGATACCTGGGTCAGGAAGATTCCCCTGGAAGAGGGCATGGTAAACCACTCCAGTATTCTTGCCTGGAGAATCTTATGGACAGAGGAACCTGGCCAGCTACAGTTCATAGGGTCCCAAAGAGTTGGCCATGACTGAAGCGACTTAGCACAATGCCCATATATTATCAGTAAGGCCTAAAGAGACTGGTGTAGTTTAGTCCCTACAAATTCTCAAAATGGACCCACAGGGCTCCTTTCTAAGACAGGACCCCATACCAAGGAGAAACTGTTGGATATGGAATCAAAATTAAACAGAACAAGAAAACATAGAGACAGGAATGAAAACATATAGATAAAGCAGGGGAGAAGAGAGTCAGGAAATCTCAAAAAAAGAAAAAAAAAAACCCAAACAAAAAAAACACCCAGATAGCTTGAAGCTATCAAAGTCTGCTAAAGTTGTATCAAAAAGAAAAAGAAGTCAATGTGAAGAGATTCCCATTTACCAAAGACAGGACAATTTGAGCAAGGCTAAATGTGGTAACGTACTGAAATCCATCAAATAAGTTTAAATCCATGAATCTGTCATTATATATTTAAAAAATTAATTGGTTGATGGGTCTAGAGATGATCAAGCAAAGTGAATTAAGTCAGAAAGAGAAAGGTAAATACCATATGATATCACTGATATGTGGGAATCTAAAATACGACACAAATGAAATAGATTCACAGAGACCAAAAAATACTATGGTTACCAAAGGGAAAAGGGGTGGGAGGAGGGGTAAATTAGGGGTTTGGATTAGAGGACACAAACTACTACATAAAGAATAGATAAACAACAAGGTCCTGCTGTATGGCACAGGGAACTTTATTCAGTATCCTGTAATAAACCACAGTGGAGGAGATATCATACATATAAATAATATGAGAGTGTGATAATACACATATAGAACTGAATCACTTTGCTGCATACCAGAAACTAACGGGTTGCTTTTGGTGGATGAGAGAGAGGGATCCCGCTTACTGTCTTGCAAACTAGACAAATAAAAGGAAACAATCAACAGTTAACCTGTCTTTCCTGTATACACTTACCAATCCGTAGATCAGAGAGGCATCTCCTTAAAATTTATTCCAGGAAATATGTAATGACAAAATGATAGTACTAGGTTATCACTGCTTTTGCAAATCCCTGGTGAATTAATGGACATGGCAGTGCCAACATCACAAAAAGCAAAACCAGACCAAGTACTCACCACCACCTGCAGTGCCACCAAACAGATTAAACCTGAGGCTGATGATGCAGCCTCCACCAGCTGCCAGTTTGTGGGAAATACAGGGAACAAAGAAACACGTTAAACTGCACTCAGAGAAGGCAGACAGCAAAGTTCTAGTGCTGAGGAGCACACAGGTGAGCAGATCCTGGCTCTTGAACATGTAACTTAAAGGGAGGAAAAGGGTATCGGGGAACCTATAGATTAAAAGGGAAAGCATCCAGTACAGAGTAGGCACTCAAAGAACGTTTACCCCTGTTGGTTGGATGGATGACATGTTGATCAAACGGCTGGATGAGTAAGTGAGTTTCTCCAAAGTGTGGACCTCATCTGCCTTTGGGCACTGCTGCCTCCCCCGCGCCAGCACAGCACCTGGTAAACAGTAAGTGCTCAATAAATACAAGCTGAAGGGACGGACAGCTCTGTCTGCAGTGTGTTTCACCTGCACATAAGGTGAGCATCCCACTTATTCTCACAACATTCCCCACTTAGAACCCCCATGCTTCCTGTTCTCTGGGTGTCAACTATGCTGATGACACAAACTGTCTTCCTTCTTTCTCTTCAAATATGCGCACTTCAACTTCTCTAGAAACTCTCCCTGATTAGCAGAGTACGCCTGGAGCTCTCCTCTCTCTGAACCATGAATTCCAGCCATATTTACTGCTCATCTTTTATATGGTAGGCTCTTCTCCCCTGGTGGCTCAGACAGTAAAGAATCTGCCCACAATGCGGGTTCAATCCCTGGGTCAGGAAGATCCCCTGGAATAGGAGATGGCAACCTGCTCCAGTATGCTTGCCTGGAGAATTATGTGGACAGAGGAACCTGGCAGGCTACAGTCTATGGGGTTGCAAAGAGTCGGACATGACTGAGCCACTAACACTTCTGCTTTCACTTGTCATATTTCACCAAGGCCATCCTGATAGCCTTCCTGTGTACAACCTGAGCTGCCTAAGCCGACATCCAGGGTCCATCATGATCTGATCTCTGCCATGGCGCTCCTGTAGCCCAGTAAGTCCACCTGATGTGCACTTGTGGTCCCCCTGCCCGTGCCACTCTCCCCACTCCTTCCTCTACGAGTGAGTTCCTTTATGATTTAACTCCTGGAGAAGCCTTCTTTGGAGGCCCTCTCCATAAGTCTCAGGCTGAGGTGCTCTTCCACCTTCCTTGGTATCTTTTATTAAGACTTAAACTATAGGGCAATGGTCTGTCTACAGGCTGCCTCCCTCAGCAGACTTACAGCTCCCCGAACTTCATTTGAAGTTTATTTGAGTCATTTGTCCCCACATCCCTAGTGCCCAACAGAGCATCTCAAACCTCCGTCTTCCAAGTCCCCATCAGTATCCTTTTCCAATGTCCCCTGTTGAGACACAGTGAGACACATTCAGAGTAGTGCTCTCCCTTGCTCTGCCAGTTTAATAAACTCAGTTTCTCGGCTGGTCTTTGTATGGACTTCAAGAGAACCTAAGGCAGTGTCTGGCATTAGTGGGTACTTGGAATAAATATTTGTAGGAAGGAGAGAAGAAAGGAAGGAAGGAGATGGAGGGATGGAGGAAGAGATGGAGGGGTTATAAATGCAGATTGAGTATTGTGGACTGGGCACGAATGATGGATCAAACCTTTGGCATTTTGTTATTATGAATGATTTTTCATAAGAGCACAGAGAAGGGTAATTTGGGTTGACAAATACATATTTACCTTTACCTTGCAGATAGTCAACCTCTTCTAGTTTACACTATTATTTCAAAGGCAGAAAAAAAAGCTTGCTTATCCTGAACTGAAGGGAAAATTTACTTGAAAAAGCATTATTCTTTTATTCATCCACTCAAACACACACACACAACTCCCTTCTCCCTTTGGTAGTATAGCCTCTAACATTTTAAAAATGGTCATTCCTTTCCACTAGAAAGGCTGTATTAGCTATTCAGGGAATACTAGCCCTTTCCTTGGACTCAAAAAAGTATTTTATCCATTAAAATGTAACCAGGGTGTAGTAATCATAAAATCCAGCCACTCTGTTAGGAAGACGGATATCCTCAAAGATTTATGTCTGGCCGTCTCAAAGAAAATGTGTAAGATGGAGTTTTCTCAGAGACTTCCTGGCTGCACTCCACCCCACACATAATTTCTGTTTGTATAAACCTCAGATCAAAACTCAGGAAGGGTTAAGGGAAACCTTTCTGAACCACAGGTTATGTCTGCTCACCATCCTCGGTTGACCGTTTGGAATGAATTAACCAGTCCCTAACCAGCGCCCACAACTGGTGCTTGGATGGAACTAACCAAGCTCTTCAGTCCAAATGCTCAGACCATTTGGGGTCTCAGGTTCCATCCAGATTCAAGACGAGGGTCTATTCAAAGTCATCTGCATGTCCCTATAATTGTGGTGAGAGATAATGAAAACACACCACATGATTAGTCTCCAGGATATGGTGGAGACCATTGGAAACATCAGAATTCGGGAAGGGGTGGAGAAGGGGGTGTGACTATTTTGAATGAACCTGAAAGAAAATACTTCCCGAACCTTCTTTCAGAAGGCGATTTCAGTTCCAATTTTTCATAAGGTTGGAAAAAGTTAAGCAAACGAGAACTATAGACACTTGTTTATAGAAGGTTTTTCTCTTTAATTGCTGTTTTTGTTTCATGAAAGAAAAGTCCCATAAAATAAAAGCTCATTTCTGGCTCAGTGAGGCAGTGAGACTCCTGAAAATGCCACAAAAGGGCTGACTTGACTCTGGCCAGCCGAGGAGTCCCGAGGACTTGAGCGTCTATATATTTCCATAGCAAGGTATGCGCCTTTCCCACCCTCCACCCTAAAGGTCTCTCCATACATTTGAGACAGTTTTTAAAATCTGAACTGTGGGACCGTCTGGTTGCTGGCAGGCATTCCAGACAAGTGGTTTTCTAAGAAGCCAAGTTCTGGTTTGACTCTTTGATTGGAAAAGTATCTATTTCACTAAGGGTGATAGGCCCCTGGATGCATTCTCACCAAAAAACCCATAAAGCAATACTTGAAATGCCAGCAGTGAATTGTAGGGAATTCTTTTGGTTTGCCTTCAAGGACACAAAACATCGCAAAGGTCTTCTCTTTGGCAGAGAGGGGGCCTGGCAATAGAGAGTGGGCCCAGGGTGTGTATGGAAAGAGTCAGACGTGGGAGTCAACAGACCTAGGTTCGAATCCGGACTCTGCCACCAGCAAGCCAGTCTGGCTTCAGTGGGCCTCCTGACCGCTCCTGAGTCTGAATTTCCTCTTCTGTAAAATGGGGACATTGCCCTCAGTCTCGGAGAGATGGTGGGGGCTCAGGGAGACGACATTTGCGTGATTCCTTCCACCATGCTTGGTATGCAGTAGGTGCTTCATAAGAATGGGTTTGAAATCCACCAGCCCACCATTCCAGGAGAGTGACAGAGATATGCAGCCTCGGTGAGGTCATTGAGTCCCTTCCAAGACCTCCATCTGGGGTCTTCGAAGAAAAGAGAGCTTTTCACCTGCTTTCATTAATCCAATTAACAGACTCATAAGTCATGGGGCTGGTATAAGAGCCCAGACAGCAAGGATTCTAAAGATGGAGAAGAAGTCTCTCCCCTTGGAGCTGATGCCAACAAGAGGTTGACCAAAAAGTGCATACGAAGTCTTTGCTACTAATTCAATTAGACAACTAAAGAGAGAGTCAGATTCACCAAGCCACATGCCTTCAGGGCCAGACAGGTAGCCTGCCACGCCTGGTGACAGCAGGAGGGTCCAGGTCCCATCTGAAGGCAGCTGCCAGCACCAGGGAAGTGTCATCTCGCAGGGACGTGGGCCAGTGGGGCCAGACTGCTCATTCTTCAAGAAAAGACAGAAATCTGGATTTGAATGCACAGGCTTCTAAGTTTTTAATATTGACAAGCTTTTTAAAATTTGAACATCTGTCTGCAGGCCAGATGAGTAGGGAGATCACTGTGGTTTGAGGGTTTGACCAAGAAAGTGGGGCTCATGCCAGACCTCGAATAGAGCGTGGAATTTAGACTCGCTTATTTGGGTATTTACTGTGTGGACACTTCTTGGGAGGTGGTGCAGCTGGGTGGTTATAGACTGGGTGTCTGATTCCTCATCTGCAAAATAAGAAAAGTGAAGTCTATTCGGAGAGTGATTGGGAGGATCAAGTGAGATCAAGCTCGTTAGATTCTGCACAATCAAGAGCTTGGCTGTATTAGCCCCTTGTGATCCAATTACAATGGCTGTTGTCGTTGCTATTGTTACCAAAAGCAGGGACAGAGGGCATATACAGACCTGACACTCTTGGTCCTAGTTCACTCCATTTAGAGTGAACCTACCTTCACACAATGGTCCTGTGGAAGAAATGATACTGCCATTTTACAGATGAGGAAACCGAGGCAGCACAGAAAAGTGACGAACCCACAGGGGTTACCCCCCCTGGAGCAAAGATGGGAAAATGGGTCTCCTGGCTCCACAGCTCACCTTCCACCTGCTCCACCCACGCCTACAGGACCTGCTCCATGGAGTGTGTCCTGGATTCCAGGATCTCCACACCCTTCAAGGTTCTTGTGGGTTCATCTCACATAGGCCCATGACACAACGTCCTTACCCTGCCCAGCCCCACCATCCAACCCCATCAAAGGCTCCTTTGAACTGGGTTGCAATGCCCATCCCCAAAGCCCAGGAACTGTCTTGGACACAGAAAAGAGTTTCATGGTATTCCTTATAAAAGCACAACCTGACATGCAGCTATTGTGTCAATGATCCCTCTAGTCATAATTGCCAAAAACCCAAAACATCTTAAAAAGAAACTGACTCCAGGTCTGCAGGAGCCTCGTTTCGGGCCCTGTCTACATGGTCACTCTGTTTTTATTAACTTAGCCTAAGACCCCCAACCCACAGGTCTGGGGCGGGTCTCCCATGCCCCCAGCTCTCCTCAAGAACCCCCTGGGGAGGGGTCACTGGGGCCGTGGGTTCAGGGGTGAGGGCAGCCTGAACTGGGGCAGCACTCTCTGCCCACAAACATCCCAGACGGATGTTTTGGTCTCATCTTGAAGCCATTTCCACCCGAGGTGTGGTTCAGAGGGCTGATTGCCAACCCCGGACACATCCTAGGCCACACTCATCTGACAGACGCTGTGTGCCAGGAGTGCCGTGTATTTGTAGCATCTTTACTGGATCTTCGCATTCATGTACCTTTGGCCATCTACCTCACTCAAATTCAAATATGCACAGTCAGAGGGGGAAAAACACACCCCGAACGCATCCAAACAGTGTTGCCCTCCCTATAGAGCACTTGGGACTGTCCCTCGGAGGCTAACTGTACTGTTTGAAAGGCTCTTAGAACCCCATATGTTCCCGTAACAATTTCAACTTGTGCTTGAATGAGACACAGCAGTCTTTCCCATCACCAAAGGGAAAGGAGACTGCACTGGGCTTTCCAACGGACATGTCTCTTCTTACTTTAAAACATACGTTTTTGCTATAAGTGATTCTCTTTAAGACCCTAATCTTCATGTAAGACAGTAGATGTTAAGAACTCGGGCTCTGGAGGTAAATAGGCCATAACTCATATCCTATTTGTGGGACCTTGGGTGAGCCTCTTAATCTCCCTCAGTCTCAGTTGCTGCTGCTAAGTCGCTCCAGTCATGTCCGATGCTGTGCACCCCCAGAGATGGCCCCCCACCAGGCTCCCCCGTCCCTGGGATTTTCCAGGCAAGAACACTGGAGTGGGTTGCCATTGCCTTCTCCGCAGTCTCAGGTGACCAATCTGTAAAACAGAGAGTGGGCTTCCCAGGTGGCTCAGTGGTAAAGAATCCACCTGCTAATGCAGGAGACACGGGTTCAATACCAGGATCGGGAAGATCCCCTGGAGAAGGAAATAGCAACCCACTCCAGTATTCTTGCCTGGAAAATCCCATGGACAGAGGAGTCTGGCAGGCTACAGTCCATGGGATTTCAAAAGAGACTGACATGACTTAGCGAAAAAAAGAAAAAACAGAGAGTGAACGCAAAGGGCTTAATTCGACAACTGATAGTAAACGTGCAACCAAAGGGAGCAATTACCATAATCACCAAGGATCGAGAGTTTCAGGGACTTCCCTGGTGGTCCGTGAGTAAGACTTCGCCTTCCAGTGCAGGGGGTGTGCGCTCAGTGATGCCTGGTCAGGGAATTAAGATCCCACATGCCTCAGGGCCAAAAGCCAAAACATAAAACAGAAGCAATGCTGTAACAAATTCAGTAAAGACTTTAAAAATGGTCCACATCAGAAAATCTTTTTGAAAGAAGAGTTTCACAAGGACTATCTTATGTTCCTTTCAAGAAAACTGTGAGGCAGGTATTCTTGTCCCCACTTAACAGATGAGGACACTGAGGCCTACAAGGTTGAGTGTACAGCCCAAGGTCTCCCAGTGCGTGAATGACGAAGGTAAGATCTATTCTCAGGACCCCTTGGCTCTACAGCCTGGGACCCTAACCACTTCCCCATCACAGCTTCTTTAAGGGAAGCCCAAGGTAAGCGTAGTCACATACAGTCACATATGGTCACATTCATGGTCACATACGGTCCTCATCCTAGGCAACTTTTTTTGGCTAGAGCAGAGCTAAACCCATCCTCCTCTTTCCTGCCTCCGCAGAAGGCCCTCTGTCTGCCAAAACCCTAGGTTCAACCAGGACTTCCAGGAAGAGCGAAGTCACAGATTTTACACTGACACCCAATGGCATCTCTCGTGGCAAAGGAGATGCTCACCCTTCTGGCCCTAGAAAGACCACTTACAGGGTTCGGGGATGCCTCTAGATCATCTCTACACCTGTCCCCAGGGCCCTCCTCATATCCAGCATCCTACTGCTGCTCCTGAAACGAGTGGCTGAGCTGTCACATCTCAGAATTCTATTCCTAGGTCCATTTCCGTGGACTCCGGAGCATGAAGCCTTAGGAATTTAACACCCCCCAGAATTTCTCCCTCATCCTCCAACCCGAGCCCCAATTTAACACACAACTAATGGAGGTGTGCCCTCCACACTGGGATCTGTCCCAGCTCTGCTCCTGCAGGTGGCGGCTGAAGTCATGTGTGGAAGGACCCAGGTGTCTGAGCAATTTTCAGAGCCCCGTCCTTAATTCATTTGTCTGCAGACATTATCTAGACTCCATGTCTCCCAGACAGGCCACGACAGAGTGCATTACGAGGTGAGCCTGCCTTAGTTTTCCCTCCAGCTTCCCCCCCACACTTTTTTTTTTCTTCTTGGACTCAGGGCCCAACGTCTTCTGGACATATTTTTCATTTTTCCAAATATCAATTGCTCTTTTATTCCCTCTTCGAAGCAGTGAGTAATAAGAGTTGTGTCTGGTCCTGAAATTCCGACTGAAATAAATTAGCCCAATGACCAACAGGAGGTGCCTAGAACAATAACGGCGGAATATTTGGCATATTACAAAAGAGCCCCTGGATGTCGAAGTACAGTAAGTCTAGAAGCACATTACAGAGCGACGTTGCCAAAACGGGTATGCAATGAGCCATCCAGGCAGCAGAACGCCTCATAAATTAATCCCGCTTTTTTTTTCCTTTTTGGTCCACTGTTCACAGTTCTTCTAGCCCTCTGGTTAATGGGGCATGCAGAGGGGTATTTTTGGTGTGGCTGACATCCCCAGCAAGCAAGCATATGCCAAAGCTGTGAGTAAATGTATACTTTTGTCCCCTTACTCATCTGGCATCCCAGGTGCCACTTGCTGCAGTAACAGGAGCCGAGAGAGAGACAAATTTGGAGGCATCAAGCTGTGAACAAATACGGAGCTCCTACTAGGTGCCAGGCATTAGACCAAGTTCTGGGGTTCCTGCAGAGGATGGCACGGAGATCCCTGCCCTCACGGTGCTGATAACTCAGGTGCACCCCAGTCCATCCGAGCTAGGTCTCCATCTCAGAGCAGATGGGAGCAGCGAGTAATAGTTTGATCTGCATCCCAATCCCTCTTTTCCTTGAAAGGATCCCCCACGCATGAGCCTGGGCAGGAGTGGGGGCAGGACACAGCCCTGTCCCTCACTGCAGAAGCAACAGAAGGCCAGACCCTCCTCCCCACCTCTTGGTAGCCAGGGGCCAGGCCTGTGACAAGGCCCAGCCTAGAGCTTTGAATCTTTAGGGAATGTCCCAGACACTGCAGTGGGCTGGAATAAGTTCCCCAAAGAAATCCATGTCCTAATTCCTGGGATCTGTGACTGTTACTTTATACTGTAGAAAAGGACACTGCAGATGTCATTAAATTCAGGATTTTGAGATAATGAGATTATCCTGGATTATCTGGGTGAGCTCCCATGCAATCCATGTATCCTTACAAGAGGAAGATTTCACACACACAGAAGAGGAAGCAATGTGACCATGGAAGCAGAGATTGGAGTGATGCAGATACTAGCCAAGGAATGCTGGCAGCCGCCACAAGCTGGAAGAGACAAGGAAGGGATTCTCCTTCAGGGCCTCCAGAGGGCATGCAGCCAGCCTGACGCCTTGATTTCAGCCCAGAGATATGAACTTTGGACTTTTGGTCTCCAGAACTGTGAGAAACTTAATTTCTGTTGTTTTAGTCACCTAGTTTGCGGCAATTTGTTACAGAAGACACAGGTGACTAATGCAGACACCAAGAGAATTTTGAATTCTTTCATGGCTTTGGGATCCAACATTTGCCCCACACTGTTCTGGGTTCAGACTGTTCCTGTGACATGCCCTGGCCTGTGGTTCCAATACCTACTCCTGTCCTGGGATCTCCAGCCTCTCCATCTATTATTCCAGGAGCTCCCTTTGGTCCTCCCTGCCAAACTTACCTTTTCTAAATTTAGTGAGCAGTAAAGTCTTCTATTGCCGGTCTTCACAGGTAAGAACCCCGAACAGAAAGGCTGTTATGAAAATTAGGGACAAGCCATGCTTGGGCCCAGCAGAGTGCCTGTCACAGAGCAGACACACAATAAGGCAGGGTCCATAAACCAGTGGCCTGTGTTTCACCCATTCAGTGCTTTTCCCCCTAAAGTTGAATTTGTTACCAATATTTATGAGTCAGGAGATATCACATGAAGGACTAAATTTCTAGCTTCTCTTCAAAAACAAAGAAACAGAAGATCTTGCAACACTGGATCTTACATAGCCCTGGCAACAAGTGGCTGGTCCTTCTAGAGGCTGTTGTTGTTTACTCACTAAGTTGTGTCCGACTCTTTGCAACCCCATGGACTGGAGCCCACCAGGTTCCTCTGTCCATGGGAGGATTCTCCAGGCAAGAATACTGGAGTGGGTAGCCATTTCCTTCTCCAGGGGATCTTTCCAACCCAGGGACTGAACGCGGGTCTCCTGCATTGCAGGCAGATTACAGCCTGAGCCACCCGGGAAGCCCGCCTTCTAGACATGCATGTTATAACTTGCCACAGTCCCCACCAAGCCTGTTCACTGTACACCCAGCCCACTCCTCTCATTTTATTCATTGTACAGTGCCTCTATGCCTCTGAGTTTGTAAGCCTTGTTACACAAACAAGTCAGACCCAGGCTCGGACTGGGGGGGTTCCAGTGGAAGACCCAGGTTGGCAGGTCTTTGCCCGTGATTCTTCCCAAGATCCGGTTTCTTCTACCCTCCAGCTAGCCAAAACGGCCTCCTCCTTTATGGAGCCATCCTGTCATTCTTCTCCACAGCCCATTAGGTCCCTCCCACTGCCATCCACGCTTGCCTATTAGACCATGTGGATCAGTTTTCTGGACAGATTTTTCATAGGAAGTCTTTGCCTTCTGAAACTACTAGGGGAGACTTGCACTGAGTTAGCAGAGAAGCTGACTCAATAAACACTGGAGAAGTAAGGAAGAAAAAGGCGAGGGCAAAGGAGCGGGGAGGAGAGAGGGCGCGAGGGGGACTAACCGCGTTCCTACTTTGAACCAGACCCTATTGGGGCCGGTCATCCCAGCTGGTCCTCTCAGTAACCCCACAAGACGTACATTAGTACTGGTCTCTTTTTCCAGACAACTGAGACTCGGAGACACCGTGACACCAGGATTTGAACTCAGACGTGCTTGGGAGACAGTACAGAGCACTGCTTGGTGTCCGCCTGTGCGCACGGGGCAGATTGCTCGCTTCATACAGTGTAATTTTTCCATTAGGGATTTGCCCGGAACTCTTTTTTCCACCTGCACTTTTTCCATTCACATCCCCCTCCTTCGCCCCATTCATTCCCACATTCACTCAGGAAGCCTAATTCCCCAGGCCGCGGCCCCTCCCTCTTTTCTCATCCCCTCCCTCTTCCTGCACTGGGTAACCCAGCGCTGGCTGGCGGGGGAGATGGGAGACACCTCGCCCAGCACCCACCCTGCCCGAGCCTCCGCACAACCCGCTTCTGGGCATGCGCGCTGAGGGCCGGGAGAGATGCCTGGCTTTCCTCTCTTTTCTGCCTGCCGCAGAAAATGACCCTCAGAACTAACCCCAGAAGTTCCCCAACTCATCACTGCTCTTCAGAGCAGTTTCCTGGAAGAACTCACTGGGTTTCTAGGAAAATGTTTCCGGTTGCCTTCTCTTAACATGAATGTAACTCATTACATTCAATATGCCATAATTAGTTTAATGGGCAGTACTTGAGTGTCTGCATATTATATTTGAAACATTTCCTGGAGGTAAAACCCCAGAGGCCAGTAGCTGCCCATGAGCAAGACCATGGAGATGACACGGGTGGCCTTGTCAAGAGTTCCCAAGTGGGAGCAAGAGGTTTGAGATCTGGTCCCTTTTTTTCCAATTGGCTTGGGTAGACCCCTTTCTTCTTCCCGTCTTGAGTTTTCCCATGGAAAGGGCAGTATCTCATGGCACTCAAAACTCTGGAAGCTGGAATCAGCTCCTCAGAGCTCAGATCTCAGCCCTGCTTCTCACTAACTGTGTAACTTTGAGAAAGTTGACTTAACCACTGTGAGTCTTAGTCTCCTCATCTGTAAAATGGGGATAATAATATTATTTACCATCCAGAGTTGAAACAGTAACACAATGAGTCAATACATATGAAGCATTTCACATAGAGTCCTGAACTCAGTAATTTCTTGACTCATCTCAATTATGGATGATAAGAAGAAGAAGAAGAATATGCTGAAGAAGGCGGAAGAAGAAGGGTAGAGATTGTTTGACATTTCTGGATGCCAAACTGGGATGCTCATGGAGCTGAAGAAGTAAGAAGGAATATAGCTACTTTTGATATTTCAAAAAATTTCATGGGACTCCCACATCTGCTCACCCACAATAAAACCACAAAGGATAACAAGAATGGCAACTTTCTTTGCTTTTAGCTGA
This sequence comes from Dama dama, assembly GCF_033118175.1. NCBI lineage: Eukaryota > Metazoa > Chordata > Mammalia > Artiodactyla > Cervidae > Dama > Dama dama. Next base: position 12,180,904 of record NC_083705.1, read on the forward strand.
AATGACATTAACCCCTTGAGGTAAACTAAAAGACTTCGGAGTTAAACAGACCTGCACTCAGACTCCTAGCAGAGTGCAGGATCTTGACTACGGAGAGGAGCGTCCAGACAGGCTGCTGGCACCCATCTTGCAGGGCAGTTATGAGGATGAGATGAGATAATGTATGGACGTCACTTAGCATGGGCTCTGGAGCAGAGTCGACACCTACTACAGCTAATATCCTTCCCTGGCTGCCCTGGGCCTCAGCTTCTTCACTGGTGAAATTAAAATCGTACCACCTGCTTTTCTCATTCAACAAATATTTTCTGACCCAAGCACTATGAATACTTCACCAGACATAGCTCAGGGCCTCTCAGAAGCCACAGTTTGAAGTTGCTCATTTTTCATCCATTCAACAGATATTTTTACTGAACATGTAGTATGTAACAGGCTGCATGATGGGATTTAGAGATAACAATGGCTAATAAAACAGACTTAATTCCCAAATACCTACAGAATTATAGCCTGGAGAAGATGTAATAAAATAAAGTTAATGAAATACCTAGCATACAGTAGATGCTCAATGAATAAAAGTTATCTGGGTGCTAATCAGAAACTTTGTATGTGTCACTTTGGGAAAGTTAGATAATCAAAATGTTGACAATTAATGATGTCTTAATACATGGAATTTCTTTGGTAAATGGAGGTTTTTTAAAATATGAAGGGAATCCAAAGTGAAATATTTAAATATACACTTAAAATATGTATAGGACCTGTATGCTAAAACTTATAAAATGCTGATCAGAGAAAACCTAAATCAGTGGTGAGGCATACCATGTCCATAGATTGGAAGATACAACATAGTAAAGATGACAGTTCTCCCCCAAGAGATCTGTAGGTTTAATGTAATTCCTGTCAAAATGGCAGCTAGTAAGTTTTTTTTTTTTTTTTTTTAAGACAGACGTCTTATTCTAAAGTTTATATGGAAAGGCTCAGGCCATAGAAGTGCTGAAAATGATCTTGACAAAAAACAGAGTGGAGAAATCACTCTACTCAATATCAAGCCTTACTGTATAGCTACAATCAGGACAGTTGGTGTTGGTATGGGGATCAATACATAGGTCAGTGGGACGAAGCAGAGAACAAGAAATAGACCCACTCAAATATGCACAATTTATTTTTGACAAAGATGCAAAAGAAATTCAAAAGAGAAATGAAAGCATTTTTCAAAAATGATGCTGGAGCAAATGGACATCCACAGGCAAAAAAAAATTAGAAACAGAAAACAGATCAGTGGTTGCCAGTCATTAGAGACAGTGAGAGAAAGGGGCATAGGAGGAGGTAGGCATCAAAGGGCAGCATAGGACCCTACAGTTTGGAAATTCTTCTGTATGGTGGTGACTATAGTGGTGGATGCACAGATCTAGCCATGTGACAGAATTATCTAGAATTTAAATACACACATAAATGAATACAGTGAAACTGGGGAGACTAATAAGATTGGTAGATTGTATCCATGGCAACAGCCTATCAGAGGAACCCTGATCAGAGGATGGAACAGTCTCAGAGCAAACTGAGTAAAGGGTGTCCAGGATCTCCTACACTCTTTCTTACAACTCCATGTGAGTCTATAGTTATCTCAATAAATATTTCAGTTAAAAAATTTCATTTTTGAATTTAAAGACTTGCATTTTATTAAAGATTTGAAAATACAGAAGAAAAAGGATCAGAAAAATCACCATCCTGAAATATAATCTTTCAGTGTGTTTCTCTTTCCAGTCTGTGTTTTTATATTTATGTGAAAACCAAGTCTGGGCTAACCATCAGGATGGTGCAGGATGGGGGCCTGACTGTTCCCACCTTCTGTGACATCAGAACTCACGGCCTGAGAGATGCTTGGTGACCAGAAGCCAGGGAGGTGGGGGTACCCTCTTCTACCCAGGCAGCCTGACCTGAGGCCATGGTGGTCCACCAGGTGGGCAGCAGGGGCCGAGTGGCAGCCGAGAGAAGGGGAAGTCGCTGCGAGGACAGGAAGCAGGTGAGGCCAGACCGGGGGACATGGCTCTCCTCCCATCTGGGCCCCCTTGGGCGTTCCAGGCAGACTGTGAGGCCCTCGGAGTCAGAGACAAGCTTTCAGCCTGACTCCCCCTAGAGCCCAACCTGGTGAAACACAGTGCAGGGACTCAGGAGCTTCTTCTAGAAGCCGTTACTGACACCTTATCAGTTCTCCCACTGCCAGCAGAAGGAATGCCCCAGAAGGACTCGGGAGTCTTGTTTAGCTTCCTGTTGTATTCCGAGTGCCTAGGTTAGTGCTTGGTGCATAACAGGTGCTGAATGAACGAATAAATGAACCAAAATAAACAGGATAATATATGTAAGTTGGGGAGGTCCTGGAGCTGAAATTCAAAACTCACAAGGGACTTTGTGACATGGAAAATGTTAGCACTTGTGTGCACAGTCTGGGGTGCACAGCCTGGTGCCTCTATTCCTCTCTCTTGCATGTCTTGACATTCCCGAGAGGCAGCCGTTACGAGCTTCATTTACAAATGGGTACAGTGAGACCGGAAGGGCCAGACGGCAGAGACACAGTGGGATTTGAAACCAGGTCCACCTGGTTCCAGAACCCGTAGCAAGGTGACGCTGCACTGCACTCCTCACTGGGGAAGCGAGGGGAAGATGGACAAGGTGGCGGGGGCGGTCAGCTGGGCACTGCACGCGGCGGAAAGGGGCAGGATTTTATTCCAAGATTACTAAGCAGCCATTGCAGGGTTTAAGCAGAGCAATACATGACTGATCTATAAATGTTTTCAAAAGATTTGTTCACTTATGTACTTAATACACCTTTTGACTTCTTTACTCTGGACCTCACTGCAAGATGGAGGCCTTGTGGGGCTCCAGCTGTGCTGCAGTTTTTGCTAAAAAGTGTTCCTCTAATAACCTTAGGAATGCTCCTTCTAGAACAGTCATGTAAGCTCTGTGGTCCGGGGCATGCTGACACTCTCATTGCCCTCCGAGAGCGTCACACAGCCCCTTCACATAATGAAGGCTCCGGTGAGTCCTGCATCAAGGAGACCCACGTAACCTTACCACAGTGTTTCCCAAACCAATTCAACTACAGAGGCCCCGCTTTTGCGTTCTTGAAAGACCTCATAGCATATATCAAATTCCATTTTACAGGGACTTTTGTAGGGGATGTGGGTTCAACCCCTGGTCGGGGAACTAAGATCCCACATGCTAAGTGGTGCAGTCCAAAAACAAAGTTAAAAAAAATCCATTTTACAAATGAATAAACTGAGGCTCAGAAAGAAGAAATGATTTGGCTCAGACTCCACAACAGCACAAGAGAAGGACTAAAACTTAATTTTAGTCCATTTTCCCTGCTTTTGACTTCACTCAGTACAAAAAACAACCAAACAAAAAGCCAACTTAGCAGCAAGCATGCAGATCAAGACATCATCCTGTAAAGCACATTGACAGAGGAATAGTTAAAGACATAGAAGAATGTCCAGACCACAGAATGTCCATCAGCCATTATAAAGAATGAATCAGTCTATGTTCTTACACAGGGTTTCTTTGGTGGCTCAGTGGTAAGGAATTCACCTGCAATGTAGGAGATGTACGTTTGATCCCTGGATCGGGAAGATCCCCTGGAGAAGGAACTGGCAACCCACTCCAGTATTCTTGCCTGGGAAATGTCATGAACAGAGGAACTTGGCAGGCTACAGTCCAAGGAGTCGCGAAAAAGTCAGATACAACTTAGCAAGTAAACAACAACAACATGTTCTTAGATAGTCTCAGGGAATATTGTTAAGAAAAGAAAAAAGTGCCCTAATCTACAATGATTTCACATTGGGTGTCCACACCCAGGCAGTTCCTACCCAGATCAAAGTACAGAGCATTTCCAAGACTCCTCCAAGGCCCCTCCCAGCTCATACCCCATAACCACGGTTCTGAGTTCTAGAATCACAAATGAGTTTTGCACGTCCCTGAATTTCATGAATTCATGGAGTAGAATCAGTGTGCCGCTTCATGTCTGGCTTTTTTCACTTCTAGTGTGTCTGTGAGATTCGGTCACATTGTTACTATGCAAATTTATTTTTATTTTTAAAGTTAACAGCAATTACAATGTTGCTAGTACATATATTTTTAAAAACTATCCAGGACAGAAACAAGTTATGCAAATCTCTTTATCTTCTTTGTTTGTGGTAGCCAGTCTAAATCTTACTTCACAAACTGAGGTACATAAGAAACCTATTATTTCAAGTCAAATTAAATCTGATTCAACCCACATCTAGTGAGTTGGGAGGAAAGTCAATGTCGGTCACTACTGTCTCTGCCTGAATCCTCTCCACTTCTGTTTGCCTCACTTGATCACTATCCCAACTCACACTGTCTGTTGAAAACAGGAGTCTCTAAATATCCTGTGCTGAGATCTCCCAGCCACACCAGGAGGCCATCAGGAGAGGGTGCCAGGCCCCTCCTCGACTCAGACTCCCCTTCCACCTTCGCCCACCTCTCCAAAAGGCTCTCTCACTTTTCTCCCTCCCTGATCCTGGCATGCCCACCAAAATCTCCTAAATTATCTTGGACTGACCCAAGTGCCAGGGAGCAACATTGTCTTCAGGGAAGCCATTTCATTCCTGCACCAAAGCCCCAAGGGGTAGACTTTCATTTCCAGCCTTCATACAGTAACTGGGGCCAAACTGGCCCTCACAGTCATTGTAAGCAGCCATAAAATTAACAAAAATATACAAAGCAACTATTTTCAGGTGAGGGCAAAGGACAGTACAAAAGTACAATCGCTGAGGGAAAAAAAAAAACGGACGGTTGCATCAAGTCTTTCTCCACAATGGGTGCGCCAAGAGCTAGCGGGAATGCAGAGCCCAGCATTCCTGCTGAGCTGCAGAGTCTGGCGGCCGCAGCTGCCAGCCTCTGGAGGACAAGGCCTTGGAGAGAAAGAAGGGCTGTGTGCTGACGGCACCCCGGCCCAGGTGGGGATCACCACGCTCCTCGGCTGTGGGCCGGGATGTGCACGCAAAGGACTACCCTACCCATGGCTTACCAGGGGGCAGCTGCTCTGGGGCTGACAGCAGAGATACTGGAAACCCACTTGTGCTGGGGATAGATGGAATTCTGAGCCAGCTAGAACCAAGAAACTCCTTCACACCACAGGCATCCATTTGAGAGCACGCATATCACACATGTACCTGTACACACACAACACATTCTATATTCATACACTACAATGTTACTCATCAATAACCCCAAACCCCAAAACAGGCAGATGTATCAGAAGCATTAGGTTGAGTAAAAGCAGCTCAACAAAAAAGAATGTGATGTGTGACTGCACTGATGTGAGGTTACAGGACAGACAAACTGGGTGACAGAGAGCAGATGAGCTGTTCCCTGCCTCATGGTCGGGGGAGGAGGACGTTGGCCACAAAAGCACATGAAAGGATTTTCTAGGATGATGGAAATGTTCTATATCTTCACTGGGGTGATACTCCACATGTATGTAGTAGTAGGTGTGTGTTCAGTCATGTCCCAACTCTTTGCAACCCCCATGGACTGCCAGGCTCCTCTGTTCATGGGATTTTCCAGGCAAGAATACTGGAGTGGGTTGCCATTTCCTTCGCCAGAGGACCTTCCTAACCCAGGGATCGAATCTGTATCTCTTGCATTGGCTAGTGGATTCTTTACCTCTGAGCCACCCGGGAAGCCCGCAAGTACAGACGTAGTTCAGCCACTAAGTCGCTTCGATTGTTTGCGACCCCATGGACTGAGTACAGGCATTATGGTGCATGTAAAACGTGCATTTTATCATATGTGAATTACACCACAATAACGTTGACTTTTTTAAAGAGCATTTAGAACAAACAAAAATAAATAAATGGCAAAAGTGAGGCAAATAATGGAAAAAAAGGTAAGCCTTCCTTCTCACCAGGGACAAAGGAGGGAAAAAAACTGATGAAATGTCAGCGGGTCGCCCTGTTATCTAACCCCGTGGTGTTGCGGGTTTTGTAGCAAGCACGTGTGACTCAGATAAATAGAAAAAGTGGATCCCCATTCCTAGCCCTCTGTGAGGGAGGCAGGGGTGCTCATCTACCCTCCAGGAACTCATCTCCTCCTCTTCTTGCCCCCAGACGCTGTTGGCATTGCTGGTCCTGGTGCTCTATGTGGGCACAGGAATATCAGGTGAGCCCTGTGGAGTCGGAGGAGGGAGGAGCCAAGAGCACACAGAGTCGGAGCATAATCCGAAGCTGGTTGACACCGAGGGGACCTCCGCAGCTTGCCTCTCCCACCCTCTTCATCCCCCTGGGATGACCAGCCAAATGTATTCCAACTCCTGCTACTTTACCTTAGTAAGAGGTGGTGGTTGTACCTGTTTCAGGAAGAAGTTGGGAGGTGTCAGAAAGGATCAGAGAATGTAACTACCCCCAGAATCCTGTGACTTCCCAGGTAACATATTCAAGAAGGGACCTTAAGCTTGGCTGAGGACATCTGAGAAGGCTTTCTGTAGGTGCCATTGATGAACTGGGTCTTGAAGGCTAGGTAGGAGTGGGTCTGGTAGAGAAGGTGGGGATGCGTACTTGGGGCAGAAGGAAAGCACAACAAAGGCTCGGGGAGCTTGTAGAAACCAGCACAGCAAGAGAGGTCTACAGGAGAATGCTCAAGATACATCCTTGGTGTCTGCCTTTTAGGTGTTTGAATACCAGACCAGCGACTCCCCAGAAGAGCCGATCAAGGTCATGAGGACCTGGTTGAAAGAGAACTTGCATGTTTTCTTGGAGAAGCTAGAGAAAGAGGTGCAAGAGCTGGAGCGGCTGGTACGGGACCTGGAGCAATGGCTGGATGCCCTCCTGGGAGAGGGGCACCCGGAGGACCTCTGCTCCACCGTCAGAAATCACCTGTGAGGGCAAGGGCTGGGACCTAGGCAGGAGGCCAAATGGAGAAGGGAGTGAATATTCCAGGAGTTCCTCTAAGGAGTGGCACTTGAAGTTCAAGGCAGCCAAGAAAATAAAACAGTTGAGACACAAAAACTGTTGGTACCACTGCTGGTCCATGAGGTGGCGCTAGTGGTGAAGAACCCGCCTGCCAAGGCAGGAGACAGAGGAGATATGGGTTCGATCCCCGGGGCGGGAAGATCCTCTGGAGGAGGAAATGGCAACCCACTCCAGTATTCTTGCCTGGAAAATTCCATGGACGGAGGAGCTTGGCGGGCTACAGGCCCTGGGGTCGCACGGAGTCGGACAGGGCTGAGCAGCAGGGCTGAGTCACGCAAGCTAGGACCAGGTGAGACACCCTCCCGCGGGGCAGGACTCTGGGACAGCAGCCTGAGGGCCAGCCACACGGGCAGGACCCTCCTCCGCTTCCCTGAGTCACCGCACAACATTCCTCCGCCTCTCTGAGACAACACTGTCTCATTGTAAGAATCCAGGAAACAAACTGCTTCACAGGGTTCCAGTGAGGATGAAACGTGTGTCTATACTGCGTGTTTGCCACACAACAGGTGCCTGACAAATAGTTCTTCCTTTTTCACACTCCTTTTCCTTCCTCCTTAGAAGTTAGCAGGAGGATGCTGATCTGGAGTATAGACATAGTGTATGGCAACTCAATCTTCTGACACTACCGGTATTAGCATAAGTTTTCGGAGCCCTTCTGGAGGGCAAACTGGTGAGAGCTATCAAATTCACAGACGCATTTATCCCTTGACCCAGCCATCACTTCAGGGATGTATCACATATATATATGTGCACATTGTGAAACTGCACACTTCATTTCTAAAACCAAACAAGCAGAAAAAAAGGAACAGCCCAAGTGAAAATGACATCAGCAGGGCACTGGCAAGTAACAGGACATCCAAACAATGAGATCCGCTATAGCTAAGAAAGAGAATGGGGAGGCTTTCCTACTGATGTGGAAATGCATGCAAGATATGTTATTAAATTAAAGAAATAAGGATCTATATTTTATTGTTGATGATGACGCAGTTGTGATTGAATATGGACAAAAATTCTAGATGGATACCACAGAGGGGGAGGCTGGAGGGAGTTGAATCAAGGCAAATGCATGACAAGAAAGGGACAGCACTTTCCATTGCTTACTTTCACTTTCCAGTTTTCAAACTATGTGAATGCTTTGACCATTCAAATATTTCTTAAATAAAATTATCTACTATTTTGCTTGCAGACAGGACTGGAATACAGGGTGTATATGCAAAAATAATAATATCACTGGGCTTCCCAGGTGGCTCAGTGGTAAAGAACCCACCTGCCAATGCAGGAGACACAGGTTTGATCCCTGGGTTGGGAAGATCCCCTAGTAAAGGAAATTGCAACCCACTCCAGTATTCTTGCCTGGAAAATCCCATGGACAGAATGGACTGGCAGGCTACAGTCCATGGGGTTGCAAAGGAGTTAGACATGACAGCAACTGAACAACAATAGCGCCATGATAAAATTATGAGTGACTCTAAATTTTTTTTTTGTCTGTGCCCCACAGCACAGCTTGCAGGATCCTAGCTCCCTAACCAGGGATCGAACTCAGGCCCCCTGCATTGGAAGCGCAGAGTCCTAACTGCTGAACTGCCAGGGAATTTCCCATTTTTTTAAAGTAGTGCCATGAGAAAACCTCTGCCTTTTGATTATTTTGATTAAGCAATGAGAATGTTTGTCTAAGATTTTCCCTTTTTCTCTTTGACTTCCAGGAAGCTCAGAGGTTAGTGTCTTTTAATGGAATTATAACTGCCTTACTTTTTTTAGGTTATTTATTTCCCTCTTCTTATGTCTTTTTATTTTAATGGAATTGTTATATATCTTCCAATTATTGGGACCACTTCAAATTGTTGGAAAGTCATAAAGGTTCCAATTAAAATAATCTCAGAGGATACCTGACTTACAAGGAAAGACATAGCATTCCATATGCTGGAGGGAATGAATCAACTGTCATCTGGGTTGGGAAAAGTCTTTGCAAATTATGGTCACAGGGTGGCCGGGGATGAGAACCAGAATTTGTGTTTTCTCATTTGCAGCTATTTCATCCAGAGTTGTACGTGAAAGAGCTGATTGATATTTCCTTTCATTTATGTTTACTATTACCATACAAGCTGTAGTTACAGATCAAAATTATGTACGTTCTCCGTGTACTTTAAAGGGTTCTCAGGTAGAAATTTTACTACATATTTAGCCTGGAGGCTCCCCAGGTAGCTCAGTGGTGCCAATGCAGGAGACACAAGAGATGTGGGTTCAATCCCTGCATCAGGAAGATTCCCTGGAGGAGGAAATGCCAACCCACTCCAGTATTCTTGCCTGGAGAATCCCCATGGACAGAGAAGCCTGGTGATCTACAGTCCATAGGGTTGCAAAGAGTCACACAGGACTTAGCAACTAAACAACAACTAATTTCAGCCTAAGGTATATTTTAGATTCTAGCCCCTAACCAAGTTGTAATTCTATTAAATATTGCATCTGTAATATATAGTGTATAGAGAGAGATGTATATGTTTATATGATATTTATATATTATATGTATTTATATATAAAAGATAGGTTAGATGTTTGTGTATGTGATTTGGGGGATATGTGGGAAAAAAAAGTAAACAGAGCCTAGATCCTGGTGATGGCCTTAGTCGATAAGTCATATCCAACCCTTGCAGCCCTATGGACTGTATCCTGTGAGGCTCCTCTCTCCATGGGATTTTCCTGACCCAGGGATCTAACCCAGGTCTCCTGCACTGCAGGCGGACTCTTTACCGACTGAGCCACCAGGGACGCCAAGATATACACACGACTGTATATGAAACAGATAACTAATGAGGACCCACGGTCCAGCATGGGAACTCTACCCAGTGTTTTGTCATAACCTATATGGTAAAAGAATCTAAAAAAAGAAAGGATATATATATATAAAAAACTGATTCATTTTGCTGTACCCCTGAAACTAACACAACATTGTAAATCAACCATATTCCAATAAAAATTTCTTTAAAAAGAAAGAAATATTGATTGGACCATGCATCCACCAGCCACTGGTGAATGAGATGTTTAAAGCTAATGGTGAAAACAAATGAAAAAACAAATCAGAAAAGTCAGTACAAGGCAATTTCAGAGAATAATAAATATGAGTGGAAACAAGACCACATAGCAAATCACTGTAGTTCCAGGTGGAAATGAAGATCTGGCGTGGGGGAGAAGTGCCCAGAATCAGGATGCATTCTGAAAGTGTGATCAGCAGGACGTGCTGATGGATGAGAGTGTGGGAGAAGGTCTAGTTAGCCGCTTGCCAGGCCTCAGGACTGCCTCTCTTTTCAGCAGAGGGACCTGAGCCATGAGTCAGGGCAAGAGGGAAGAGACAGGCTCGGTCTGGTTAAAGGGAAAGTAGCCAGTTGGAAAAATGTCATGCCACTTAAGTACCCACATTTCTTCCCTTTGTCTCAGACACCTGGAAAATGAGGTCAGCATCACAAGAACTAAAAGCTTTTAATTAATTTTAATTGATGGTTCTCCCCTACATTTCTCTTTTACTCAATAGATTTGGCAGCCTTCCTCACATTCCCCCAGGCTCTTCTCTTTGGCTAACACTGATTCATTCTACTTTTTTAATTGATTTGTCTTACTGGTTTTGGTCATCTTCTTTTCTGTTCTTTCACTTCATGTATATTATATAATGGGAAAGGAAAACCACAATCACTCAGATAGTTAATGTTTCAAAGATAAGAATCTGATCATCTGGACAAAAATTCGATAAGGTAAAGTCCACCTGTGTGTTAGCCACAAGTATTTCATAAGCATGTTGTGATGATTAGGAAGCAATAATAAAATTGTGATAGTTGACATTTAGAAAATGCTTCCTCTATTCCTGTTTCAGGGGCTTGATCAAATGCTATTGTTATTTCTAGTTTATAGGAGGGGAAATTGAGGCAGGGAGAGATTACATCATTGTCAAAGTAGTATCACCAATAAATGGAGAGCCAGGATTCAAGCCCACGCTGTCTGGCATTAAAGCCCCCACACTAACCCAATGGTCTTCACAGCCTCCCTGCCACTAAGCCCAGCCAAGATAATGTCTTCTCTCTCTTAAAAAGTTACCATTTTATTGTTAAGGAATCATATGCCAATTAAATATATAAGGCAGTAAATATTCACTGCATGCTACTACATGTCAGGTACATACATAGAGAAGTAGAAGTCTCATTTCTTGCCCACATACAGTTAGTCTGTCTACCATGAAGTCAAGAAACAAAAATGGAGAAAATTGAAATATCTACCTTGTTTTCAAAGCTACTGGGTGAAGTGTCAAAGGCACCTAACTAATTATCAAATGAGTTATATATTTATTGACCTAAGAGTTCAGAGAAAGGATGGAGTACTTGAATTGGCACTAACATGAAAATCTGTTAGTCCAGTCACAGAATAATGCTGAAACTTAAATTAGGCTATGGCCAAGAGGAAATCATGGGAGGAATGGGAGAAATGATAAATGATGGGTGGGGAGAGAGAGAGACCCTTCTCTCCAGAATGGGATGGGTACTGCAGCCTGAACTAAACCCAAAGGTCAGATCCCAGGTCTCAGGTAAGCTTTGGAGGCAGCTTCCTAGAGGTCTTTGTAAGAATAATTTTTTTTTTTTTTTAAAGCCGTTAAGAAGGAAGGACTCAGTCTCCATTAAAATTATTACAAGACCAGGAAGGTTCATTTCCAGTCTGCATGTCATATTTTTGATGATGTCAAATAAAAATGTGGATTTAATTTGTTTCCTTAATCCACAAATTTGTTCAACAAAATTGTGAAATGCACTAAACCCAATTTGGTCCAAATCTGGCTGTCAGAAGGATAATTGAGGGATGGAGCCAAAGGAGACGCCTTCAGGGGCTTCCGAATCCTCTCTGTTATACCCCCTTCCAGGAGGAGGAGCGTCCGTGCCCCAGGACAGGGTCAGGGCTTGCATCCAACAGCGTGAATATCCTTCTGAGTTGAGTGGCTGAGCCTTCAGCAGACGGCCCTCAGTCACCTGAGCGCACCTCGTCACTCAGAGCCTCAGTCTCCCGCTGTGTCGTAAGCTGCGACCGCACCGCTTTGGAGAGGCTGCTGGGACACTAAGAGGACACGATGCCAGTGAAGCACAGTGCTAGGAAGCTTGTAGGCGCTTAGAGAAGGAAGCGTAGCAGGAAAGTCCAGGCAGAGCCAAACTCAAGGCACTGGGCTTTCCTCCCACCACCCTGGCTGTCTCTCCTCCCTCCCTGCCTCCCTCTTCCCTCCCGCCCACTCTCTCCACCCCTCAGCCCCACTTGCCTTTGGGCTGGCCCCATTCTCTGGCAGGCTGTCCCCACTGTGGCGGCCACGTGGAGCAACTCCAGGCCCTATCACACCCTCTGCATCGCCCCAGGAGAGAAGAAATGCCTCTTCCCTGAGAGCTGTGCTCCGGGTCCTGCAGGTGAGCCTGGCGGCCCTCGGACCACCGCTCCTGAGCTTCCCCTCATGGCTAAGGCGAGGCAGTGCTCACATTGGCCAGACTTGCTCACATGCTCATCTCCTCTAGCCGACGATTATCCTAAGCACAGACTGAGGGGTGCGGAGCCGTGGTTCCCCAAGGGAAATCGAGGTACTATCACCAGAATGGGAGAAATCCATGCTAGGAAAAAAACTGAAGTGCTTTGTCAAAGTACCCATGATAACAATTTGTCATTTTCCTCACACTCCAGCAAGGCATAAAGTGTTTTCTCAGCTACCCCACCTCATGTAGATCTATCTGAGCTCTAGACAAGACGAGTGATCTTTTATAACACCCTCGTACATGGCCAACGGCAGCAGAATTCACTTCTCCTACCTGTGAACCCAGGCAAAGCGCACATCAGTGGAGGTGGCATGGAGAAGCTGAAAGACCAGGACTTTGGGGTCAAACAGACGCGGCCCAAGCGCTGCATCCCCACCCCTCCCCTGCATCGTGCCCCCAGATTGCTCACTCCACCCTTCAGAGATGCCCATAAAACGGGGCTTGTCTCCATATCTCCAGGGCCTTTTGAGAGGATTAAGTAATAACAGCCAACTTTTAATTAGTGTTTACTATGCTCCAGGCATGGTTCTAAGTGCTTTATGGGCAGCATAAAGATTTAATCATCACAACACATCCTTTCTGTGTCTTCCCTGCATAGGTAAGGTAACCAGGACCCAAGATGCAGAACCAGTCCAGGGTCACAGAGTGCGTGGCGGAGCGGGGATGCAAACCCAGACAGGCAAACTCTGGGACCACGTGCTGCGACCCCACCCTCTGCTCCTTCCGGATTAAATGAGGTAATGCGCACACAAGAGCTGTGTAAACTGTAACACGCTATATAAATGTCACTCACTGTTACTTCTCTCCTCCCGCCCTGGTCATTAAGGCCAGGAGGGACCTCATGAATCTACCGTTCAGGTATTTTCTCACAGTGCTAGACGTGGTCCCTCAGCTGCACTTCCTCCAGGCCTGCCTTTGACTCTGAGGCTATACCTAGAAACCCACCTGATTCTTTTCATTCTCCAGCCCCAGCAAAGTGGCCTCTTGCACCCAAGCATTCATTTCCTCTGCAACCCTTAATGAACCACAGGGATGAGCTATGGCTACACTGGGCAGAGTGAGAACCTCTGCCCACATGGAGCCCCCAGAAGGCTGGGCGGTCAGAGAAAACAGCACCTGGGGAAGAGCTTCACAGGTAAGTGGGACATAATGTCAGAACCTGGCTGCCGGGTGGTGGTGAGATAGATATTCAAGAGGAACCGTGCAAGAAGAGCACCCGGCACAGTCAGGGCTGAACGTACTCAGCTATGGTCACGAAAGGAATTCTACTGCCTCACGCCCTCTGACACAGAGCTTACGACTCAATTCAGTACAACTCCCTCAGTCCCCTCGCTATGCATCCTCTGTTAGTCTTGGTCTCTGCTTTATTTTTCATATCAAAACACATACTCATTAGTGGAGATGCAGTAAAAATAAAACAAATGTACATTTTTTAAAAATAACAGGCGTATAAAGACAAAAAGCAGGTGAGTGGTTGCCAGGCGCTAGTAGGAGAAGGGAACTGGGAGTGAATGCTTAATAGGCACGGGGTTTCCATTTGGGGTGATGAAAAAGCTCTGGAACTGGGCCACGGTGATAGTCGAACAACACTGTAAGTGTGCTTAATGCCACTGAGTTGTACACTTTAAAATGGTGCAGACAATAAGCAAGAGGAAGGTGCTCACATCACTGTTCATCAAGGACACGTGTTATAATCACAGTGGGACACCAGAAGAGACAGCCCACATGGGTGAGAACACTACAAATCTCATCAGCTGCTGAGGGGGTACAATATCATGCAAGCCACTTTGGAAATCAATCTGGCAGTTCATTATAAACACATGTATACACTGTGTCCTGGTGATTCCATTTTAAGTATTTACCCAAGAGAATGAAAAGAATGGGCCACACACATACATGCACACACATACCACAAACACAAGACCTTGCAAAAAAAAAATGTGCAGAGCAGCTTTATTCATAAAAGATAACAGCTAAGGCACTTCCTTGGTGGTCCAGTGGCTAAGACTCCACGTTTCCAATGCAGGGGCCCCAAGTTCTATCCCTGGTCAGGGAACTAGATCCTACAAGCTACAATTAAGAGTTCATATGCCACAACTAAAGATCCCACATGCCACACTAAGACTGGCACAACTAAATAAATAAAATTTTTTTAAAAAGATAGCAACTGGAAATAATTCAAATGCCCATAAATAAATTGTGATTATATTCATATAGCAAAAACTACTCATAAATAAAAGAATTAACTACTGATTCAGAATAAACTACTGGAATACCAGACCATCTGACCTGCCTCTTGAGAAACCTGTATACAGGTCAAGAAGCAACAGTTAGAACTGGACATGGAACAACAGACTGGTTCCAAATAGGAAAAGGAGTACATCAAGGCTGTATATTGTCACCCTGCTTATTTAACTTATATGCAGAGTACATCATGAGAAATGCTGGGCTGGATGAAGCACAAACTGGAATCAAGATTGCCGGGAGAAATATCAATAACCTCAGATATGCAGATGACACGACCCTTATGGCAGAAAGTGAAGTAGAACTGAAGAGCCTCTTGATGAAAGTGAAAGAGGAGAGTGACAAAGTTGGCTTAAAGCTCAACATTCAGAAAACTAAGATCATGCATCTGGTCCCATCACTTCATGGGAAATAGATGGGGAAACAGTGGAAACAGTGACAGACTTTATTTTTTTGGGCCCCAAAATCACTGCAGATGGTGACTGCAGCCATAAAATTAAAAGACGCTTACTCCTTGGAAGAAAAGTTATGACCAACCTAGACAGCATATTAAAAAACAGAGACATTGCTTTGTGTACAAAGGTCTGTCTTGTCAAGGCTATGGTTTTCCCAGTGGTCATGTATGGATGTGAGAGTTGGACTATAAAGAAAGCTGAGCACCAAAGAATTGATGCTTTTGAACTGTGGTGTTGGAGAAGACTCTTGAGAGTCCCTTGGACTGCAAGGAAATCCAACCAGTCCATCCTAAAGGAAATCTGTCCTGGGTGTTCATTGGAAGGACTGATGCTGAAGAAACTCCAATACTTTGGCCACCTGATGTGAAGAGCTGACTCACTGATGCTGGGAAAGACCCTGATGCTGGGAAAGATTGAAGGCGGGAAGAGAAGGGGATGACAGAGGGTCAGATGGTTGGATAGCATCACCGACTCGATGGACATGGGTCTGAGTAAACTCCAGGAGTTGGTGATGGACAGGGAGGCCTGGTGTGCTTCGGTCCATGGGGTCACAGAGTCAGACATGACTAAGCGAGTGAACTGGACTGAACTGAGTCATAGAACAGCCTGGGTCAGTCTCAAAAGCATTATCTTCCATGACATAAACAAGATATAAGAATATATATTGTCTGATTCCAAGGATAACTAAACTAGGGTCACAGAAAACAGGTCAGCATTTCAGGGGAGGTGTACAAGGAAACTTTCTGGAGTGTCGAGAATAGAGTGTATCTTAATATGACGTGGTGGTTACATGGGTGTTTGCATTTGTTGCAATTTATCAAACTATCTCTTTATTTATTGTATATAAATTATGCCTCAAACACATTAAAAATAATAAAACTGTACACCATCTCTATGACTCAACAATTTTATTCCTAGATGTCTATCCAAGAAAAGAGCACGTGCTCACAAAAAGTCATGTATAAAAATATTCATTACAAGTTTGCTCATAAGAGACAAAAACTATAAATGGATTAAATATTTCAATTAAAACATAAAGATCTTTTAATCTTTATCTTTAATCTTTAATCTTCATCTTTTAAAATGCACATTGCTAAAAAAATAGAGAAATGTAAAATGTACATTGCTTATAAGAGACACTAATATAAGGAGGTTATTTCAAAAAGGTTGAAATAAAAGCGTGAGAAAACATACCCATAAAAATATCAAAAACAAGTGTATTAAAAAGCAGTTATAAGTCTACTAATAACAGATCAAATAGATATTAAGACCTGAAGTATTATTACACATAAAGAATAATAATTCATAATTATAGGAGCATTAATTCAATAGGAATATATAACAATATTAAACTCAAATGAGTTTAATCATGGAGCCTCAAACACTGTTAAGAAATAAAATCCCATAATCAGAGCACAATGTTTAGAAATATCTCTCAGTAACTGATAACACAGATATAAAATCAACACAGCTATATTAAGATTAAATAACATGAATAATAAATTTGATCAGACTCAAACCTATTCAGTCATCTGGCTTATGGTAAACATACCATTACAAGATAGTGGGAGCAAAGTGTCTTGTCAATAAATGGTGCTAGATAAATTGCACAAATTTATGGAAAATATGGACATTGACTCTTACCTCATACTACATACAAGATTCTATTTCAGGTGAATCATAGACCTACATATGAAAAGTAAAACAAGAAGCTGCTAGAATAAAACATGGGTAAATATTTATGACTATGGATAGACAAAGATTTCTTAAAATATAAAGAACACTAAACATAAAGGAAAACATTAGTAAATTAGACTATTTTAAAATTAAGAACTGTGTTTGTATGTGTTCAGTCACTCAGTTGTGTCTGACTCTTTGTGACCTCACGGACTGAAGCCCATCAGGCTCCTCTGTCCACGGGATTTCCCAGGCAAGAATAATGGAGTGGGTTGCCATTTCCTCCTCCAGGGGATCTTCCCGACCCGGGGATTGAACCCACATCTCCTGCATCTCCTACACTGGCAGGCTGATTCTTTACCACTGAGCCACCTGGGACGCCCAAAAGTAAGAACTACTATTCATCAGAAGACGTTATTATAAGAGTAAAAGGACAAACAGAAGGGTTTTTCTTTTTTTGCGAAGATATCTGCAATGAGTATCTCCTACAAAGAACCTGTATACTGAAGATATAAAGAACTTCTACAAATCAGTAAAAAAAAGAGACACTACCCCCCCCCCCCGCCCCTTCCCATGGGAAAAGTTTTGAACAGGCACTCCACAGAAGGATGTACCCAAGTGGTCAATTAGTTATTCATGAAAAGCTAGTTAAAACCACAATGAGGTACCATCACCTACCATCAGAATGTCTACACTTTTTAAAACTGATACCAAGTGTTGCCAGGATGTAGAGCTCCTGGCATTCTCACATACTTCTGTGGGAGGTTAAATTTGCACAACTGCTCTGGAAAGCTGTTAGCAGGGCCTGCTGAAGTTGAACACATACATATTTTATGAACACAAAATTCTACTTCAAATGTAGATTCTCAGAAGTATGTGTGTGTATTGAAAGTCATGCCCCAAAATAACATAGAACATTATTTTTAACACTTAGAAACTAGAAACCATTCAAGAGCTCATCAATAGTAGAATGGATAGATAAATAGTATTCCATTCATACACAGATATAATGTGACTGAAAGTCAGGTACAGTTCTCTGTGACTCTATTTATATGAACTTTGGAGTCAGGCAAAATTAATCTATAGTGATACAAGTCAGAATATTGGTTTCTGTTACAGGGTAATGACCAGAAGACAATACAAAAAAGACACTTGAGATGTTGGTAATTCTCTATATCTTGATATGGAAGATGGGTACCTACATATATTCACTTTATAAAAAATTGTCAGGCTCTGCACTTAAGGTTCACACATGAAGCTATATCATGTTATTCTTCAGTTTAAGTTCAGCAAAACATAGTATACGAATAGTGCTAATGTTTATGATAGCTAATGCCAAATTACGTTTGAGTAACTTTGCACCAATTTCCACCAGCATCCTTGTGTCCCAAACAAAGCCTCCCAAATTGTGAGCATTATAATCTTCAAAAACATTTTTTAGTTTCATTTTAACTTGATTTTATCCAGCAAACCAGCAAATACAAGCTAGAATGAATCTGGATAAACGGTTTCACTTTCTTTCTACTCCTTCCTTCCCCCCAACCAAGGTGGTAGGAAGGGACAAGAAGGGAAGCTTGAGCTAAATATAATAGGGAGTACAGTTGTTCCTCAGTGTCTGTGGGGGATTGGTTCCAGGACACCCCTGCAGATACTGAAATCCATGGAGGGCCTTTGCTGGTGGTCCAGTGGTTAAGACTTCGCCTTCCAGTGCAGAAGGTGAGGGCTGGATTCCTGGTCAGGCAGCTAAGATTCCACAAGCCTTCCAGGAAAAAAACAGAACATAAACAACTGAAGCAATACTGTAACAAGTTCAATGAAGACTTTTAAAATGGCCCACATCAAAAAAAAGTCTTAAAAAATAAGATCCATGGATACTCAACTCCCTTATAGTACAAAATGACACAGTATAATTGGCCCCCATATCTATGATTGCAAAATGCAGATTTTGGATTGCAAATTGCAACTGCAGATGTTGGAGGACTAACTGTACCAACAGGACTTACCACAGAGTGTGTCTGCATGGTACTCAAATGTCTTCCCTAAAGTAGCCTTGAAAGAAATTGGGGTTGGAGGCTCCTACAGACATGTGACCTGGAGAAGAGTCTCAGGCAGGAGTTAAGGGGTCTTGGTTTTAGCCCAGCTCTGCCTCTAGTTCATGGTGACCTTGGGCATGTCCCTTCCCCCTCTTTCTTCAAATGTATCTCTTTCTTCAAATGTAAATGAAGAGTTAGATTAGCAGATCTCTGAGCCCTTTTCCAGTTAGAATTGGCGGTGATCACATATGATTCTGTGGGTCTGTATACATACTGCTTTGAGTGCTCTGTGAGGCACCTATGGGTACATTTAATATATGAGTTGAACATTGTATTCACCAGAATTCTTAAAGAAAAATGTATTTGTTGGAGGATGTCAGTCTCCATGGCTACAGGTGGCTCAGTGGCAAAGAATTCATCTGCCAGTGCAGGAGACGCAGGTTCTACCCCTGAGTCAGGAAGATCCCCTGGAGAAGAGAATGGCCACCCACTCCAGTATTCTTGCCTGGAAAATTCCATGGACAGAAGAGCCTAGTGGGCTACAGTCCATGGGACTGCAAAGAGTCAGACACATACACATCAGCCTCCATAGGCACCCGAATGCAGTGTTCTTGTCAGAGGAAAGGAGATAACTTTGCTTATTTTTCCAGAGAGAAGAGAAAAGGGAAGCCATGATAGACCCACAGGATGCTGGGAGGCTGTGTGGGTTTGTAGAGCAACCCTTCCCATAGCTCCGCTGTCAGTGACATCGCTAAGCACATGGCAGGCTTGGGAGCAGATTTTCTTGTGAAAATTGGTGAAAGGCTCAAGCTCCCTGCACAGACCCACATCAGCCAGTCAGTCCCAAGACAGTGCAGGCAGATGCAGGGGCCAGGCGGGAGAGGCGTATCGGGGAGCACGCACTCCACTTTCACACCAAGGGCAGGGAACGGGGGCTTCAGTTTCATTGAACCCAATCTCCAGGATGCAGGAGAGAGCCCTAGCTGACAGACACATCCTATCTTCTATAACATGTGGAAGACCGCTAAGGCCATACACCGCCTGCATGAGACGACCACGCGGGGCAGACGCGGCTCTCCCCTCCTCCCTAACTGGGACTCCTGCTCCGGGACTGGGCCTGCAGCCGCTGACCCTGGTTGACACCCCCACCCCCACCCCCTCCTGAGGGAGGGCGCCCTCAACCACAGGCTGGATGAGTCGCTGAGTCTGGCAGTGGGTGTTCTGGCCACACGGCCCTCTCTACCCACTGCATCGGCTTTGCACGCTGGAAACCATTTCCCCCTCCCCTGATTGAAAACAAGGTTGAATTCATAATTTTACAATTTTTCAAAACTGCCTAACTCCAAGCGGGGGTGGGGGGGGTGGGGGGGGGGCGGAGGAGGGAGCTTTCAGTAACCCCTATCCGGTAGCCAAGAATTAGCAAGGAAAACACTGTTTCCCGCTCTCTAATTGATGCCTCTGCCAAGGGCCCCAGGTATGCCGGCTCCTGAACACACGTCTTTGGGGAATTAGTCTCAAGAAACATATCCCCTAGGCCATGTGCACTTCTGGTCGCCTGCAGGACTCCCTGAGGCCTTCTTGATGCTAATTTTCTTAATACAAAACCATTCCTTTTTTCGAAATGAAAAATGACTTGTTAAACCCCTCTCAGGTCCCCTTTTTTCTCTGTCCTCCCAGAGAAACACATTAAAGTAAACAAACTTGAGATGTAAAATGAAAACAGGGGCCCCTCTAGCACCTGCAGGGTTTTACCAGCTCACATTACAAAGCCCTGTCTGAAGTGGCCCGAGAACTGTTTCCATTACAAATAGCCAGTTTCTCTTGAAAGTCAGGCAAAAGCCAAATTAGGCAGATTACATCAGGATCTATTTTCCTGTAGCATAAGTTCTTTGGAAACACCTGCCTGACATATTTCAGACGTGTGCCGAGGCGAGCCAGGCCCTCGGTGGTTTCCAGGGCTCGTCAGAGTCTCAACAAAAATGGGTGTTTGGGTTTCACCGAGTAAAACTGGGTGAGATGCCTGCATGGAATCTGAGTTGCTGCAGACTGACTTTCTGGCGCCTCTGAAGAGACGTTTTAACCAGCTCTGTCCCTGCCACACTTGGTGTGGCCAAGAGAGTCCTGGCACCCAGGCAACCTGTCTCCGAACCTCTGCTGGGTGCCGGGGGGAGAAACGCTAGGGATGTGTGGTCAGGGCCCAGATGGAGTCGGGGTGTGTTCTCACTCGGTGGGAAATGCTGAAATTAGAGAAGAGCCTGCTGGGGAGCTGAAAGAAGCACTGATGCAGGCAGGTGCTGCTCAAGTCAAAGCCTGCGGCGGGGTGGGGGGCAGTGAAGGAGATAGGACACCACACACCTCCTGGCTTTCCCTAAACCCTAATTAACATTCTGCCCTTGACAACCCTCTCCCCACGGAGACTTTTTTATACATTTTTTACTACCCAGTAATTATGAATAATTGAGTTTTTTAAATGATCAGCATTGCTTAGAAAGTGTCCGGTCAAGTGGGTTAATTACAATTATGGTAAATCCAAAGTGGAACACTATCTAGCCACTCCAGTGAGTCAGGGAGAATGACAGAAATTTTTGTGGAAAGACCTCTAAGGTATACCTACCTAGTGAGAAAAACAGAGGTGTAAAACAATAGAAATAAGATGAGCCCACTTATTTAAAAGGGTGTTGTGCAGGGAGCAGAGGTATGTACACGAAAATGCACAGAAAGTGGACCAGGAAAAAGGATAGCAGACTGTTAACAGTGATCACCACTGGGGGAGGAATTGGTGGGGGATAAAAGAGAGGAGAGGGAGGCTGTCATAGTCTCTTCAGAATATGCTTGAAATGTTTACAAGGAGAGTGGAGTCATGTAATACTTGTGTAAAGAGAATGTCCTTAATGAAATAATATAAAAGTACTCCAATAAAAATTAATTAAAAAAAAAAAGGTGACTTAAGACGAGACGGAAATTTAAAAAGAGATATACAGCTGATTCACTTTGGGGTACAGCAGAACCTAACACAACATCGCAAAGCAACGACGCTCCAATAAAAACCAATTTTAAAAAGTACATGTATACACTACCATATATAAAATAGATAGGACCTACTGTGCCGCACAGGGAACTATACTCAATATTTGATGATAACCTCTAAGAGGAAAGAATCTGGAAAAAATAGATATATGTGTAGGTATACAGCTTCCCTGGTGGTTCAGAAGGTAAATAATCCACATGCAGTGCCGGAGACCTGAGTTCAATCCCTGGGTTGGGAAGATCACCTGGAGAAGGAAATGGCAACCCACTCCAGTATTCTTGCCTGGAGAATCCCATGGACAGAGGAGCCTGGTGGTTACAGCCCACGGGTTCACAGAGTCAGACACGACTAAGCATGCACAAGCACACACGTGTGTGTGTAACTGGATCACTATGCTGCACGCCTGAAACTAACACAACATTGTAAATCAATTATATTTCAGTTAAAAAAAAAAACTGTGTGTTGGGGGCAGTGAGTCAGCACTCCCATTGAGTTCCTAAACCCCAAAGACTAAAGAACCTATAACTCCAAGTGTGCAATGGGCCCGGGGCATTACTGGATGTTCTTGCACCCTGACTGGGTCAAACACTGATGCATGTGTGAAGCACGCGGGCCGGGGAAACCATCCATCAGCGATGAGAATGTACCTAACGGCACGTGAGGATAGAAGCACTAAGACCCACTAGCCTGGACTGACACCCTGACTCGGCCATCCCCATGCAATAGGACTTGGGACACGTCCCTTGACCTCTCTGTGCCTCATTGTCTCAGCCATAAAATGGGGTGAGAATGGAAGCATCTGATAAAGTGGTGGTGGGGATTAGAATAGAGAAATCAAGTGAAAGCAGTTAGCACAGGAAACGGCGCCCAGTGAATAAAATATGAGCTACTGTTGAGATTGGACACACTGTAAAGTTTCCTCTTACACTTATACGTTCTAAACGAATACATGATGGGATCCAATGCAACAGAATTGGAACATTTCCCCTTAAATCAAGGATGTGGATTAATGCTGCCACTGGCAGAGTAGGACCACACAAGCATCCCATGTCTGAATGGAGCAGAACTGGGTCCTTTCATACTCATCAGAGAGCTCTTTACTCTGTAGGGAGAGACCCAAGATATGCAGACACAAGACTCCGGTGTGCCTCGGGTGAAATATTCCAACAGGTCACCCAGAAGGCCAAGAGCAGACAGCAAAGCCAGAGGAAGGCGCTGAACAGGACTCCGAAGGCCGGGGGTGTAGGTCATCTGGCAGCTGGGAGTAGCGACCTCGAGGTTTTGGAAGGAGCATGGGCAGGGGCAGAGAGGCGCTTCACCCCAGCCGGGGCACCTTGCCAGGGTGCACCAGCTGTGTTAGGAGACCAGGGTTGAACTAAACAGTCAGACTTGCTTAAAGCCAGGAAATTACTGACCTGGAGAGCAACCGTAGACGACTGTCAAACACAGCGCGTGTCAGCTCCAACCTGCCTCCTCTCCCAACCAGCAGGAATCTGAACTCTGCAAACTCTGAAATCAGCCCCCTGGACTCCTTTGTCTCACACACCCCAGCCCAGATCGTCAGCACAATTCCCCCGGTAGGGCTTTTATGACTGGTGATGATGTAAGGAGGCAGAGAAAACACAGCTGGGCCTGCATGCAATTTACAGAGAGGGCGCTGGGGGAACGTGTGCCTGTCCCCAAACAGCGGCCATACAGATGATCAGCTCCCCCCAGGATGCTGAAAGTCCCCACCACCTCTCACAGAAGGAAACACGTGGTTTAGACCAACGAGACATAGCTTTCAGTTTTTAAAAAATCAGATGTAGGCATTTTAAAAGCACTGCAATGTTTGGGGTGCTCCTTCCTTGCCCCCAACATCAGTGAGTTTTCATTGTTGCCAAACTGACCCATTAAATACCACTCTCAAATCCATCACTTTCTCGAATCCTCCATACCATCTCCTGGGTTGGGCTGCATCATCTCTCACAGTCTATAACCACCTTCTAACTATTCTTCCTGCCTTCAGTCTTGGTTCCTCTAATCAGTCTCCACCACATAGCCAGAGAGATTCTCTCAAAAAATCACATCTGTCTCTCTCTTATTAAAACCTTCAATGGCTCCCTATTGCTTCCAGAATAAAGCTTAAACTCCTCTGTATGCATGCAGTCCATTCTTGTTATTCAGAGAAGTCCTGTTCTATACTCACCACCAATAGTTAACACAGAACCATTGCTCTTAGAGGAAATACAAATTTAAAGTTTTACGCGCTTTTTGGTGTCATCGTCATCGCTGTTGTTAACCAATAAATGAATAACCTTATTGTATGTTTTTCTCTTTAACTGTAATATATATTTAACATATATTGCTGATTCATCATTAACATTGAACCACAGGACCATAACTCATGCCTCAATAAGCTTTTCCAATGCAAGTATTTTCTGCATAAGACACAGGATGTGATCACCCTTCTGGAGCTAGGAAAAGTAAATGGCACTACAGGACAATGCTTGGGGGCCATTTGAAATAGAAAAATCGCCATCAAAAATGGGACAAGTGAAAGTGAAGTCAAAGTCTCTCAGTCATGTCTGACTTTTTGTGACCCCACAGACTGCAGCACACCAGGCTTCCCTGTCCATCACCAACTCCTGGAGCTTACTCAAACTCAATGTCCGTTGAGTCGGTGATGCCATCCAACCATCTCATCCTCTGTTGTTCCTTTCTCCTCCCACCTTCAGTCTTTCCCAGCATCGGGGTCTTTTCCAATGAGTCAGCTCTTAGCATCAGGTGGCCAAAGTATTGGAGTTTCAGCTTCAACATCAGTCCTTCCAATGAATATTCAGGACTGATTTCCTTTAGGATTGACTGGTTTGATCTCCTTGCAGTACCGGTTTGATCTTCTTGCAGTCCAAGGGACTGTCAAGAATCTTCTTCAACATGACAGTTCAAAAGCATCAGTTCTTCCGCGCTCAGCTTTCTTTATGGTCCAACTGTCACATCCATACATGACTACTGGAAAAACCATAGCTTTGACTAGACTAATGTCTCTGCTTTTTAATATGCTGTCTAGGTTGGTCATATCTTTTCTTCCAAGGAGCAAGTGTCTTTTAATTTTTTGGCTGCAGTCACCACCTGCAGTGATTTTGGAGCCCCCCCAAAAAAGTGAAGTCAAAATCGCTCACTCATATCCAACTCTTTGTGACCCTATGGAGTGTAGCCCAGCAGGCTCCTCTGTCTACGGAATTCTCTAGGCAAGAATACTGGAGTGGGCAGCCATCCCCTTCTCCAGGGGATCTTCCTGACCCAGGGATCGAGCCTGGGTCTCCTGCATTGCAGGCCGTGTCTTTACCATCTGAGCCACCAGGGAAGCCCTCAGAATGGGACTAACGTGGCTCTAAACAGACCAGAGAAAGGACACTTATTTATAGTGCGAGAGCTGAAACCACGGGGCAGAGTGCTGCCGTGTTAGTTCTCAGCCATGAATGTGACCAGTGGACGACTCACATTTTTCATTGCTCTCTGCTGCTGCTGCGTCGCTTCAGTCGTGTCTGACTCTGTGCGACCCCATAGATGGCAGCCCACCAGGCTCCCCAGTCCCTGGGATTCTCCAGGCAAGAACACTGGAGTGGGTTGCCATTTCCTTCTCCAATGCGTGAAAGTGAAAAGTGAAAGTGAAGCCGCTCAGTCATGTCCTACTCTTAGCGACCCCATGGACTGCAGCCCACCAGGCTCCTCTGTCCATGGGATTTTCCAGGCAAGAGTACTGGAGTGGGGTGCCATTGCCTTCTCCGTCATTGCTCTCTACATGTCCATAAATGTCACAGAAGCACTGTGAGTATTAATTTTGAGGTTGCAAATAAATTTTGAGTAAGTAAATTTGTAAATATGAAATCTGCAAATAACAGAGACGAATTGCATTTTTTACCATTGCTTGCTCAACACCTCTTTGTCCTGTTTCCACCTGGAGCAGAGTGAACATTAAAGGTGAGCACACAACTGCACGTCCAGTCCCAATGTCCCGTGGGCTTGGCTTCAGTGACCGGCCCAGAGCACAGCACGTGGCTGGAGCACAGTCAGTCAGAGCCCTCTCCTGGGATTTTTCTACTGGAGGTGGGAGGGAAGAGTCTTGGATTTGGGGGAAAGACTTGGAAGAAGTGACTCTGGGCTGCTGCTGACCATGTTCCTTTTTATGTTGGCTCCCGGTGGTGGGGAAGCATATAACTGAGGTAGGGAGAACGTGAGAGAAAGAGACCAGGAATTGTCGAGTCTGATTTTCCTTTACCTCTTCCCTCAAGTCCCCAGAATCCTTCAACAAACCCTCTTTCTTGCCTCTTACAACAAAGAGTCCATACTAACACTAACAGGAGGGTCCACCCCGGCTGGCCCCATCCCCCTTAGTTTCTGTCATGCTCTTATTTCAGAAGGGACATCCCATGACAGAAACGCTCAGAGTTCCCTGCACATGCTCTGCAGCTCCTTATCCCCACATTGCCTCCAGCTCTTCCCTCTGCCTGGAACCCACTTCCTTCATTCCTGAGTTCCATCATCCCGTCCTTCTCTGACCTCTCAGGCCAGGCTGTCGGCCTCTCTCTTCAGGGGCTCTGTTGGACCCAGACCAGAGTTCCATCTCTTTGGGTTTCCTGCAAAGCCCAGACCCAGCTCCTCTCCTAGTTCAACACATGACCGTGAACTTACCAATTTATAGAACTTGAGCTCCCTGAGGGCAAAACTAGTTCATTCATCATGTAGCTGGGGCCCAGTGCCCTGAGGACACCCAGTGGAAGTGTGGCGAACTGTTGAATTTGGGGCCTGAAGTGCCAAATCCAAGACTCTGTTGCTACTCCTTTCCTGAGGCTAAGTGAATGCTGCCGAATTAGGCCTTCATAAAACCCGTCATATCTGAGCAACAACTTGCAGCTCAGAAAGCCGTTCCACACGCATGATTTCGTACAAGGGTCATGAGAGCCCTGGGAGGCAGCTGTATCGTTTTCTCCCTTTAAGAAACAGACTCACAGAAGGAGAGTCCGGCTGTCCAGGACGCGTAACTAACCGGTAACGGGGCAAGACATGGAATGCAGGCTTCCGGCTCTAAGGCCAGTGGGTTCTGGACCATGATGAGAAGTCAGACCCTTCTTTGATTGACTGTTTGTTTGATTGACTGATGTGCCTGTCAACTCCATCTCACATGGATGAAAAATTGAGGGAAATGTGCCACATGTGGGAGAGGAGAGTGGCCTGTCCTATGCTAGGGGAACTCGTGGTGTCTTGGAGAAAGGAACACCTCTCTTTTACTAGCCCCAGTCAACAGGTACTTGGTCAAAAACTCAACGTAAAATAATATATTCAGCCTTTAGGGAATATTTTTCACATGTTTTAAATACCTGCAGGCCCTGTCCCATGCAGTCCTCACCGCCTAGGTGACCAGCTCATGGTTTTGCCAAGAATGTCCCAGGTTTCAAAGTGAAAGTCCTGGTACTTCCCTAGTGATCCAGTAGTCAAGAATCTGCCTGCCAGTGCAGGGAACACGGGTTCGATCCCTGGTCCAAGAAGATCCCACATGCCACAGAGCAACTAAGTCCATGGGCCACAGCTACTGAGCCCATCCTCCAGAGCCCATGAGCTGCAGCTACCGAAGCCTGCGCACCTAGAGCCCATGCTCTGCAACAAGAGAGGTCCCTGCAGTAAGAAGGCAACACACTGCAGCAAAAAGTAGCCCCTGCTCAGAGCAACTAGAGAGAGCCCCCACAAAGCAACGAAGACCCAGCACACGCCAAAATTTTTTTTAATAAAAAAACTAAAAGCCCTACATCTCAGGAACTCCTTCAACCATGGGCAAACCAGGAGGGTTAGGTGGTCCTCACACCTCGTGACAATGACCTCCAGGGCTGCTGTTGCTCCCATGTTACAGATGAGGCGACTGAGGCTTAGAAGGGAAACTGGCTGCAAAGGTCACACAAGTACTGAGCAGAGGAGCCAAGGTACAAGCCAACATCCCTCTGATTCTAGAGCACTTCCCAACCCTCAGCAAGGCCTCTCCTATCAACCATGTAACCAACCAGTCAGTCATCAGGAATGGATTAGCAAAATTGAGGCGTCATGCAGGAAGAGTGGGTGTCAGGCCACAAACATGACACAGTGTGTAAAAGGGGAAACAGTGCATCTAACCACCATTCCTTGGGCGTACATTTCTCATCTGATCTTCACTACAGTTGTGTCTCCACAGGGCTTCCAGATCAGCTAGAGGAACAACAAGCTTGACAGATGTTTTCCCCACTGAATTGGCCCATGATTTGACTGTAACTGTGTCTGTACCCGACGCCAAAACAACAGGCCAATTAATCCAACTCCATTGGCCAATACGGTGGAAAGAGAAAATAAACAAAGACGGTCGTCTCAGTGAGATGACCCAGTTGAGGACTGAATCTGGCTCGTTAATTCCCCACACTGACCAGCAGACTCAGTTGTATCAGGTCACCTTAAGGCCCTTGGCAGACTCATTTGAACTATTTGAATTAATCAGTCCTGTTGGCAAGATCTATCAGTGGCCCCTACCTTCTCAACTGTAAAAGACTAGATCAGCTTGATGATGGGAGTTGTACGCTTTCCACGTTATGTAAGGACTGCCCATGCTAAATGCTTGCTGGGAATCATTACTTTCAAAGTTCATTATGTAAGGCACTAGCTCATGCATTATGAGCAGACCAGGGCAAAAATGACATTTAAGATATTGCACAAGTTTTAGAACTAGTGGCTCTACAAATAAACAGTGATTTTTAAAAGAAATGGGGAAAAAAGAATTTATAAACCCAATAAAGATGCAACAGGAGCCAGTGAAGATGAAAGGAAAAAATTTAAAGCTGTGGTGAGCTACCTTCTGAAGCCCTCAGAACACTCAAATCCAGAATAATTCCTCACACAGAAGAATGAAGGGTATATTCTTAGAAATGCCAACCAACAACTTACCCTCTCCTCCTGCCCCACCCATCACCACCACTGAGCTGTTTGGATTTCATGTGTGAAGTAAGATGAAGCCAGCAAAGAATTTCACTGAAGAGGAACCCAACTGTCCATTCCTTCTCTGGCCTTTTAAGCAGACTCCATCCAGATACTTATCCCAGCTGCCTGGGGCATATTATACATCTTCCTTGCTTGCTGCACACCCAGATCACACCAGCTTACCCATTAGAATAGCCAATGATGGGTAAGGTGTATTAAGCACTAACCATACACCAAGCCCTGTTGTAAGCACTTTGTATACATCATCCTACATAATCCTCACCAAATTTCAAGATAACTGCTATGATCAAGCTCAATTTAAAATTGAGGCACAGAGAAATGAAATGCCTTTTCCCATGGTCTCACAGTGGTGAAGTTGGGATTTGAAACCCAAGGTCTGATTCTAGAATTTTTTGTTTTGAACACCTGTTCTCCACCCCCTGGACTTTCCAGTCATTGGTGCCATATCTGGCTCCCACTTTCTGCCCTAGGTTCTCCTTATTTGGGGAGTCCTAGTTGGGAGACTGAGCTGGGACTGAGTGTGCTAGTGTGACCACAGGGTCAACTGGGTCAATAGCTGCAAGAGAGAGGAGGTTTTTGTAAACAGCAAAGAATCAAGGCTCAGGGGTTTGCATCTGTTTCCTTTCAAGAGAGAAGCTAAAGACAGAAGCCAAAAAGAGCTAGGTATGTATGTCAAATGCTTCAGAGAGCAAATAAAAGAAAACCCAATTCAAATCAGCTTGAGATAGTCATTTTATCAGTTCATATAAGAGCCTGCTCCTTGGAAGGCAAGTTATGACAAACCTAGACAGTGTACTAAAAAGCAGAGACATCCAAGGTCTCTACAGTCAAGGCTGTGGTTTTTCCAGTAGTTATGTATGGATGTGAGTTGGACCATAAAGAAGGCTGAGCACCGAAGAATTGATGCTTTCGAATTGTGGTGCTGGAGAAGACTCTTGAGAGCCCCCGGGACTGCAAGGTGATCCAACCAGTCAATTCGAAAGGAAATCAACTCTGAGTATTCACTGGAAGGACTGATGCTAAACCTAAGATGGCTCCAATACTTTGGCCACCTGATGTGAAGAACCAACTCATTGGAAAAGACCCTGATGCTGGGAGAGATTAAAGCAGAAGGAGAAGGAAACGACATAGAATGAGTTGGTTAGATAGCATCACCAACTCAATGGATGTGAGTTCGAGCAAATCCAGGAGATAGTGAAGGACAGAGGAGCCTGGTAAGCTGCAGTCCATGAGGTTGCAAAGACTCAGACTCAACAACCGAATAACAAGAACAAATAAGAGTAAGTGTTGTGGAGGGTGTGGGGTGGGTATTTCAAGTTCACTTGATTCAGTGACTCAACATATCATCAAGAACTTGGGGTCTTTCAGTCCTTCCATCTACCATCCACAGTGTCAACTTCATCCCCAGCCTGGCTCTCCTGTGTCTATGAGAAGACTGTCAGCAGCAGGCAAAGCTATCATATCCTCATGAGGTTTGCTGGGAGAGGAAGAGAGCCTGGCTCCCTATGACCCTCTCAAAACAGTAAGAAACCTTTTATTCTCAGAACATACCCTCTGCACTCTGCCTGGAATGCATCCTGGCCCAAACACAGTGTGAATCCCCAAGGAACATTGACTGGATTGGCCCCTTGAAGGTCTTTGGCTATGGGAGCTCACAAGATGCTAGGTCATCATGCAGACATCTTGAGCACACAGAGGTCATCAGTGGCACTGATGCTGTCCATGCACCTGCTCGAGTAGGATTTTGGGACAACAAATATTACTAAAGGATCAAAAGAATCATCTAAAAGAACTGCTTGTGTGTTCACACAAGACACCCCAGGGGATTCCCAGAAATAAGCAGGGAGACATTGAGGAGCCCAATGTCCTACACTGTGTGATTGCAATAAAAGCCTATGAAAATTTTTTTTTTTTAATTTCTTCTTTTTTTTTTTTTTATTAGTTGGAGGCCAATCACTTCACAACATTTCAGTGGGTTTTGTCATGCATTGATATGAATCAGCCATGGATTTACACGTATTCCCCATCCCGATCCCCGCTCCCACCTCCCTCTCCACCCGATTCCCCCGAGTCCTCCCAGTGCACCAGGCTGGAGCACTTGTCTCATGCATCCCACCTGGGCTGGTGATCTGTTTCACCATAGATAGTATACATGCTGTTCTTTTGAAATATCCCACCCTCACATTCTCCCACAGAGTTCAAAAGTCTGTTCTGTATTTCTGTGTCTCTTTTTCTGTTTTGCATATAAGGTTATCATTACCATCTTTCTAAATTCCATATATATGTGTTAGTATGCTGTAATGTTCTTTATCTTTCTGGCTTACTTCACTCTGTATAATGGGCTCCAGCTTCATCCATCTCATTAGGACTGGTTCAAATGAATTCTTTTTAACGGCTGAGTAATATTCCATGGTGTATATGTACCACAGCTTCCTTATCCATTCATCTGCTGATGGGCATCTAGGTTGCTTCCATGTCCTGGCTATTATAAACAGTGCTGCGATGAACATTGGGGTGCACGTGTCTCTTTCAGATCTGGTTTCCTCAGTGTGTATGCCCAGAAGTGGGATTGCTGGGTCATATGGCAGTTCTATTTCCAGTTTTTTAAGAAATCTCCACACTGTTTTCCATAGCGGCTGTACTAGTTTGCATTCCCACCAACAGTGTAAGAGGGTTCCCTTTTCTCCACACCCTCTCCAGCATTTATTGCTTGTAGACTTTTGGATAGCAGCCATCCTGACTGGCGTGTAATGGTACCTCATTGTGGTTTTGATTTGCATTTCTCTAATAATGAGTGATGTTGAGCATCTTTTCATGTGTTTGTTAGCCATCTGTATGTCTTCTTTGGAGAAATGTCTGTTTAGTTCTTTGGCCCATTTTTTGATTGGGTCATTTATTTTTCTGGAATTGAGCTGCAGGAGTTGCTTGTATATTTTTGAGATTAATCCTTTGTCTGTTTCTTCATTTGCTATTATTTTCTCCCAATCTGAAGGCTGTCTTTTCACCTTACTTATAGTTTCCTTTGTAGTGCAAAAGCTTTTAAGTTTCATTAGGTCCCATTTGTTTATTTTTGCTTTTATTTCCAATATTCTGGGAGGTGGGTCATAGAGGATCTTGCTGTGGTTTATGTCGGAGAGTGTTTTGCCTATGTTCTCCTCTAGGAGTTTTATAGTTTCTGGTCTTACATTTAGATCTTTAATCCATTTTGAGTTTATTTTTGTGTATGGTGTTAGAAAGTGTTCTAGTTTCATTCTTTTACAAGTGGTTGACCAGTTTTCCCAGCACCACTTGTTAAAGAGGTTGTCTTTTTTCCATTGTATATCCTTGCCTCCTTTGTCAAAGATAAGGTGTCCATAGGTTCGTGGATTTATCTCTGGGCTTTCTATTCTGTTCCATTGATCTATATTTCTGTCTTTGTGCCAGTACCATACTGTCTTGATAACTGTGGCTTTGTAGTAGAGTCTGAAGTCAGGCAGGTTGATTCCTCCAGTTCCATTCTTCTTTCTCAAGATTACTTTGGCTATTCGAGGTTTTTTGTATTTCCATACAAATTGTGAAATTCTTTGGTCTAGTTCTGTGAAAAATATCGTTGGTAGCTTGATAGGGATTGCATTGAATCTATAGACAGCTTTGGGTAGAATAGCCATTTTGACAATATTGATTCTTCCAATCCATGAACACGGTATGTTTCTCCATCTGTTTGTGTCCTCTTTGATTTCTTTCATCAGTGTTTTATAGTTTTCTAATAAAAGCCTATGAAAATTGAATGCACTTGCACCATGAAACTGGAAAGCCCCAGAGAAAAATTAGGTTCCATTTGCTTTAATGACCCTTTGGGATCCACTTGTACCCCTCTACCTGACCCTCAGCCCTCTCCCAGACGTATTTGTCCCCTCTGGCTCTTTGCATCAGAGCACTGGGCAAGAGACACCCTCCACTGGCATGACCTGTTCCAGATGGTCAATTATCTTGGCTGCCCAGTCAGGGGAGAGGCTCAGACATCAATCAACTCAATTTATTCATTAACTTGAACAGCCCAAGTAGTGTAAAAGGAAGTTGGCTTAAGTAAATAAGTTTCTAGTCTGGCTCCAATCATTCCAATAACCCCATTTCCTCTCCCTTCAGCCTAACAGTCCTCTGCTTGGATCTACTCAGGTAGCACTTATTAGGGAAAAGTGAAGCCCAGAAAATGACGCTTGTCCTCAAAACAGGTCAGCCTCCCTGCATATTTCTTGACAACCAGTCAACAGGTAAGGAGAACCTCAGCATCAGACATTGGTAGATTTGATGCTGTCTGCAACACTAAGGCACTCACTCCTACACTTGCTGATGGCTCACAACTGAGAACACCCTGGGAGTTTCCCTTGACAAAGACTCTTTTTGACCAAACTTTAGTTAGCTTCCCTAAACCCCCCTCTAGACTAGACCTAAGCTTTGGGCCTCCATGTACATCCATGCCGAGTCTAGTCTTAGCAATAATCCTGCTAAATCAGTTAGCAAGAATCTGCCCCCCACCCCCAACCTGGCACTCAATACCTGATCACCCTTGATATCTGCTCAAATTCCTCATCCTTCACTTTGGTGTATATAAGTCTTTGGCCTGCTTTAGCAAGAATCCTTCTAGGCCAGTTTAGCAAGAATCTTCTCACCCTTGATGTCTCCTTTTGGTCACTTTCCATCCACTAACCTCCTTACCTTCTCCTGGGCTATAAACCCTCATTTGTTCTTATATTCAGAGCTAAGCCTGATCTCTCTCCTATTGCAATAGTCTTGAAAATCTCCTTTGCCTTATAAAAAAAATCTCAGAATAATGTTTTCTTTACCACATGCAGCTAAAGGAGACTGTCTCATCCAGTTACACCCCCTCTGCACAGAAGCCCACATTAAATGGTTGGTAGATTCAGGGCTGCCAAGGCCCAACACCCATGCCTCAATTCAGGATGCCTCTGAAGGGTCATCTCAGCTTCAGAGTCCCCAGAGGGATCAGCTGAATCCTCTTTTGCACATACATCAAAGTTCATCTTTTCATCCATCCAGTCCTGCTTCCCTCTCTCTACAGGTGCCTACTAACGGTAGAAAGGGACTGCACTCTGAAGGAGCCAACATGGGCAAGAAGGGATCACACACTGGATGAAGGGGACAGGATATAATTGAAAAGGGGAGAGTTTCTCAATATGGTCACATGCCCTTAACAGGATTTAACGCCCTGGCAAGGATCCCAGGAGAAAGCGCTAAACCTGCTGCTCAACTGCTTTTAGAATGGCTGACTCTTAGTAAAGTAGAAATGCTGGAGCTGCCATCATAGATGATGGGAAAGGGGACCAAAGGACTTGGAAACATGGGCTGGACGTGTTCTCCAACCTCTTCTGTGGGTGAGCCTAGAGGATGCACCTCCTGATGCAAGAAGTAATGTCCTGGTGATTACAGTATCATTAGGGAGCACAGTACCATTGAAGTTCAGGGTGGCTGTTCTCCCGAGGGCCAGGGCTGATGGGAGGAGATGCTGTTGCAGGGCTCCATGAGAGCAAGTGGTTTACAAAGTAATCAAGGCCACGTTGTGGTGCTGCACCCGCCGAAGCCAGGTTGGAGCAACATAGTAATGAGTGGCAGGATGTGGTGGCAGCCAAGGGGGCCGGCCCCCGAGATCTCAGGCAAATAGAAAATAGAATCCAGTGCCCCAGGGGCAAACGAGATGGATCCCTGTATACTTAAAAGAAATTAAGGATGATTGATCAGGAAACCAAGGGAAGCTACATCAATAAAAAGTCACAAGCTATTGCCCAGTATTCAGACCTGAAAGCTGTCAACTAAAGGAGAGTCCTCATCCTCAGGAGGAAGGACCCAGGCACATGGCAGCAAGCACAGAAGTAATGAATTCCCCAACCATTCCCCAGAGGGAACTGTAGCCCTTAACTTGGTAAAATATCCAGACATTTCAAAGACCATGAGGCACCAGATCGGAGTTGCAGCCGTATCATAGTCCCCAGTGAGAGTGGGGGGCAGAAGGGAGCCAGGTCACCAGAGGAGGCTCAGTCCAGGTCAGGTTGACAGTGAACCCACCTACTGGTCATCTTCCTGGTCCTCAAGTGTTAAGCGGAATGGATACTCATTGCAGTTAGGTGAATACCCACATTGATTCCTTGATGTGTGGTGCCATCCTAGAGGAGAAATCCTCTAAAATTGCCCCCATCCCTTTGCCAAGATATTAAATCACAAACAATATTACATCTCAAGCAGAGTCTTTCAGGAGACACCCTTAATGACCTAAAAGAGCAGGTGTGGTGGTCCCCAAAATGCCTCCATTTAATTTACCAATCTGACTCCACTCCTACAGAAACCAGACAGACCCTAGAGGATGACAGTGGACCAAACTCAATCAAGCAGTAGCTACCATAGCTGCTGGCCCAGGTATGGTATCTTTGCTAGAGACGACTAACACAGTTCTGATTCATAGTACACAACCCAGCTCCAGTAAATGGATTCTCTTCCCTCCCTATCAAGAAAGAGTATCAAAAGCAGACTGCATTCCCATGGAACAGTCAACAGTAGAAATTTACAGTCTTACTCTAGGACCATGTAAACTCTCTCATCCTTTTTCATAAAACAGTCCCAAGGGACCTGGAGACTCTGCAGAGCATCCCACTTATCAATGATGGACATGGCAGATATCATTATATCAGTGATATCATGTTAATCAAACTGGATGAGCAAAAAGCGACACATATGTTGGAGGCCTTGACAGGACCTATAAGCTCCAGACTGTGGGAAAGAAAACTTGCAAAAATTCAGAGACCCTCTACATCATTGAACTTGTTAAGTCTTGGAGCTTAAAGCAGGCAAGAGTAGATACACTACACAAGGGATCATCCCATCCAAAATAAAGAATGGCTGCGAAGCTCACCCGAGCCCCTGACATTGAGCAGAAAGATGCATCAAGGAAATGCATCCAGCCATCCACTCATTCATTTATTTATTCATTCGTCTACCAAAAACTTGTTGACAACTACTCTGGGCGACCTGCCCTGGGCCTGAGGCTGAGATGGGGTGAATTGGGAATTTTTGATGGTGTCCCCACCTGGGCCCCAAAATGCTTGGATCCTGCCTTTACTACCACCACCCTCCCCCAGAGGGAACCCAAGGAGCAGAAGCGGATGAGAAACAGAGGAATCATTTGAGAAACAGCATCCCAGGTGACTACGAAATGCAGAGCATGCTAGACATAGTTCAAGGTCAAAGTAAGGCCACCTCTCCTTCTCCAAATTCTTTTAGTTACCTACACTCTTCAAAATGCCCTCCTGGAAACACAGGGAACACTCAATAAGAATTCAGACTGTCTTGCAGGACAGAGGGTTTCCTCAGGGAGATATATATATATATATATATATATATATATAAATCATGAGAGCTTATGAAGGCAGGTTGGGGATTTTCCCCTGAGTGGTGGATATTTTTGAAGCTGGTTTGTGGTGTGCACGCGCCCTGTCCTCTCAGGCTGCTCGGCCCCCGAGCGCTCCGCACTCTCTCCATGGGTTCTGCTCGGCGGTCACTGAAACAACAAACATCCCTCCGCTTGTACACGGTGAGCTAGAGACAGGCCAACTCCAACGGGGCTCTGCCGCTTCCAAAGTTATCCAGCAAGGCTAGTGGCGCTGGTCCACGTTCTTCCAGGTTTCAGTGGGGACAGAGGCTGGAAATTGGTCTCTTGAAGCACCCTTGGCTGAACTGAGTGAGTTCATGAAAAGAAAAAAAAAAAAAAACCTGGAAGAACTGCTCCAAAAAAAATTCCCACTGGGCAGCAGTGTGTCACTTCATCCGACCTTTTCCAAAGTAGGGTGACCGTCTTTATGGAGTAAAATGCCCCAAAGCAAGGGAACACCATGTGGTATAATGGAAAGTACGGAGACTTTGGTGTCAGAAGGAGCCAAATTCAAATCCTAGCTCCGTCTCTGTGTGGTCTTAAGCTATAAGAGCCTCAGTTCCCACATCTGTAAAGTAGGAATCCTAATTGACTTCTCTGATGGATCAGAGGAGTGTGCAGCCATGAGATGTCTGGAGCCAGCAGATTGTCTTGGAATCCCTTTACCATAACTGGACCGGCTTTCATGGGATCAGAGCTTGTCAGAGCTGGAGAGGACCAGGCTGAGCTTCAGCTGAATATTTAATTCTTACAGCCCCCGGGGCTTCTGTCTTATGGCTGACCTCATCCAGAACGGGTGGAGAGGTCTCAAGAAAAGAACCCAAGACAATATTTTATTCAAAAGAAAAATGTGAGGTGTCTTCTCCCACCCCAGTTTCTGAGATTCTGCCATCACCCGTGCTTGCTGTGTGCGTCTGACACGTGGACTGTGGCAGGAGAGCGTGACAGAGGAAGGTGGAGAGGCTGGCCCTTGGCAGCCACACAGGGGTCCATGACCTCCCCCATGTGTTCCCCTGGGCCCACTGCAGGGGTGTTACTCAGAGGCTGCAGCTGCAAGATGGTCTGGAAATGCTTCCAAGGAGAAGAACATGGTGGAAGCAGTAGCTCTCTAAATCACTTAGGAACAGCTCATTCCCAAGTAACACAAAACTAATGAATTAAGAGAGCATATTGGCCCCTGAAACTGAGAAGTCCAGAGGCAGGATAAGTTTCAGCAAACTTAGTTAGCAGCTCAGTGGTGAATCCAAGGAGCTTGTTTCTTTCCATCTCTTCCCTCTGCCTTCTGCCCAAGGCTGCCTCCACTCAAGGTTTCCTCCCTTCTCGGCCACAAGGTGGCTGCTAGTAGTGGTGGCAAGGACATCCTAGTCCACTGAAAAAAGAGAGCTCCTTCAAGGGAGCCTCTGTGAAAGAACAAACAAAAAGTGGGGGAGAAGCTTCCTTCTCAGAAGGCCCTAGCAAATGCTCCCCTGGGACACTTGCCAATCAGAAAGTCCAGGGTACTGAGCTGTGAACACATGCCAGGGTCCACCTCTGGGAGTGAGGACTAGGGCTGCTTTCCCTTGAAGTACAAGAGATATGTGTGGACAGCACCCAGTTGAAAACTGGCAAAAACAAGATCAAAGGGGAGTGAAAGCTGGGACGCTAACAGCAGCAAATGTGCCAGACACCATCAAAAGCTTTGCCTACCCCAGATAAGGGCTTTCCAGGTGGCATAATGGTGAAGAATCCACTTGCCAATGCAGGAGACACAAGAGATGTGGGTTTGATCCCTGGGTTGGGAAATTCCCTTGGAGAAGGAAATGGCAACCCTCTCCAGTATTCTTGCCTGGAAAATCCCATGGACAGAGGAGCCTGGCAGGCTACAGTCCAGAGGGTCATGAAGAGCTGGACCTGACTGAGCATAACACAACAGCAGCAGCCCAGACAGACATCAGTTCTGATTCTTCCAGCACGTCCACTGCTCTCCATTCTCCTGAAGGTAGATGAGTGAATCTGATAAGATCATCTTTCTCCAGTATAAACACGGCTCCTTGATTGACTAATGTCTTAGTTGAAAAAGGCTGTGGTCACCCAACTCCCTGGAATCACTGGTTTCCAAACTTTTCACCAAAGAGCACTTTTGTCCATGGAGCCTAGGGATGAAGAATGCTGAACAAGCCAGGTTCTGGATCACCCTCTTCTATTCTAAGCTCACACATATAACCCTGGCTGGCACCACCTTAAAATGAGTTTCTAATACCTGTTATTATTTGCAGACTTGACCTTGGTCTTTGACCCTGCACCACATCCTACATAAATGTCAAAGCCTTCAACCTCTGCCTTCACAAGTTCAGTTTCCTTGAACTTTCTTGTGGTCCAGTGGTTAAGAATCCACCTTCTAATACTTTGATCC
Source organism: Dama dama (assembly GCF_033118175.1). NCBI lineage: Eukaryota > Metazoa > Chordata > Mammalia > Artiodactyla > Cervidae > Dama > Dama dama. Next base: position 12,219,675 of record NC_083705.1, read on the forward strand.
CTGGTTAGGGAACTAAGATCCCACATCCCCTGGGGCAAGTACTGAGCCTGCGAGTCACAAAAAGAGGAAAGCCCACATGCCACAAATAAGACCCAGTGCCTGCCTCTGCCATACCCCAGCTGTGTAACCTTGGGGAGACCACTTTACCTCTCCTAGCCTCAGTTTTCTCCTCTACTAAATTGCAAGAACAAGCCACAATTTAGACCAACAAAAATGCAGCCTATTAGGGCACTGGGTTGACTGGTGCATTTGTAGAATCTCTCTACTTACTATCCATAATGGCTGGAAATGCTTGACCTGCTCAACACTCATGTTAACTGTATCCAGGCTCTATTTAAAAAAAAAAAAAAAAAAAAAGCTCTTTCTAAAGGGAATTAGAGGCCCTAACTGGACTATGAGTGGCCCCAGGCTGGTTCCCCAGAGCTCCATAATTTTCTACAGACTCTCCAAATAGGATGCTTAAAGCTAAGTTCCTACTCCAAAGCTGGGTCTGCTTACAAACATGCCTGCCCCTCAGAACTGCATTCTGTGACTGCTGCTGAAAGCAGCTTTAAAAGCTGACTAAGATGTGCAGGGCTGGGTCTTCTCATTGCTCCTTCAACCTCCTGACTTTGGAAGCCTGGCTGGTAGACTCCACCAAGGCCCTGACAATGAGCAGAAAGCTGCTTTAAGAAAATGCATCCAGCCATTCTCTCACTCACTCATTCATTCACTAAAAACTGTTGAAAGGCACTCTGGGCAACCTCCCCTGGGTCTGAGGTTGGTGGGGGGGGTGAGGAGGGTGTAAATTGGAAACTATTTGATGGTATCACCAGGGGGGGGCCCTAGGAAAGCCTGGATCCTTCCTTTTACCACCACCATCACCACCCTCCCCCTGAGGAAACCCAAGGAGCAAGAATAGAAGACAAACCAAGGAAGCATTTCAGAAACAGTATCTCAGATGACTCTTATAAAAGGCAGAGCACTCTAGACAAAATCTGAGCTCAAAGTAAGGCCACTGATCTCTACTCCAAATCTTTTTGTTGTTGTTGTTGTCAATTTTTGGAATGCTTTAATCGGCAGAATGGATGTATACAAATGAATTTCAAAATGAAATCAATGCACCTAAGAGGGAGATCTAACATGAGAGTACCTACAGCTCACAATGAGAAACCGGTCCGAAGGAAGAAGGCCAGAGTCCAAAGCAGAGAGTGAGGAGGGATGTGTAAGAGAGAGGAAGGGCCCTGGGACCAGAATATCAAGACGTGCTCAGTTGACGTCTTCAACTTCCAGACGCCCCAAGGCCTTAGTTGGTGGTTTGGGACCAACATGGTATTTGGTCACAAAGAGCAGCAGTAGAGATCGGCTGTATCTGGAATGGGGAGGGAGGTGAGAGATCTGGGGAGGCTGCAGACAGTCTATGATAAAGCAGATGGAAGTATGAGGGCACGGGCACTAAAAAGGCTCTGTGTCCCCTTATGACAGGCGCCAAGCAAACCGCAGCAATGTACTATGAAAAATAACTCAAGATACTACTTTAGTGGAAGCTATGAAGTAGCTCCAGGAAATTTCTGCGGAAAAGGTCCAGTTTATATGGAGAAAAATACACATTCAAGCACTGGATGATCTATAGCACCACATTCAGAGTTGGTGGAGGAAAGGAGCTCTTTCTGGGTGACTTGCAGAAGGCCATCTTTTCTTCACGGAGAGGACTGGAGCATTCAGTTCTTTACAAAGTTCTGTCAGCCTTCATCTTGTCCTGTTTTGCCTTGTATTTGGAAGTGTCCCTGGGCTCACGGCTGGGGTTGCGCCAATCGTCAGCTTCAGCTGGGCGCTTGTAAGGGCGCCATGTGGACTCGTTAAACGCCGGAAGTCTCTCAAGTGCTTCACTCGAAAGGGCCTTGAAATAAACGACAGCATCAGTAACCATGCCTTCCATAGAATAGAGCTTTAGATCTCCTTGAAAATATCTAGCATACAGACGAGAAATTGGCAAGCCATAACCAAATCCAGCCAATAGGGTGGCTCGGGTAAGCTCCAGGCTAGGTCTCAGAGTAGTTGAATACATGTAGTGAAAAAGGCGATCTATTTTTCGGAGTGGAACCCACCACCTAGGTCACTTATCTTAGTGGATAAGTCTTTACCAGAGTAACCAGGGTTTTAACAGTTGGTACCCTCTTTTCTATCTTCATACAGTTTGACTGTTGCTCTCATTGAATTCTTGAACAACTCAAAGAGCATGAGAAAGAGGTGTGAGGGCACATAAACTACCTGAATAGGTTTGTTTGGAGCTTTGGCACTGAATTCTTCAACTTCCAGTTCTGGAGGTACCAGATAATACTGTTCACAAAGCATCTTGGCAGTTTCACACACATCTTTCACAACGTCAGTGACGCTGCAGGTGGGATCAATAATTCCGATGTGTTTCGGACATGCAGGATTGGTGTCACCGCCAAACAGAAGTGTGTGCTGGTTAATAAGCATGTGAAAGAGATGCGGTTGGTATAAAATCAGTTCAGAAAATACTGGGTGTTACTGCTAATGAATGGATCAACCCCAAACTTCTTGTACTCAATCACTCCTTGGGCCACATCATGTGTAGGAGCCACATCATTGTGTTTATTTCTGACTTTAATTAGGACTTGTAGAAAGTTATCCAAGACCTGTGGATCTTCAGGGCTCTTATTTTCGTATTCTAGAAGTTCAAGAAAACTCTGCATACACCAGCTCTGAACCAATCCTACTGAAGTGTGGTTAAGCAAGTCCTCCTGCAGAAGGTTAACTTCTCTCACTGTGTTAGCCAGGCGCACAGGAAGCGCCTTTCGTAGGAACATGTATGAAGCTTTCTCACACACGTCGTCTCTCCCTTGGGGATGCTAGCTCCAGAACACCAGCAGCGGAAATCTCCTGGAACCTCCTGATCGGCAGGATGTGGGCCTCTTACCATCCCTAGGCCCAGGCTGTCCTAGAAACCCAGCCAGGCTGCAGAGTACCACCCAAGGCCTCAGAGTCCACAGCTGATGGATGAGGACCCCCAGAGCAGCAAGCCCACCTAATGCCAACTCTGAGGTGGGTAGGAGGGTAGGCGGCTAACTTCCTGAGAGACTGTCCTTGTCACCAGATGAACCATACCCAGCCACCCTGGCCCACACAATAGGTGTCTTGCCCTACTCCAAATCTTAATATTAAAATCATCATACTGGGGACTTCCCTGGCAGTCCAGTGGTTAAGACTTTGCCTTCCAATGCAGAGGGTGAGGGTTTCAATCCCTTCTCAGGGAGCTAAGACCCCACATGTCTCATGGGCTAAATATATGTACATAACAGAAGCAATATTGTAACAAATTCAATGAAGACCTCAAAAAATTTCCACATCAAAAAATCTTAAGATAAAATAAAATCATCATATCAATGTATACTGAGAATAAATAGAAGAAAGAGAGGGGAAGATGAAGGGAGGGAGAAAAAGAGAGAAACCATGAGAGAGAACCAGGCACCAAGTGAGGCCCCAAAGCATCCTTACCACTCATAGGGATGGAGAGGAAAAGAAAGAAAAGTAAGAACACCCTTGATCTTGACAGCTAAGCCTTGCTCATTCAGAAAGGAAGAGATGGACTTGACCTGGTGGAGGCAAAGAAGAGCACTCTAGGCTCACAGATACCATGGGTGAAAAATCAAGGCAGGCCCAGGAGACTCAGAAGGTCTGGGGTGGCTGCAGCAGAGGTGCCAGAGAGAAGAAGCGGTGGGAGGAGGCGGTCTGCAGGGGCCAGACTGCAGAAGGATATATTATAAACCCTACTTCTGCTGTGGCCTTCAGAGTGCGCGTTCCTGTCCCTACACTTTGGGTTTAGCCATGTGACTTGCTTTGACCTGTGGATGCTAGCAGATATGAAGAGGGCCAAGACAAGACGTGTGCTTCCAAGATTAGGACTGCCCCACTTATACCCTGGCCTGTCACCATATCAAGAATATGCTCTAAGCAATAGGTGATCTAAGAAGGCAGAGACATATGGAACAGACCTGGGACTCAACACACAGCCTGGAGTCAAGCCCAGCTGGGCCCAGGCAACACCTGCCACATCCCAGCCAACCCACAGATGCATGAGCAAGACCAATCAATGCTTACTGTGGTACACCACTGAGAGTTTGTGTCTGATTGTCACACAGCAAATGTGACCCAAACAAGCCTTGGGTACTCAGGGGAGACACATTGAATTTACCCTACATGCAGAAGTCATTCAATAATCTTATGCAGATGATCCTCTCACAACCTTCCCTGCCAAAATATGGAGTATGAAACTTATTCCCCTTAGTTCCTAGGGCAGTGCTGGACCTGTGGAACATACACACTGAACCTTTGCTGACAAGCTGACAGGATCACGTGCTTTGGGTAATGCAGATTCCTCTGTCTGAGAAATCTTTGCCCATCTCAGCCACTCAACCAATATATTTTTTTCTATTTCAAGAACTTTGTTCAAAACCTTCACAGAACCTTCCCTGAGCTGGATTAGAAGCTCCAGAAGACAAGTGCACATGGAACAAGCTCTAGAATGGACCATATACTAGGACACAAGGCAAGTCTCAATCGATTTAAGAGTATAGAAATAATTTCAAGCATCTTTTCTGATCACAATGGCATGAAACTAGAAATCAACTGCAAAAAATAAATGAGAAGAAAAAGATCCAGCAGGTATTACATTATTGATTGGGCTTCTCCTTTTCTAGACTGAAAGTCCCTTTAGAGTGGGGACGATGTCTTTTCTCTTATGTCCCCAGAATCTAGGACATGGTCTGGATGGAGTCAGTGACTAGTCAGTGTTTATTGAGTGAATGAACAAGTGAACTTCCTAACAGCTCCCAGCACAAAGCTAGGCCAGTGGCCCTCATGCAACGAATGCTTGGTTGCCTGGCTGCCAATGTTTGTCCTAATTAATTCTCTCACCTGTTATTTCTTTCTTTTCTCATTTAGAATCACAAACTCCCTCCTGTGTGCTACTCAGTTTCTGGTACAGTAACCTCTTTATTCCATTTTAATAATACCTAGACTATGGACAGAGTGACATAAAGGAAACCCGTGAGTCAAAACATCTATGGTAGGAAAAATACAGGTGACCTATAAAGTACTTCACCAACTTTCCTGAAGACTTCATGTTTGGACCTTATAAATCATGGGCGCCTGTCCCGCACAGGCTAAGCCAGCCGTATTGCAGCAAGCTGCCCATCTTTAAGAGGCCTGGTGACACAATGCCTTGTTGATGCAGAGTATTTATACAGAATTTCCCACATCAATCTTGGTGTAAAAAAAGGAGGTGATGTCATCAAGCTGTGAAACAACTATCATCTGTAGAAAATCCTAGGCAGTCTCTGGGACAGAGTCATGGTTGCTTATTTATTCAAGAGTGCATGAATTGTAAGATGAACACTGAAGTTATGCTATAAAGACCAGGAGCTCCATAAATAGTCCTCCCCTATGACCCAGGAACCATTCCCCTTCTAGGAATCTGTCCTAATAAAATCATCAGGGAGGTGCAGAGAAAGATGCGCAAAAACTTATGTTCATAGTTCGATTCCTGGAATGGCATTTAGAAAAAAATACAAATAGCCTCTATTTAGTACTATAGGGAGGTGGTTAAGCACACTAGATCACAGCCACAAACATAGTGTTTTGCAGCCATTAAAAATGGCCACTGGTTCCTCTCCCTTTTTCCTCTGTCCTTGATTAATTCTGTCTAGAAGCCATTGGCTGCAGCTGAAAAAGGTAGGCATCTTCAGAAGGTGAGAGTGGGGAGTTCCAGAATCCGAGTGAGGTGAGAGGTGTCTATGCAGAGTGGTGGCAGCAGCAGTGAGCCTGCCCAGCAGGTTGAAGCGTGTAGGAGGGTGGCCTGGCACAGGCTGTCTCACCAGGCAGGTGAGAAGTGGGAGCAGCCTGGCATGGGGTTCAGAGTGGAGGAGAATGTCCTCAGAAGCAGTGGCAGGGGCAGTGGGCCAGCACGGGGCATCGGAGCCTGACCAGAGGAGCAGGGGAGGGGAGACACACCCCAGCACACTAGGTTAGAGCCAGAGTGATCAGGAGGTCGCCCACATGACCGGAGGGAGAGTAGCAGTGGCAGTGACGAGACTGCAGGAGCATGAAGGAAATAAGCTAAAGTGAAATACCTTACATTTCTCATTACTAGAGAAGAACATCATAAATATGGACAGGCAGAAATCTGGAATCAATCTGTGGTATTGGATTAGAGATATCAGTGTGAACTTATGGAGAAAGAAAGGTAGATAGATAGATGACAGATGATTAGATAGGTAGATGATAGATAGATAATTAAGCATAAATGTGTGTATGTATGTACATATATCCCCAACTCTGTCTTCCGAGAGCACCTAAGAGTAAAAATAGCTCAAGACAATGAGCACACCCAGCAAGCAGATCTTGGTTTCTAAACACCACTTGCCATTAAGAGGTCTGTGCAGAAATGGCTGTTCGAAGACATAATTTGCTATAGGCCTGAGCATCGCTGGATATTCTTAACTTGCTATGCTAAGAATGAAAGGATCTGACCTGACCACTCCTTTCCAGGCCCATCTTAGAGTTGTGTTTGCAGTGAACAATCTCCAGAAGGAATAATGTCTACCTCCAGGGTGAAGAGAAGTCTTGCTTAGTACTTGCTATAAAATCGTGGATTTTCCAAGCTCAGTGTTCTTCAGCTGTAATGCAAATGCCATGCATCTATCTGGGCCATTTCACGTTGCTTCAGTTGGACTTGGGGGCAGGAAAACGGATTCAACTATGCTGATGCTCATGTTACTTCCTGTGTCATGAGTAATAAAGTCCTTTGTCTCTGACTCAGGCGTCTCATGTACTCTGCCAGTATCCATGAAAGAGAAACAGGCTGTCATTACTTGAAAGTAAGGTAAAATCAAATCCCAGACCCAATGATTACTGATTCCAAGGCTGGGCCAGGGAAAGTATGAGACATGCCTGGAATATCTTTTACCAGTGAAAGTGAGAGAACACTCAGAGAAAGACGGCAGCACATCAAAAGGATACAATATGTAGCTCAAAGGAGTTCTTATTGGTCAAATCTGGGGCAATTTAAACATCAAAACAAATAATGATAGTAACAGATTATAACCTATGGAACAAGATAGGAACCCATGACTTTATACTGATATAAATATGTAAACAAAACAGACAAAAGATGTACAGAAGTGTTAGATGACTTGTGCAAAATGCTCCTCCCTTTATATAGGATAGAAGATAGGAACTTTTTGGTTTGCTTGCTTTTAAGAACCTATTCTCCATTTCCCAATATTCTGAGGGAAAATATATAACCTCCTTCATTAGATCGTGATGTCTGGATGAGAATCTCTGTTTCAGGTATGGAGCACATGATGCATTCGTGGCCCATCAAAGCAGGCCGTGCTTTTGGCCAATGGGACTAATTCAGAAATGGGCACTTGACCTAGCCTGTTCAATCAAAGTGAACCCCAAAAGGTTGTGAGAAAAAAAAATTCTTGCTTTTCCCCATTGGGCTTGAATTTGAAAGAGTAGGATTTTGGAGCTTCTCAGCCATCTGGTCACCATAAAGGAAGACCCTGGAACTCTTGGGGAAACCATTCTGAATCTGTGAATGAATGAACGCTGTTGCCACGTCTGGAGGCCCAGTAACTGGTGAGCATCCTTGATATGTATGTATGTTTTTTTCCATGCCACCAAGCAATTAACTACATTCAATCCTGACACTATAAATCTGGTGAGAGCATCAGATCCCACAAATGAAGGGCTCAGTCCTATAAAATGGCCCCAGTTCTGATGCCATTTTCAAGTCCAGGCTGTTAACTGTGTTTCTGATTAACTGGCTGTAAATCGGAGTTTCCCATGATGCCCTCCTCAGGTTCCAATGATTGGCTAGAGTGGTTCACAAAACTCAAAGGAACATTCACTTGCATTTACCAGTTTATTATTAAAGGATACAACTCACTAACAGTCAGATGGAAGAAATGTATAGGACAAAGTGTGTATGTGGGAAGAGCACTGTCCTTCCATAGCCTCTCTGAGTGCATCACTCTTCCAGCATCTCCACAAATTTACCGACCTAGAAGCTCACCAAACCATTCTGTAGAGTTTTTATGGAGGCTTCATTATATAGGAATTTGATTAAATTATATAGGTTTGTAAATCATTGGCCATTTGGGAATGGAACTGAATCTTCAGGCCCTCTATTCTTTGGAGCTCAGGGGATGGGAAAGTTCTAACCCTTTAATCTCCTGGTTGGTTCCCCTGGGCAATCTGCCTCCATCCCTATTGACCTAAATGCCACGTGCTCAGTCATGTCCGGCTCCGTGGACTGTAGCCTGGCAGGCTCCTCTGTCCACTAATTCTCCAGGCAAGAATACTGGAGTGGGTTACCATTTCCTCATCTAGGGGATCTTCCCACTCAGGGATCAAACTGCCTTTAGGGCCTTTCCACAAGTCACTCGTTAACATAACAAAAGACGCCTTTCCAGTTTCTCCTTTAGGAAATTTCAAGGGTTTTAGGAGCTCTGTGCCAGAAATGGGGGGGGGGGGAAGATCAAAAACATATTTCTTATTATGAATCACAATATCCCAATATGTTTTTAGACTCTTCATCCTTATGAAGTCTTCCTACAGGAGAATTCAGAAAACTTGCTTCTCTAGCCTCTTTGTACCTAGTCACAGGCCTGTATTCTCCGTGCCACCAATACAAAGTATTTATGCAGACTTTGAATATAAAGTAGCCAACCTAGGCAGAGAAGGTTGTTCAAAACACACTTTTCTGGTAAAGGTAGCAGCAGAGGCCTCTGGTTGCCTGATGGTTGAAAAGTCACATTACTGGCACCATTAAGAGCATCAGTGCTGGTAGAAGCATTAGCTACACTGAATTTGAAATCCTGACAGTAATACATGCTGTAGCACTCACCGCTTGGTCATCCCAGTGGCAACAGTTTTCTCATCATATTGATTCCCCAGAACTTTGAGGACATTATTTCTGGCAACTTAGCCTTGACCCCAATTCTTCCCCCTTGCGACAATTCTAAATTTCCCAGTATCCTTTAGTTAATCTCCTTTTCTGCTTAAGAAGATGCATTCAATCTCTGCTGCACACATCTGAAAGTCCTGCCTGATTCTTTTTTAAATATTGTCACCAGGAGTGGGGTAATGACAGTAACAGAACGTGAAACTCAGGAGACGAAGGACCTGATCGTTAGTGACTGAAGCAGATGACTTTTTATGCAGTGGCTAACATCTGGTCAACTTGTCTGCTCTACCATAACACTTCATGCCAATTGAGGTTATAGAGACAGAAGAAATAGTAGGAAAATTCCAGAATAGTCATCCATACTGACTGCTTCTTGCCATTTTTAACAAAATCCTAAAAGAGAGAGATGATCTCAGACAAGGGGGAGCCAGTCTGCAAGTAGGTGGAAGGGATACAGCTTTGCTGAGAGAGGCACTGTCTGACTGTGACCCAAAATCTCAACTGACCAAGAATCCCATAATTTGAAGCTTTTTAAGTGGAAAAAGCCCAAGTAACAACAGTGAAGCTGCAGTGTTAGCAGAAGACTAGATCAGGGTCTCAGGTGATTGTCTAGGCCTTTCCTAGTGGCTCAGCTGGTGAAGAACCCGCCTGCAATGCGGGACACCTGGGTGCAGTCCCTGGGGCGGGAAGATCCCCTGGAGAAGGGAAATGCTGCCCAGTCCAGTACTCTGGCCTGGAGGATCCCCTGGACTGTGCAGTCCACGGGGTCACAAAGAGTCAGACACACTGAGCAACGTTCACCTTCAGGCTCCTGTCTAGACCCTTCCCTTAACACTTCTCTGTCAAATAAAGGAGGTGTGTGTGTGTGTGTGTGTGTGCGCGCGCACGCGCGGGCACTCGCTCAACTGTGCCCAACTCTTTGCAACCCCGTGAACTGTATCCCTTCAGGTTCCTCTGTCCATGGCAAGAATACTGGAGTGGGTTGCCATTTCCTACTTGAGGGGATCTTTCCCACCCAGAGTTTGAGCCTGCGTCTCTTGTATCTCCTGCATTGGCAGGCAGATTCTTTACCACGCGCCCCCTAGGAAGCCCTTGAAGGAGGAGCATTGACCAACACGCAAGGATCAAACAAGAGGAGGTGTCTCTCCACACAAGATTACTATTTTTAATATTGATTTATTTGGCTGCACCAAGTCTTAGTTGCAAACTGTGGGATGCTCATTGCCTTGTGCGGGACCTTTGGCTATGGCATGTGAACCCTTAGTTGTGGCATGTGGGATCTACTTCCCTGACCAGCAATATGATCCTGAGCCCCCTGTATTGGAAGCAGAGTCTTAGCCACTGGACCACCAGAGAAGTCCCAAGGTTACTACTTTTAATGGCCCCGAAGAATCACCCAATGAATTTAGGACTAGAGGGTTAGGCAGAACACAGAGAAAGAATGGGTAAGAGATGGGACTATTAAGGCTTACATGCTACATCTAGATGAAATCTTTGCTGTGGTTACTTACACATAAAAGTCCCTGAAATCAAAGACTGGATTTCTATCACATTTTTTAATTAATTAATTTATTTTAATTGAGGCTAATTACTTTACAATATTGTAGTGGTTTTTGCCATACACTGACATGAATCAGCCATGGGTGTACATGTGTTCCCCACCCTGAACCCCCCTCCCACCTCCCTCCCCGTCCCATCCCTCAGGGTCGTCCCAGTGCACCAGCTCTGAGCACCCTGTCTCATGCATCAAACCTGGACTGGCGATCTATTTCACATTTGGTAATATACATGTTCAATGCTATTCTCTCAAATCATCCAACCCTCGCCTTCTCCCACAGAGTCCAAGAGACTGTTCCTTACATCTGTGTCTCTTTTGCTGTCTCGCATATAGGGTCATTGTTACCATCTTTCTAAATTCCACATATATGCATTAGTATACTGTATTGGTGATTTTCTTTCTGACATTTTTAGGGATGCATATTTTCAAAACAATCTGAGCCTGGCCCTATGATAACCTGGAACTGTTAAACTCTAAAAATAATCTCTGGAAGTCAAACTCGCACAAGAAGAAATAAGCCACTAAAGCTGTGAAGCCCCCAGAAAAGACACCCACCTCAATACCTGCCTCAGATGTAACTGAGATAATAGGCAGCCTCCTCTCACAACTGGACCAGATGAGTGGGAGGCACATAATCACTTGGATTCCTGGACTTCAAGATGGATGCAGTAATTGACTTTGAACTTTGGATAAAATATAGAGTCTATGTCCAGAAAGAAAGGTATGTGTGGAGTTTGGGTAACTAAAAGGATGAGCTACAGCAGACATTTTTAATTGGCCACTCAATAGAGGCTGACAACTCTCTTCCTCTTCATGTCCCCCTCGGGGCACAGCTGAAAACTATTCACCTTCCCAATCTCTTTTGCAGTTAAGGATGGCCATGTGACCCAGCTCTGACCACTACAATGTAAGGGAAATCATTGGACGGGGATTCCAGGGATGATTTTTAAAAGAGACAGGCTCAGCGGATATAAGTAAGGCAATTTAACTTTTTCTTTTTAAAAAATATCAAAAATATTACATACAAAATTAAAGTCTCCTTGACCATCCCTCAACTTTTGCCTCTTACCCTCCCCTCCTCTCCTGTTATCCGGTTGGTAAACCCCCTGCCAGACCATCCTCATGCATTTGAATATATTTGTATTTGTATATATTCAATATATATATGTGTGTGGGTATGTAATTGTGTGTATGTTGTTGTTGTTGTTTAGTCCCTAAATTGTGTCCGACTCTTTTGCAGTCCCATGGACTGTAGCCTCCCAGGCTCCTCTGTGCATGGGGTTTCCCAGGCAAGGATACTGGAGCAGGTTGCCATTTCCTTCTCCAGGGGATCTTCACGACCGAGGGATTGAACATGTATCTCCTGCTTTGGCAAATGGATTCTTTATTCCTGAGCCACCTGGGAAGCCCCTTAATAGTGTATAAATAAAATATAATATTTCTGGGGTTACATACATGGAATCATATTGACAGTATCATTGTATATCTTGCCTTTCTCATTCAACAATATGCATTATAGATATTTCCTTGCCATACTTATAGATCTACCTCATTCTCTTTACCTGCTTCATAATTTTCCATAGTACAGATGCTCCACAATTTATTTAGCCATTTTTTTTTTTAACTGATGGACATTGAAACCATTGAGACCATTTCCAATGTCACTATTTACTTCTTAGAAACAACACTGAAATGAAAATTCTTGCCCAAGGCTCTTCATGCACATGTGCAAGTATTTCTCCAGGGTAGATACTCAGAAGTGTAATTGCGGGGTCATAGGCTATGCACATTTTTTATTTTTATGTCCTTTTAAAATTTTAATAGATCCTGCCAAATTTCCCTCCAAAGTGGCAGTACAAATTTATAGTCTCTCAGCAGTGCATGAGAATTCCCCACACTCTCAACAACTTTAATTTTTGTTTCTAATCTGATGGGTAAGAAATAGCTTCTGGTGTGTTCCCTTGCAATTTTCTGATGAGTAGTGAGTTCAGCTTTGTTTTCCTGATTCTTATCACAACAGGGGCTTGCTCCGGCCCCAGAAGCTCAGTGGGTGCAGGTCAAGGATCTGCATTATGTAAAGGAAGGGTATTAGGAGAGGAAAGCACCAGTCAGGTTCTCGTGTCTTTGCTGCAGGAACTCAGGGAAGTTCTTGTATCTTCCTGGTTCAAAGAGCGTGCGTGCATGCTAAGTGGCTTCAGTCGGGTCCGACTCTTCGCGACCCTATGGACTGTAGACCGCCAGGCTCCTCTGTCCAGGCAAGAATACTGGAGTGGGTTGCCATTCCGTTCTCCAGGTTCAAAGAGCAGTGTGGCAATTACATGAGACAACACCCAGAAGGGATTTGGCCCAGGGGCTGGCACAGCAGCAGCAGCCACGAAATGGCAGCTACTGTTGTTATCATCATGACCACCATCTCCACTCTACTGATGCGTGACAGGTGGCTACTGACATGGCTTCTGGTGGTCCTGCACCTCCTGGTATTCAAACCCCCCACCTCCACCCCATGTAACCGCTTCATCTTGAGTGTGGGCTGAACCTAGCGAATCTTTGCACTTGCTGCAAAGATTACAGCAGAACTGATGGGACATCACACCCATGACTAGGTTATAAAAGACTATGGTTCCCATCTTGCTAACGTACTCCTACTGCCTTCTTCCTTGGTACACTTCGATGAAGCAAGCATCCATGCGGGAGGGCCCCTGTGACAAGGACGGAGGGCCCCTCCAGCTGTCAGCCAGTGAGACAGAAACCAACAGCCCTTGGGGAACTGAAAGCTGCCAATGACCATGTCAGTCAGCTTGGAAGGAGGCTGTTTCCCAGCCATTCCTTCTGATGACTTCAGTCATCGCTGACACCCTGACTGCTAGTCTGTGAGGGACCCCGAGCCAGAGGACCCTGCTAAGTTGCACCCAGACTGCTGAACTGTAGAAACTATGAGGCAGTAGATGCTATGCTTCTAAGACACTGAGTTTGGGGGTAATTTGTTACGCGGCCGCAGATAACTGATACATGGCATTAGTTTCTTGAGGACCGCCTTTCTTGATCAGCAGCCTCTCTCCTAAAGACATGACAGTCATATACCCTTAACTGCAAATAAACCTGCTCAATAGTTCTCTAAAGCAGGAAGATGTTGTGAGCTATTTCAAAGACAAAGCTTCTGGGTATGTTCATAGCTGTTAGCTTGATTTGCCACTCCATGCTTACAAAGGTGGGAGGTGATGCACTATGACAGAGAGAGCAAGACAGTCAGACGGACCTGCCTTTCAAGTTCAACTCGACTGCTTCCTCGCTGGGCCGTCTTGGGGCATGTCACTTCTCCTCTCTAAGCCTCCATTTCCTCAACCACCAAGAGGTTTCAAAAAGAAACCTCTTTTACCATGGGGGTGCAGAGATACATGATGTTACCAAGCAGCCAACACACAGTAGGCACAGAATCATCACCCTTTTCTCCTGAGACTTTTGACCTTGAAATGTTTGCCCCTTCATACCCAGAGGAAACACTGGAAAATATGTCACTGTAATGGTCAAATCCCAGCTCTGCTGAGAAGGGAAGCCCAGGTTTTTCATCACAGGATTAAGAATAAAATTAGGTGAGGTGTGGGAATCCATTCGAGAATGGACAGTATTGTAAGACAGTGTTATCAAAATGTTCAGCCCCAAAGCGAAAAAGAGAAGGGTTTGGAGTATTACCTAGAAGGCTGAGAGTTGATTTTTTCTTTTAACTTTCCAGTTAATCTTTTCACTCACCTTCTAGGTAATTAAGGGCTGAAAAGTAAAAGCCTGCTGGCCTTGGAGGGACCCTATCTGGGGCACTTTCCTTTATTTTTTTCCAAAAGAAATACTCTCTCTAAAACCACAAACCTGCACCTGTTTCCCCTGATTTAAAGGCCCCCAAAGTAATGTTTTCAATTAGTAGATGCCTTTCTTTCTAAACTTGATCGCAGGCCAAAGCTTTATAACTAAAATCTTTATTTTCTCTCACAGCCCTCCTCCAAACAAACAGATAAGAAAGAGGAGGAAGCATCCAATATTTCTTACCTTTTGTTAATTTTCTAACTGTGAAAGTTCAAGCTTTTCCTTCAGTGGAAGCACAAATCCTTTGAAACGAGCAAGCGACAGCCCCAGGCCAGTCCTGGCCAGGGCTCAGACAGCCCAGTCTGAGGACGGCTTGGGGAGGACTGGTGGCAATGCCTTAAGTTTCGGCTCTGGCCAGAGCCCACTTCTGCCTGCTCCCCTCCCCAGCCAGAGCCCTGTCTAGACAGTCAACCCCATAGATTATTTCTGTTCCAGCTCAGTTCCTTCCTTTACTCGCTCTGGAGTGATGGGGACTCATTGGAAAGGACTAGTGGCCCTTTCCAAAAGATTCTTGCCTTCTCTGCCCTGGGATGTTTCGGCAGGGGGAGGGGATGAAAGAGGCATTCTCTGTGTTATGAAAAATGGGTGAAGAAGAGGAATGCCCATGGGGGTCATACCTACCACCCAGCACCTCTGTGGGTGAAGGCAGCTTTGAAAACAATTCAGGCAGGTAACTTTTTCATAAAGAGAGGTTTTTGAGAAGTGGCAGTTGCTATTTTCTCTTTGGGCTATTCTGCATTCAATAATGTGATCAGTCCAATGCCCCAAGGTTGGCATTCTCGCCAGAGAAGTAGAAGGGGCAGAAGTCCCCTCCCACCAACCTGAAGCAGAGCACAGCCCTCTGGACACGGAGTGACCAGAGTTAGCAAGTAATAGGATGCCCAGTTACATTTGAATCTCAGATAAACAACCATTTTGTCTGATAAAAAAAAATATTATCTAAAATGCAAATTGACTGGGCATCCTTTGTTTTCTCCCCAACGCTTCCTGGAAGGAATGAGCCAAAGGCACAGAGTAGGAGATGGCTCCTCGCGGCTCTGGCAGGGTTAAGAGTCCGGGAGGCACGGGAAGACCCAGCGCGGGCAGCACCACTGGTGACGACAAGTGCGCCATGGCGATACTGCCAGCAGCACTGTATCACTGGAGCCACCACGGGGAGCGGGGGGTCTTGCCCCTGCCTCAGTTTCCTCCTTCCTGCTAAGGCACATCCTCCCACCTTCCTCCAGATTCTCAGCCAAGGAATAATCAGCCAAGGAATTCCTTTTCTGATCATGTGTTTTTAACTGTAATTTTCCAAAAGGTAGCTCCTAAGCTAAAAAAAAAAAGAAAAAGAAGTCCGTGCTCTGATACTGTCTCCAGGCAATTCCAGGCTGGGGGCAGGGGCCGAGACCCCACCCTCTGTGCTCCCAGCCCCTCAGGATGGGCTTGCCTCAGCTCTCAGGTGGGAGGTGTCCCATTTCACTGCCCCTGACTCAGAGAGCGGGGCCAGGCAGCAGAAAGGCTTGGGGCTGGCTCTAGCCACCTTCTTCACCGCTGTTTGCGGGTTCACAGGAAAGGGGTCATTTATGGGGTGCATTTGAGTGCAATTGGGCACTGCCATCCCAACGCTGGCTGCACTTTATTGCCTCCGAAGGCCAGTGCTGGCAGGGCCGGGGCAGTTTCTGTACTCAGTCCTCTGCCAGTAAAGAGCCCCTTAGGCCCTCTTTTGACTGACAGCTGGTTGATCAAGCCACTTGCTAAAGAATTCAGCAGAGCATAGTACCCACCAAAAGGGAGGGATTGTGCCCCTGCTGCTCATTGTTGGATTATTGCTGGAGGCCCCCTGCAACCACCAGGGACCTGTCCTCCACCCACAGACTCTGTCACTCCACCTCTCCCTCAGCCCTTTCCTCCCTGCATCCCCCTGTTTAAAAGCAAGAGGTTTGGAGTGGCACAAGTTCTGGTTGAACCCTGGATGTTTCACTCTTTTAGTATGAGGCTCCCTCTCTCTGAGCCTCAGTTTTCTCATCTGTAAAATGGGGGTAATAAATGGACCTAGCTTATGGGCCACCATAAGGGTGTAGTGAAATGATGCAAGTGAGGTGTTGAAGCAACACCAGGACATCCCCAAGTCTCTGCTCAGCTTTGACCAAAGCCTGCTTCTGCCTGCTCCCCTTCCCAGCCAGAGCCCTGTCTAGACAGTCAACCCCATAGATTATTTCTATTTCAGCTCAGTTCCTTCCTTCACCTGCTCTGGAGTGAAGGGAACTTACTCCACCCTGGAAGGCAGAGTTAGTTAAACATACCAGCTGCGATGGACTTGTCTTCCTCACCTGGACCACAAGCCCACAGGCTAGTCCCTGTAGGAGGCCACAGAGAAGTCTCAACCAGTGCCGGACAACCATGGATGTAACAACAATAATCATCGCTCCCATTTATTTAGTGACCTTATGTCCCAAGAACTGCAGTGGGGATCAAAATAAAATAAAATGATGAAAAAAAACCAACCCTGCCCTCATGAAGTTCAGGTACTTTCTCTCAGTCAGGGTTCATGCTCACCCCATGAGGTAAGTACTACTGTTATGCCCAATTTACAGATTAGGAAATTGAGGCTCAGAGAGGGTAAGTGACATGTGCAAGATCACTCAGCTTAGCCCACAATCAAACTAAGAATCAAACGCAGTCTCCAGAGCCCCTCCCTTTAGTACTATTTGGTTTCACTCATGCTTCATGAGAAGGCCGTGCAGGACAGATTATCTGGTGCCATCTTGCCCGTGATGAGGATAAAGGAGGCTGAGTTAGGAGAAGTCACTCCCTACAAGTCACCAGGTTGACTGGACCCACAGCCCCAAGTAAATCCTGGTATTTATGAATCCACAGGCTGTGGTGCCCTCATCTTGCTGCCAGCAAGAACACCTCTGAGCATCCCTAGAGAAGGCCAAGGACTAGTACATGGCAGGTGCCTCAAAAACCCGCCTTCACGGAAGGAGACTCCAAGCTTGACTCAGCTGTAATGAGAATGGGAGAGACAGAAACCACAGGAAAGCCGGGGCATCCGCTCCAGGGTCAAAAAGAAAAAATACTGAACTGGTCCTCGCCTTTTTTATATTCCTTTCTCTTCATGTTTTGAATGGCTGGTGGGGCCTGACTCAGCCACAGCCCCTCCTGCCTGGTTCAGTCCACACCATGAGGGTTCAGGAAGCCAAACCCAGAAGTGGCTTCCACCTGAAATTTGCTGCTCCTTTGAGTTCCTGTCTGAGCATCCTGTGAAGAGACAGTCAGGCTCATTCTTCACAGCTCCATCAAGGACTTCTTAAAATGATTTCTTCCCTTCTTGAAAGCCTTTAAACCCAAACTACTTTGTTTTCACCTGCCAGCACCACAGCCTACTCTACACATTAGGAATGCTGGTGGTAAAGGAGCTTTCCCCAGCTCTGTCCTACACGGCTTTGGAGACAAGGTGAATTCCTGCCTAACTAGGAGGAGGCTGATGCCTACTCACCTCATTGTATTTCTGTATTTGCTACCTCTAGATATTGGAATGGGTGCAAATACAAGCACTCTCCTTGCAAGTTGTAATTTAATTAACGGTAGACTATCTTCATAGTTTACTTGCTGGTCCCCCTTGTGTATTACTCAGGAATTAACAGAAAGTAACAGAAAATCAATTCAACAAGTTTAAGAAAACAAAGGAGGGGAATGAGGGTTAGGTATTTCTTGGTTCATGAAACTCAACAGTCCAGGATAGTATCAGTGCAGTTACAGGCACAGCTGGATCCAGACCTCAAACGAGGTAGGACTCAGTCTCTCTCTCTGCATTATTTTTGTCTAAAGCCACCCAGAGTTGGGCAAACTCTGGGAGATGATGCGGGATAGGGAAGCCGGACGTGCTACAGTCCATGGAGTTCCAAAGAGTCAGACACGACTGACTGAAAAACAACAAAAAGCCACCCAGTCTATGGTACTTTGTTATGACAGCTCTAGCAAGCTAAATACAACTCTGTTCCCCGGTGGAATCCTCTCACATGCTGGCAGTAGGGCCTCTGCAGCTCCAGGTTTACATTCCCAGCTCCACAACCTGAAAGAATCTCTCTCCCCAGCAGATCTAAAATAACAAACAAACAAGACAAAACCCAGCATGGAACTGCATTGGCCTGGACTGGCATCACGTGTACCCTCCCTGTGGCCAGGGAGACGGAAGAAGCTGCCTGGTCAGACCTGAATCTTCTGCCCACCCCTCAAGTCTAGCCAAACCACTTGGCCTGAGAGCAGGGGGAGGGGGGCACCCCGCTGGGGAAGGTGAAGGCAAAGCGGAGAAGAGTGCTATGGCAGGAGGTGCCAAAACAGCAGGCGTCAACTCCAATCGACCCCCACCCACAATCCACCCTCCCCTGAGCTGCCTGAGTGCTTTCTTCACATCTGACCTGACCATCCTCCTCTCCTCCTTCAATACAGCACCATTATCATTCCCTGCCTGCCTTTCCCATTTGCTCCCTTAGGAGGCACCTCTCCGGACGCACCAGAGTGCTTGATAGGCACCCTCGGCTTTGGGGGCCTTGTGTTACCACTTCCTCTATCTCAAAACATCCTCACTCCATCCTCAAGACCCAGATTTTCAAAATCACTCTCTCTGGGAATCCTTCCCTTTTTTAAGCAGACCCACTTCATTTCCAAAGCAGAGCTGGATTCCCAAGTTACATGTTTTGTCTACTGATGTATTCCGATTAGTGAAAGTGACAGTCACTCAGTCGTGTCCAACTCTTTGTGACCCCATGGATTGTATTTCCACCAGGCTCCTCTTTCCATGGAATTCTCCAGACAAGAGTACCGGAGTGGGTTGTCATGCCCTTCTCCAGGGGATCTTCCTAACCCAGGGATCAAACTGGGTCTCTGGCACTGCAAGCAGATTCTTCACTGTCTGAGCCACCTGGGAATATCCCCAGAGCTGGATAGGATGATGGTAAAAGTCTGGACAGATTGCTGAGGTGCAAATCTGTTTGCTATGTGGCCTTGGCTAAGTTAATTTACATTTGTGTGCCTCCATTTTCTCAGGACCTAGCTCCCAGAACTGGTGACAGAAATGAATGAGTTAAGACATGAAAGATACTTGGAACAGTATCTGCTACATGGAGAAGCCTAAGCAGCTTGATTACATTACCTCCTGTTGTTTAAACATATCCCTGTTGGGAATGATCTGTCCGTTTCCCCGACGGAGCCTCTGAAGGAGGGAACATCTGTCCAACACACTGGACCCCTGGCGCTCTATTGGCTTGCTGTTTCCCCAGCACAGAGAAGGTGCTTGGAATGTCAAAACCCGAATGCAGAAATGAGTGAGTGAGCAAGCAAGTGCCCACACACAGAGCAAAAGACTCCATCGGCAACAGCGAGTAGACCAGCATCCCACCTCGATCAGCAGTCTGTACAAATCCCCACCTGCGCCTGCCAGGGCTCACCTCCGAGCAACCCCAGCCTGTTCCTCCAAGCCACCACCCTCTTCCCCCTACTTCATTCAGCCCAAGTTCAAGTGCAAACCACCAGGACAACCCAAAGAACCTTCATGGATAAATCACCTGATTACTAACCAGGTCCACCCACCACACCGTTAACCACTATTTTCCCTGCGAAAAGTAAACAGCACCTCCTCCCCACCGCCTGACCGTGAAGCCATTAAACCCAGGAAGGGTGTGTCGCCACAGCAGCCCAGAAACAACTTGAAAGTGGAAAAATACGGTGGATTTGGTGATTCAGTGGTCGTGAAGATAGCCAAAATGTTTGGTTTCAGCTCAGATGGAATCTATCCTCATCCCTACTTGGTCTCTTCTAAGATCAGAGCAGGCAGAGCCTCAGAAGATACCTGGGCAGGCTGGAAGCCTTATGCCTCCGCCTCCCCACCCCACAAGCTCACCCAGCATTTGAGCCCCATACCCCTGGGACTGGCCCTGGAAGCGCCCCAAGGTTCTGATCCAGGCAGGCGACCTTGAACAGCGCCCCCTAGAGGAAGTCAAAGCTGGGCTTGAGAAACCAGGGAGCAAGGCCCCCAGCACTTGGGCGACACATTTGGCTCCAGCTTCTGGCAGCTCAGGCAGAAAGAGAAACATATCGGGCTTGCATAGTTTTCATTTTCCAACAACAGAAAGCATGTTCAAACCTCGGCAGAGACAACATTTTTACTGGAACCAGGCTGCAGAAGGAATGTCTTGGGGCACTGTGGGCTTGAAGGATAGAGGGTGACAGGGCCGTGGGCCCTGTAACTGCGGCTGCATCGTCTTTGCGCTGGCTCTTCCCCTCTCAGAACAGACACCTGCTGAGGTGGCACGGTGTGCCTCCCTGGGCGGGGGCCGGGCCCCTGAGCGGGCATGGCGCAGCTCCTGCTGCCCAAGGCTGCTGGGCCATTCCCTCCCTTAGCACTGAGGATGCCCATCCTCAGGTGTTCACCTCCATCGGTGGCAGGAAGGCAGACCCCTTCCAGGGCCCGGGAGTGGGCTCTCCTCTAGCACTCAGAGACGCACGTGCTGACAAAGCAGGAGACCTTACTGGGCTTGGTCGCCGGCAGAGAGCAGCAGAGGAGGGCGCCCAGGCGAACTGCTCCCCGCGGGCTCGCAGTCTTGGGTTTTAGGTGGTGGGATTAGTTTCCGGGTTGTCTTTGGCCAATCACTCTGACTCAGGGTCCTTCCTGGTGGCGCACGCATGGCTCAGCCAAGATGGATGCCAGCGAGGAGGACTGTGGGAGGTGGTCGGACACGTGGCGTCCCCTCCTGACCTTTCCCACACTTCCGGTTGGTGGTGCGGCCTTAGTTCCGTGTTCCTCACTAGGACCTCCTCTAGTAGAACAGCTCACACGGAAGGTTACTGCGGGGCCTGGCTGAGGTGGGCGGTTCCAGTCAGCGAGCTTCCCCAACACCCGCCCACCAGTGACACCGTGACAGCAAGGTCACTCCAAGCGCTGCAGGGGTCTTCCTGCCTCACTTCTGGAGTGTGACGGTTCGGAGAGAAGATGTTGCCCACTGCCTCCCACTTCATCGTGCTGACAGAATCCTGTTTTGGTAGGGTGTGCCCAGCCCTAGGGGACCCATGATGGATCTAAGAAAGCCATGACACCTCCTTTCCCCTATGTTATACACTTATTTTCCCATCACTTGTAACTAAGGCTGAACCTGTTTACCCAGTGCTGGTCAAAGGGATGTCTGCTAAGCCTCTGGGAAAACCCTTTCCTCCCTAATAGGTGAAAGGCCCCTATTTTCAGCCTTGAACACCATGTGTAAAGACAGGATGCTGTGAGCTGTGGCAGCCATCTTAGGACTATGAGGAAATAAGGTTGGACTCTTAAAGGAAATACATGGAAGATGGCAACATAAAGAGAGTCCTTAACTCTACTCAATACTCTGTAATCATCTATAAGGGAAAAGAATCTTAAAAAAGAATAGTAGCTCTATTCATCTACATAACTGATTCACTTAGCCGTGCACCTGAGGCTAACACAACAACGTAAATGAACTATACTCCAATAAAAAACTTTTAAACAAAGAGACTGTCCAGATGTTAACTTGGAATCATTGAACTCACTTGGGACCAACTGTCTCCCTGAACATATCTAGTAATAAGATGTCTTTACTGCTTATTACTAATAGTTGATTATTCTCTCACCTGCAGCCAAATATATCCTAATTAGTACAACAGGTATACAAACAACACAGGAAAATTCAGTCTTGGGAAGACCACAAGGGGTCTTGCAAATAAAGCCTGCTTTGGAATAAAGTGATTCTGGCTTTCATCTTTTTTTCCCCCCTAATTTGCTGTGTGTTCTTAGAAAGTCATTTTTACCTCTCTAGCCCCTGTTTCCACACTGACCGATGTAAAGATGACAGGGGGACACAATGAGAAAGTGCTGGACCAATTTCTTCCTAGTTACCAAGTTGCTGCAAGCCTCTCTTGTTCACTACACTTCCTCCAGCTTCTAAGGGCAGGCTTAGAAGAACATGGGAGGCATCTGATAAAGTTTTATTGAACAAAAGAATAAATTCCTTTTCTTCTCTCATATAAAATGAGGTTTCAGTGGTATATTGGTTTGGTAGGGCTGTAAAAAAAAAAATAGCACAGACTGGGTGACTTAAACAACAGCAATGTATTTTCTTGCAATTCTGGAGGCTGGAAGCCCAAGATCAAGGTGACGTAATAGTTTCTTCTGAAGCCTGTCTTCTTGGCTTACAGACGGCCAACTTCTTCCTCTTTCTTCACATGCTATTCCCTGTGTCCTCACATTCCTGGGGTCTTTCTGTGTCCAAATTGCCTTTCTTATAAGGACATCAGTCTGATTGATTAGGTCCTGTCCTAATGACTCCATTCTAACTTAATTGCCTCTTAAGAAGCCCTGTCTCCAAAGACAGTCCAGTTCTGAGATCCAGGAGGTTAGGACTTTAATGTAGGAGTTTGGGGTGGGCACAATCCATCCCATAACCATTGGTTATTGTGAAATAACTCCTCATGGTTTCTTTCAGATCTTCCCCTCATTTGGCATCTTCAATCTGGGAATGTTTCATGGAGATTATTTTGATAAATATTATCATAGTATTTCTTTGACGCACACTGGAATAACCCTTTTGGACTTTTTTTTTTTTTTTTGGCAAAGCACTTTCCATACCTCTGATCCCACTGTCTCCTGGTGGTTCTCGTTTCGCATATGAGAGAACAAAAGCCTAGAGAGGTCAACCGGCTTTCCCAAGGTTATCGGCTAATAGTTGATCGAAGGACAAGGAGCCAGGTCTGCCTGCTGCTGAGCACTGGCCTCGCTCCACTGTCTGGTGTGTGTCTGTGTATGGTGTGGGTGGTGTCTTAAGGCAGTGTGGCTGAAGGCAGGGACCCTGGGCCTCTTTGGAGGAAGCTCTGCTCTGAGACAGCCCCCGCCATCTCCCCCCCCCGCCCACCTTTCACTTCATGGCCCATCACACACCCACTTTGCTCACACATGTGCTCTGGTTTTGAAAGGCTGTGCCTCTGCCAAGAACACCCTCCTGTACATCGTCCCCACCGTCAAGATTCCCCCAGAAATGCCTACGCCCCTTTGCCTCTATCTCACTGCATAGCCCCGACCTCGACCGGTACAATGGTGTGGCCAGTGACGGCCCCACCCGGGGCCGGGAGCCTCTCCTGTGACCGCTGGGTCCACCTCGGCAGCCGGGCGTCCCTGCCTAGTGAGTAGGCTCTGAACTGAGAGAGGGCGGTGAGAGATGGCAGCCTGTTCCCTCTGGAAGGAAGGTTTGGGAGGAATATTTATTTTAGAAATTGGGAGAACAGTCAGCTGAGGGGCTGAAGCTTTGGGGAAGGGCTGCAGGGGATGAAGATCAGCCTCGGCGGTCACAGTTGTCTGAGGGGTGGGGGGCAGGGGCTCAGCTTTTCACAGACCTTCTTCCCTAGCCTAGAAAAGGAAGCAGCCAGCTTCACCTCCTGCCTTTGAGCCAAAAGGAGAGAGAGTCCACACCTGAGCGTCCTACATGCTACTTTCTTGCCCAAGGAAGGGGGGAAGTCCTATTTTCCTGCCAAGAAGAAGGCCTGGTTTGCTTTTGGTAGAGAAATAATGACATCCAGTGGACATCCGGGTCATCCTCAGGCTCCGGTGATGGCTTCCCCGGCCGGAAGGCCTTCCAGGGCTGGGGTGACAGGAGCAGTGAGTTGAGCACTAGGAAGCTGAGCTCAGATCCTGATTCTACCTCTTAAGCTGTGTGACCTTGGGTAAGTCACTTTCCCTCTCTGGGCCTCTCTGTTTCCTCCATGAAAAAGAAGGGACTCTGAAAGCCCTTTTTGTAAGTGTTCAGCAAACTTGGGTGGCTTGTTATCAGTAGGTTCAAGGCTGTACTACAAACTAGCCGGGCAAGCTTTGGAATCAGACAGCCCCGGATTCAAATGCCGAATTCGCGACTGAATGAGCCGAAGCAACTCACCATCTCCTTGAGCACTTGGCTCTGCAAAACAGGTTCCCAGCTGTTTTCAGCCCCAAGGGTTGTTGCCAGTATGAGGTCGTCCTGTGGGTGCACAGGCCACAGCATTCCTAGAATATGAGAAAGCAAACAGGCCCCCACCCAGGGGCAGAGCAGGGCCACGCAGATGGCATCGCTGGCTCTTAGTGCCTGAGGAAAGCCGCCGAGAGCTGCAGGTGCCCGCAGTCCTTGAGTGGGCTCCAGCTGAAGTTCAGAGAAGTTGCATGACTCACGTTAAGGTTGCTCAGCCAGTCAGTGGTTACCTGCCTGAACTTTGCATGCCCTAATGCTGCAGTATAAAATATTTCTTTTCTCTTCCCTTCTCAACTAGCTCTGTGACAGGGGACAAGTGCCTCTACCTCTCTGAGCCTCAGTATTCTCATGCATGAATTAGGGCCACGGGTCTCAGTTCTAAAAGCACCGCGAGCTGTGGTTTTCACCCCGAGCACACCTGTGAGGTACACACCATCCACGCCGCCTCCCACCGCCTGGATTCCAGCCACCCGCCCGCCTGTCCTGGCTCTTAGGGCAGCCCCTGCAGCAAGCCAGCACATCTGCCTGAGAACACCATGGAACCCTGCTCCGGAGCCTGGGTCCTGCCAGCAAAGAGTTTAAACAAACAGAACTGTGCAGAAACGAAATGGTCCGTCGGTTGTAAAGGGTTGCGCCTCATGCTTGCGCTCTCAGGTTTCATGATAATCCAAGTGATGGTTCTCCTGAGGAGGATTAGGAAGAAAATGGTTGGGGGCTCGAAGGGGAGCAGAGAAAAACAGTTGTGGACCCAAGGCAAGCCCTGCCAAGAAAGTGGCCTCAGAGGGTCACTAAATCAAAGATGGGGGGTGGTGGCTGAGGCAGAGGAGGAAAGGAAAAGTGGGGCTCTTTCCAACTCTTCTAGTACCTAAGTCAGACCTTCACCAGTGAGAGAGCCTTCCACTCAATTCGAGAAGGACTACCAGCCCCCAACACCCCAAAAGCCACTGGGGTCAGAAGCTGGGAGGGGCACTTCCACAGGCAGTGAGGCAGCGAGCTCACAGGCGTTCCAAGGCCACGCAGGGAAAGCATGAGGAGCACAGAGAAGACAGCAGACACAGGGGGACCCTCACAAAGGATGCTCAGCCTTGGTTTGGGGAAGACAGGAGGAAGAGATGGGGACTGGGGCGCTGGTCCCAGCTGGGACCGAGCTGGCAGCTCTGGCCAGTTTCTATCAGGCGGGAATGCAGCCCTAGCGTTGCCAGTCTTCTGATTTTTTGCAAGAGAAGTAGGAAAGAATAAATTTTGTTTTTTAATGTGCAGGTTCTCAATTTTAAAACACTGGCAGCAAATTCAAGTTTGTTTTTTTTTAAATACTACGTGGGCCAAACAAAATATATCTGTAAGCCAAATTTGACTCAGACCACGGGTTTGCAATTTCTGAAGTTTTGTGTCATGGTAAAGGCAATGGAATCTGTCTGGGTTCAAACTCCAGTTCTCCCATCTGCTGTGGGGTGAACTTGGGCAAGCGATCTAGCCTTTCCAAGTCTCAGTTACCTCATCTGTAAAATGGGTATAACAGTAGCATCTACTAAGATGGTATTTGAGAAAATTACATGAAATGATGTCATGGAAATTCCTTGGCACAATGCCCAGCACATGGTAAGCCCTCTAGAAATGTTAGCTATTATTCATAATGCACCCAGAGGGATAAAGATGGAACAGCAGGAGTGGGCCAAGAAAACAGATCAAGCAGGTAAAACAGGGCCAAGTCTGAAAAAGCCAATCAACCATTTCCTGTCTTACTGTGTCAGGAATGGCCCTTAAGAGATTACTGTCACAAACTGACAAGAGAATTTTAAATAGGTTGGGCAGGGACCCGAAAGGTGGTGGCCCTTCACTATTCCTCCACCTCCTTCCAGAATATCATTGCAGTGATCTCATGAAACCTTCTAGATTGTTGTAGAGCAAAAGAGGGTTAGGGAGGGTGATCTGCAGAAGGCAGACCGGCGCCCCAGGCCTGTGGCTCGGTCGCTGCCCAGTTTTGTGACTTTAGCTGTGTCATGTCTTCTCTGAGACTTCACTTACCCGTCTGTAAAATGGGCTATAAGAGCTGCTTCTCAGGATACTGTGGGGATCAGGAACAATGCAGTGTAGCATCTGATGTGAAGCTCATGTACCACCGATGGGGGCTGCTATTACTGGCGACTGTTGTGATAGTCTGTATAATTAATGGGGGAATAGAAGTGCTTGCCTGACCAGCATCCACTGACCTCTTTTTAGGTAACTGTCTTGGTTTGCCCATGGGGAACCATATGTTCCTTATTCCCAACTTAATGGTTCAACTGGGGCTGGCTCCACCTGAGGCTGCAGGGACAGGCGTGTGGATCAGGCGTAGCCGGTAACAGTAGCACAGTCTCCTGGGCCGATGCGAAGCAGACCCAGGCTCTTATTCAAACTCTGAGGGAACGAGAAGCTCCCTTTACCCCCAAACCTGCCGTAGTGAGAGGTGGCCCGAGCTGGGGCCAGCCATCTATTGCCACGTGGGGAGACCCTGAGAATGAAGCCAGCAGCGAGGAGGTCAGAGCAAAGAGTTGGAGAAAGTCTTGATTCTTGGTAACACTGCTTAAGCACCTGTGTCCAGCTGTGCCTGAGGCTTGCACTACGCTGGGTTATTCCATTACAGGAGCCTAACAAAAATTTCCCATTTTTGTTTAGACCGTTATGAATGGGGTCTTCTTTAGCAGCCAAGAACCTCAACAGATACACGAGACTTAAAGATGAGTTAAGAAAATGCCCCAAAGGAAATTTAATTAGTTGGTAGTTCTTATAGGATCTCTGTTCATACTCTGAGTGGGACAACACCATTCTCCTTCTGAGAGTGTGCTAATAAACTGAAAGCTGTTGGTCAAGGGTTCCTTAAAGCAATGGTTCTCAGCGGGCACGGTTTTGCCCCGAGAGGACATCTGGCATGTCTGGAGATGTTCCTGGTTGTCACAGTGGGGCAAAGGGGAGGAAACCTGCTTCTGGCGTCTAGAGAGAAGAGGTCAGGGGTGCCGCCCCAAACCCTCCCCCAGCCAAGCGTGATCCCTTCCAAACACCAACAGTGCTGAGCTTGAGAAACCCAGAAGAAATACCTCATCAAATATTTTACTCCCACCGGTTCTCCTCTATAACCATACCTTCCCTGGGGTCTTAAAGTACAACCTACTTGAAGACAAAACCCAGGCTGTGAAGGAACTGTACATATTTCATGATGTTCTCTTGGAGTAGGTTCTCTGGAGTAGTAGTAATAACCCAATTCAGAGAAGCTGCCCAGAGTTTACACACAGGTTATACATCATCCCCTCCGAGGTCTGCAGCTGCCCTCCCAGCACCGTAACAACCACAGCTCACAACCAGCAGATCAACAGGATGAGCAGGCACCCTCTCTGAAGACAGAGAGTCTCATCCAGCGATACCTGCACGGCCTCCCATATCCAGCAGTAATGATCAAACAAATAAGCAATAATCTAAATCTCACAAATCCAATAAAGAGAAAAGATAGCATTCCCTTTCTATCTGAGGAATATTTCTCAGAGTGTTACTCCTTTTGATCTGTTTTCTGGGTTAAAAAAAAAAAAAAGATTTCAAAATCAAACCAGTATGGGAAACACGGAAAGCCTTCATTACCTTCTGGGTAATAACAGCATGTATTTGCATATTAAAGGCTCTGATAAATCCTACAGTTTTAAAAAACCTGTTTATCTTTCTTTAACATGGTATTCCCCAAATACACATGAACACAGAATCCCCATTCACTTTACAATACTTGTTTAATCATTCATAGAATTACCGCCCCACAGGACACACATTGGGAAACAGTTCAAGGGAACTACAGAGAAAATGAAATATGAATGAAATGTACAAGCAGATCTGGGGAAACCAAGTCATGGTGCAAACAGACCAAGGCCCTCTGTCCAGAGGACTGTGTCTTAAAAACTCCTCAGTATGGCTCATCTGAACTGCATTTGCACGTCCCTACATTTTTATGGCTCTTCCAAAAGAGGCTCTTAAGGGCTGATCGATAGTGCTAGAAAGCAGGATTGAGAGAAAAGTCAGACTCCAGTAGATCCTGCCATGATGGGTGGGATTTGGAGAAACTACCATGGAAGAGATGATGTTGCTATGTCAATGTCAGACGTCCTGGAGAGCCTTCTCATGTGCAGGAAGATGGAGGGATTGGCCCCTAGTATCTTAAAATCTCCAAGTAATTTCAGGAACACGTGATTCCTACATACCAGTTATGTTGACCTGTCAAAGTTTAACAAGGAGCAGGGCAGACACGGGGGAGTCAGGAAAGACAGCATGGTGACCTGTGAATGGTGACCATGACTTCCCAAAGGAAGCCACCCACTCAAGGTTGCTGGGGCAGCCAGCCACTTCCCAGAGTGCTCGGGCAAGGGATGGCCACGGATTGGACAGGAGACAGGCGCCTGACCTACGGGGCGCCCCCCATTGGCTGGTGACCCATGAGGCCGCCAGTGTGAAAAACCCTGCCCAGCTGATGGACTCTGTCCTTCTGAGTTTTAAATAGGAAAAATATGGAGTGAGTTAAGAAGGTGGCAGAAGAAAAAGATATAGACACAGCAGCGATGGAGTAAAGATGTGTGAGTTCCTGCTCTGAAGGGATCAAACAGCAAAGAGCCTGCCCCAAATCCTGACCTCAGAGACTTACATGCAGAGCCAGGAGCCCAAGCCCCAGGCTGCCGACCCAGAGTCCTGGCTCCTGATCAGCAGGGCAGCACAGAGAACCCGGGAGCCTGCTATTCCTCGAAGAGCCAGTGCCAGCCTCAGGCTGAGGTCACCCAGGAAAAGGCACTGTTTTAGAGCCTGCAGTCAGGAGAACTGGGACCTTAATAGTGACAGTCAGTGTCCAAATGCTGGCTGGGGCCAGTCCTCAGCCAGAAGCCCCTTCGCCTCCCAAGGCATCTTTGGAGTCTGGGACCATTGGGACTTCACAGATTCTGCAGTCATGACACATTACAGCTGATGTCACCCCCAGGGGCTTGCACAGCTGTCCCAGAAATCACACAGAAAGCACTGCGAAAACACAACAATACAAAACCTTGTGCATAGGATAACAAGGTCACAGTGCTCTTGATGTGAAGGATGGGTGACTTTTTGTAGGGGAAGGAGGTGGTCAAGGTTATATATTTGTCTTAATGAAGTCATGCCAACCATGATGCAGAGAAAAACTGACTTCACTTGCCTGAATTCTGCTGCCAACAACAGCGTCCTGGAGGCAGCAGGAGCAGCAGAATTAGATCACACGGCACTTAATTTCACCCCGGACTCTAGGACCTAAGCATCAGTGACCAGTGTCTTGGGGCGGGAGTGTGAGAGCCAGCGAGACACACAGGCAGCTGGCAGGACCTCCTTGGCAACAACCCAGGAGGCCGCCTGTATGTCAGACCACCAAGCAAGATTTGGGTTCAATTCTATCATACTCACTGAACCCCCAATTTGTGCTACACTGTTCACCGTGCCCTTACATGGATGACCCCATTTGTTCCCTCTGTAACAAACAAGTCTCTCGACACATATTAAAGTTACAGGATAAGGATGCCTGTTAAGCCAAAATGGAGTGAACCTTGCAGGAAATTTAGAATTCAGGACTGAGACTTCCTGGTGGTCCAGTGGTTAAGACTCTGTGCTACCACTGCAGGGGGCGTGGGTTTGATCCCTGGTCTGGGAACCAAGATCTCACATGCCGTGTGGCACAGAAAATAAAATGAAATTTGGGATTTACCATTTTCTTTATTCTTTTTTCCCTCTTACCTCCTGAAAGTTACTTTAAGAGCAGCATTATTTGAATGATGGAGTCTCTGCATTTAGACTTTTCTCTTGCCTCCTTCCTGGTGGCTCAGACCGTAAAGAATCTGCCTGCAATGCGGGAGACCCAGGTTTGATACCTGGGTTGAGAAGATCCCCTGGAGAAGGGAAAGGCAACCCATTCCAGTATTCTTGCCTGGAGAATCCCATGGACAGAGGAGCCTGGCGGGCTACAGTCCACGGGGTGGCAAAGAGTCAGACACTGACACAAAGTGACTAACACTCGCTTCCTTTGACCAGCTTGGCGGTTCTCAGACTCTAAATGGATGTCAGTCACTGCCCTGGGGCAAAGAGCACACGCTTTGCATCCTACACTGAACTCACATTTTAAAGGTTTTCAAGCGTCTTTGATGCTATGGTTTTTCAACCAAAGTGCTCACTTTGGAATCCAAGGACTGCGAAAAGGGAGGCACTCTTGTATACCCTGAGAGTTTTGGAGTCCACAAGTTTGTTCATTCAACACACATTTATCAGTACCTGAGATCAGGGCTAGGATCACAGCGATGGCCACGGATGGATCCTGGTGTGAAGGAAATCAAAAGCCCTCTGAACCCAGGCTGGGCTGGTTCAGCACACTGAACGCTCAGAACAGGCCTGAGAAGGAGGAGGGCTTAGATAGAAGAATCTGGTTCTTGATCATCCAATCACTGAAGAGCAAATAGGAGAATTGAATCCAAGCCCTCTGATCTCCAAAGAGGACTCTTCTACCCTCTCCACTCTCCAGTCCTTAAACGTACACAATTTCTACATTTTTAAATTTATTTTTGGCTGCACTGGGTCATTGTTGCCGTGTGTGGGGTCTTCACTAGCTGTCGCTAGTGGGGGCTACTCTGCTGAGGTGTGCAGGCTTCTCGTGACGGCGGCTTCCCTTGTTACGGAGCTTGGGCTTCAGGCATGTGGGCTTCAGCAGTTACGTCCGGTGCTGGCTCAGTTGTTCCAGGGCCTGTAGAATCTCCCCTCACCGAGGATGGAACCCATGTCCCCTGCATTGCAAGGTAGCTTCTTAGCCACTGGACCACGAGGGACGTTCCTTATGCACACATTCATAGCTATACCACCAAAGAGAAAGTGACAAGGCGGGAAACGAGTCCAGGCATAGAGGAATTAGCTCTCACTCAGTGGATCAGGAAGGAGGTTATTGCAGAGCCGAGCCTTCAAGAGCGTGCAAAGTTAGTCACTTCCCCTGGGAAATGCAGGCCCAGTGGCGGAACAGTGGCACCGGGTTTTGTCAGCCCGGCCTCCATTCTGCTTTGTTTGTGGACCTCAGCACCTAGGCTTTCTTTGAGCATCGGCCTCCCTTCCCGTCTCAGGCTGTGTGGTTTGCATGAGGCAGACCCCAAGCCCTGGGTAAGGGTGGCTCTGTGATCCAGGGCTGGCCAGTCAGAGCATCTCATTCCTCTGACCACAGCGAGAGGTTTCAGGGTGGGCACATGACCCAGTCTGAGCCAAGGAGAGGAATTCTAGGGCCCTCTAGGAAGAGAGAGCTTGCCCTACCAGAGATATTAAGAGCCTAGGATGTCCCCCAGCGGTTGCTAGGAGCCACTCGGCCACTTTACAGGGAGACAGCCTGTCTTCCAATGAGACCATGAGAGAAGAGAGCCAGGCCGGCAGGGAGAGTCCCCAGAGCAGGTGACATCCTTGGAGGCCGTGCCTAAAGCTACCTCATCCCTGGGCTTATGTGTGCACCCTTAGTCCCTCAGTCGCATTGACTCTCTGTGGCTTCATGGACTGTAACCCACCAGGTTCCTCTGTCCATGGAATTGTCCAGGCAAGAATACTGGAGTGGGTTGACATTTCCTGTTCCAGGGGATCTATCTTCCTGACCCAGGGATCGAACCCGTATCTCTTGTGTCTCCTGCATCATCGGGTGGATTCTTTACCACCAGTGCTACCTGGAAAGGCAACAAATCCCCTTCTGTGAGGAGGCCGGTTTGAACTGGGCTTCTATCCTCGGATCAACAGAGTGAGCAGAGTAGAAGTAATAGCCCGAGAAGAGGTAGTCGTTGAAATTATGTTGGACCTTGACATTAATATTTGGCTGGAGATATAGAAATCAAATCTACTTTGTAAACTTTTCTTGAACACAATTTACAGGTTGGTTGATCAGAAAGCAGGATAATAGACTCTTAAGAGCTTCTGCAGATGTACTGTTGTTTCACTTCTTATCTTGACAAGGAAACGGACGCTCAGAGAGCCGGACAGGGACCACGGTGCTGCGAGGAGCCCCGCAGAGGGTGCGGTGCTGAGGAAGCAGTTGCGGATGGTGGGCTGGACGTGTGGAGGGCAGCGGACCCAGATATGGGCCAGAAGGAAGCAGTGGGCAAGGCACCCAGCAAGAGGCCTTGGGCTGGGCCGGGCTTGGGGAGATCCAGTTTCAGGATCAGAGAGACCTGGGTTCACATCCTTGCTCTGCTGTTTCATTGGCAGGGTGATCTTGAAAGCCACATCCAATTCTGTGCCTGAAAGCCCAGGGGGTTCAGTCCTGCACTGAACTGTAAGTCACTAAGCCTTCTGATCACCAAACCCCAAAACAGTCTGTGAACAGAACAAACCAAGCTCCAGACAGGCCTCTGGAAGGTTGCGTTTCTAGTCAGGGAAGTCAGGCAAAACACAATCTCTTCACCACCGGCCTTCCCACGTCATGCGGTAGGCTCCGGTGGGCGAGGAGATTTGTTTCACTACTGCCTAGCTCAGTACCTACCACAAGGCAGGCCTTCAGAAAATAAGTCTTGAATGAATACAAGTAAACTAATAAAACGGCAGTTACTCAAGAGTAAATAGAATACGTGCTGTGGCAGTGACAAGGGCGAGCTTACGAGATGCTCAGAGGAGGCTTCTCGGGGAAGTGGGTGTGTGAGCCGAGTCCTGCACGGCGAGAGGAGAGTCACAGGAGAAACTGGGGGACCAGCACACCATGCAGAAGGACCAGCACGTGCAAAGGCCC
Organism: Dama dama; assembly: GCF_033118175.1. NCBI lineage: Eukaryota > Metazoa > Chordata > Mammalia > Artiodactyla > Cervidae > Dama > Dama dama. Next base: position 12,252,803 of record NC_083705.1, read on the forward strand.
CAGGGCTGAAACCATGGCTGGAAAGAAAGCCATGTGGCTCGGCGGGAAGCCGACGTTGGAGAGGTAGGCAGGGGCGGGATCACTGCCTACTGTAACAAGGCATTTGACCCTGAACTGAACCCCATGGACAGCCATCAGAGTGCTCGGCAGGGCAGGGGTGTGAACCAACCGACTTGTGCGCTCAAGAGCTCCCTCTGCCCGCTGCGTGGTAGATACATGTCAGCAGGAAAGACAGTAATACATGTCACACCTCTGGCACACAATAGGCGCTCAGTGAACAAGATGCATCCTTCACTACCCCCAGGGCCACATCCACAAAGGCTGGATGTATTTGCTTATTCGGTCAGTGGTGTCTGACTCTTTGCAACCCCATGGACTGTAGCCCACTAGGCTCCTCTGCCCATGGGATTATCCAGGCAAGAATACTGGAGTGGGTTGTCATTTCCTCCTCCAGGGGATTTTCCTGACCCAGGGATTGAAACCCCATCTCCTGCATTGACAGGCGGATTCTTTACCCCTGAGCCTTCCCAATGTCCATTCCAAGCCAAGAATGTGCTCTTTATCCTCCGGGTTTGGGCTCTCTCTCTAGCTACCCTCTGTGTACTCCTGACGGTCACAGTGAAGCCAACAGACTCAGATTTGGAGGAAAATCCTCTCCCCTTTTTGGTTACAGTAACAATCCAGGAGCCAGGGTGGGGAGGTGCCGGGTGGGGGCGGGGGAGCGGGAGCCTTCTGTTCAATGTTGAGCCGTTCCCAACATACTTTTCAAACATTCGTTTGCTTTTGCCCAGTCTCCTCCGTAAGAGACATGCTTTCGGATGTGTTTTGAAAAATATTCCATATGCTAATGGAATGTCACCATCTGCCAAAGAAGGCAGAGCTGTTTTTAAAGGAAAAACTATTACAGAAATGAGGTATTCACAGAGGGGCACTAAAGAGCCCGACCGTCGCTGACCTGAGGCTGACCTGGGCTGCCTCGTGTTACCATCATGAAACGGGGGTGAGGAAATCTGAGGCCAATTAACTTTGCTCTCTCCCTCCCACCCTCTCTTTTTCTCCCCTCCCCTTCTTGGAGACATGATGAAATTTCCTGAAACAAAAACTCGCAGTCCGTTCTATAAAACGCTTTCGCCTCTGGTGGAAAAAGCCCCGATGGTCCCTTTTATCTCCTCATTCCTGGGGTGCAGACCTCGGGGCCGCGGGGAACGCTCCCAAAGCACGAAAGAAGCGGGGCTGGGCGCGAGCGAGGCTCTCCCGGGCGCCCCGAGCTCTTGCCATCGGGTCCGGAGAGCGTGGCCCGGTCTTGGAAGGAGAGGGAAGCGGGATTAGGTGTCCTGCGGCATGATTAGCGGACAGGCATTGCTGCCCGGAAGGCCTGGGCCGCTCGGGCGGAGGCAAGTGTCTGGAACAGGTTTCCCAGGGTCCGGGCGCGCCCGCCAGGCCCGCGGGTTACACACCCCTGCCTTTCCGGCGGCTTCTCCCGCGCGGCCGCTGCCTGTCCTCCCGCGCCCTCTTCGCAGGGCCCCGAGCTCCCGGACGCCGCGGCAGGCCTCTCTCTCCGCCGCCTGAACAGCTCCCAGGCACCTGCACTGTGCCTCCAGACTCCCTTCCACCGTCTCAGCCGGACTCCTCCTCCGCTTACCTGGGGACCGAGTACCCCACCGGCTAGTCTGGCGCAGCGGGTGTGAGGGTTTCCCGCCTCCAGGCCTCTGCACTTCCGCCCGCCCGGCCTGGAGCCTCGGATGGCCGACTCCTGCCACCTATCATTGAGGCCCTGGCTCAAATGTCTCCCAGGCCACTGCCCCCTGTGTAGTCTCTTCAGAGCATCTATCACGATCTGCATTTATCTTGTGAATTCATGAATGTGTGGGCAGTGCACCCATTGCCCTGGGTCCTCCGTTTCTTCTTGGTGAACGTAAGTTGCCTGAGAGCAGGGGCCACCGCATCTGCTCACATCTGTTAGAGCGGCACCTAGTGGCGCGTCGGAGACACACCCACACAGGACAACGGGGCCACTGTCGGCTCCAGCTTCCTCTTCCCGTCAAGATTTCCCTCTCCTCAACATCCTTCCAGGGCTTCCCCGGTGAGTCAGCGGTAAAGAAGCCACCTGTGACACGGGAGACGCAGGTTCGATCCCTGGATGGGGAAGATCCCCTGGAGGAGGGCATGGCAACCCACTCCAGTGTTCTTGCCTGGGAAACCCCGTGGACAGAGGAGCCTGGCAAGGCTACAGTCCATGGGGTCGCAGAGTCAGACAGGGCTGCTGCGACTCAGCACACGTCAGCAATGCCCCTCACCACTGCCCACTGCTCTGCCCCGAGTCCAGGCCTCAACCCGTCTCTGGAATCTTGGCGCTGGCCTTCTAACTGGACGCGTCCAGTGGCTGCCCACTGCCCCCAGGGTACAGCCCCCATCCCATCCTGCTCCACGCGCCCCCCACACACTGTGCATTGCTGAAGGCACTCCACACACATCTGCTAGTGACCAGAGACGCCAGGGATACACGGGTGAGCGGGAAGAGAGGTGTGCAGAGGGTCTGTCTGTTAGTGCAAGGGGACTGCACGGTGTGAGGCCTGGCTCCTCAGGGCGACTGCTGGCATCATGGTGCCCACCAAGAGGAAGAGGCTAGGCAGTGCACTAAGAGGTCAGTCAAAAGATTCCAGCCAAGGCAGACTGGAGTCAAGCCCAGGGCTCACTAGTGAGACACCTGAGCTTCAGTGTCTTCAGCTCTGAAATGGTAATGGTATAGTCACGCAGGGTACTGTCAAGATGAAGGCGCTTACCAGCAGGCCTGGCGCTCACCAATGGTGGTGATTTTCATTTGTGCTGTGTTTGGTATTAACCACTCTCTCCCCTACATCACCCACTCCCCTCAGTCCCACCACCTACAGGTACACTGTCTCCTGTCTCCTTGGAGACACTGCAACAAGCTAAGGATACTGGCATCTTGAGGTCTCCTCCTTTTTCCAGAAATATCCCTGGCAGACAGGACAGGCTTTTAAAGCTGAGTTATTCTTAACAAAAAAAAAAAAATAATAATAATTAACAAAAATAACTTGGTAGAAACACGATTCGACTGGTCCATCTCTCTCTGTTCCACTCACTGAAGAGCCTGAGTCCTCATCAGGGCCAGTCCTCACCGGGGAGTCCGCGTACTTCCTCATCTTTCCCCCTCAAGAGGCCCGGATAGGCCTCAGTCTGCTTGTGCACGTTTAAATTTGTCTCACATCACACCTTCCTAAACTCTAACCTTTATACTTTGCTCTGGAAATGTTGTACCATCTGTTTAAATGCCACAGTTGAAGCTACCAAAAAAAGCTGGCATCAAAAACCTGTTATGTACCAGGCACTGTGTTAGGCAGTTTAGATTATATCACATAAACCATAATGATCTTAAAATACTGTCTCCACTTCCTAGATGAAGCAGCTCAGGTTCAGGGCAGGAAATGCCCTTGCCCAGGGGGCCTGCTGTCAAATTAGCTAGCAGAGGTCTGGTTTCGAGCAAGGTCTGCCAGCCCCAAAGCTCATGTTTCTTTCCTCCCTGCCATCCAGTAGACCAGTGACCCTCCCTGGATGGTCTTCATCAAGATCCAAAGGCTATGGTGTTCTAAGAGCATTTCTTCCCAATCACTAGAGTTGAGGGGTATTTGGGAGAACAAACACAGCCCATGAGCACAGAAAGGTCCCTTGGATCCGAAAAGGGTGGAGGGAGTTTAAGTTGTAGTCGCTGAGGTCTTCTCCCCCAGAACGTCAGCTTTGAGCTGTTCCTAAGGCATGCCCACCACAGATTAAGTCTTTGGCATGGTTACTTCCCAGTTCTGCCAAGCCAGCCCACCAACAGCATGTCTATTCTGAGAAATATAACCAAGCAATTCCTGGACACAGGATAAGCAGATGGCCACAACCTGAAAGCCATGGAACAAGACAAACCCACTTACAGGACAGTCTGCTTTCCAGGTTGCCCTGCGCGCACAGAGGAGATAATTACTTCTGAGCTGCACCACACTTCTTCCACATGGCCTCACACAACCGATAAAAACTTTACAACACTGAATGAGGATTTCAGCACATCTGGGCAAGTAAACACCTGAAGATGGCCCTGTTCTGTTATCCCACAGATGCTGACAGTCTATGAGGTGTTAGTCTGTTATCAACAGACAGAGTTGGGAGATGTTGGAGCTCCCAGAGGCTTCCCCAGTTAGAAGACCAGGTCGACCTTAGACCTAAGTTCTGCCTTGCTTTAGCACGAACTCAACCCCAACACAAAAGCAGGCAGCTGGTACGCACGTGATATGTAGCAAGTATACGCATGCTACCTCTGATGTTAAATGTGACTGAAGACAGTGCTGCCAGCTCCTGGCTCCTTCCTTCTCCTGTCTTTTTAAACACTTCCCCCTTTTTGATCATTTTTCATTAACCAACCAAACTGTGTGCCTTTAAAAAGCTTATCATTAATTTGTTCCTTTTCTCTGGAATCTTTTTCATTCTTCAAGAGTTGTTGCCATCTTGGATGCAATGCCTCAACAGGTCACTGCTAAAAATGCTTAAGATGGTGTTAATTCAGAGATAGCAAACTGGTGCTTGAGTGAGTGACTTATGGGTCTCTTCATAATCTGGATTTTCAGTTCTTCTTAAAAATTCAGATGAGGCATCACTATGTCTGCATTCCTGCAACAGGTCATTCAGAGCTGGTGCACGTCATGTTCTCCAGGAATTGAGCTAACGAAACCTTTTATACATGAGGAAGTGGAGATCCAAAAGGGGTATTGCCACACAGCTAATTAGTAACAGGATGATCAGCCAGATGGCCCAACCTCCTTTTTCCTTATTAACTAGAAAACAAATAGGCTGAAATGGCAAAGCACCACTTAGCTTGACTGTATATCCAAGGAGTTCTATGAAACCTGAGAATTTCCACGCATTCATAGCGTGAATTTCTTGCACTAACATCACCTATCAAGGATAAAAGAAGACTAGTGTTCACTGTCTTGCAGTGACTGAGCACCAACATGTGAGGACAGAAGACAGCTAGAGGGGTGAAGATCTGGTCTGACACCCGAGCCTCTGCCCACTCCGCAGCACAGTTTGGGTTCAATATCTGCTGTTCATAACGACTAGTCCAAGTCACCAAGAAGAGTTTATCCTGTTCAGTGTTTAGTACAGGCAGGGACATACAGACCTGTGATAAACAAGAGTCATTACAGGAAAAGTCAAGAAACCACATCAGCCTCAAGGAACTAAGTGACTTATAGAATATCATTATAACCAAATACTACGCAACCATCAGCAAGAATGAGGTAGAATTACACGTATTGACACAGGCTAATCCCAATACTAGATGAAACAGGTGAAGTATAGCAGGCTACCCCAACTATTTCAGGGCATGGGGACAGCAGGTATGAAGCAGGTAGGAAGGCATTTGCACATATACATACCTACATCCTTCTATGCACAGATTACTATCTGTCAGGGGATATGCAAAAAACTGGTCAGCAAGGATTGGAGGACTGAGAATCAAGAGTGAAAGGGAAAACCACTGCATACACTATCTTTTTATGGCTTGTAAATTGGCTTTCTTTAACCACATGCATAGGCTTCCCTGGTGGCTCAGAGATAAAGAATCCGCCTGCTAATGCAGGAGACGTGGGTTCAATCCCTTTGTTGGGAAGATTCCTTTGGAGAAGGAAATGGCAACCCACTCCAGTATTCTTGCCTGGGAAATCCCATGGACAGAGAAGCCTAGTGGGATACAGTCCACAAGGTCGCCTAAGAGTCAGACACGACTTAGCGACTAAACCACAACAATCATGTGTACTACCTATTCTTAAAAAAAATTTTACAAGAAAAATGAGTGGGAGCAAAGCTGTGTAGAATTACTCTAATTTCATCTCAAAAAAGTCCACATAAACAACTGAGCTGACTAAAGGCTGGTGTGAATCTAGTTATCAGGAAAACTCTGCAACTACTCAGGACTTCTGAATAGAATCCTGAAGATACTAACTATACTCCTTCTGCTTTAGTCCTCAGTAATGTGTCAATCTGTCGAAAGGAAAGACAATTTCATGTCCCTTAAAGGGCTGCAACTTAACTGTACATGCCCCCCAACCCCCTGGATTCAGAGGATCCACTCCCACTCTGAGCCCTTGAACACATTTAAGGGACAATTTTCACAGTAACTTTTGAAGCAATTAAGCACTTGCAGGAAGCAAATTAGCTGGGGAGGAGATCTGAACCAGCCTCCAGTTCCTGAGGTTAAAGTCAGCTTTCAGGAAAAGGTCCCTGGGCAGGGACAGGCGTTATCTCATACCAGTTCTCACAAGCCAAAAAAGAGTACTTTGCCTTCAACCTCTTGGTACAGAGCAGATGTTTCTTTCTCTTTTTTGTTTTTAATCTACAAACTTTAATTGTATGTCACTGAATTACTGACAGCATGTTAACAGGTTTTTTTTTTGGGGGGGGGCAGGAATTTCTTAACAGAACATCACAGTATTGCAACACTTTATTAAAACAGTATTGGCTTTGAATTAGTAGCTGAAATAACAATTGCATGAAGCCAGATCAGGTGTACTGCATAACACTCATACTTGATTTATTGACATTACTTAGCGATTTATTGGACAAAGGTCAAACTTTTTGTTTTTTATTAAGCACATTCCACAGTACAAAGCTGTCATGAATAATATCTGTACAATTTAACAGTTTTAATAGCTATTCAGACACAAATTTATTTCAAACAGATAATTGGCAAACATAATTAATTACAAGTTAGAATTAGACTATCCCAGTGCTTTAAAACATTAATATAGCAGTAATTTACAGTTGCTCAATTATGGTTAGCAAAATAAAGTCCAGAGTATGGCTGGGAATTACTACTATAATCCCAGAAAGTCAGAATTCCTTGGGTGCCAAAGTCCCCTGCTATAATTTAGTAGGCACAATTCAAAGGTTGTGTGCATATTCAAAGGCCATGATCTCCCAAGGAACAGGAACTTCTATATTAAACATGCAAAACAACAGAAAGTCCATCCGTTCAGAAGCACTGCGTCCTCCCCGCCCCCGCCCCGGGCTCTCCTGCCCAGTCTGCTGTTGAAGCTGTCAGATGAAGAGCGGTCAGTGAAGACAACTCGCATAACCACCCTCAGGCGCACACATCCACTGGATGAATGGAGATTTTTTTTTTTTTTACACTTTGAGACTTCTCAAAAACAGAAATTAACTTAATAACGTGTACGAGAGAAGGCTGTTATTTTTTAAAAGGACAAAGGAAAACAAAAAAACCAACCAACCCAATAAGCAACCACAGAGACACACGTTGATCCCCACACCGTTCTTAATGCAAAAGGACAAAGCAGAGCCCGGGCACCTTCCCCTCCGGGGAGAGTGTGCTCTCACGGGAAGAGGTTAAGTTAACAGGAGGTTCTCATTGGTCCTTGAAAATGTTAGCGACCTTCCTTGATCTTTGGAAACAGTGGCAAAGGGCAAATCAAAACCTAATACTGGACAAGGGAAAAGGAGGGCCAACCGAACACCAACATCCTTTCCACGCGGGTCAGCGTGACGGTGCCATTCCCACATTCCCGGCTGCGGTGCGCCTGGGAGCCAGGGGAGCTTGAGGGGCCACGGCAGCAGGCACCAGGGACGAGATGGATGGGGTTTGTGAGCCTGAGGCTGCACACCACCTGGGAGGACCCTTCCACTCAAGGCGGGCCCCTGAACCAGCCTGACCTGGAACCTGGGCTCCAACACACGAATGGGCCCTGCCACCAACCTGATCGGGGCAGGACGCACAAACGCCGGAGGCGGGACAGTCACTAAGTGGGGCAGTCTCGCCCTTCCCTTCCCACGGTTAGTAACACACAGAGCGTGACCTGGGGTGAGAAATCAGACGAGTGCCGTGGGAAGTAACCACAAATATGGAGTACTGACGAGGAAAAGAACAACAAAAACATTTACGGTACCTCTCTTATTGTATATACTGCACAACAAACAAAACATGTCGTGTTAAACTTCAGAAATTACATCTTCAGACAAGATTCCCATTAAAACACACACACACCCCCACGCGCACAAGGACAGTGACAAAATAAAGACACCGTATGAATACTGCAGGAAGGGTCCTGGTCATCCACATCGACCTGGGAGCGGGTTCTGAGCCCAGCCCATGGCTAACTGCAAACGCACTGTGTGTTAGTGTCTCAGGCCCAGGGGCCCTGACTCGAGCAACCTTGAGGTTAAACTGTTATGTACATTATATCTACATGCGGACACAGTATTTTAAATTAGGAGGCAAGCACACATGTGAAGGTGTCACTCTACTGAATATCAGGAGATGGTGGCGGGTACAGAGAACAGTTAACAGAAGAAAAGGAGCTATATCACCTGTTGGGAGAGAATATAACCTGGCTTATAGTTCTTTAAATTAAAAGAAATTGGTACAGAAAGGAAGTATATTCCAAAAAAATATTACTCAATCAATCCAGAGAAATGTTTCCATTGTCCAACATGTTCCTAATACAAGTCAGAATTCATCATGACTTGGAGACGGTCAAAAGGAGAATGCTAACTTCTGAAAAGGAAAGCCCTGGACATTCTGGGTAGGTGTTTGGCACCCAAAATTTCACTGAAGAATGCTGTTTCTTAATATCAGACCAAAGTGCAAAGCAATATAAATTAGAGGCCAAGTCTTCTCTTGACGGTCGATTTACTTCTGCAAAACAGACTTTACGTTCCTCTCATATGAACAATTTACATTTGAAGCGTTAGATTTGTTTTCACTGGTAGGGGGAGGAAGTGGGCTTCTGTACTACTGAAAGTTGGTGAGGCTAAGGTATCCTTCTCAAAGCAGAGGCCGGAATCGGAGGTGAGAAATATCGGTACTTGAAGAGTTAGGCTGCTTTGCATCTACCCAGCGTCTAGAACCAATTCCAGCTTCTTAACTCAGCTGTGAAGAACTCCCTTAGGCATTTGGTAGCCGCATAGCCAGTAGTTCAAGACTAGGAAACCCTGAAAAAAACAGAAACAAACAAAACCAAGGGAGCATGGATGGATATTCTGGTTGGATGTGGAGATATGTATCACAGCCCATTCATCTCCACAATGACACACGCACTGCTGTGCACACCTTAACACTGACAGTCAAATAATCAGCATCAGAACAGAAGCTGCAGACTGCTGCGAGCGTACTGCGTCCCAGGGACCACATTTACTTAAACCTCACGACAAACTTCTGAGGGAGCAACTCTTATACTCGCTTAACAAGTGAGAGAACTGAGGCTCAGAAACATTATTTAGTTTAAAGCATTAGCCCTTAAATCCTGGGATAAACCATGATGGAAAAGAATATATAAAAAGAACATATTTATGTGCATAACTCAGTCACTTTGCTGCACAGCACAAATTAACACAACACTGCAAATGAGACTTCACGGGGAAAAAAGCAGTAGCTTAAGTGACAGAGGGGATTCAAAGAGACGACTGGCCCTATACCCTATCGTCTTTCACACTACTACTAAAAGTCATGCATGTAATATATGCTTAAAGTGACATTTTGTAATTAGCATCATCTTAAATTTATGCCACCTCTCTTATGACAGACCAAGAGCTTTTATCTGTCACTGTAAAACAAAAAATATGTAAAAGCTAGTAAATAAAGTATTCCTTCTTAAAAAAAAATTGGCTGTGTTGGGATCTCAGCTGCAGCATGCAGGATCTAGTTCCCCAACCCGGGATTGAACCCAGGCCCCCTGCATTGGCAGTGTGGAGTCTTAACCACTGGATCACCAAGGAAGTAACTGAAGTATTCATTTTAAATAGAATGCTAATAGTCAGGAATTACTTCTTTTTGAAATAAATCATTTATAAAAGGAAAACACAATGCAGAGGGGGAGACAACTGAATGTTCTATATTGTTTTTGACCATGAACGTGAGTGAGCTACCCAGGTGGCGCTAGTGATAAAGAACCTGCTTGCCAATGCAGGAGATGTATGAGACATGGGTTCAACCCCTGAGCTGGGAGGATTCCCTGGAGGAGGAAATGGCAACCCACTCCAGTATTCTTGCCTGGAGAATCCCATGGACGGAGCAGCCTGGCAGGCTACAGTCCAAGGGGTCGCAAAGAGTTGGACACGACTGAAGCCAACTTAGCACGCGTGACCTTGAGTGTGGAACATGTCTTAATCAAAATCTCTACATTCACCCATGTATATAAACACACACACACACTCCTAGGCAGAACATTCATGAAACAATATTTATCATTACTATGAACAATGCAGGTTGACACTTTATATTCCTACATTTCACCCAAAGTCAAAATCCATTGAAATGATTTCACAACCACTAATAAGTTACAATCCTTTCCAAACACTGCATGAAACCATTGGCCTGGAAGATCTAAGTCACCTTTAGGTCTAAAACTCTATGGCGTAAAAAAGACAGAAAGAAAGAGAAAGGGGTGGGGGATTGTTTTTTAAAGTTTTTGACTTGTTTTTAAAGCTTATATACTATTTAGAGGCAATTTTCCTAAAAGGTTGGTAATTTTCACTAAGACCAAGAATCCTAACAAGTTTCTCAATGAATTCAAGACAGATTCAACTTCATCTGCCACTATTTTCCCATGAAGGATATGAAGAGTACTTGAATTATTTAAAAAATATTAACACTCAGAGATTAGAAGTCAGTACTCTCAAATGCTACTAGTGGGAATTTCAACAGATGTAACTCTTCTGCAGGGTAACTCTAAGTATCAAAAGTCTTAAATATCATACCTTTCAACCCAGACACTGCAGACATTTCTAAAATTCTATCCAAAGGTAATAAAGGGTTGGGCACAGACTAAGCTGAAAGAATCATGGCAATGTGTTTTCACTGAGGAAACCAGATCTGAAAGAGACACGTGCACCCCAATGTTCATCGCAGCACTGTTTATAATAGCCAGGACATGGAAGCAACCTAGATGCCCATCAGCAGATGAATGGATAAGGAAGCTGTGGTACATATACACCATGGAATATTACTCAGCCACTAAAAAGAATTCATTTGAACCAGTCCTAATGAGATGGATGAAACTGGAGCCCCTTATACAGAGTGAAGTAAGCCAGAAAGATAAAGAACATTACAGCATACTAACACATATATATGGAATTTAGAAAGATGGTAACGATAACCCTATATGCAAAACAGAAAAAGAGACACAGAAATACAGAACAGACTTTTGAACTCTGTGGGAGAATGTGAGGGTGGGATATTTCACAAGAACAGCATGTATACTATCTATGGTAAAACAGATCACCAGCCCAGGTGGGATGCATGAGACAAGTGCTCCGGCCTGGTGCACTGGGAAGACCCAGAGGAATCAGGTGGAGAGGGAGGTGGGAGCGGGGATCGGGATGGGGAATACGTGTAAATCCATGGCTGATTCATATCAATGTATGACAAAACCCACTGAAATGTTGTGAAGTAATTAGCCTCCAACTTAAAAAAAAAAAAAGAATCATGGCAATGTGTTTTATAATAGCTAAAAGCTGGGAGGAAAATATAAATATAACAATAGGGCCATATCCAAACAATCTTATTTTATTTTGCCATTAGGAACAATAATTTAGATAAACAGTGACCTTGCTAACAGGCAATAATTTCACAATAAGGGGGCGGGGAGGGGGGAGAAGCACAGTTATCAACCACAATTTTTAAATGCCTGAAAAGGCTACATACAAAGGAGTTAATAATAGCAAACCAAGGAATTTATTCTCTTCTTTTGACTTATCAACTTTTACTAATTTTCAAATAATGATCTCATATTGTCTTCTAATAAAAAAGAGAGCTACTGTATACATATAGCTCTTAGAAGTCAGTAATTTTTTAAAAATGACTCAGCAAATAAACCTACTGCTTAATTTACTGACAGAGAAATACTCTTACCTTAAATTTTAGGGGTAAATATCTTACTGCAAGGTTAAACCATCATTATGGTAGTGCTTCTTATTATGCATAAATCATACAGTATCACATGGTAATAATTTTTTCTTGTTACAATAAATGAAAAGAACTTGGAAAAGAGCAATAAAATTTATAAAGTTGACTGCCAAAGTTGTCAAAAGTAGTTCACTTTGAAGAGACAAACACATTTGAGGTTTCAATGCTTATGCTGCTTAAAAAGCAGATAAGATTTTTCCACTGATTTGTAACTGTGGATCACAACAACGCAGTTGTTCTTAGGCTCCCAAAAAGGGGGTGAGTGAGAGCAGGGACTGGAAGAAGTAACACCAGTTTTCTTTCCACCAGAGCCAATGAGAGAGATAGCCCTGGTGATCATTATTTCATCTCTCAATCAAAGGAACCATGTTTCAGGGCAGTTTCACAAAGTCTATAAAAGTTGTCCAATTTGTGAAAGTTTACTATTGTTCTATAATTCATCTATCAAATACGCCAGAGGGGGTTGAAAACACACTATAGACGTCTTAGGTTTTATCATGTGCTTCTCTAGTAGAGTGGCACATTTCAAAACTACCAAAGAGATACATTTAAGTTGCTGTATGATACACCTACTCCTCTGATCCCATCCATTTCAGGTCGGTCACAGTTGGAGTTGTCCATGTTCTGTTTTACGCGTATCTCCAATATAGGAAAAATAAAAGCAGAGGCATTGGGATACAACAAAAGCAATGCAGAGAGAGAAATGGATAGCTTAGAATGGAAGTTCAAAATGGAATCAACTTAACAAAAGATGTGAAACACCTCGACACTAAAAACTGCCAAGACACTGCTTAAGAGAAACCGAAGAAGATTTAAATCATCAAGAGATAAACCGGGTTTACGGATTAGAAGACTCAACATTTTTTTAAAGATGGAAGTTCTCCCCAAATGATCTTTAGACTCAACACGGTTCTAATCATAATCCCATAATCTTCATAGAATTTGACTATTTCATTCAAAAATGAGTATGAAAACCAAAAGGACCTAAAAGAATCAAAACAATGTTTTTAAAGTTGACTTATTATACAGTGTGGTATTGGCAAAAGGATAGCCATAGATCATAGAACAGAATAGAGGCCAGAAAAACAACTACAAACAAGTGGGGAATTGATTTTTTGGCAGAGTACTAAAGCAATTCAATGGGAAGAGGATAGTCTCTTAATCCAATAGAGTTGGGATGGCTGTAAACAAAACAAGAACAATGATATTCTCACCTCACACTATATACAAAAATTAACTCTAAATAGATCAAAGACCTAAATGTAAAGGCTAATAAGCTCTTACAATGATGCTGGTCCAAACACGGAAGTCACGAGCTACATGTATAGCTGTTTTAAGTTTAAAATGAAGTATAATTAAATATAATTAAAAATCCAATTCAATTCAATTTTTTAAATGTAATTAAAAACTCAGTTCCTAAATCAAACTGGACACATTTCACAAGCTTAATAGCTACATATGGCTCATGACTACCAAAGTGGACGGTGCAACTGTAGAAAACCGAAATGAATCTAGTGAAAGAAAGGTCAGTGTTTGCTAAGGCTACAGTGGGATCACGTTCTGACTGGAGGACACAAGGGAACTTCTGGGGGTGGTAGAAATGTTCTTGTCTGGATTGTGGAGGAAGCTGCAGGGGTGTGTAAATTTGTCACACAGTATACTTTAAGTGGGTACAATCTGTTTTATAAAAACCACACCTCAATAAAATTGATTCAAAAACAAAAATGGAGCTTAGCAAAGGGAAAGGGAAAGGGCAGAGGGGGATGTGTACACCTAGGTACCCATGTATATAAAGAATATATCTAGTACTTTGACTATGCTACTTTGGACAATTTATTCCAGTGTCTTCTGAGTTATTTTCTTTGTGTTTGCGGAAGGTCCCTGTATGAATACACTGCAGTTTGTTAGGCACACTTACTTATTTATGGTCAGATTCTGGTTGGCTGAGGAGAGCGAGCACAGAGATGGCATGCTGGCCCCAGGAGTCACTTGCGCTCACGCTCACGGTGCGCTCTGTTAGACCCTGGGGCTTCAGAACAAAAGGAGCGCCACAGTCTCGTTTGAGACAGGCCTGCACACCATTTCAACACCAAAGAATAAACCAGGTCAGATCAGGAAAAGGGAGAAGGGGGGTGCTGGTCTCTACAAAGCCCTGACAACGCGAGCAAGGGGAGCAAGGGGCCAGAGGTCTGAGGAATAAAGAGGGAAACAAACAGAATTCAATCTGGTTGGAGCACTGGGTTTTGGGGAGGGAAGAATGAGAGGCTGGGGTGGAGGAGGGTAGAGAGGACAGACGGTGAGAGCTAGAGGGTCAAAGTCCTGGTAGCTAGTCCTAGCTAAGCCTTGCTCCTGGAGACAACAGTGAGCTAGTGAAGGGCAGGGGCAGGGCCAAGACAACCACAGTTGGTAGCAGGATCAAGGGTGGGCTGAAGAGGGAGAAGAAAAGCCCAGGAAGGAAGGAGGAAACCAGTTTTCATTTGGGTCCATTCCTCCTTCCTCATGTATTTCTTTGACTTTGGGGGAAGGAAGGCTGAGGCAGGGATGAGCAAGCATTCAAGAGATCCTTGCCTTCTTCCTCAGTAATTTCCTATAATTTAATAAACGTAAAAAGTGTGGCATGTGAATTTCTCAACTGACTTGTAAAGAATCTACCCAGACAGAAAGCAGCGAGGGAGGCGGCCATCATCACAAGAGACAGGATGAACACACATGAGACCAGGAACAGCAATGATGTATGGGACTGAAGGGTCACTACTGTGGCTCAGCTCCTAGAAACAAGGAGGCGCGGCCAACCCGTGGTGGCGCTGAGTCCTCCTGGGCCCACACGGGGTCCCGTCATCCTTCCCACTGACCGGCAGTACTCCAGCCAGGCACCGCTGCTCAAACTGAGCTGGCATGAAGAAAAACACTGGCCATTCCTGATGCAGACCCTCGGCCTATCACTAATAGATGGAACGGGGCAAGACCAGAGGTCAGCACACTTTTCTTAAAGGGTCAGAGTGTGTACAGATTTTAGACGCTGTCAGCCACATGGTCTCTGCTGCAACTACTACTCAACTCTGCCGCTGAAGCACGAAAAACTCCATAGACAACAGCAGTGGCTGGGGTGGGAGAGCGTATAGCGGACAGAAGGTAAGAGCTAGATGCACAGACACAGACATGACTGTTTCCAATAAAACTATTTATGGGCACTGGAATTTGAATTTTATATAATTTTCACATGTCTTAAAATAATACTGTTTCAAAACACTATTCTTAAACTGCTGTGGTAAGGATAGAGAAGATTGGGCAGAGGGTCAAATCTGGCCTGCTGTAGTTTGTTGACCCTTGAATAAGTTAAACTTCCTGGAGCAGAAATAAGGAGCATTTGAAAAGAGGTCAACTTAGTGATCTATAAACCAGTGATTCCGTATCTTTTCACCAACAAATGTCACAATTCTACACATGGACTTTCTTTACATTTCTAATATTCAATTAATAGGAAAATATACAATGATGAAAAGCTACTAAGCACTAAGTAATGTACATAAATATGAATTTTATTAACAGTTTTTACATATGTGGTAGTACAATATGCACAACAGTATTTCTTCAATCTACAAAGTTTAGTGTGCACAGAATGCACAGGCCTCCTTGCAGAATTCTCAGCTGGGATTACTGCACCAGATGAACATGATCATCAGTTCCAAGAACACAGCCAAGGAAGGCCTCTCATCCTCTATTAACGGATAACCTTGGTAATCAAAACATGCCATCATCCATGGTTAGAATGGCTCTAAGACTGCTGGTAACCAGGGCAAAGAACTCTCCAGAGTACCTGCTGAGTCTCATGGATAAAAAGTGAGTTTTAGGGGCTCCCTCAACAAACACCCTTCTTTCACTCCTCCTTCAGGGAATGGCGGTGGTGGGTGGACTGTAATAGGGGGAAGGAGAGGTAGTTTTAAGAGTCTGATTGATGGTGATTTTTTTTTTAAACATAGAACTGAAAGACAGGAAAGAAAAGAGAAAAAGAAGATCCTTATATTGCAAAACAGACTGGGGGATTTTTACTGGTATTAAATTGGTATGACCTGGGAAAACAGTTTTAAAAACAGGAACCACAGTTTCTGGCACGAAAACCCACAATAATGGGGATTCTGATTCAGACCTTATTTTGATGTGACCATAAAGATCTAGCCTTATACTAGAACTCTGCAAAACTGATGCCTCTAAAAAAGACTGATCACCTTGGTTCCTACTACTTCCTCAAAGGGAAGGTGGACTCAGTTAGCCAAGATAAAAGTGGGGAAGTACTCACCTGAAATGGGTAAAGTGCAGACTGTTATCTGGAGATGTAAGTGTATGTTCTGGAGGGAGAACGGGTCTCATTCTGGGCACTGGGAGGCACATTTAAGAAATCCCAAATCAAAATCGTGTCATCGTGCGAGCTGCTGATGATCTGAAATTCATCAAACTGTAGCCGAAACACTCGTCCAGAATGTTCCTGGGAAACATATCAGCTTGATGAATAAAACGAGGCCTTGACAATCCCTCCCATCTCATTACCAGGGAGCTGGCGCAGGCTAAAAATACAGCTCCTTATCCAGGTTTCTTATGTAAGTCTCCAGAGCTTACTGAGCTTTGTCCTTCACCCTAGGAACACATATTCTGCTTCTACTTCAAGGGTTTTCCTTAACTTTGTATTCTAGATTCTGGCCCATTAATATGTCAAAGAAGAAAAACTGTGTGATTGTCTCACAAAGAGTCTTAAAAAGGTAAGCAACAATATTTAATACCTATTCTTGATACACTGTAAAAGCTACGCCCAGAAGGATAGTATTTTTAACATGACCAAGCATACCTATCTCAAACCACAGCCAACATCGAAATTAATGGTGAAATATCAGAAGTATTCCTATTAATATCAAGAAAGAAACAAGAATGGCCCTGACTAATGTTCTGCATGTTCTAGTCAATCCAAGAAGGGAAGAAACAGAAGGTAAAACTATTAAAAATAAGAAAAAATCAATCCATATTTTCAGACAACTGTCTCCTCAAAAATACAACAAAAGCAAACAGATTATTAGAAATAATGTGCTTGGTGAAGTAAGCTTGCTAATGAGCTTGCTAAAATAAAATTAACATATAAAAACAAGTATTCCTGTATGCCAGCAATAAGGCCTAGAATACAAATTGAGGGGAAAGTTCACCATAACATACAAAACGTGCTGTGTTGTAAAATACAACCCAGCCATAGACACTCATATTAGGAAATCTCCCAAACCTGCAGACAGGAAATACTTCACGCTCCAGGAGGAAACCAGTCCATCTACAAATGAGGAGGCCTGCTTTCATATTTTAAGCTGTGTTAACACTCCCGAGGAAAGAGCTCACAGTAACATGAATGTAAAATAGTCTCTGGTTTTGACCCAACTAATGGGAGAGTCCATCTCTCAGAAGGAGCGCTGTGAGATGCAGACGCTTTCCCGTGAAGGACTCAGGGAGGTCTATCTGCAGGTGGCCGACTGCCAACACGGGGAGGCGCTCCCCACCTCAACAGGTCACGTACCACCAGTGTGCGCAGACACAACGTGCTTGCTGGGGCTCGGGGGTCGAGAGCAGCTTGCAAGTCCCAAACTTTGATTTTCCTAGAAAGGAGGGTGAGATCACCATGAGTGGGAAAGTTAACGTTTTACACACTGTCAGGCATTTCCTTGACAGAATGGAGAGCATCTGAACTGCCTACTTTAAAAGCTAGTGGGGAACCTACTGACGTTTTGACAAGGTATTTAAACCAATTACACTTGATTTGAAAGAAATAAGGACCTATACATTCTCAGAATTGCTGAAATGGTGAAGAAATATTATTTGAGGGGACACAAGAAAACAACTTCATGTTATCTAAATTCAATTCCTGACTTGATAATCTGTGTCACCAAATTCATTCATCAGGGGGCTCTCTAGGGCTGAGTAGGTGCCGCTGACAGAAACTAGGGCCCTTGGTGAAATTCCAAGGATACCTTTCTTCAAACTAAGCAAACGCTGAAAGTTAATAATAGGAGTATGAACAGACCAACTAACTCAGTGAAGTATATATATAAGGTCATCTTGAAAGGTTTATGGTTGTCATTTGCTCATTTTAAAAGTCATGAGGCTTTTTAAAGAGGATGTGTTCAATCTACCAAAAGAGGAAAAGAAATTTATCATTGAACTCACCATACACACACAAAAAAGCCTGGTTTAATTGAGGGCTGGGACAAAGAGCTGAATTCCTGCACAGCCTAAGCTACTCCCTTCAGTTTATGATAATGGTTAAAAGCATAACTGTAGTTCATCCTTCTGGGCCTGAGTGTTCCCACATATCAAGGGGTGTCACACCCGCCATCCACCATTACGTAGGAAATACTAGCACCCAGCACGCGGCCCAGTAATACGTGGCTGCTTCATAAGCAGTAGTCCCTGTTCCTCTTCATATAGTTATGGCTGTGCCATCTGAAAATCTGAAACACATACCCATCATAGGCCCCACTGACAATCCTCTTGTTATCAAACCGGATGCATCGGACCAATTCTTCATGTCCCTCGAGGACTCTTAAACAGGCGCCACATTCAATATCCCACAGCCTTCAGTGAAAAACAGAGCTCCGTGAGTCAGCTTCCTACACATGACCACACTATCCATGCCATCTTCACTATCTTGGGATCCCTTATTTCTGCTTCACTCCTAGTCCACATTACACACATTCAAACATACATGTGTGTATCTTATTCGCATATTTTTTAAGAACTTGGGAAGAAGGCTTACTTTTCAATGTATTTCATTTTATATAGTTTGAAACTTTTAAAAATCATGTTGTTATTATTTAAATAAGACCAACAAACAAGAAATTTCAATTATATTTAGTTCCTAGGCATTCTAGTAAAGTCTGAATTGATGAAACCAAGCAGTCAAATGATCTGGGAAGGACTTTTCTGGGGGAGATGGGGACTGTAGGCTGTAAAGAGGAAAAAGCATATGGGTGTAGGGGAGATGAGGGGGACGGCCCAGGAGGTGAGGCTTCCAAACCCGGCTCCTGGAGCCTGGGGGCCATGAGGCCCACTGTGACCAGGCTCAGTGGGTCAGCCGGCGGTCTCCCCTCCTGATTAGCTCAGGGACAGCCCCTTCCTACGACAGGTACAGACTGCATCCGCGGGCTACTCAGGGCACAGTGGGTACCTCTCAGTACGTATATGCAGTGTCTTAGAAATAAGAACCCACTGACTACATACAGCCCTTTTCTCTGTATACGATTTATGTAACAATTCTGCAAATAGAGTTTTTTTTTAATATTATCACGGATATATCCACATTATTTGCAAAGAAGAAATCACAGCAAACTAACATGCACAAACAAAGCTGGCGAATCTACACTGATGCTTTCTCAGCCTCCAGCAGTAAAGCCCAGGAGCTCTTGTCACACACCCAGTGACTACTCTATCCTAAGCAACAGCTCTCAACAGTCAGGGAGGGTGGCTTCCTCATCTACCACGAAGACAGCCAGTCAGCACTGCCCCTGCGACTCCAGAGGTTCCCTTCCGTAAACCAGACAGCAACGCACATTATTATTTTGCAAAAGCTAAGCGATTCCAATGACGAAGTTAAGGATTGCTTACTGTTGAAATATTACATAATGCAAAGCACAGAGAATGCAACAGAACCAAGATTAAAATTCTCAACGGACTTTTATGATATCTTCACACTTAAAATGGTAAAGAAAACTCTTGGCAGTTATAGCTATATTGTGTCTGCTTTCATTCTATTTTTAAAAAAATAATCTTGAAACGAATCCTTATTTTGCTCAAACAGCCAATTTGTTTATAAAAGTTACTAGCAGATGTTGGGATGGTGGAAAAAAGACCTGGGAAAATTAAGGAGATCTTTGAGGAAAGTTTTTCATACAACAAGAAGCATTTAGGGATAGGCATATTTATTAGAAAGCAGGAACAAGGAGCGCTGGGGGCTCACAGGTGAGGGAAGCAGAGCATCAGACGGGAGCGCCCTCTGTTCTGAGGCATCTGGGTAGTAAGGGATTCTGGGTGGAGGTGAGGCTGTAAGACCCTGTGCACCGGGGGAATCTTGCAGGAGCGCCCAGGACATACACAATTCACCCACTTCAGTGTGCAGAGCCAGACATACACAGAAGTACCTGAAGCTCGCTTATCTGAGGCAGCCCCCCAGAGCAAGCCTTCAGAGCATCAGGACTGAGAGAGAAGGCAACACGATGGCGATAACGACCCACCGCGTCGCACGCCCACGTCTACCCACCGTATGGTGTTGTCTGACGACCCGCTGACAACCAGCCGGTCCCTGTACTGCAGGCAGGCGATGCCTCGCTTGTGCCCATTCAGAGTGCGGACAAATTCACAGGTGCTCGTGCTCCAGACCTGCAAGACAGTTAACAGTGCTCTCAAGAACGAATGCAGAAAAGTTCTCCCACCAGATACCTCAAAACAGAGTCAGAACTTCTAAGAATGACCAAAATACTTGATCAGGAAATATGCTGGGGAGGTTGGGAAACAGATTGGACAGCATAACATTTTCTTAGCTGTGGAGTGTCAAAACTGGAATGAGGGAGCTGTGAAGTCTCCAAACCTTGAGATCTTTACAAAGAGAACTTCTCCTGGAGGGTTCCAACATTCACTTGCCTAGAGCGAAGGGTTTGGGCCAGATTTCACGTTTTTACGCCAGCTGACATGTCAAACCCAATGTAACTGATGTGAAAAGGCTTCACCTCTCACATCCTCCTCTTTCCCAGCACAGTTTCTCACACAGCTCCATTTGTTTTGACACACCACCCCTAATATTATGTATGAGGGATAAATAATCCCCCCTTTGTGAAGCTGTCTGCAAGACTCAGATGTCCACAAACACACTTCATACAGGCCAAATGAGACACAAAGCAACCCGTGTGCCCTGAATTATTTCATTAGCTGCATTTGTACTTGAATGGGATGAGTAGATATCCAGAGGCAAAAGGGTGAAGTTGTATCCCCACATCACACTGTATAAAAAATTTACTTCAACATGGACCAATGACCTAAATGAAGGAACTGGAACTATAACCCTCAGAAGAAAACATAAAAGTAAACCTCTGTGACCTTGTATTAGGCAACTCCTTCTCAGATATGACAGTAAAAGTACAAGTAACAACAACAAAAAACTGGTAAACCGAACTTCATCAAAGTTAAAATTATTTGTGTTTCAAAGGACACTATCAAGAAAGTGAAAACATGGGCTTCCCTGTTTTCACTTTCTTCCAGTGGTTAAGAATCCGCCATGCAATGCAAGGGACACCGCCCTGATCCTGGGTTGAGGCAGATCCCACATGCCACGGAGCAACAGAGCCCGTGCGCCAGAGCCTGCGCTCTGCAACAAGAGAAGCACCACAGTAAGAAGCCCGTGCAGCGCAACAAAAAGTAGCCCCTGCTCATCGCAACTGGAGAAACTCCACGCGCAGCAGCAAAGACCGCCCCACAGCCAGAAAATAAAATAAATTTAAACATTTTAAACCTTATCTGATAGGGACTTGTAACCAGAATATATAAAGAACTTCTGCAACTGAATAATAAAAAGACAAATAATCTAAGCTTTGAAATGAGCAAAAGATTTAAGTAGATGTTTCTTCAAAGACCTTATAAAAATGCTAAGTACATGAACAGATGCTCAACATCATCAGTCATTAGGAAAATGGAAAGCAAAACTGCAGATAGAATACTACTAAACACCTTCTAGGATGGCTATAATAAAAAAAACAGATACACACACACAAGTGTTAGTGAGAATATGGAGAAATATCTGGGCTGATATTATTCAACATCTGTTTTCTAATAGGACCCAAACCCTCTTGGCTTGCAGACACTGGTCCTGCACAAATTGGTGTGATTGAGTGATGAGTGAGTTGCCACAAATCCTAGTTTTTCACCTTCCAGGCTATCCAATCTGAAGTTTGATGCAATCTAGTCTTGATGTGTGGAGCTAGATACTAGAATGCTGGCCAGTATAGGTCATAAAAGGAAGGTTTCTGATGAAGTCATTTTGGAAAACAGTTTGACAGCTCCTCAAAATGTTCAACACAGAGTTACCATCCCAAGACAATTAAAAATATATGTACTTGCAAAAAATCTGTACACAAATATTTATGGCAGCATTATTTATAATACATAGAATGCATAAACAATCAAAATGTTCATGAACCAATGAATGAATAAACAAAATGTGGAACATCCACACACAGAATTTCATTTAGTCATCACAAGGAGTGAAGTATTGATGCATGCTACAAAGTACATGGATGAACCTTGAAAATACTACACTCAGTGAAAGAGGCCAGACACAAAAAGCCACACGTAATACACGATTACATTTACCTTAAACATCTAAAATAGGCAGATTTATAGACAGAAAGTACACTGCCAGGGATCAGAGGAAGAGAATAGGGGTTGACTGCTAATAGGCATGAGGTTTTTATGGAGGGTGATGAAAATGTTCTGAAACTAGTGAGAGTCAAACACCATTATGAATATACTAAATCATTGAATGGTATGCTTGAAAATGATGAATCTTACGGTATGTGAAGTATATCTCAATAAGGCTGCTATAAGAATGAAAGGAAAGCTAAACGTTTTAAAAGTTCACAAGGATACAGGAATCAGCAGTGCATTTACCATGTCTGATGGCTCACACGGGACTACGACTGCGTATCACACGTCTGCCTCATACCACACACTGAAATCCTTGGAGGCAGGGACGTGTCTTGCCCAACACTGCATCTTCAGCATAGAGCCCAGTGTCGATGGCATGTCAGGCTCTCAAGGTTAGGTGAATAAATCAAATGTCAGCTCTGCCACTGACTAGCTGTGTGGTGGTCTCCAGCCCAGCCCATCTATCAAGCGTGGCTCCGCAAGAGTGCTAAGAGGGTGGTGTGGGCAGTGTCAGGAAGCACCTGGTGTGTGACACATGTCCCGCAGGGCGCTCTTCCCACAGAGAGGTCATCAACAGTTAACACTCTCCTTTCCTGAGACAGAGGACTGCCCAGGACCCTCTCCTCAGACCTCGCCTGTGACTCCAGAAACAAAGGATGAGCATGCCCTGATGTCTCACGAGCACAAGTGGGGGAGAATCAAGATCCTGCCAGATGTGAAGTTGGTGTAAGCCACCTCGGCTTTCTCTGTGTGCTAGACGGGGTGGGAATAAACAGAGTTCTGACTGCGGACACACTCACTTTGATGGTCCTGTCACCAGAGGCAGACACTATGTACTTATCGTCAAAGTCCACCACGTTGACCGCGGCCCGGTGGCCGACGAGGACGCGGCGCAGAGTGATGTCGGTGGCAGAGGCCATGTCCCACACGGCGATGGAGCGGTCCTTGGAGCAGGTCACCATCAGCCCGTTGCTGAAGCGCAGGTGGAGCACAGCCTCGTTGTGGTGGATCAGCGTGTTCAGAACTTCACCTGTGTTCACATCCCAGACTCTAGGGAACAGAGGAGCACAACGCTTAATCACGGAGACGACCAGGAAAAGATGCCAGGGTCTGTGCTCTGCGGCCAGTGTCAGTGTTAATATTAACAGCAGGCTGGGAAGTGTGGACTTCACATGTACCTGGTGACTGGGACCTGACACCATGCTTAAAAGGAGCCCCCAGAAGCAATTTTCCTATCTGTGAAGAAACGTTCAGGTGGTTTCAAAAAGGTCAATTCTGCCCAGGTATTTAGGGATGGTTTTTGCAGGCTTGTGCTGGTGACAAAAAATGATTCAAGGAAGTGCGCTTTGCAATGAGCCCAAGATGACCGAGAAGATGGCTTGGTGGCTGGGTTCCAAGCATGAGGTTCTTTATGACCTTTGGCAAGCTTCTAAGGCTATTATTTATCCACTGCAAACTGGAGACTCTAAGTCATGGTGTCTCTTCAGTCACCACATCAATCTGTTTACCCGACCGCGGTATGGACAAAGTCAGCGTCTCCAGCTCCCTTAACCCTGAGGGACAGGGCTCTTAGGGGCAATCCATTCACGTCTAACTTTTCTGTAACCCCAAACCCAGAGGGTACAAGTTTGTGTGGAGGAGAGGAGGAAGAGTCATGCTTCTGGGGCTGAGACATGATCTGTGTCGCCAGGCACAGCCTGGAGCCCTGAGTCAGGCAAAGGACATAGGCGTGTTGGCTACTATCTCTATCTCTTAGGTGTGCCTGTAAAACAACCCTCTTCAAGTCTCTGACTCACCCTAGGAGAGGCGTTTCCTTCCCTCCACAGGGCAGGCCTTTCTCAGCTACCAGCAGTCCAGCTGAAGCTGTACCGTATTATCTCTAGGCTCTGGTGAACTCATCACTACACCAAAACCCAAAACTATCTGGAGTGAAAAATGTCCTTGTCCCAGGGGTTTAGGAGTAGATCCAAGTAAGGTTTCCTTTCTACTCTCAACCCCAACCAGAGATCTCAGCTTCCCTTCTACTACAGAACACAGCCACTTCCGTCTTCATCACCCGGGCCCTGTGATGGCATCTGAGAACTAGAGTCTCCACTACTGGAAAAGCTACATAACGTCAACAAAGTCTTGAATGATAAAAATGCAAGGCTCAAAATTAACTATATGAGTAAATTATTTGCCTCTCTGTCCTCAGTTTCCCAAAACTACACCTATATAAAAGAAGATACTATTTACCTATTTGGAAAGGTTTCTGTGAGAATTCAACAGGAAAACATCATACAAAATATCTGGCACATTATTTGGCACATTATTAAAAGTGCTGCAAATAACTGCCTCCGATTCTTTCTAGCATCCATAGGTTACTACCCATCACACTCCTAAAACACCCTGCCTCCTTCCTCTCCCCTCTGGAGCATGGTCTCCGGGGAAAAGCTAGCTTGATACGAGGTAATGAGCTTTTATAGGAAAGCAGGCTGCCATCTCTGTAACGTATGGGAATGGGAATAGGACCTACTTAACAGAGTCAGCTTTCCTGTCTCCTCTGCTCTAATGCAGCTACACCAAAAGTGGTTTTTAAATAGAGCATACAAAAACATATACAGGGTATGTGTGTGCTTTACTGCAGAAGAGGGTATAAGCCTCAATCTCCTCATGGAAGGTGTACAAGTTCAGACTAGGGAAGCCAGATCCTCACCTCACTGTGGAGTCTGAAGAGCCAGTCACAATGACACGTTCATCATACTGGAGACAAAGGACAGAGCCAGTGTGGCCCGTTAACACTTTCAAACATTCCAAGCTGGTTTTATCCCAAATCTATTGAGACAAGATCAACCACAAACAGCAATTTAGTATATCACATTCTGATAAACGTTTTTATCTCACCTTATTTTCTGAATCATAAAACAAAACAAAGCTGTGTTCCAGTAAACAAGAGCAATAAACATCAAACAGGTGGTAAATGACAAGAGGGGAAGAGGCAATATTGAACAACTTCCAGAACAGATGTACTATTTTGTTTACTTTATACCCGTAACTACTGTGTCCATTATACTTAACAGCCTTATAAAGAGAATTTTTAAATAAATTCTGTGAAAAGAGTTGGCTCACCCTCTGGAAAACAATATGACAGTATCTATTAAAAGTCTTTAAAAACGCATACCCTTTAACCCATTACATTTGTTTACGAAAATTTTAAAATGAAAAATGTTCAGCATTTTACAAAAAATTTCACAGTAAATTATGGGGAGTTTTTAATGAGAAAATACACTGCTTTATTAAGTTATGTTTTTGAAATTAAAAGTCTGACATAAACACTACGTGTGTTTTAAAGCAAAGATTAAAAGGAAGTAAAATGGTGACAGCTGGCTCTATACTCTGAGTGTTGTTTTTCTCCCTTCTTTTGATCTTTCCAGTGGTTTCCAAGTTTTCAAGACTGTCCACAAATAATGGGGAAGATGGGAAGTGATTTTCTTCGAAGACGGTATTGTTAAAAACAGATTCTGTACACCTATTTCTTGGGGCTTCCCTGGTGGTTCAGATTGTAAAGAATCTGCCTACAATGCAGGAGACCTGGGTTCAATTCCTGGGTCAGGAAGATCTCCTGGAAAAGGGAATGTCTACCCACTTCCTTGCCTGGGGAATTCCATGGATGGAAGAGCCTGGCGGGCTACAATCCATGAGGTCACAAAGAGTCAGACACGACGGAGTAACTGACTAGCACTTTCACCTCATTCTTCCCTTGTAAAAATACTATAATAATTTGCAGTGTTCCTAAAGTTGACTACAAATGGCCAATGCAAATTATGATAGTATGTTCTCACAAAAAACATGCATGCATATGTTTATAGTGGCTCTATTCATAATTGTGAAAAACTATAAACACAAATGTCCTTCAGTAGGTAAATGGATAAACACACTGTGGTGTAACCATAAAAAGGAATTCTACTCAGCGAATCAACTATTGTTAAATGCAACAATGTAGCAGAATCTCAAATGCACAATGCTAAGTATAAAAACCTAGACTCAAAAGGTTTTACTGTGAATCCATTTACAGGACATTCTCAAGAAGGCAAAATTATAGGGACAGAAAAAAAAAAAGACCAGTAGTTGTCAGTACCTGAGGAACAAAATAGGTAAACACAAAGAAGCAGGACAAAGAATCTGGGGGATGGCAGAACTGTTCTGGATCCTGGTTACTGTTAGGGTTGTACAACTACCTGTGCTTATCAAAACTCACAGAACTTTACACCAAAAGAGCATATGTAAATTATAACCAAAAGTTAAAAAATGACACATTTTCTTAAATATGAGAAAATAAGCTACAAACAACATGAAAAAAAAATGTTAGAGCCATTAAACATTAAACACAAAGAAATGATCCAGTTTATCTACTATTGAAAAGTGAATAAAAACAATACAAATTGCTGTATCATTCTTTTGTGTTATCAACTTAGCCTTTCACAGAAACCATAAAAGGTAATGACTCTTGATTTATGTGCAAGTTAGCAACACTTTCACCAGTTAGCAAAGCAACCAAGAGCCCTGTGATACTG
The DNA here is from genome assembly GCF_033118175.1 of Dama dama. Classification (NCBI taxonomy): domain Eukaryota; kingdom Metazoa; phylum Chordata; class Mammalia; order Artiodactyla; family Cervidae; genus Dama; species Dama dama. The sequence continues at coordinate 12,279,770 of NC_083705.1, forward strand.
AGATATTCTCTACTTGCACCTAAATACAGAATACAGAAAGTCAATGTGCTTTGGGAAGGGAAAGAAGTGAGAGGATCCAGGGGTCCAGTGTCAGCAGAGAGCTGCCAAGATTGCGTGAAACAGATGAAGACCAACGAGGGGGAAACGGAGAGACCGTCCGCCACGCAGCCCCAGCCCTGACGCAGCGGGGCGCGGCCCCTCACCTTGATGGAGTTGTCCCGCAGGCCGCTGATGATCTTCTCGTCGTCGTACTGCAGGCAGTAGACGCCCTTGCTGTTCTCCGAGCGGCACTGGATCCGCTGCAGGTTGTGCCTCCCGCACCGCCAGTTGGACTCTATGGTCTGGGGAGAGGGGGCGGCAGTGAGCGGCCGGCCACCAGCGGCTCCGCCAGGGTGCAGCCTGCGGCCTCCAGGAAGGGCGCGCCCCGGATACGCCGGCTGGGGCTGACAGCTGTCTGTGGGTGGGAATTAACCTCTTTTCCAAGTAAGACATTAGCCCAACAATATTTTTCCTCAAACGTTCACTGCCCATCTGGCAACTATCATAAGGATTTCCAATGAGTGTGGGTTGGGTTTGGAAAAAATGGCCTAGATACAATTCAATATGCTTAAACAATGCTATTTGCACCCAAAACATACAAACAAATAGTAACTCATTGGATCATTCTTTAATGCCAATTAAAATATTTGGCAGAAGACCACCACTAACATAAGTATATACTAACAACCTTGTATCTATGCAAAACACTGATTGTCTTGATCAGTGAGAAAAATACACTGACAACTACCACATGCCAACTACTACACAAAGAATTTTGTCACCCATTTCTAATCATCCACCAGACTAAAGCTCCTTCAGAGAAAGAACGGCACATTCCAGTCCTGATTTTCATTCTCTCATCATCCATACAATACTTACTGAGATGGTGTATACTCCAGGTACTGACTGTGCCAGGCATGGGGATGAAAAGATTGACAGGAAGCATAGCACTTTCAAAGGATGCAACTGCAATCCCCAGGCACAGAGGGACTGGAACTGGATACACACTAAATCATGTTTATTTGGTTCAACGATCCACGCATTAACCTTGCAAGGAAGTTCTCATTACTTCCCTTTTCCAAACAAGGAAACGGAGTTTAACTTGCCTGGGGCCACAAAACTAGTAACTGGGTGAGCTGGAAATCACACCCAGTTCCTTCCTGACTCTGAGCCTATGGTTCTTCTTTTAAAATATGCAGTATCCACAAAGTATACAGGCAATGAACACAGAACTTAGAAAGATCAGTAACAACTTCACATAAAATATCAGTGTCAAATGAGTGATTAAAAACTGTAAGTGCTGCAGGACTTAAAGGGTCTTATACAGCGCTATGGCCTGAGAGGAGTGGGCAAAGTTTAATGAGGAGGCGGGTCATGCCCAGAACACTAGACCTATCTCTGGCAGTGGATGTCAGGGATCTTCAGGATCAAAAGACAATGTTCCCACTAAAGACAACCAAAGTATAAATTCCTGATTCTCAAAATTAGGGGACAATAGGGACTACAATAATTGGTTATACTAGTTCAAAAGACGTATCTGAGTAGTTAAAAGCTTAATTAATTGCTTAAGTGAAGAAAGGAGATAAATCTCATCTTTATTCACAAAGTTAAGCACTTAATTACTGGCTCTTCCGACATCTAAGGAAGCACATTTCTTATTTTGAAGGCAACAAGCTTCTGTATGCTCTAAAATGTTATAATTTACTGAATGTTATATGCCAGGTACCATGCTTCCATAATACTATGCCATGTGTTTTATACAGCTTATAATATTCATTTGATCATCATGACTCTGAAGCCAAAATTACTATTCTCATTTTACGGAAAAAGAAATTGAGGAATGGAGATACTGATACATATATACTTAAAAAGAAAATGCCTTCTCATTTTTGGCCTCAGTACTTAGCACAGGAAGCCTGGAAATAAATGCCCTGTTCTCAAAGAGTTCCCATACATGGCCTCGAGAGAGGGCAGATCACATATTTCCAACAACCAGGGGGATGCAAAGAGGTGCCATGGAGGTCCCAAGAGTGAGAAACAGCTCATCTATCCATCTATAAAATGTCAGACATAAAGCCACATTTCAAAAACAAAAAAATGAAACAAAAATTTACTCCACTGTGGCTACTGCTATCAAGGTAGACAAAAGATCTGTATAAGCAACTTTATAAAAAGGGATCCAGACTATAAAGAATCTCTGAAATTGAACTCAGTGCTGGGAACCATTTAGAGAAATGCTATATTTTTAGAGAGTGACTGAGCCACTTCAGCATGCTAAGCACACCAGGAAAATTCTGACTTACGAGGCAGATCTACTGGTAACAAGTCTTACTCATGACCAATGACTCCTGGCAGTGGTTACCAGTGTTCAGGCTACACTCTAGGGGCCCAGAAAGTTGTTACTGAATGTGACACCATATAAACCCAAAGTATTCCAAAGATGAACACATAACCTGTCTTCTCAATACATATGGCATTATTTTAAAATTCAAGTCACCGTTTTTAGTTTTAAAACATACACAATTGCTTTAAAATAGTATTGAATCAGTAAATAGCCTTGCTACCCTATATTTCAATGAATAGAAAAAGCACATTTACTATCACTATTTTTTGGGGGGGAAAAAATTTTTTTTTAACTTTGGTATGGGAATCCTCAAACTAAAAAGAATTTCCTACATGCCCTCCCACTACTCTAAAATGTTTTCTAGAACCCAGTGACTTGGTTATAAACTATTACTGTACCTAAGGCCCCAAGGACACAGTGGAGAGAAGCTGGGTAAGGCAACACATCAGCCTGCGGTTCCCCCATCCCCTGAGATGTCTGGACAAAGAACACTACCCAACATAAAGGGCCAAGCCAGACCTCTAGCTCCAACTCTCAAACAAGAGCCAGAGGCCAGAATCTCTCAAAAGCTCCACTAGATAATAAACAGGCTTTCATTCTAAGTCAAGTAGATGTTAGGAAATGGTTTAGCTTCTCAAACTGAGGAGGAGCCTAATTTTCTAGAATATATTTCCAAACTTTAAAAGAAAAAGCTTACCAAATAATTTTTGATGGTCATTTTAGGAAGTTCCCATCTAGGGCTAATTTTAAAAATTATTAGGCTCCTGAATCCCCAAACAAAAGCAGCCTGTTTCAAAATGCCAGGACAGGGACACTAAACCAGACCTGGCAGCTGACTGCTTTGTTACACTCCAACCCTGTGTAACTCCTAAGACCTCACTCTTCTCAATTCTCAAGGCCACCCACAAAAGAAAGCAACACTTCCTGCTGACTGTGCCTGCCCAAAATACTACCTACCACTATATTTGACGACCTCAACTCTTATTAGAATGCTTACACAAGCCAGGTCTTTTTCAGAGAAAAATAGACCTTTTAAAATGGAAGGCAGCCCATTGTGGCAGAAAATACCTAGGTCAATTAGCAGTTTTGGCAAATGATTTGGGACTATTTGAGTTGCAGTTTTTCCTCCTCTGTAAAAATGGAAACTATGTACTTTCTCAAATCTACTGGAAGGATCAAATGAGATTACGTGTGTAAAGTGTTTATCACAGTGCCTACAAATGGCACCAGTGATGCTCTTCCTCCTTTGTAGAAACCAATGACCAAAAGGAGTAGGCGGTGACCAGAAAAAATCTCATCAGTTGCCAGGAACTGCTGTCTCAGTCTAGGTTGATCTTCAATGCTGATCAGCCTGAGCCCTCCCCAACCATTCCCAGGAAGGGGCTCAGCCTTCAAATGCAATTCAACAATTACCTTAATGTCAGCAGCAGGAATACAGGGCATACACAGGTGCACCGTTTTAATGATGCAGATACCTGCCTTTCACTTGGGCATCATGTGGTACGGCTACTGGAGAGGAATATTTCATGTTTTTGAGAACTTTTAAAATCCCCTTACCCTGTGCAAATTTTCAGAATAACTGGGAAAGTAGCCATGATACACGGAGTATACAGCAGCATTTAAATTGGCAACAGAGTGAAAACAGATGTCTGAGTACGAAGGAATAACATTATTTTTAGAAGCCTAAACACAACTGGGTGGGTGGGCAAGTTTCGGCATTTTCTGGTTAGGACAATGTTAATATCAAGTCTGCAAACCACAAAAAAGCTCCCCACTTTCCCTGAATAAAATGTGGTTTATTAAAAGGTGTGATACAACACACCATCATTTCACCAGTGGTCTGCTCCAAGGAGAGGGCTTCAAAGGCTTTAATCCAGAGAATAAAAAAAAAAAAAGAAAAGGAAAAAGGCATTCTACATGAAAGAGTGTCACTACTCCGAGATGGCAGAGAGAAAAATCCAAGTTCAGGACATGAGAATTCTGACTGACTGAGCCTACTATAACAGCTCTCATCTCCCCGTCGGGGAACCCCTGAGGGTATGGGAGGACAAAAGGGGCAAAGCAGGACAGAAGGGTTCTGGACTTAGAATCTTGGTTCTGACAATTTGAGAAATCAATTAAATTACTGTGGCAAAGTGCCTAAGAGTAAGCTCACTATTAATAATGATGATGAGGGTAACAATTAAGACTCTAGAAAGCAATAGGAATATGGTTGTTTCTTTCAGGACTGTGCCTCAGGTTTTCCAGGAATCCCTTCTCAATTCAGAGGAACTCTAAACTCTCTCCCTCCCACCCTACCCCCTTACCCTCTTCCCCTCTACCCGTGTGTATATATGTGTGTTTTTGTGTGTGTGCATGTGTGTGGCAAGAATACCCAAGAGAGATGAACCTTTGCAGAAAGCTAAGAATTCTTATTCTCTCCAGGCTTCATTTCTTATATTTTCATTTCCTGAATAATAAGGCTTGGCTACACTAAGCCAGGTTCCCTACTCTTCTTAAAAATTAGCCAATTCCTCTTGGGTCAGTGTGGAAGGGCAAGGTCATCTGCTTGTCAGAGCCAAATATGGGAATGTACAGATGACAGGAGCCAGCACATGAACTAGAATTGTCAAGGTAGAGCTAGGAGGAAAGCAAGCAAAAGGTGCTGTGAACTGGCAACTTGCAGAGTATATGGGAAAAAGCACAGACTCTAAGGTTGTGTGTGGTATCTTGTAAGAATTAAAAGCAATCAATAATCTATATAAGTCACACAACACAGTTCATGAGTATACTGCAAGGGCTCAGAAGAGGGTACCTGTAATTACTATAGTTTGCTTGTGAGGGCTTCACACCAGTCACATGGTAACAGCCAAGCCTGTAAATCTCCCATTTGTTTGATCCATGCATCACTGAGACAACTATTTACTTTGTGTGTCCACCCAGGAGAAGATAAAACACACTTACAAAAGAGAGGTAAAGAACTCTATTTTGATGAAGTAGCAGTGATCTCTAACGTAAAAAAAGCTGTATTGAGTGCAGAAGAATGTAAGGTTGATCACAGACTCAACTACCCACTAGTCGTGTGATCATAGGCAAGCTATTTAATCTGGGTAAGCCTCAGATTCCTCAACTTTAAATCAGGACAGGGCTTACCTTTCAAGTATTGTCCAGAGTGTAAAATGAGAAAATGCATTATAAAACGCTTAAAGTATCTATGACAAGTAATCACTCCATACGTAGTACATTATTTTTATTATTATTACTATGAGTGAATGTACTAAAGTATGAAACACAACTGTTACACTGAGAGATCTAGCCCACAAGAATCTGGAGGAGACTCTTGTGGCCTACCAGTGGGTTTTCGTCAACCACACTCTAAGAACCACTGGGTAGACCACCGTGATGCAGAGGCTTTGTGTCAAACGGGGTTTTGCCCTATAGCTCTGTTTTCCCTCACATCTGCCTCCTCCACTAACTTTAAAACATTATTTCAGCCTGAAGAAATGGTTATGTGAGGTGGTGTCAGATACTGTCATGCCTCAGAAAACTGAACTCATACTGTCGGTTATGATAGTACTCATGGGAATTAAAATAATCTATGTCACCAAATCTTCAACCTCATCAAAGTCCTTGCAGAATTCCTATTTATTAATGATTGATCTTGGACATCATGCTTCTTATAATAAAGGACTTGCTAAAAATTATTCAAGGAAATTTGGAGATATGTTATAAAGAATAGTTGGAAGGAAAAAAATAAAAAGTAATATAGTTTCTAAGATAAATGCATAAGCAGTCTTAGTAAAACTGCATGGGGTAAAAGACAATCCCTCTCACCTGAAATACACACACCAATTTAAGGTCCAAGTTAACACTATGTCTCAGTTACTAACACAGTTGGAGCAATTTATTCTAAGCTTTGAACTGTCAATAAATCAGTTAATTCTTAAATTTTAGGATTTGTCTGGCAAAAGCTTTAACTCACTTAAAGCTTTTACTTCCCTAAAAGGTTACTTTAGAGCTCATTTAAGGGAACAGAATACTCAAGACAACAGCTTGCACTTGAAATAATGATATTCCAGTCACATTCAGATTTACCATTAACCAAACAGTTCCATTAGTTCACATCACATCTGCCTTAAAAAGAAGTGGGCGGCTACAAAAAGCACGTGTTTCTCTATTAATGAATTTTGGCACAATAACTTTTATGTCCATCACCTGGGGGTGAGGATTACTTCACGTTTGGGAAGCCGAGTATAACTTTATGCGTGATACAACACTGCCTAGCAAAAGGTGCACTGTTTTTTGCCAAGGAGGAAATACTGAAGTAACCAGGACCGGCCAAGAACACATGTGAAAGAGTTAATGAGAAATGCCTGTGCATGTCTTTCCTGTTCAAGGAAAAGGGCTAAATAATAAAACCGAACTAATTAGAACACATGAGCAATATCAAACATCTCCAATGTCTCTCATCAAGTTCACAGAGTTTTACTGGTCTGGGGAAGTTGCACTCAAATCCAAAATGGTCCACGAGTGTAATTTGCTCTATAAAAACCACTTCACTATTGCTTAGAATCATATTTGAGCCCTTTTAATGGAAAAGTGTGGGAAATCTATAGAAGAAACTGAGGCTGTGTTTCTCTAGTTCTCTCGAGGCGGCTCAAAAATGGGAAACTACATTTACCTGGAAAACTTAAAACTATGTTTACCTTGGAAATTTTATCAAATTAAAAAGGTAATTTTGGATTAAGGTTTCAATTAACTGGCAGCCTTGCAAAAGCATTTCACATTTTAGAAAAGTCAGACTTTTTCTTTCCCCCCACAAAAAGGCACTATCCACTCTGAAGAACAGCTGCAGGTTACACATTGTAACATATCTGCTCTAAGACTTCACCTTAAAAAAAGACCTATTCTATGATTTTTAGATCAACTGAACACTAAGCCCACAAAAAAGATAAATCATAAAATTACCTCTATATCCTGGATAATCTTTGGGTATAATGACCTATAAAATGAATTGGGAGGGCCATCTGTTGGTCTGTTTTTAAACAGGTACTGATCCCTGGCAAATAAAAACAAACAGATGTTACATATTTGCACATAAAAGGGTGAATTTTATTTAAACATGGTGCTTACAAAGTTCTATCTTTCAAGTCTTTGATTTGCATTGAGCTTTAACAGTTCAAAAGCAGGATTTCTGACAATTAAATGTACATGTTTGATATAAGTTCAACTTGCAGTTCTTTACATGATCCTAACTTTTTATTTTCTGAATACCCAACAATAATCTAGCCTTTCATTCTACAGTTCAATGAAAAGTGCTAATGTAGCTTTGTGAAAAATCTAACTTAGTACATATCAAATTTCTTCCTATAAAGAAAACATAGCCCGAGCCACCACTCACATCACCGCCTGTGTGTCCTAGCTGTGGCACTCTTTCTCTGTGCTAACTGGCCAGGCTGCTGACATGTACAGAGCGATAAAGCCATGTTTCAGAGACGATGGGTTGTCTCTGAAAAATCCTGCCTGTTGTATACCTCCCGTCTTGAACCAGGATCAATATCTAACAGCTGACTCTCCCTTTTCCGTATCTATCTCTTGGTAATGGTATCAACACCTAAGGAAAATGTGAAAGGAAAAGCATAAACATGTAGCTTTGAAAAGTCAAACTGCTCAAACTGTACATCAAAATACATCCAACAGTTAGTAAATATAAAGGAAATTTGCATTTCAGAAGAGGTTATTCTAACAGCTTTAACTTTCCTCCTCTCAACTCTTGACCATGCATCTTTCTCCACTTGTTTAAAAGAGGCCAACACATTAAGCCAGTATTTATAACTACATTTTTTAGTACTCAAACTGACCCTAGGTCAAAGAAACTGTCTTTCAAGGGAACAAGCAACCTGAATACTTACCACCCTCTTCTTTCTGAAAGTCCCTTCCACAGAGGATCAGTGCGCACCATTCGTTCAATCAGCTTCTTCCAAAGCATTCCTTCAGAGATCACTCGCTGCCATTCTTTACACACCAGCTCTGCTGCACACAGAGACCTGGCGTCCAGGTAGGAAAGAATGTTTTCTGCTATGTGATCTAAGCCTTGCTCTACAAAATACAAAAAGCAATGAAGGAATAGAAAGGGAGATGGAAATGTACCAGCTACCATTTCCTTAAAGATAAGAGGATAAAGAAATCCTGAGCCAGGAAATATACTTGAGTAATATCAAAAGTTCTGCAGATACATGTGTACATGAGTACCTAAACATACACACTTCTTTTTGTTCTGATTTTTTAAGAAAAAGCAACTGATGGTATCAGTTCCTGCATGTAAAAGTCAACCCTGGGCAGTTCTATATTTGTCAGATGTCATAACAAAATATTTATTTTCATTTTCTTTTACAGAACTTTATGGGGCAATGACACCCCAAATTTTATAGATGAGGCAGAGAGAGGTAAAAGGATTCACAGTTTCACAACTAGAGGATAGTGAAGCCAAGAGTGGCACTTGGATCTCTTCCTCCGAAGTTTGCATTCTTTCCCCTTTGATTTACTGCTTCTCATAACAAATTATCCCATTAATCCATGACCTATGTGAATCCTCTGGGGCTAAGGAGACAAAAAGGTGGAATACTAACTTATATGAAAAAGCTTATGAAAAAAACACAACAATCCAAGAATTAAGTCAAGAGTACTTAGTTGTACTTTTGTCAATCATTTTTCTCCATCTCTTTCTTACGCAGGTAAAATCCTCAAAACCATGAACCACATCCTAAAAATTCTAGACCCTTAGGAGGTTTAATCCTACACAATGCGAGTATCCTTTCAAAGACAACCAAGATTCAGCCTTTGCCTGATATTCAAAGGTAACATGATCCCCATGGTCAACACTGTTGCCACCTACACACTCCCATCCTGTGGTTCTGGACATGTCCTTCTGCAGCTACAAGAAATAAAGCTATCCCCAGGTCTCCTCTGTGTTGCAGTGGGAACACTAAACATACAGTTAGAAAATTCCAATTTCAAGTCTAGGTTCACCACCAAGAAGTTCTATGACATGAAAGTAATACTTAAACAATACTGAAACATCCCGGCCCCTTGTTTTTCTTTACCATCTAACATGGCAGTGGCCAGTAACTATCCTTTCTCATTACCTGCATGAATCAACAAAGTTTTATGACAAGGTTTTAAAGATAACAAAGCATAATTCAAGGTTAATATTTTCTTTTTTCATGATAAACAGAAGCAGTATAGTCACTCTAACTTGACAGGGTCTAGGTAAATCATTAAACTTTCAGAGCCCCAATTTCCTCATCTGTATAAAATGAGGATAATAATTTGCTTTATTTTGAAAATATAACAAGATGATGTATAAAAAATGCTTTACAAACTAAGGTTTCTTCCCACTCTTGAGTATTTACACTGTTGATTATGGTTTACAGACCCTTCACATACTAGTTCCACTCTACACTAGATCTAATTCTCAAGTTATGATCTGATAATGAAAACTAACTACATTGGGGTCACTATATTTTCTTGTGCATATCATTATGTTAGAGATAAGGCAATCAAAGATTACACTGCATTCATCTAACAGCCATATCACAGTAGACTCCTAAGATGTTATTAAGATGAACTGAAACCTTAGTCATCTCCCCATAAAATGTCTATTAAAAACAATTTCCCCTAATTCTGCATTGGTATGGCTAGGTTAAAAGGGGAGGGCAGAAGTCTACAGTTATCCTCACTATGGTTCACTTTCAAAGCTTTATCTGACCCTTGAATGTGCCTCTACAATTCTGATTCTGTCATCCAGAAGTGTGGACATTCCACACCGGATCTGCATGATGGACAAATGTAGTAAGTCTTATTCCAAGCTGTTGGCAAACATGCTAAATGGATCAGAACCAAGGACAGCACCCACAATTCTATATTCCCCTTCAGGCTATTGTACATCCATTCACTAAATACAAGGTACCAACCCTGAGCCACCAGTTCTATAATTATCTGGACTGTATACTATTTTCCAGCCCACGTCTCTCTATTCGGTCCTCAAAGATACTTGGAGAAACTGCCCCATGAAGACACTGCCATCTTTACATTATCAGGTGAATTTGATGCGGTTACTCTTTGTGTTCCCTTGCTGGTGCTTACTACATAAAGTTGGCATTGCAATTTTTTGTTTACCAGTTGGCTCTACCTGCTTTGTGTCCCTTTTAAACATACACAACCCATGTTCACTTTGGAAAAACTCTGCCTATAAGAAAATATCTTTAAATCCCCAAACCTCACCGCTCAAGAGATAATGACCTTTGACATTCTGTACACTATATCCTTCTAGGCTTACACAAAACTACACAGTCTTTTCAAGAGCGAATTAACTTTTGATAACCCATTTGAGAATTCGGCCAGAATGAAACATCAAATTCAACAGCCAGTATCTCCCAAATACACCGTCTCTAGTTCTCTAGTTCTTAAAAACCAGGAAACTGGCTCGTCAATCATCTCTGGGTACTATCACACAGGAGACGACCAGACACAGCTTACAAGGTGTACATGCACAAGCGTACCCGGCAGCTCTGCCTACTGGTTTGCAATTATTTCTCAATGTTTCACAATTCTGAAAAAAACCACCTCCAGTTCTGTCACTATCCTGGCACACAACATCTCTAGGTCTACTTGTTACAGGAGCTGTGTGTTTCCTAAATATCTTCTTTCTTTCTTGGGCAATTTTTCTACCCTTCTAGTTTTAAAGCCATGGTTCTTAGTGGTGAAAGAAAAAAGGATAAGTTAAATGAGGAGTGAAAATATGCTGTTTCTTCCTATCACCACTTCACCATCTATTCCAAGTACACTATCCCTTCATTCTTCTCATTCTTGCTCCAAATAGTGGATTATTTTATTCTGTTTTTAACTCTCCCAAATTATGTAACCATTTTGGACAATTTCACACTATTCAGGGCTTGGACCTTTTGATACCATTCTCAAAGATTCAGGCTACCATTCCGTGTATCTCCAGCCCCCTTTCTTCCATCTGAGTGTATTTAAAATGAGGGAAATTCATGGATAATCACATGAGGTTCTACTTGTGCCTCTCCACTGACAAGATTGACAAATTATTAATCCGAACTTCAAATTTCAGAATCTCTCTACCCTCTTTGATCATATTTACTTTTACCGTCTCTAGCCATGGCATAATAAACTTAGCTCTTCCCAATTTTCCTAATTCTGGGGTACTTATCTGACTATCTTTTAGTTTCTACACTTAACATTAGCACACAGTCACTTGCCAAGGTTTATGTTAATTCCAATTATTAACCAAACTCTGCTAACTGGTTATAAACATACCCCTAACCAACACCCCTCTCAAATCCTCTGCTGAGAGAGAAAACAAATAGATAAGAATACATTATATGGCTGTCTTTTCAGGCCTCAATGGCTGCCACATCCCCATGGTCTGTATATTAACTGGGAAAGCTGAATCCAAACCTTCCACCTGGCTGGATGGTCTGTGAGCTGGTTCTAGGAAGCCTGTGCAGTTATACTTGACTCATTTAGGGTTGGTGATTTGAGAAACAATAGTAGCAAAAATAAATTTCTGAATACTCTCCCCATCAACTGAGTCAGAATATGTAGATGGTGGACCCAGGAATCTATCTTCTTAAGAATTCAGTTCAGCTTAGTCGTTCAGTTGTGTCTGACTCTTTGTGACCCCATGGACTGCAGCACGCCAGGCTCCCCTGTCCATCACCAACTCCCGGAGCATGCTCAAACTCATGTCCATTTACTCAGTGATGCCATCCAACCATCTCATCCTCTGTCGTTCCCTTCTCGTCCTGCATTCAATCTTTCCCAGCATCAGGGTCTTTTCCAATGAGTCATTTCTTAAGAATCACCAACAGATAATTCCTACATGCTGGGAACTTCTGCTTTATAGCAACAATATCCATTTTAGTCCTCACTGATGTTCCGCCACCTATGCTCTATCAGCAAGATTCTGCATAAGGAAACTCATTATTAGACACATACCTCCTACTCTTTCAAATGCCACTGGTCCAATCTAGCAATAGCTCAGTAAAATCTGGGGGATTTATTTCCTTTTGTCAATACTTTAAATTCACTCCATCTTTCCAGGGTGCAGCATGTTTCAGTCTCTTGGAAAATGTACTGGTTATAGAGCCATATAACCTCGTTTTCAAAGCAAATCAGTTTTCCTTTTTGGATCTCAGTCATCCATAAAATAAGAGTAATATTAAATGCTTAAAATGGATTATCTCCTATAACATGATAACCCTCTGAGATAGGCTATCAATAGCCTCATTTTATATAGAAGGATCTTCCTAACCCTGTTGGGAAGGTTAATAAGAAGAGGTTATTCAGGAGTCACATACAGAGCAGACACTCGATAAATACCAGTCTCTCTTCTCCCCTCTTGCAGAAATTGCCTTAGCTGGTATCACTGGTTAAGGAAGCTAAGCAGTATTCCCTTCCCTTGTTATTTTCTGCAGCGAAAACATGACATACCTTCCCTGGCAATCGCTAAGTCTTCCTTAATAGCTTGGAGAAAATCTTGTATTCCTTAAATACTTAAAGAACAGGAATCACACAACCTCTATTTGGGCACCTGGGAGTAGCCACTCCCAGGAGCCATGAAGACTTTATAACTTTCTGGTTTCAAGACTATTCAGAACAAAGAGGTTACTGAATAAGGTGGCCCATTTGCCTAAGCTAAAAAGTGCTCTGAGGTGTTACAACTAAGCATTTTCTTAAAGTATCAATGTCTGGCTCTCATTTACTCTATAGTGCTGAGACTCCCCCATCTCCCACAGCACCCCCCCTTCCCAAGGCAATAAGAGGACACATTATGGCCTCGGAAAATGAGTCCAGAATACTGCACACACAGTGCTGAAGAAGTGCTGCTGGTGCTAATTATACGCACCAGATGAAGGTCTGGAAATTTTTCAATAATAAATTAAAACAATTAAAAGGCAAAATTTCAAAGCTCAGTATGTAAATAACACTGCACCAAAATGAAACTCAAATGTGTAATGTCAGTTCAATGCCCTTGACTATAGCCAGTTTCAAGACAGCTGCTTAGATCATACAATTACAGAAACTTTTATTATTTTAGAAACGCATTTCAAAGAGCAGCTGCAAAGAAATTTTCTTCCCCACCCACCCCTGCTGTCCCTTCCCCCTCTCTAGTCACAAATCTAGTTGTAAAACCTGAAGTAAGAGACTTTCTTTCCTGACAGCAACAGTATGTCACTGGATTTCTTTAACTTGGAATATACTGACCTAAAGATTCAGACTATAATGAAGTAAAATAATGCTCAGGTCACAAAGTCCAACATTTTGTTATGCCAACAGAGTGGCACACACACCTACCTAAATGATGTCAGGATGAATCAATTCGGAAATCAGTGGGTGAATAATTAAAACTTCCTGGCAATAAATCGCATTGCCCCTGGAGAAGCAGGTGTTTCCTGCCTCTCTGGACTTTTTTCCCCCCCTTAAACTGTCATCCTCCAACTACCTACCAGATGCCAGGCATATTATGTACATTATCTTTAATCTTCACAACATCCTATAAAGTATTAGTATTATTCCCACACTGATAAGGAAACTGAGGCTCCAAAAAGTGAGCTCACGTATTTGGTGCAGGTGCTGGGATTCAAATTGAGGGGCTGTCAGATTCAACAACCGGCCTCTCCACTCTGCATTACTGGACCTCTGGTCCGGCATCCAACCTAAAGCCTACATTCTGGTTCTTCCACAGCTCCCAAGACCGCTGATCTAATCTCTGTCCCATTTACAGTCCGTAATGGTTTATCATCCTTACATGGGGGACAAAGGAATAAACCATGGCCACGAAGCTAAGTGTTTTTAAAATTCTTAATTGCTCAGACACCTCACCAATACTTATCATCCTTCTTGAAGTACAATCTGTCTCTACTTCAAATGGTATAAATTTTCCCTTTAACAACAGTTCTTACAAACCACAAACTTAGCCTGCAGAAATTGACATTGCAGACTAAACATTTACCATGATTTTTAAAAAAGCATATCATAATTATCACTTTTTCCACTGAACCAAAAGGAGCCAGAGACCACAAACATTTTCCATTTTCCCTATACTGACAGGTATGATATTCACAGCAGGTATTAAAAATTGAAAACTATAGACCATTTTTATAGAATTAATGGTTTTTACAATCAAAAGAAGTCTTAAGTTGACTGTCAATTTCAACAAAGTAAAAATTCAAACTCAGGATCATCTACAGTGAAAGCTAAACATCAAACTAGAATAATGATTAGTAAGTTGCTCCACACGTTACTAAATCTAAGTATGAACAAACACATGGACCTGTTTCTTCCCTAAAGCTCTTTCTTAAGGCACGGTCTGTGCTCAGGAACTAATGCCAGATTTAATCCGAGTCTACTAGACAGCAACTGACACAGTCAACTTGGCCAGCCTGTCCCCAGCTATTAGATTCATATGTATGATATATACTGACACATGTATATATGTTCAGATCAAATCCTGCTAAAACAAATAGCATTTTAACAAAAATATTTCCATGTCCCAGCCAATGGTCCATTCATTTCATGTAATATTCAGGACCACAAAATTCCACTTTAAAAGAGATATGGACAGTGCCTTAAAATTCGCTGTAATGAAAACTGAATTGTATGCAATTATACTAACCATATTTATATACATAACACATGTTCATCTGTTCTGTCTCTTCTCCAACTCTGTACACTCCCCAAGAAAAGGGGTTGCCTCCGAACTACACTCTGCAAATCAAGAGAACTTCAACAGTGCCACCTCGTGGATATTCTGTAAATACCAGTTGGGTTCCCTGGTATTCTAAAATGTGTGAGAAGCAAATTATAGAGAAAAAACAAAACAATGGAAAGCAAACAAGCAAACAGAACAGATCTGCTTGAATAGATGGAAGCACAGCTTCATTTATTTAAAAGCACTTAAGAGGAACAAGTGCAGGTGCCCACTTGGGCTAACGGGAAGCTGCTGTGTAACACAGCAAGCTCAACTCAGGGCTGTGACAACCCAGAGGGCGGGAGAGGGGCTGGGGAGGCTCAAACCGGGGCACACGCATGCCGACGGCTGACTCACACCTCTGTGTGGCAGAGGCCAGCACAGTGCTGCAAAGAAATCAACCTCCCGTTTAAAATAATGTGTATATATATATATATATATATATATACAACAAAAACCACCCTGTCTTCTCCTGGTGTCAAGTGCAGCCTGGGTCAGTAGCAGAGCATGGATGCTGGGGGTTCTGAGTTCTGAACTCTACATACACAGAAGAGCTGCAGCACATGTACATTCACCTTACTTAGATTCACCGATAATTCTCTCTCATACAATTAAAAGTATATCTCTTTCTTTCTCTTCCATGCTCTCTCTCTTTAGTTAAAAGTATGAGTTACTGAAATGGATTGTAAGCCATGTAGTCCATCCTTGGGACCAGTTTAAGGAACTGTCCAGAGTAATCTTAACTGCAAGTAATTTCAGCTTTCGCACTAACTTTTGAACCAACCCCCATCATCACCACACAATCACAATAGCCAAGATGTGTGATCTTAGGCATTTCATCCAATTTCTCTGATCTTTGGCTTTATAACCTATCTAAGGAAAAACAGCACTGAGTGGCACCCAAAGTCCCTTTCAGCAATGAAATACTATGACTCTAGAAAAAGAGGGTTCCCAGAAATACTAGTTCAAGAAATGAGGAAAATAATGCTATTATTTTCAGCACAAAAAGAACAGAACAGTAGGGTCAAGTTTTTCTAAGCTAACTCTCAAATATCCTTAAACACTACCACTGTAGGAAGCAAACTCACAAGCTCTGAAAGAGAGATCAGAAGCCAGAGCCTACCATGTCACTCTGCAGCCCCAGGTTTCAGGCCTGGAGCCTGAGCCCAGGTCCTATTTACTGTGGGAAATGCTCAGACTATGGAGCTGTGATGTATTCATGTGTGCTTGCTAAGTCACCTCAGTCGTGTCCAACTCTGCAACTCTACGGACTGTAGCCCGCCAGGTTCCTCTGTCCATGGGATTCTCCAGGCAAAGATACTGGAGTGGGCTGCCATTTCCTCCTCCAGGGCATCTTCCTGACCCAAGGATCGAACCCACATCTCTTATGTCTCCTTCACTGGCAGGCAGGTTCTCTACCACCAGTCCCACCTGGGAATGCGCTGCAAATCAATCAGGCTAAGAGAGAAGCCCCTCTTTGAGGAGCCATCTAGAAGCTCTCACAAACGGCAGGGCTGGCAGCAATGCTACTGCTCTTTCTAGGCCAATCCTGGCATGACAGCTGTTACTTCCAGGCTACCCTGACCATGTCAGAGCAAAGTGTTCTGGCCAGCATTCTCAAATTCTCTTCAAGAGTGAAACCTCCCTATTCTACCTGGACAAATTTAAAACATAAAATTTTTAAAAAGAGGGAAAAGAATTAACAAGTGATCAAAAAATCAAACAGGGACGAAAAGGCAGAGCACAGAGGGTTTTCAGATCCGTGAAACAATTATGTAGGACACTATAATGACAGGTACATGTCATTATATATTTGGCAAAAGCCACAGAACAGACAACATCAAGAGTGAACCTTACAAAGCATTCTGGGTGATGATGACATGTCAAGGTAGGTTCACGTCCTGTAACAAACGTACCGCTCTGACGTGGGGCGCTGATGGTGGGGAGGCTGTGCTCGTGGTTGCTGGGGGCGGGGAGGGGTGGTGAAAACTACTTTCTGCTGTGAACCTAAAACCGCTGTAAAAGTAGTCTATTCAAAGTAAACAACGGGAGGGGCGCGGTGAGGAGGGGGGAGACAGAGGAGGAGAAGGACACATTCAAGCAGGGGTGAGGCAGTGAGGGAGAAGATGCAGAAGTAAGTTTCAAGAAAGTCACTGAGACACGGTATCAATTTCCCCAATACTTTTCTGCCATTCCCTGAATGTCACTTCAGATATAAGTGAACATCTTAGATCTGAGGACACTTTCTAAACACTGTGGGAAAAACTGTCCCACAGTAAAAAATAAATACTGTATTACAAAGGCAAAATGCAGATTGTATAGTGAACACATCAAAAAATATATATAATAGCATTACTTAATGTAGCAACAGTATTAAGCAGTGGTCAACACTAGACAGATGCTAAATTATAACTCCTCTTCTAGTACCACATATCAAAATACAGTGTGTAACCCAAAGAAATGCTGTCTCACACTATATTCACTCACTCATTCACTTTGCAAACACGTACTTGGCTCCACCTAGGGTCTGGGGATGGGCATTCCTCCACTTTTCGGTTTTTTACAGACAAACATGGTTACCTGGTAAAGCGGTAATAAAGTCTCGCTGCAACATGGGCTTCAGGTAAGAGTTAATATGTCCATGCTGGTAATGACACATTCGTGAAATAAGGTGTTCCACAAACTCCACTTGATCTGATTCAGACCACTGGTCAAAATATTTAATACACAAGTCTTTTTCTTTTTGATAGTTTCCTTCTGATGGCCTCTTTCTGGAGACGATCACTGATGATGTTCCATTACTTATCTATTTTAGAAAAACAAAAGAGTAATTAGTTTGACAAGGAAAATGAATCTAAATAGTCTTCTCATCAGAAACATATTTTTGCCGTGTATTTATACTTAAAATGCCAGTTTTATCCTAAAGCCAAACTCATTCCTTTATTAATTCAGGCAGTAATTAAAAATGTATTCAGAGATCATGTACTTGAATTAGTCACTAAAGTAAATGACAAAGTCAGAATTCTTTGTAAAGTTAAGTGGTGTCCTAAATTATCATCCTCCAAAGCTTATTCCCAAACTATGTTGTTGTCAGTTAACTAATGTTGGAGAAGACCATCAGAGAAAACCTGTTCAACTTGGCAGTGTCAATTGACTATTAATGGTTTGTTTTCCTTCCTCAGAGTTGAAAGGTAAAGCTATATGCATTTATGCAAACAATTCTCACACTTGTGCATGCATCAGATAACAAAGGTGTATATTAACAGAGACTGCCAGGGGCCACTCTGGAATAGAGCCAGGATGATGCTGATGCTGCCAGTCTAAAGACTGCACTTCAGAGACCTCACGCTGAAAACCACTGCTCTCTGTAACAGAGAAACCAGAAAGCAATTCAATCTAAATAGCTTTATTTTACCTAACAGTTTCAATCGCCTCTGTATTATTTCCAGGGCTGCTAAACTGCTGACAAAATAGTTTATAGACTTAACACTCCCTCTTTCTGATCACCGACTCTGAAAGTTACCCCAGGCAAACCACATATGCCTGAAAAGGTCCTCATCTTATTTAGTCTGTTTGTGGATATTCCACAGACTCCTACACTAACGGCTGCATCTCTCATCAAATCTACATGGCCTATGCATACAACCAGTACATTTTTAAAAAACAAACTGCATACACTGCATCTGGACAACAATATCCAAAAAAATCCAAATCCCTAGACTGAAGCCTCAACTGCTTCCGATAAGGCTCGGTAACTTCCCTGTTTACAAACAAAATAACCTCAATACTTTTGTCAAACATTTGCCAGGCCATCTGTCCATCACTATTCTGACAGCCTCTTCATGAGGAAGGAATAACATACAAGAGAATTTTGAAAACTGAAGAATTGTATCACAAACATTCATTAGTTCCATTAGGAGCTTATCTCATAAGTCTTACACGGGAAGAACCAAGAGCTTTTGTTATCAGTACATCCCCTAACAAAGTAGACTGAACCCATCCCAGAAAGAAAACACCCTTTGTAAATATCCAACAGAGTCTTTGACCTTCCTTGGTAAAATATTAAAAAATCCTTCCTATCTGAAGCAAGTTCTTTTGTCGACATTTAGAGGTATAAACCTGGAAGGTTTTTATCTCCCTCCTCATTTATCTCACCACTTCCCCATCTAATTGTCTCCCCTTGCAGTCTTTGGGTGATGGAGAGCTCGCTGACGCCAGGCGCCACCAGGGGGCAGCACTGAGCGGAGAGTTTTGACGCTCCTTGTGGTCAAGCATTCGTCCTGAACAGGACCAAACATCAGCATTCAAAACAGTCAGATGAAATTACAAGTATTTGCTGTGGTGAAAATCAGCTAGCACAGGAGCATCTTTGCTGCTTTTAAGCATAAGAATGTTCACCATAATGTTATAATAAGGAAAATTTAGAAAAAAACTACCCAGTTACAGGCAACTGGTTCAAGTGAATTATAATACACCTACACAAAGTACTATAAAGCGGCCATTTAAAGTAAGATTTTAATAAGAAGAGAACATGTTTATGAAGTATCAGGAACAAAAGAATTTTATATACCATATGATCACAATAATTTGCGTTAAGGGGTACCCGCCAAGACAGAGTAAAGAATAAAAATGAAAACGGTAAAAGTGCCTCATCTTGAGAGAGAAAGCTGTGTATTTTTTCCTTCCCCTTTTCTTCCTATATTTTTTCATAATAATTCGCCAAAATAACTGCGTTCCTAACAGGTTAAATATAAGTATGGTAACAACTAGCATTTGTGTACTGCTTTGTAATTCACAAAATACTTTCACACTCATTACCTCACTTGATAAGCAAAAAGGTTATTATTTCATTTTCAGAAGGGTTCCTAGCCCTCTAGCCTCCCTAGAGCACTGGTATACCATTAACTAGTCTATTGAAAGACAGATGAAAAAAGCCTGAAAATGAAAGTGTTAAGAACCACTGTGGATTGAAAAATCAATAGTAAATTAAGAGAATCCTGTTGCAAAATACCAAGGAGGGAACAGAAGTCAGTCTGCGCACAGTTCCCCCTAAAATAACAGCATGTGCTTAACTCTACAGCACATTTTCCATTTCTATTTCTAACCACCTGCTTGGCCCAGAGAGATCTTCCTGGAATTGCACCACTTTGTTACTTTTCATCTTAAATTTGTTGGGGACACTTTATTCTTGCTAATAACTAAACTACTCCTTTGCTTCAACTCAAATGAACCCAGAGAATATTTTCTTTATTAATCATCATTGTTTTCGGATTTAGATTTGTTTTGCCTGCAACTGTATCTTCATGAAAGGAAAACTATGTGTACCATAATGGTTGATGAAAAACATCAAATCATGAAATGTATATGCTCTCCACCTCCCACCTTACCAAAAACCTGGGGGGTGGGGAGGGAAACTGGCAAACTAAAACAGAGCCAGGAGAAAAGGAAACTGAATTTAAAAGGAAAAGGCAAACACTAAAAAGGAAATGGGGGGAAAGGGTGGCGGTTGGGAGAGAAGGTCAGTGCATACACTGGTACGTGGCCAGGTTCCACGCTGCTGACAAAGGACACCACCACTGTCCATCTGTGCTTAGACTGTAGCCCCAAAGACTGAATATCTTTGGGCTGCAGCCAACTTCAGAACCTTGCTGTAAACTCCCAAATTCTTGATAATGACACCTCCCTAAGGAACAGAAGATAAATTAGGGTGGATTCTGAAACTAGCAAAGTTGCACAGAACAAAGAAGCCCGTGACTCTTAAGTCTCACTGAGGACAGGAGCTGAGGGAGCATCTCATCTCCAGTAAGTCGGCTGCTGTCTTCTCTGTGCGCCGTCATTCCTACCTGCCAAAGAGTACTTTTCTTTGGGGACTCATCTTCATTTTGATCCTCCATAACTGAAGTGTTCTAAGGGGGGAAAAACAGGTTATTTGAATTATGCCGAGTTTTGCAAATCCTAAATAACTACACCAAAATATAATTTTGAAAACCCAAACTAGAGTGTACCAACCCAAGAGCTGTTTGACTTATGGCTAACACTTGTCATTTTGGGTCAACAGGGGTGTTTTTATCCTTCATAAATTAATACAGTTAGTGGTTGGACAAAAGCAAGCATAAACCTTCTATTTATGAAGGTTGGGTATACTGAGAAAACAGGTTGAATTGAATTATGGGAAGGGGGCTGAAACTACCTCAGTCATTGCTGTTACTCTTATAACTCATGGAAAGAAGCCCCAGAGACCCACTAAGTTCCTGATGATTGCACAAAACATTTACTAGAATGCCTGTATTCAGTAGCCCACCCCAGCCGTCAGCAATTGGAAGTGACAGAGCCCTGGGAGCCCCTGCTTCTCCCCCCCGACAGCCCTGTTTTTAGGACTGGCTTTGCAGTCTCCCCTAGCAAGCGTGGTGGGCGCCCAGCCTTCTCCCTTAAGAGGAGGACGCTGTTAGCCAGTAACAGTCTGGCTTGCCTTGGGAATGCATTAGCTTTTGATTTTTGTGTTTACTGCACAAAGAGGCACTGTGTAATTACTCTTTCTGGTGACCTAGTCGCTCAATAGATGCCCATTAACTGGAGATTATACATGATTGGATTTTCCCTTTTGAAGCTCCTACCTAATAGCTAAATGGAAACTTAATGAGAAGGGGAAGTGGGAGAGTTGTACTCTGAAAGGAAGAACAACTCATTTATGGATGGCAGTCTCTCTCTTCCCAAATCTAAAATCTCAAGATTAGGGTATATAATTTAAACTACAACATTTGTCCCATAGTATTAGTCAAAAAGATCCTGTAGATCTGTTGAAGTTAAGTGTTACAAGACCCTGTTTATTGCCTATAGACGATAAACCTCTCTCTTAAATCTTCCCTCTTTTTCCTTTACATTCTTCAAGTTGTAAAATGTTAAAAGACACATACAGTATTTCCAAACAATCCATCTGAAAATGGATGTAGGTGGTGGCAGAAGAATCACCGTGGTCGGCAGGTCTCACAGCAGGGTCTGATTAGAGATGCAGAACGGTGAAGCGGGAAAGTCAAAGGCTTTGGAAGCAAAGAGAGAAGCAGAATGGAGGGAAGGAGGGAGGGGGTGTGTGTGTGTGTGTGTGTGTGTGTGTGTGTGTGTGTGTGTGTGTGTGTGTGTGTGTGTGTGTGTGTGTGTGTGTGTGTGTGTGTGTGTGTGTGTGTATATGTGAGAGAGAGAGAGAAAGCCAAGGAGGGAGGGGGTGTGTGTGTGTGTGTGTGTGTGTGTGTGTGTGTGTGTGTGTGTGTGTGTGTGTGTGTGTGTGTGTGTGTATATATGTGAGAGAGAGAGAGAAATCCTGAGCAGGCTGTTCCATGCACGGGCAAAAACAAACCACGCAAAGCCGTGGGGACCGAGAGCACAGTACAGCGGCTGGTGTCTGACGGGTGTTCAAAGCTGCTCACACCCTGCTACTTTCCCTTAAGTGTTATCTCCTCACGATTTTCTGACCTCAGACTCTGAAAGAAAGATTCCAGATGCTTGCCTGATAGGGAGAAGCCACTGGCTTCCTCGGTAAAACCTCACAGATCACAGAACACCAAGGCCTGCAGTGCAGGGCTCCGTATGTTCACGTTGACCGTGAGTCAGAAAGGAAGGCAGTGTGTCCAAGCATCCCAAGCAGGTCTAGAGTGGTGGCAGTAATAAACGAGCCTGAAAGGCGAAAGCAGGATGAAGAATACAGGAACAGAAGTAGTATTCCTCTCTCCAAATATTTCCCTCTTGCTGCCATCTTGGAGGAATGGATTAATGAAGGTGGCAGGTTTCCACAGTGGAACAGAGAAAGTGGAAACAGCGGGAAAGCGGGAACAGTGTCTCAGTATACCACTGGGGTGTGACCGGTAGTTATAAAGGCATGGCAACGTGCAACGTCTCAATGTCCTGGGTTCTGAGAGAGCGGCAAGAAGAAACATGCAGAGGTGAGCATGCCAAGTGGAGGATGGATGGAAAAAGATGTGCAGTGTTTTAAACTCAAGACTTTAAAAATATGGGAGCCTAAATCCGCCAGAGCTATTCTGACATAAGCTACCTCAGTACTTTCCTCACTCAAGGAGGAAACAAAAAGACAGGCAGACTATACAAGAAGCAACTGTCTTTCCAGTAAGAAAATTTAATTCTTCCTTTCAGTCATTCCAAAACAGAGAAATAGTGTTTATTTACAGAGTTAAGAAGGAAACTCCCACCCCCCATAAAAATAGCAACTATTCTCTTAACGCTTGACAAAAGTGGATAAAGACATACATACAATTTAGTAAAACTGTATTTAAGAGAGTACTGTGGGGGCTAGAATACATATTTTTTCAATTTCTCTTATAAAGTCTTCAGGAAAAGATGTCAAAGGGAAAAATGCTGCAACACTGATCAAAGGATCTTTTCCAAAAAGTCATCCAGGTGATACAAGAGATGCTCAGAGTTAA
This sequence comes from Dama dama, assembly GCF_033118175.1. Classification (NCBI taxonomy): domain Eukaryota; kingdom Metazoa; phylum Chordata; class Mammalia; order Artiodactyla; family Cervidae; genus Dama; species Dama dama. Next base: position 12,303,339 of record NC_083705.1, read on the forward strand.
AAAAGGGTCCTGGAGTCTAATGAAGCTTGAGAAATCCTGCAAGCTCCTGTGCATGCTCTCCCCACGCTACCACCTTCTTCTTCCTCCCTTCCCACCCCCACCAGACACACACACACACACACACACATGGCACTTCACTACGATACTGAAGTGCGTGTCAGTCACTCACTCATGTCCGACTCTGCAACCGCATGAGTCCTCTGCCCATGGGATTCACCAAGGCAAGATTACTGGAGTGGGTTGCCATTTCCTTCTCCAAAGATATTAAAGGCTCTGTAACATCTCACAATTTAAAAAATCAGATTAGATTCGTTTACTCCAGCTCTCCCTAATTTACTGGATATGGCCACCCACCTCCCTGCTCAGCTTTACAATCTCTAACCAAGAGCTCCGCGCACTGGTAAACCCTGGACTGGGTCGGTAGCATGACATGACTCCTTCCTCCTCCCGCTTCACCACACAAAGACTCTGGGAGACAAAGGAAATGACCACTTTTGGTAAACACAATATATACCTTTCCCAGTCCCCATTATCTTTTGCCACCTGCTATATGTAGGAATAAGAATGGGTGGCAAGAATAGAATTTTCTCAGAGCCACAGGTATTTTTTTTTCTTTTTTAATCGCTTTGACTTTTATTTCTTAAAGGTTTAGTAAATGAAAGGTCACGAGTGCAAGGGTGGGGTAAGAACAAACAATGAGCCTTCCTTCCAGAAGAAAAGAAAGGTGGCTTCCTACATTCCAGCTCTCAGAGTAAACCATGAGGTAAGCCAATCTGAGACTTGAAATCCTCTCTAAGCCTCCGACACTTCTGGGAAAGGACCGTTCTTGGAAATACCAACATGGCTTAATCACTTCCTACCTTCTCATCATCCTCTCTTTCCTCCTACACCTACTAAGAAGCACCACATGCATATAAAACATGTAGCCCTTCCTACTACCAACAGAAGATAAAATCTAGCGAGAAGCAGCTAGATTCTAAGGCAGATCAACCTTAGTACTAGTGACATTTGGAGCCAGATTAATTTCCTGTTGGGGGGGGGGGGGGCTGTCATGTACAATAAAGGATGTTAAGTAGCATTCCTGGCTTCTCCCCACTAGAGGCCAGTAGCAAACCCCTCCCAGCCCTAACTGTGATAGCCAGCAAGCATCTCCGAATGACTGCCCAACGTCAGTGCATTGTGGTGTGTGCTGTGTGGGTGAGGGCATGCAGGGCAACAAAACTGCCCCCTCCACTCGAGAGCCACTGCTCTAGGCGTGTGAGCTCCTCAACTCTCCTTCTTGGGGAAATACACTAAAAATACTGCCATCTCAGATCTGGCCTTTCTCTCCAGGCTTCTTTCCTTTGACCTGTGTGACAGTATGCGATTTCTTTAAACACAGTCTAATCTATGGTCAAGTAATTCATGGAGTACACAGGTATCTGAATTCTGGGATAAATCCTGCTTGCCATTCAATTCCTATTCAGGAAAACTTGATATAAGTTCTTTATACTAGAGATTCTTGGGCTTCGGGGTATGCACGAGGGTGATAAATATCATGAAGTCGTACACAAAAGTGTGTATACATTCTTCCAGAAAGACCCAGAGTTTTCATTAGATCTCAAAGGTGTCTCAAATGTGATAAAATAACAAAGCATGTCTTTGACCAAACAGGAGGCCAGGGTGGATGGAGCCTAGGTATATGTGTTTTGCTTTGATTTAAAGTTCTCCCAGTAATTTTTATGTTTATCTCTGCCTTAAAATCACTGCTAAGGCAAAATGATGTAGTCCATGTAGTACCACCATCCTAAGGAAACTGCACTGATACCATCGTTAACTCTGTCCCAACACGTGGTTATTTCCAAACTACCAAATACCATGAGAATCTAATGTCTGTCCCTTCTCTGACAAAACTTTTAGGAGAAGATGCCAAAGTGAAAATGCTGCTCTCAAGCTCACTAACCAGAGGACCATTTCCAAAGAGTATTCCAGGTTAACATAAGAGATGCTCAGAGAAAAAAAGGATCCTATGGCCTAATTACGTTTGACAAATGTGGTGCATTACATGAGTGATGCCCCCACTCCACTCCCAGAGATGATGATATACTTCATTAAGATACTAAAGGTGAATTCTGTAAAGCAATTATCCTTCAATAAAAAATAAATTAATTAAAAAAAAGAGATACTAAAGGTGCTGTAATATCTCTTAGTTTACAGATGAGGCTAGGTTCGTTTAACCTAGCTTTCCCAAATTTCACAGCCTTTTAATAAGAGCGCCACACTACACAGACTAGGCCAGCACCCTGGCCTGACTCCTCCCTCCTCCCATCTCACCAGACAGACCCTTTCTGGGGGCAAAGGAGACGTCCGCCTGGCTGAACACAATCCACTCCCCTCCCACTCCCAGCCACCTTCCCCTGTCCGCTACATGAGGTCTGTTGGTAAAAGCGAAGCAGGCTCTAAGCAGTGCTTTATCTTTGCCAGTAGGTGCCACCAACTAACACAGAATATACTTCACTTGGAAAATTCCCTAAAGAGTTACATAAGAGGAATCAACTTCCTACTTTAAAAATGCTACAAATTCTGCATTTTGGCTTCATGACAAGAAATGCTTATCCTGAGGCGAAGCAAAAACAAAAACCAAAGCAAAACTAAAAACCTTACAAAAGACCTTAGAAAACATGGGGCATTCTACCACTTTCTCCTGTGTTTTTAAATTTTTGGATTTAAGAAATTAAGGGCAACAGATACATGGTGCAAAACGCTATCAGACAGACTTATTTAGTCTCCGTACCAGGCTTGTTTCATCCAATATCTTTTGCTCTTCAGAAAAAATATGAAAGTAGATATTCCAATTTTACAGAAGAAATTGAGGGTCAGAGAAGTAAGTAACTGGTTAAGAGTTACACAATAAATAAGACACGTGGGGCTCTGGTCTAGGTCTGCTGTACTCAGAAATAAATGAACTTTCTATACAGAAAAAGACTCAGGTGTTTTCCAACTGCTGGCTGTAGCCTATGAAATCAATTTAATAGGCTGTAACCAGCATTTTTTTAATAAAACGAAATTGAATACGGGCATTCCCCTGCCCACAATGGTAAGCATAACAAAAGTCACACAAAAAGGCTAAAAGCAATAAGCAAAAACATTAACAGGAAAATTCAAATTAAAAGGAAAGCAAAAGTCATTACTGCAAGGAGAGCAATATTCAAGTCAAACCAGTAAATAACATACAGGGCTTTAAACCTCTCTAAAAGGCAAAAATCTATAAAGAGGATAATGTGTACTTTTATATAATGAATGAAATTCCAAAAAGTACAAAAAAATTACTAATATTAAAAAAAAATTTAAACACCTTTTCATCTTCGACACATCAAACAGACCAACCAACAAACAACACTTGATTTTCCACGGATCATTAAAAAAAAAAAAAAAAAAAAGATGGAGCATCAAGCCAGAGAAGAAATCTCGAATACAGTTAGGAAGCAGGAAGAGATGATATGTTTGAGACCAGACCAAGCAGAAAAGTCTAGATTTAGTTTGCCAGTTACTACTTGCATAAACTAAAGGTAAATCCATGGAACAATGACTGTTACAGGCATATCAAACACCTTTGAGTTGTTACTGTTAATGCCAGATTGGCCCCTAACCTAGCCTACAATTCTTCCCTAGTGTTAACCAACACATTGCTGGAAAAATGAGATCAGTGGAAAGCCAGAAGCATTCATCTGGAAAAAAGAGGAGACAAACTTGTCCGAAAAAGCAGCCCCTATCTTTCATACTACTCTTGCAACTCAGAAGGAAGTTCTATGCATCATGTATGTGTCTATGCATTCAAGTCTTTTTAATACCATGCTTCCAGCCACCAATAAGTCCAACTTAATCAGAAATCTTCTCCTCCCTCCACACAAACATTAAAATTTAGGAACAAACTAGTGGTTTTCTTTCTACAATAAAAAGTAGTAATAAATTTTAAATCCATTGGGAGTTTGACTGAAATTACTGTACATGATATTACTAATGTAGTAAGTTTCCTTCCAACTTGCCTAACCTACAGTTCCAGTCAAGTTTTTAATGGCTGTTATTAACATTACAAGACAAGATCATACTAAGGTATCTGGAAGAATAAATAAAGGAGATGTTTCTTCCTTTCCTCACAAAATTTTTTATGCCTATGTTATTAGATTTTTAAATCTTCCTTAAAAGCTACAATAATGAAAGTAGTGTGGTACTGACAAAGTAAGACCAATGAAACAAAACAGAAAGTCAAGAAACAGATTCATTTACACCTACAATTTGCATATGATGAAGTTAGAATTTCAAATAAGGGGAAGAGGGATCTTTCAAGAAAGAGTATTAAAAATAAAAGTTAGAGACTTCTCTGGCGGCCCAGTGGTTAAGACTCCTTCTAATGCAGGGGGTGTCACAGGTTCTATCCCTGTGATAGATATAGATAGATACAGATATAGATAGATAGATATAGATAGATAGACTAGGGATAGATATCCCTAGTCCCTGGGGGACTAGGCTCCCACATGCCACTGTGTGGGTCCAAAACAATTTTTTTAATGAATAATAATAAAAAATGTTAAATGCTACCTCATTTCATATACCAATATATACTATCGATAAGAAGAATCAAGTGCAGTAAACTCTACAACCATTCCTAAGAGCAGCTACCAAACAGAAATAAAGTTTAGATTTGACTTAAAAAAATTTTAACTCAGATATGTTCATTATCAAATTTTAAAGACAAATACACTGGGAGAAACATTTTGATATACAGTAAATAACTTACTATATATAACGAGCTCTTGGTTAGGAAACCAAAATTAGTACTTTAATAGGCAAATAAAGAGTAACTATCAATATCGCAAAACAAGAGATTTAAATGGCTGTAAAAAATGAACAAGTACAGTAACAAAAAAAGATGAAATTTTTCACCTATCTTAAATTTGCAACTTTAATTCTTATATACTTTAACCTTTGGTAGGGTTACAGATTGTTACCTTTCAGAAAGAGAGTATTTATCAACATATAACTTCAAAAATTACAACATAACACTAGACATAATTTAACTTATAGCAGTTTATCCTAAAGAATTGTAAACCTACACAAAATTGTAGCTACAACAATTTATAACATGGAAAAATAGAAAACAATGTAAATGTTCAATACTATGATGTTATTTAAAAATATGATACAACAGGAGAAAATTTAAGTTCTTTCAAAACTTAACTAGTTAAGCTTTATTATGCTTAACTAGTTGAGCATAACATAGTGAAGAGCTTAACCCTCAAATGTAACTAGTACTCAGAACAACATAAAGTACATTACTAGGACCCCAAACACTGCCCAGTCATTAACACACTAAGGGTAACCTCTATTTTTTAAATATCATCACAGATCCATTTTGCCTATTTTTTAAGTTTTACATAAATGGAATCATATTGTATAATACTATTTTGAGTCTGGCTTCTTTTGCTTAAGATTGTGATTTCGAGATCTTTAAGTAGTAATTCATTCTCTTCCACTGCTGTATAGTATTTCAAACATTATGTACTCAGTCTTCTGCACATGAATGTGTGGGTCACTTCCACTTTTGGAATTTAAAATAACTGTCATGTCTTTTGGTATATATGGATATATATTTCGTTAGATCTATACTAGGATAGAACAGCTAGGTTATGAAATATATACTACCACTTTTCTAAAGTAATATTACCCAGTAATCAATACCATCAGCAGTTTATGTGAGTTCTATTGCTCCTTACCAGCTATGGGTTTTGGGGCTTTTTAATTTTTTTTCCTGGTTCTGTTTTTGGTGTTTTTTTCTGTTTGCTTAATTTTAACATTCTGTTGGGTATACAGTAGTATCTCTCTGTAGTTTTAAGCTGCATTGTCCTGGTGACTAATGATGTTGAGGACCTTTTGTAAACTTAGCCATTTGGATAACGTCTTTTGTAAAGTGGAAGTTAAAGCTTTTCACTATTTTTTAGTGAAAAAAAGTCACTTTAGTGACAGTCTTTTCTTTTTGATTTCTAGAAACTTTACATATATTAGAATGGAGTCCTTTTTTCAAATGTTTTTTATTACAAAGATCTTCTCCTAATCTGTGAGTTAATTTTCCATTCTCTTTACAGTGTATTTTGATAAACAGAAGTAATTAATTTTAATGAAAAGTAACTTATCATTGTTTCCTTGATTATAATTTATGTTTTTTATGCCTTAAGAAATATTTCTTCTCCTAAAGTCATAAAACTATTCTCTCGTGTAGTAGCCTAGAAGTTTAATTTTAATTTTTATACTTATATCTAAAACTCATCTACACTGGCTTTTATGTACAGTAGGAATCAGGACTCATATTCTAAAATTTGAATGCAATGTTTTTCAAACTGCAGGCTGGAGCTCACAGTATCAATTTAAAGGATAACCAGCATTTAAAAAAAAAACAAAACTGAAATACGTAAGAACAAAACACAGAGTATATCCGCTATTTCATCATTTACAACATACATTTTAAAAAATATTTTAACATCTCTGAAATTGGGCTATTTCTTATAATAATGGCAACTTACAATTTAAAATGGTAGCACTTTTTCTATCTATTATTGGGTTGGGCCAAAATGTCTGTTTGGGTTTCTCTTAAGATTTCATATAAGATCATTCAGTGATGGAATACAGTAATATTGGGGGCCGTTGTGTGAAAGTATATGTATGTGATACAGACACAAATACATATATATTAACACATACAAACATGCCTATAGTATACAGACATAAAACACGTATGCTCACGTATATTAGGTCTAAATATAACTTTTACTTCCTACTATAAAAGTACTGAAGAACCCCTGGTTAAGATAATGGAGTACAGCGGGTCTCATACTGCATGTTTTCAGTTTTCTTTCAATTCTCCTAATTATATCAAAAGAGATTTTCATTCTCTTTCACTGCTGTACAGTACTTCAAAAATTATACACTCATTCTACTGTAGATAAATGTGTGGGTCACTTACACTTTCGTAATTTAAAATGATTCTGTCATGTCTTTGGTGTGTATGGGTATATATTTTGTTTGTTTTTAACATAAAGAACTGGTCTCTTGTTCAGTTTACTGTAACTGTGTTTAGCTAGAATTTCACTACACATTTTGTTTCTAGGGTATTTTTTTTTTTTTTTGCAGTAACCAATCTCTACATAGTTCCCTTTTCTGATTTTTTTTAAAGAAATAAGATTTTAAAAATATACAACAAAAGAACAAATGGTATGCAGATTTGTCCAGAACTGTGAAGGCTGTAATCTCCTGTCTAAAATTTGTGAAATACTATCTGAAAAGAATAGTGACATAAAAAAACCATGTAAACTATATTAAATGGGGAAAAAAGCAAGTCAAAATAAGTCTGCATGATCCCATCTTTACAAATGTTTTACCTATCAAACTTTATTTAAAGAAGCAACTAGAAAAAGTGTTAAAATGCTGGCAATACTATCCCTGTAATTTTTCTGTTTTGCTTATATACCCCATCTAAATTTTCCTTAAGGAAGACACATTTCTTTTTAAAATAACAATGAACAGTGACTTTTTAAAAACTGAAACTGAAAAAGCCAAAATAGCCACACCAAGACCCCAGACACATATGCTCTAACTTTAAAAGACAGAAACTAGTCACTGCAACTTCCAGCAGAGTCAGATCCTGCAGACACATCTGACTTGTGTCTGCTTCCTGATCTACAAAGCGGAAGTGAAAACAGGTTCTCCCTGAGTGAGAAAACTTTAAAAGATAATCCTGGTACTTAATATGGGCTCCTTTAGTCAAATTTAGACTCCACAGGACAGAAGTGTTTGGCTGTTTTATCCATTCTGTGTTCTCAGCACTTAGAATGATTCCTGACACACAAGTAGGGTAGTATAATAAGTATATACTGACAATGAATATTATTTAGAATTATTATAGGTATATCTTCCTATTAATTGTAATGACCAAACTGGTAATCTTGTTTCTGCTTAACTCCCTTCCCATATTTTCCAAACTGTCTACAATGAGCAAGATTTCAACATGTAGGGCAAGAAACCATAAAACACCATTTCTGGTTGTCACAGAAAAGAAGCAAGAAATAAAATCTATTTTCAGAAAGGCAGTCACCCGTATCACCTCCAAAGTACTCATTTACCTAGATAAAAGAAGAACACCTCATTAATTATTTGACTGTTTAAAAAGGTCCAAAACAAGCACAGATACAAGTCTGCTAGAGTCTCCCTAAGAAAGCAGAGAATGGGTGGCAGAATGTGCATTTAAATGCTTCCTAGGGCTCAAGAAGTGACTTTGAAGAGAACTTTAAAGCAAAACTTGTAAGGTGTTTCATGTTTACTAAAGAAAGCCAGAAAAAGAAGGTGCTTTAGAAGCAGGAACAGAAGAACAGCCGACAGACGCTGAGTCGTGAAGCACAGCGCACGGAGGCAGTCAGTCCGCTGAAATGTAAAGAGCAGGCCTTCAGAGCCAGGAGTCCAATGCAAATCCCAGGCTTTGCCAATTACAAACTGTGGGACTTCCGGTAAGTCACTTGACTTCTCTCTGGGACTTGGTTCCCTCTTTTATAGGACAGGGATAATACTGCCTATCTTGAAGGAAAAGAAATAACATGGGCAAACATTGCTCAGAGGAGGAAAACAATAAACCAGAAAAACATTTTTACTCTTTTGCTTCTACTATAAATTATTTTAAAAGAAACATGAAAGTATCTACTAAGGATATGAAGGGAAGTTAGAGAAATACCATACCACATCACAATCATTTCTCATATTACTGTGTTAAGGGGTAACCTGGCAGACTCAGCAAAGATTTCAAACATAAAATCTACCCAAAAAATTGTAAAGCAACGAATTATAATAATAGTAGCTACCACTTATTGAGCACACATTAGAAATTACATCATTCAATTAAAACTAGGGAAACAAAACCAAAACCACCAAAAACTTAAGAGTAAGATGATGAATTTAACACAATATCAATCAAATTTCCAGCAGGTTTTATTCTACTCCCCTCCCAACTCCAACCAATTGGACTGATTTTAATTTTTTATGAAAATATATACAGTGAAGGCAATCTGGAAGAACTAAGTGAGAGAATTTACACTATGAAATATCAAGATCTACTATATAGCTCTTGTAACAAAGAGAGTATTATATAGGAATAAAGGTAGACAAAGGGCTTCCCTCGTAGCTCAGTCGGTAAAGAATCTGCCTGCAATGCAGGAGACCCAGGTTTGATTCCTGGGGTGGGAAGATCCCCTGGAGAAGGAAATGGCAACCCACTTCAGTATTCTTGCCTGGAGAATCCCATGGACAGGGGAGCCTGGTGAGCAACAGTCCAAGGGGTCACAAAAGTCAGACACAACTTAGCAACTAAACCACCACCAAAAATTGTATCCAAACTCAGATCCACACATTATGAGTTCCCTTGACTAAATACTAAGGTAACACACTTCAGTGCAGTGGAGAAAAAAACGCTCTTTCCAGTAAAAGACTATCAACTGGGTATTCTTACTTTGAGCCCTACCTATCCTCTCATCAAGGGTAAAAAGTATATTCTACATAGACTGCAGATTTAAATGTCAAAGGTAAGCTTCTAGAAGAAGCCATAGATCATCTCCATGACCATGGAATAGGTAAAGCTTTCCTAAACAGGATAAAGCATCTGCTAACAAGAAAGAAAAATCTGATAAACTGGATTATAATGAGAAAGTTCCGTTCACTGAAAGCATCATTAAGAGACTGAAGATTGAAATGCTCTAAAACTGATTTATGGTGATAGAACAACACTGAACTGCACACCTAAAATGGTTGAATTTTACAACATAGAAAATATATCAATTTTTAAGGAATTAAACTTAAAAGAAAAAAAGGCAACCCACGAAGTGAGAGAAGATTGATAAAACATCCAGAATATTAAAAAAAGAAAATCAACTTCAAATCAATAAGGAATGCAAACACATACACTCAACCCCCCCCTCCCCCAAAATAGGTAAAACACTTATATAGGCACTTCACAAAAGAAAATATCCAAATAAAGTTAAAATATGAAAATTCAACCCAAGTGCTATCATCCAGAAACAATCACTTGCATTTTGGTTACAAAAGTTGCAAACTATAGATTTATATATATATATAAATCAGACTGTATCAAAACTTAAAACTGCTGTGCATCAAAGAATACAATCAACAGAGTGAAAATTCAACCTAAGAAATGGGAAAAAATGTTTGCAAAGCATGCATCTGATAAGGGATTAATATTCAGAATCTATAAAGAACTAAAACTAAACAGCAAAAACAAATTAATTCAAAATGGGCAAAGGACTTGAAAAGACACTTCTGTGAGAAGATAAACATACTAGTGGCTAACAAGCTTAGGGGAAGATACTCAACCTCATTAGTCATCAGGGAAATGCACATCAAAACCACTATGAGATATCACCTCACACCTATCAGAATGACTACTACCAAAGCAACAGAAAATAGCAAGTGTTGACAAGGATGTGGATAAACTAGAACCCTTATACACTGCTGATAGGAATGTGAAATGGGTTAGCTGCTATGGAAAAGTGAATGGTAGTTCATGAAAAAATTAAAAATAGAGTCACCATATGATCCAGCAAGACCAATTCTGCATCTGTATCCAAAAGAATTAAAAGTCTCAAAGAAATATTTATACACTATGTCCATATACCAGCATTATTCACAATAACCAAAAGGTGGAAACAGCCCAGACGTTCACTGAAGGATGAAACACTAAATGATACACGGTATAAACATGCACAGGGACATTACTCAGCCTTCAAAAAAAGGGAATTCTTCTACACATTATAGCATGGATGGACACTGAGGACACTAAGCTAAGGGAAATAAGTCAGCTATAAAAAGAAATACTGTACAATTCTGTTTATGTGAGGTATCTAGAGCAGCCAAATTCATAGAAACAGACAATAGAATGGTTGCTCCTGCTCTGCCAGGGGAAATGAGGAGTGGTTAATGAACTATATAACATACAGCAATATTAACTTTGTTAATCATGTTGTAATTATATTCCTAATACTTATTAATCCTTAACTTTGTGTTAGTCTTTATACCTTTTGACAACTTTAATCTTTTTTTTTTACTTTAGAATATTTTAATTTTTTTAAACTTTTTATTTCCATTGGGGTATAGCCAATTAAGTGTTGTGACAGTTTCACATGAATACCAAAGGGTCTCAGCCATAAATACACATGCATCCATTCTTCCCCAACTCCTCTCCACATAGCACTGAGCAGAGGTCTGTGTGCTACACTGTAGGTCCTCACTGGTCCATTTTAAATATAGCAATACTGACCACTTTAATCCAAGTCTCCCAGTCCGTACCTCCTGACTCTGGTAACTACAAATCTGACATTTTCTCTGTAAGTTTGTTTGTTCTTCAGTATAACTGACCTACAACACTAGAAAAATAAACAGCTTTTGAAATTATGTATTTACACACATAAATATGACACAGTAGCAAAAATAGCAACAATATATCAACGGCTCTATAGCCTTATAGAAATAAAATGTAATATAACAAACAGCACCAAGGATGGAAGGAGGGAAGGGGAAGTATAGAGCTGCAAGGTCTTTCTTCCATGTACATGAAGCAGTATTTATCACTTCAGGATAGGCTGTGATAAGTTAAAGATATGAACTGTAAACGCTACAACAACCATGAGAAAAAAAAATTAAGCAAGCAAGGTTTAACTAATAAACCAATGGTAAAGATGAAAACGGAATCACCCCAAAACTAAATTAATCCAAAAGAGAGCAGAAAAGAGTAAAAGCGGGGGAAAGAGCAGATGGAACAAATAGAAAACAAATAACAAAGGGGTAGATTTAAAACTAAAATCTTCAATTCAGTCTCTCAGTCGTGTCCAACTCTTTGTGACCCCATGTAATGCAGCACATCAAGCTTCCCTGTCCATCACCAACTCCTGGAGCTTACTCAAAATCATGTCCATCGCATCAGTGATACCATCCAACCATCTCATCTTCTCTGTCATCCCCTTCTCCCGCCTTCAGCCTTTCCCATCATCAGGGTCTTTCGCGATGAGTGGAAAGTTCTTTGCATCAAGTGGCCAAAGTATTGGAGTTTCAGCTTCAGCATCAGTCCCTCCAATGAATATTCAAGACTGATTTCCTTTAAGATTGACTCCTTGGATCTCCTTGCCGTCCAAGAGACTCAAGAGTCTTCTCCAACACCACAATTCAAAATTTCTCCTGACAATCTTGATTCCAGCTTGTGCTTCATCCAGCCCGGCATTTCACATGATGTACTCTGCATAGAAGTTAAATAAGCAGGGTGACAATATACAGCCTTGACATGCTCCTTTCCTGATTTGGAAGCAGTCTGTTATTCCATGTCCAGTTCTAACTGTTGCTTCTTGACCTGCATAAAGATTTCTCAGGAGGCAGGTCAGGCAGTCTGGTATGCCCATCTCTTTCAGAATTCTCCACAGTTTATTGTGATCCACATAGTCAAAGGCTTTGGCATAATCAATAAAGCAGATGTTTTTCTGGAACTCTCTTGCTTTATCAGTGATCCAATGGATGTTGGCAATTTGATCTCTGGTTCCTCTGCCTTTTCTAAATCCAGCTTGAACGTCTGGAAGTTCACAGTTCATGTACTGTTGAAGCCTGGCTTGGAGAATTTTGAGCATTACTTTACTAGCGTGTGAGATGAGTGCAATTGTGCGGTAGCATTCTTTGGCATTGCCTTTCTCTGGGACTGGAATGATAACTGACCTTTTCCAGTCCTGTGGCCACTGCTGAGTTTTCCAAATTTGCTGGCATATTGAGTGTAGCACTTTCACAGCATCATCTTTTAGGATTTGAACTAGCTCAACCGGAATTCCATCCACTAGCTTTGTTCATAGTGATGATTCCTAAGGCCCAGTGGAATTTGCATTCCAGAATGTCAGGTGAGTGATCACACCATCGTGATTATCTGGGTCATGAAGATCTTTTTTGCATAAATCTTCTGTGTATTCTTGCCACCTCTTCTTAATACCTTCTGCTTTTGTTAGGTCCATACCATTTCTGTCCTTTATTGAGCCCATCCATGCATGAAATATTCCCTTGGTATCTCTAATTTTCTTGAAGAGGGCTCTAATCTTTCCCATTCTATTATTTCTCTCTATTTCTTTGCATTGATCACTGAGGAGATGATCAGTCTTCCAGAGGAGATGATCAATCACTGAGGAGATGATCAATCACTGAGAAGATGATCATCTTCCAGAGGAGATGATGGTGATTGGTGATAGAAGTAAAGTCCTTTGCTGTAAAGAGCAATATTGCATAGGAACCTGGAATGTTAGGTCCATGAATCAAGGCAACTTGGAAGTGGTCAAACAGGAGACGGCAAGAGTGAACATTGACATTTTAGGAATCAGTGAACTGAAATGGACTGGAATGGGTGAATTTAACTCAGATGACCATTATATCTACTACGGTGGGCAAGAATCCCTTGGAAGAAATGAAGTAGCCATCATGGTCAACAAAAGAGTCCAAAATGCTGTACTTGGATGCAATCTCAAAAATGACAGAATGATCTCGTTTTCAAGGCAAACCATTCACTATCACAGTGATCCAAGTCTGAAGCTGAATGGTTCTTAAATGAGACCTAAAAGACCTTCTAGAACTAACACCCCAAAAAGATGTCCTTTTCATTACTGGGGACTGGAATGCAAAAGTAGGAAGTCAAGAGATATCTGGAGTAACAGGCAAGTTTGGCCTTAAGAGTACAAAACAAAGCAGGTCAAAGGCTAATAGAATTTTGCCAAGAGAACACACTGGTCATAGCAAACACCCTCTTCCAACAACACAAGAGAAGACTCTACACATGGACATCACCAGATGGTCAATACCGAAATCAGATTGATTATATTCTTTGCAGCTAAAGTAGGAGAAGCTGTATACAGTCAGCAAAAACAAGACCAGGAGCTGACTGTGGCTCAGATCATGAACTCCTTACTGCCAAATTCAGGCTTAAATTGAAGGAAGTAGGGAAAACCACTAGACCATTCAGGTATGACCTAAATTAAATCCCTTACGATTAAACAGTGTAAGTGAGAAACAGATTCAAGGGATTAGATCTGATAGACAGAGTGCCTGAAGAACGATGGACAGAGGTTCATGATATTGTACAGGAGGCAGGGATCAAGACCATCCCCAAGAAAAAGAAATGCAAAAAGGCAAAATGGTTTTCTGAGGAGGCCTTATAAATAGCTGAGAAAAGAAGTGAAAGGCAAAGGAGAAAAAGAAAGATATACCTGTTTGAAGGCAGAGTTCCAAAGAATAGCAAGGAGAGATAAGAAAATTAAAATCTTAGTAACTGGTTAAATGTAAGTGGTCAAAATATTCTAATTAAAAGACAAGAGATTGTGATATCGGCTAACTACATACAAGAAATCCACTTTAAACACAAAGGCACACTGGTTAAATGTAAAAGGACAGAAAAAGAAATATAACATCCCATGACTAATCAAAGGACACATCCAGAGTAGCTATGCTATCATTGGACAAAGCAGATTTTAGAACAAACAATGTAACCAGGGATAAAGTGAGACACTTTCATAATGTTAAAGGGATCAATTTATCAAAACAATACAGTAATCCTATATGCATATGCCCTTGACTAACAGCTTTAAAATACATGTGTAAGAGAAAATAACAACATACTCAAAGGAGGAAAAAAAAATCCAAAGTTAGATGTGAACATTTTAACACTCCTCTCTTAGTTATGCATTGAACAAGTAGACAGAAAAGAGTACAGATATGGAGGACATGAATAACACTATCAGACAGCGTACCCTGACATTTATAGAATACTCTACCCAACAAGGGAGCACATTCTTTCCAAGCATAGATCAAACATTCACCAAGATAAATGCTATTCTAGGCCATAAAATAGGTTTCAATAAATTTAAAAGGGCTGAGACTATGTCCTGGATGACAAAGAATTAATCCAAAATTAACCTAATAGAAAAATCCTGAAATTTGAAAATTAAACAATGCATCACTAAACACGAGTCAAAAAAGAAATCACAAGGAAAATTAGAAAATACCATGAACTAAATAAAAATGAAAACTGGACATAGTAAATATTGTGGGATATAACTAAAGAGGTGCTTAGAGAGAAACTGGTGGCATTGAATGCATTAGAAAATTAAAAAAGAAAAAATGGTCTTCAAAGCAGTATTTTCACCATAAAAAAAAAAAATAGAAAATTAGCAAATTAAACCCAAAATAAGCAGAGGAAGGAAATAAGATGAGATCCAAAATTAGTAGAACAAAAAATAGAAAAACAATAAGGAAAAAAATTGATGAAACCAAAAGTCATGTCTTTGAAACAGTCAATAAAACTGATACTTAGCCAAACTGCCAAGGAAAAAATTATACAAAAAAACAAATTTTCAGTCTCAGAAATAAAAGTGGGATCATGAAAACTGATGCTGGCTCACGTGGTAAAGAATCTACCCATAATGTGGGATTTGACCCCTGGATTGGGAAGATCTCCTGGAAAAGGTAATGGCAACCCACCCCAGTATTCCTGCCTGGAGAAGTCCATGGACAGAGGAGCCTGGCAGGCTACAGTCCATGGGGTCACAAGAGTTGGACATGACTGAGTGACTAACACTTTGACTTTAGACAAACATTAAAGGAAAATAAGGGGATATTACATTATATTATATTATAGTAATATATTCCACAACTCAGATAAGAGGGACAAATTCTTTAAAAGATACAAGAATACTCATACAAGAAGAAATGGATAACCTCAACAACTATTAAAGAAACTGGTTTCAGTGGTGAATTTTATTTAGTATCTAAGGAAGAAACATATCAATTCTACAAACTCTTCCAAAAAGTAGATGAAAAGGGAACATCACCAACAATATTCTGAGGTCAGTATTACCTTGATAAGAAAAATCTACCAACAATACCACAAGGAAAAAAAAAAAAGACCAATATATGATTAGTGTGATTATGCTACATTCATCTGTCACACCTAAATAAACTATAAACTTAAAACTGGTGAACTTTATTATATATAAACTAAAAATCAAAAAAGCTTACTTTTTAAAAAATTTAAGTGCTACAGAAAAACAAAAACTTTCCCCAAAGCAAACTCAGGGCCTAACTGGCTTCATAGAGAAATAGTTCAAACATTTGAGGAAAAAAATAGCAGCAATCTTTCCCAATCTTTCTATTTTTAGATATAGAGAGGGTAATTCATTTTATTTCACTGGCGCTTCCCTGGTGGCTCACAGCCAGTGCAATAAGGCAAGAAAAAGAAATAAAAAGCATAAATATCAGGAAGGATCTGGATGTGTCATGACTGTCTAAAAAGAAAACCCTAGGGAATGTATAAAACAAGTAGAATTAATATGTGATGTTGGCAAAATCACAGGATAAAAAAAAGAATAAAGCTACACAAAACTCAAGCACTCAGCATAGGAATAGAACATAGGGAGAAAAATACTTAGATTCCAGGACACCCGTATGTTCCTCCCATAAACCTTCATGAAGAGCAAAAGTAATACAAGATAACTGCAAAATAAAAACAGGTAAACAAGCAGCAGGCTGAAGACTGACAAAAACAAATCACATTAAGTGTGAAAATACTGAGAAAGAGTTCTGAATACAAATGAATTAAAAGAGGATTCAAGAGGCAAAGAAACAGTCTTCCAGGGTCACTCTTTAAGGAAATGGAAAGGCAAATGCAAGAACCTACTCAACTTGATAAAGAACATCTTCAAAAAACCTATAGCTAATATCATACCTAATGATAAAAAATCTGATGCTCTCATGCTAAGGAACAATGCAAAGAGATCCCTTTTCAACATTATGGTGGGAGACCTAATTAATGCATCATATTTGAAACAAAAGGAAATTTAAAAGTATACACATCAGAAATACAACTATCTTTGTTCACAGGTTACATGATCACTTATGTAGGGAAAAGAAAAACTGACCAACAAATTCCTAGAACTAAAAAGCAATTACTGCAAGACTGATATAAAGTCAACCACATTTACATATACCAGCAATGGACAAGTGGAATTTAAAATTAAGATACATTATTACCATTCACACTGCTGTCCTTTGGTCACTAAGTCACATCCAACTCTTGAAGACTCTATGGACTGCAGCCTGCCAGGCTCCTCTGTCCGTGAGATTTCCAAGGCAAGAATACTGGAGTGGGTTGCCATTTCTTTCTCCAAGGGATCTTCCCAACATAGGGATCAAACTTGTGTCTCCTGCACTGGCAGGCGGATTCCTTACCACTGAACCACCAGGGAAGCCCACCATTTACATTAGGATGACCCAAAATGAGACATTTAGGCATAAAGCTAACAAAAACTGTACAAACTCTGTATGAGGAACAACTATAAAACTGATGAAAGATATTAACAAAATAAAGAGTGATATTCCATATTCACAAATGGTAAGACTCATTATTATCAAGATGTCAATTCTTCCCAACTTGATCTAAATGTTCTATGTAATCCCAACCAAAACCTGAGAGTTATTTTATCAATAACAACAAACTAATTCTCAGGTTTACATGAAGAAGTAAAAGATCTAGAATAGTCAAAACAATTAAAGGAACAGAAGAAAGTCAAAGAAATGATATTACTAACTTCAAGAACTACTATTAGGTTGGTGCAAAAGTAATTGCAGTTTTGCACTGTTGAACTTTGCTGTTTGATACTGGAATATATTCTTAAGTAAACGTGGTTATGTTATACAGCATTTTACTGTACATTTCTCGCTTTCTTTGCTAATAACTTATTCAGTTCAGTTCAGTCGCTCAGTCGTGTCCGACTCTTTGCGACCCCATGAACCGCAGCACGCCAGGCCTCCCTGTCCATCACCAACTCCCGGAGGCCACCCAAACCCATGTCCATTGAGTTGGTGATGCCATCCAACCATCTCATCCTCTGTCATCCCCTTCTCTTCCTGCCCTCCATCTTTCCAAACATTAGGGTCCTTTCAAATGAGTCAGCTCTTCTCATCAGGTGGCCAAAGTATTGGAATGACTTATTACTTGGTGTTTATATTATATTTACTTTAGACTAGGGAAATGATGTTAAGAGAAAAATCAAATTTGAGCAATTTTTTTATTCAAGTTCAAGCTGGATCGTAAAGCAGCAGAGACCACTCACAGCATCAACAACGCATCTGGCCCAGGAACTGGGACACACAGCGCAGTGGTGAGCCCAGAGGTCTGGCCAAGGAGATGGAAGCAGTGATGACGGAGGGTGCAGTGGCCAGCCACCAGAAGCTGACAACAGCCAACTAAGAGCAATCATCAAAGCTAATCCTCCTACAACTACACGAGAAGCGGACAAAGAACTCAAAGCTGACCATTCTACAGTCATTCGGCATTTGAAGCAAATCAGAAAGGTGAAAAGGTTCAATTATGTGCGTGCCTCATGAGCTGACCGCAAATCAAAAGAAAAATCATTTTGAAGTGATTAAAGTGAAGTGAATCATTATTTTATGCAACAAAGAACCATTTCTCGACCAGATTGTGACATGTAACAAAAAATGGACAATTTGCAAGGACCGAAAAGAAGCTCCAAAGCACTTCCCAAAGCCCACCTTGCACCAAAGAAAGGTCATGGTCACTGTTTGGTGGTCTGCTGCCTCTCTGATCCACTACAGCTCTCTGAATCCCAGTGAAACCATTACATCTGAGAAGTATGTTCAGTAAGTCAATGAGATGCACCAAAAATGCCTGCAGCTGGCATTGGTCAACAGAATGGGCCCAATCCTTCTCCACCTTTGCTCAACCACTCATTGCACAACCAATGCTTCAAAAGTTGAACGGATTGGGCTACGAAGTTTTACCTCATCCACCATATTCACCTGACCTGTCACCAACTGACTACCACTTCATGCATCTTGACAACTTCTTTCAGGGAAAATGCTTCTACAAGGAGGAGGCAGAAAATGCGCATTTTGAGTTCACTGAATCCCAAGGCATGGATTTTTATGCTACAGGAATAAAGCTATTTCTCATTGGCAAAAATGTGCTGATTATAGCGGTTCCTATTTTGATTAATAAAGATGTGTTTGAGCCTAGTTAAAATGATTTAAAATTCTCAGTCCAAAACTGTGATTGCTTTTGCACTAACCTAATACAGAGCTACACTAACCAAGGCAGTATGTGGTACTGCTGAAAGAACACACAAATAGATCAAAGAAACAGAAGAAAGAGTCCAGAAGCAAACATATTATAATCAGCTTATCTTTGAAAGAGGACCAAAGACAATACAATGGAGCAAAGATTATCTTTTCAACAAGTGTTACTGCACTAACATAGGAGAAAATCTAGGTAACCTTGGATATAGTGATGAGTTTTTAGATACCACACCAAAGGCACAATACATGAAGGAAGTATTTGATAAGCTACACTTCATTAAAATCAAAAACTTCTGCTCTGTGAAAGACAATGTCAAAAAAGAATGAAAAAAGAGAGAAGCCAGAGACTTGGAGAAAATATTTTCAGAAGACAAATCTGATAAAGGACTGTTAGCCAAAAAACCCCCAAAAAACTCTTAAAACTTAATAAGACCTAGAATCTGTCATACATAGTGAAGTCAGAAAGAGAAAATTAAGTATCACATACTATATGGAATTTAAAAGAATGGACATGAGTTTGAACAAACTCCAGGAGATGGTGAGGGACAGGGAAACCTGACGTGCTGCAGTCCATGGGGTCACAGAGAGTCAGACACAACTGAGCGACTGAGCAACAACAAGAAAAAAGGCACTGATGGACATGTTTGAAGGGCAGGGCGTGGAGAGAGATCTGTGGACACGGGGCGGGGACGACGGAGAGCAGTACTGACATATGCACACGACCATATGTCCAACAGATGGCTGGTGGGAAGCTGCTGCGTAACACAGCGGGCTCAGCCCAGCGCTCTGAGACAGTCTAGACAGCTGGACTGGGGTGAGGGCGGAGGAGCAACAGGAAGGGGATACATGTGTGCTTTTGGCTGATTCAGGCTGTACAACAGAAACCAACACAACATTGCAAAGCAGTTTATCCTCCAATTAAAAATGAATTTTAAAAAACAACTTAATTTTTAGAATGGGCAAGACATTAACAGACACCTCATCAAAGAATATATACAAATGGCAGTAAGCATATGAAAAGATGCTCAACAGCATATGCCATATTTGATATAAAACAATGAGGTACTACTACACACCTATCAGAATGGCCAAAATCCAAAACAAGGACAACACCAAGTGCCGATGAGGATGTGGAACAACAGGAATTCTCATTGACTACTGATGGAAAAGCAAAATGGTACAGCCACTTGAAAGTTCAGCGTTTCCTAGGAAACTAAACATACTCTTATCTGATCCAGCACTCACGTCCTTCAGTATTTACCCAAATATTAACTGAAAACTTATGTCCACACAAAGAGTTGCTCACTGATGTTTACAGCAGCTTTACTGGTAACTGCCAAAACTTGGAAGTAACCAGGATGTCCTTCAGTAGTTGAACAGATAAACTGTGATACAGAGACAATGAAATATTATTTGGCACTAAATAGAAATAACCATCAACTTATAAAAGGACATGAAGGAAATTCAAATGCATATCATTATGTGAAAAAAGCCAATGTGAAATGGCTATATATTATACTAAATGATTCCAGTTATATGACATTCCGGAAAAGGTAAAACTATGGAGACAGCAAAAACAAGAGAGGTTGCCAGCGGTTAGGAGGAGAAAGGGATGAACAGGCAGAGCACACAGGATTTCTAGGGCAGTGAAACTATTCTGGATGCCACTATAATGGTAGACTCATGTCACTGAACATTTGTCAAAACCTGGAAAATGAACAAGAGTGAACCCTAATGTAAACTATGGACTCTCGATGGTGATGTAGGTCCATAGTGGTGGTGGTTTAGTCACTAAGTCGTGTCCAACTCTTGTGACCCCATAGACTGTAGCCTGCCAGGCTCCCCTGTCCATGGGATTCTCCAGGCAAGAATACTCTAAGGCAGGATGTCAATAGTCAGGGAGGCTGTGTCTGTGTAAGAACAAGCGATACATGGGAATTGGGAACCCCCTATACCTTCCACTCAGTTTTAGGCTAAAACTGCTCTAAAAATTATTATTCGTGAATTTCCTAGCAGTTCAGCGGTTAAGAGTCTGAGCTTTAAATGCTAGGGGCATGGGTTTGGTCCCAAGATCTTGTCAGTTGCACAGTGTGGCCAAACTAAAATAGAATAAAAAGTTTATTAATTAAAAAAACAAAAGGAAAAGCTAAGCATCTTTTGCAAACTATACGATTAACAGAAAGAGAAATGGCAGGGGAGAGATTGTAAGATGCTGGAGGATTAAAGAATGTTCTGAAACTTTCAAAGGATGCAAAGTCCCTGCTCCTCAACCTCCTGCTCCCCACCCCAAAACAAGCCATCCAGTAAAAAAAACTACCTTTTATTACACTGGCAAAAGATGTTCTTAAATTAGGAATCTTATAAAATTAACCTCAAACTGCCAGTTCTGCCCCTCAAAATGTAGTGACATAGCAAATCTTCATCTACACATAAAAAAAGAAAATTCAGCTAATGAAAACCCCACACATAAAAGAAGAAAGGGTAGGAAGGAGTAGAAGAAAACTAAAACCTCAAATCAACCTTTCTTAACTGGGGATCATCAAGATAATTAAGCTCTAATGAGTGATTGTGAGTAATTGTTTTCTTAATTTTCCTAAGAATGGTACATAGATACTATCATTCTAGTTAAGCATAAGAAAATTAAATTTATTATATACTGTGAATGTCTTAGTGCATTATGGCATACTGTACTTACAGAATGTGACTGACAAGAGTACTCCAAACTGAACTAAATATGCTCAAATATTTGATGTTATTTCTTAAATGCCTTGAGTAAGAAAGTCAAAACTCAGAAAGAAAAAAAAAAAAAAACTCAAGAAAGAAAATGTACCAAAAGCAGAAATAAGATTTAACTCAGAAAAGAAATAAAAACAAGACTATAACAGAAATGGAAGTAAATTACAATGCCCCCCAAATGATAAATTGAAATGAAAAATGCAGTAAGAGGCATTAAAGAAAAGCAGAAAAATAACCTAAGAGAATGAAAGTAAGACAAAGAAAACAGGACAGAGAGTAGCAGCTGACATGGAAAAATGGGTGAGCAAGGTGTAGAGGGTGAGAGAGCATCTCAAGCCTCGCAAGCCTCACACTGGTCACAGCCGCTGACTCTTCTGTTGTAGCACAAATGTAGCCATAGGCCGTAAGCAAATAAATGAGTGTGGCTGTGATCCAATATAACATTATTTACAAAACACTGCTGGGTTTGGCCAGAGGGCCATGTGGCAAACCACATCCTGGCCTAATGGAATAGAATGTCCAGAAATAGACCCAGGTACATACAAAAATTTAGTACATGATAGAAGTGGCATCTCAAATCCCTGAGGAACTTTTCTAAATAACTGAAGATCAGCAGATTTATAATGCTGTGTTAGCTTCTGCTACACAGCAGTGATTCCATCATACATATGCATGCTTCTTTTTTATATTCTTTTCCACTATGGTTTAATTGAATATAGCTCCTTGTGATAAATATATATATTTATCATACATATATATGCACACACACACACACAGTAGGACCTTGTTCTTTACCCACTGTGTATTAGTTTGCATCTGCTAAACTGAGGAAATTTTTAATAAATTTGGTAAGTGGGCCAACTGCTCAGCTACTTGGAAAAAGATAAAATTAGAACACTAGAAAAAACATTTACAATGTATGTCACAGGTAAAAGAACTTATATACCTAAATTTTTCTTTTAAATTGAGGAAGAAAAAAATTACCAAAATCCCAATAGGAAAATGAGGAAAAGACATAAATAGACTTTTTAAAAGATATAAAAATGGCCCTTTAAGAATAGATGTTAAGGCTTACTCATAATTAAAGAGATGCAAATTAAGGCTGCACATTTCTCACCTAACACTGGAAAATACTCAAAGTATGAAAAGACATTCTGTTAGTAACTGAGTGAGGAAACAGGCACTCCTATACTTTTGGGGAGAAGACAAATGTGTGTGCAACCCTATTAGAGGAGAATTTGGCAACATGTAACAAAACTACATAAGTAGCTTTACGTTTTCATCCAGCATTACCTTTGATCCTACACCAACCTTTTTCTCCAACAACCCCAATTCTAGGAATTTTCCCTGAAGATACACTATAATGAAATACTATAAAAATACATAAGCCGCACAAGATAAACATGTACTGGAGGACTGCTTGTTATTTCAAAACAAAAATGCAAACTACATAAGGTCATATATAAGATTTTGCCTGAATATACTATCATGTATCAACACATGGTCTGCAGCCTCAAGCAAGAGAAAGGCTTCTATGGGCTGACTCAAGAGTAATTTTCAGGGTACATTTTTAGGTGAAAAAAGCAAAGTACAAAACAGCATCTACCCATATGGTACTCTTTGTGTAAGAAATAAGCAGAAATAAGAAAATAGGAATGTGTGTATCTATTCCTTAGTGAATAAAGAAACCCAGAGAGGATAAACTGGAAACTAGTGACATCAGTTACCCCACGGAAACGGGATGGAAAGAATGGAGGAATGGGAACAGGACAGAAAGCATGACAATACCTTTTTGGTTTTACTCTTAGAACTGCATTAAATGCTTTATATACACAAAAAATTTAAATAAAACCGACAAGGATTGGGAGAGAGATGGAGTACCCACAGAAACCAATGAACCTAAACACATTTCAAATAAGTAACATAATCATTCTTAATGGCGAGGAAAAAATTAAGTGACTCTGGAACTCAGCAGCTAGAATATAGACCCAAAAACAAAAGTTAATGGTAAAGAAATATTCAGTATGGTTAGTAATCTATTTTTAAATGATATGGATAAGCAATTCTAAAACTACTGAATGTGCATTCTAGAACTGAACAAGTAAGTAAATATACTGTGGAAAACGAGTCACTGTTTCTCACTGTTAAGAGAAAGGAGTTACAAATATGAAAAGGGTTACCTTAGAATACTAGAATGAAATCTATAAGGACTAGAATTGAAGTTACCACTGTAAGCTCGTAGTTTTTAATACATAGCAAAAGAGGTCTATTTTTTCACAGAGACAAAATTATATATATATCACCTAACACTGTTGGCTGAGAACTTACAGAAGCAATGATATCCCAACAGCACTGAGCACACTTACTGTGTGTGTGCCCACCCGCACACGCAATCGCTCAGCTGTGTCCGACTCTCTGCAACCCCATGGACTGTAGCCCGCGAGGCTTCTCTGTCCACGGAATTTTCCAAGCAAATATACTGGAAGGGGTTGCCATTTCCCACTCCAGGGGATTTTCCCAGGGATTGAACCCATGTCTCCTGTGCCCCCAGCACTGGCAGGCGGATTCTTTACCACTATGTCCTTCTTCACTAAAAGAAACCAAGGTTCCTTACAGCATTGACTAATCCCAGGGCTGACAATGAGAAAATACAAGATGAGAAAAATTTGGCTGCAGCAGAAAGTAAGAGGTGCTTAAAGAATTATGAGGACAGATCACAAGGACACAGGACCCAGCCTGAACGTACAGTGACCAAACTGAACAATCTAACCATCAAAATAAATAATCATATTAACAGATTAAAACCCAGTGAATAAAATAAGAAACCACAAGTCTATACCAATAAGTAAATAAACTGAAATTCTAATGAAAAGAGGACATTTACACAGTTTCAGTATGGCATCACCAACTCAATGGACATGAGTTTGAGCAAGCTCCGGGAGTTGGTGATGGACAAGGAAGCCTGGTATCACAACCCGGCATCGCAGGGTCAGACAAGACTGAGCAACTGAACTCAACTGATTTCAAAGTATCTCTCCATAAAATACTTAATGACAAAGAGAAAAAGGGTAACTTTATAGTGAAGAAAGCTCCTTTTTATTACTTATTCAAGTAATCAAGATGGCCACCATTAGTAACGAAATAAATCAGAATCATAAAGACAGCATCCCTTTTGTGATTTCAAAGATTTCCTACTATAAACTAAATCTAATCATAAGGAAACAAATCCAAATTGACAGACATACTACAAAATAACTGATCTGTAATCTTCAAAAGTGCCAAGGATACAGAAGTCCAGAAAAGGCCTGACAATCTGTTCCAGACTGAAATAAAGTATGACAACTCCAGGCAGCTCATTTTTCTGAACTAGATGCCTTTGCTACAAAGGACAGAACTGGCCCTCTGATGAAACTCAGAGACCAAGGACTGGATGGCAGTGATGTATCAAATGCTAACTTACTGATGTGACTCGATTAGGATTATATAGACCATCTTCCTTTGTAAGAAATATACACCAAAACACTAGAACATGACAAAGCATTTAGTCAGCTTTATTTTCATACAGTTTGAGGAGCAAAAGGTTCTTAGTACTGTATACTTATAACTAAGCTCAACACTGTCTCAAAATGAATAAAAATAAATCTTTCAATGGATGGTTTGCAATAATTAATATCCAACACTTCAAGCTATGGGATCCCCTAGGAAAAAATATGTGCTGAAATCTTTCGTGCCCTTTTTCACCACTACCATCAGATGACCTCAGTAAATATCTCAATCTAGTACTGACTGAGGACATTGCAGACTCAGTGTCTTCCCCGGGCAATTCACTACCAGTTGACAATTAGGGGTTCATCCATCTCTTTCCTTGTGAACTCCACAGATCCCTCTGTGCAATGCTTCTGGCAAAGTTTTTACTTTGAAATTAATGAGGTGATAGTTTCTTCTGGTTACCATTACTCTAATCCTTAATTTTTCATCTCTTGTTGTCTCCACAGATGAAGGATTTAACATGTGCCTTTTACTCTGAATTTAAAAAGGAAGCGAGCTCTGAGAGATTTTACAAGGACTTCAGTAAGCGACTCCTGGTTTTCTAAAGGGAGGGAGGAAGAATAAAAAGATCTTCCTTACACTAAGGTAAAGAGTTTTCATATGTCATCTGTCTACAAAAATCGGCAGCTGGTTCTCTGTACTACCAGGTCATAGTACAGCCCATGGCACACAGCAGTCAGTAAAAAATGTACATAATGTATGGGTGATACTATGTTTTAAATATTTTCTAAATAATCTCATCCAAACTGAATGATCTCAATTTTGAATTATTATCAGAGCACCCAAGTGATTCAGTAAGAAGGCACAGACTGGCACAGTTGTTATGTGTTTGAAAATGTCTCTCAAATTCTTTTTCTTGGCCAAGTATATCTAGTATTATTAGATCTTCTTTTAGTAGGCCATGGCTTAGCTGACTCAACACATACTCATATTGCTCAGGGAAGAGTTGCCATTTGTGAAGAGGCCTGTGATTTTAAGAGTATACTACTGAGTTATACAAATTAGGCTAGTTAAATTTATTCAAAATAGTAATGCTCAATCCTAGTGAGGGTACAATGAGATGCAAACCCTCTGGAAAACAATTTGACAAGATATATACAGTATATCTCCTAGGAATATATCCTAAGTATTTGAAAAGGCAGGCAAAGATTTGTGCAAAAAGATGGTGATTCATTTTTAATAAATAAAAGTGAAGAGTCTAAGCATCCAGAAAAATGTCAAATTATAGGATGTTCATGGAATATGGTCATTTCAAATCATGAGAAATTTTTAATAGTAGTAAAATATAAACACAATAATTCTGAATAAGTGTACAAAGTATGTAAAGTAAAATAAAGCATATATGGTTATATAATTATATAGATATAATTCTCAAGGATGTAAAGCATATGCACAGATTAAAAACTCAAAGAAAATATGCCAAAAAATATTAAGAATGATATTCCCTAAATTATTTCTCATTTTTCTTTCTAATTTTGTCCCAACATTCTAAAATATGTATGCATTACTTTTATAATCAGAAAAGATTATTTTTTAAGCAAAACAACAATACAACAAGCCAGTCTTCAAAGCAAAATCATTTTTTCCTCAAGAAACTCCTTCAACTCAGTTGAATACTTGAATTCAAAGAACTCAGAGAACTAAGTCCAAAGTAGTTCTGGCTATGACAGCAAATACCACTACACCATATAACCCCAATACTCCCGAGCTTAAGACAGCCATGTCCTCTTCTCCAGTTTATTCTGCCTGTTCAGAAACTATTTTACAAACAGGTGAATTTATCATGCAGACTAAGACATGACCCTTTTCTCATGGAACCTGGGGTTTCAATGGGGAGAAAGACAATAAACAGGAGGGGAAAAAAAACCAAACACGGAATATAATTTCAGGCAGTGCTAAGTGCTATGAAGAAAAAATAAAGTAGGGTAAAAGAACAGAGTGAAAAGCAGAAAGCTATTTTAGACTGGGTGGCCAGAGAAGGGCTCTAAAGAAGAGATATTTGATCATGTAAGCTACCGGTTTAACAACATAAATAGCATTCCTATTGCATAATTGGCCTAGAAAACTCTATTTACAACTTAAAATACACATAATCGTCTCTATGAAAATAGTTTCTACTTTGAGAGGCAGTAGGGTGCATTGGAGGGGCTTCCCAGATGGCTCTATGGTAAAGAATCTACCTGACAAGCAGAAGGCCTGGGTTCAATCCCTGGATCAGGAAGATGCCCTGGAGATGGAAATAGCTACCCACTCCAGTGTTCTTGCCTGGGAAATTCCATGGACAGAGGAGCCCAGCAGGCTCCATGAGGTCGCAGAGTTGGCTATGACTTAAGAGAAAACCACTGAGAGACTAATACCACCAAACCAAAGCTTACTGGAACCAAAGAGACTATGTTTAAATCCTGGCTTTGCCCCTTACTTAGTAAGTATGTGCCCTTAGGCAAGTCAAAAGCTTGCTTTCTCTCTGAATCTCCGTTTCCTCATGTGTAAAACAGACATAACAGAACCTAGTTCATAAAACTGTTCAGAGGATTAAAAAAAAGTACGTGAAAAGGCTTAGTAATATGACTGGCGTTAAGTGTTAACTGTGAGATCCCTACACACGTGTGGTTCTTCTACAAAATGAGTACTGTGTACTGAATGACTTTTCATGAAGAATCATTACTAAAGCATTTCATTATCACAAGCAGACACATACCATATTTTTATCTTCCCATACTGGGGACTCAAAAGTCCAAATCACCTCTGACTAAATGGTTATTAGATACTGGTGATACAAATGACACTGGCTTGATAAGACTGGTGTCATGTTTACTAATGTCACTCACTTTTCTTCATTTGGTCATGGACTGCTTCTGTTTCCATTTGTATCCCTAACTCCAAAGTTGGCCTCTTTTCAGTCACAGTTGTAATGGTTAATTTTATGTGTCAACTTGGCCAGTTGCTTGGTCAAGCCTTAATCTATACGTTGCTGTGAAGGTTATTTTGTAGATCTGATTGGATACTACCTTCCAAAATGTAGATTGGGCTTATTTAATAAGTTGAGGGCCACAAGAGAAAACATTCTGCCTCCAGACTGTAACACCGAAATCTTGCCCGCATTTCTGCTGCGTGGCCACACAAATTCCAACCTTGCCGGTCCCTGCAGTCATGTGGGCCAATTCTCTAAAACATCCATCTATCCATCTACCTACCTCGTACTACCGGTTCTCTCTCTGGGGAACCATGAGTGATACACGGGTCAACCTTAGAGTTGGCCCCCTTCTTTTCTCTCTTCATTCTATTATCTATACAGAAGACAGAGATCCTATTAACATGTTAGTAGGATAAATCACTCCTCTGGTGGTGGTTTAGTCGCTAAGTTCGGTCCGACTCTTGCAACCTCATGGCCTGTCGCCCACCACCCCTCTGTCCATGGGATTTTTCAGGCAAGAATACTGGAGTGAGTTGCCATTTCCTTCTCCAGGGGATCTTCCCAACCCAGGGGTCGAACCCCCGTCTCCTGCACTGCAGGTAGTTTTCTCTAATGACTTCCCATCTCTTGTAAAAGAAAAGCCTCCTTGGAGTGCCCTACCCCCTACTTTCTCCATAGCACTTCTTACTACCTAAAATACCATGTGATTTACTTATTTCCTTTTTGTCCCCACTAATATTAAGTTCCAAGACAGAGTGGCTTTTTGTGCACTCCTGTATTTCCAGCCCCTACAATAATTCATGGTACATAGTAGAAGCATCATAAATACTTGTTGCTTGAAGAATAAACAAATGAGTAAACAAAGTAGGATTTTTTTTTTTAATGTATTGTGTTTTTCTATGCTTTCCAGTTTTCTACATTGGGTATTTATTTCTACTATCATATACTGCTGAGAATAATGTAGATCAGAATAACTTTTTGGTGGAGGATTTGTCAATGTCATAAAACTTTAAAAAGTTTATACCCTTTGATTTAGAACTTTTCCAATGACTACAACCTAAGAAATAAGTACAGACTAAAACTTAATAACTTTAGTGTCCATCAGTAGGAGAGTGATTAAATTATTGTACATAAAACCTAATAAGTATAGACTAAAATTTAATAATCTTAATGTCCATCAGTAGGAAAGCAATTAAATTACTATACATCTAGACAATTAAACTCTACATAATTATTAAAAATGAAGATCTAGGTTTATTAATGTGAACCATATTGGTAAAAATGGGGTTATAATTCAGTACATATAGAGTATAAGCCTATCTATAAACAAAACAAAACATACACACACACACACACACACACACACACACAAACACACATAGAAATAAAATGTCAAGGAAAAAAAACAAAAGAATGGACACTAAAAGTGAGAAAATGGCTGAATGATTAATTTCTGTATACTTTTCTACTATCTGAAATTTTTGCAATGAAAAAGTGTTACTTTCATAACCAGAACAATAAGTATAAATCAACAGAAGTACATAAACCAGAATTCTTACAAGCAATATAATAAAAGACTTTAGTATGAGGCATATTGTGTCATTTTTGCTGAGAAAGTAAAAAGGTATTTTCTGATGTGGTCTGAATTTCATTTATCCACCTACCTATCCTTAAATTATGTATACTGTTAAACTTTATTCATCACATGCATTATCTTATCCATCACACACACACTGTTTTGGAAGCCATAAATTAAAACTGTCAGGAAGACAAGGTGTCATTTTCATTTTCCCATAGCAGAAGCTCACAACCATGGCAGCTGTGCGTGATCTCTGGAGTGTGTGAACGTGTAAACGACCAGCGAGGCGATGCCGCGCTGCCCCGGAACGCCGCGCTCTCGGAACTGTCTCCAGAGCGCGTGAGTGCTCACTGCTGCTTCTGCAGCTTCAGAGTCTGAGATCATCACGTTTTCAGAAAGTATGACATGGAAATGATCTTAAAAATACACAACAATTTCAATTCATAGGAAAAACAGAGGAAAAATCACTTCTTTAGAAAAATACTAAAATAAATCGTTCTGTTTGGCACTTTGAAATTTTGAACTTTCAAAGTTTGTCATCACTAACAAGACACTTTGAAACCAGCATTATTTGTATAAAAGACAGCATGATATACTGCAGACCACAGCAACCTCACAGAACTTAAAAACTGATGATGATATAGGGAAGTGAAGAAAAACAAAATCTTGAAAGAGATGTGTATCAGCGGGCATTATCAGATTTAAGGAAATGAAATAAGCATATGATTTCAAACCAGTGAAGAAAAGCTGGATCAGTAAATAGTATGCAAAAAACAGAGTGGCCATTTAGAAAGAATGTGGATCCCTGATTCAAAGAATTTACCAAAGTAAGCTGCAGAAGGAACAGAAAGATTTAAATATAAAACAAAGCCAAAGACCACTAGAAGAATGGTGAAGGAAAAGAATGACTACAGGTGGCCAACAGGCACATGAAAAGATGCTCAACATTGCTAATTATTAGAGAAATGCAAATGAAAACTACAATGAAGTACCACCTCACACTCATCAGAAGGCCACCTTAAAAAGTCTACAGGAACGGGGGATGAGAATCTGCCTGCCAACGCAGGGAACATGGGTTCAGTCTCTGGCCCAGGAAGACTGCACATGCCACAGAGCAACTAAACCCGTATGCCATAGCCACCGGGCCCATGTACTGCAACCACTGAAGCTCACGCAGCTAGAACCTGTGTGCTGCAACAAGAGGAGCCGCCGCAGTGAGAAGCCCACTCACCGCAACGAAGAGTGGCCCTGACTCAGAGCCTGCAGGCAGCAGCAAAGACCCAGCACAGCCAAAAATAAAGTTATTTTTTTACAGTCTATAAATAACAAATGCTGGAGAGGGTATTGAGAAAAGGGAACCCTCCGACACTGCTGGTGGGAATGGAAATTGGTGCAGCTACTACGGAACACAGTATGTTAGGTTCCTCAGAAAATTAAAGTTACCATACCATCTAACAATCCCACTCCTGGGCGTATATCCCTACAAAACTATAATTCAAAAAGTTACATGCACCCCTATGTTCACAGCAGCACTTATTCGCAATAGCCAAGACATGGAAACAATCTAAATGTCCACTGACAGATGAATGGATAAAAAAGATGTGGTACATATATACAATACAATGCTACTCAGCCATATAAAAGAATAAAATGCCATTTCTGGCAACATGGATGAACCTAGAAATTTCACTAAGTGAAGTAACTCACAAAGAAAAAGACAAATACCACATGAAAACACTTCTATGAGGAATCTCAAACACGACACACATGAACCTATCTATGAAAGACACATACACAGAAAACAGCCATGTGGTTGCCAAGGGGGAAGCAGGTGTGAGAGGGATGGACTGGGAGTATGGAGTAAGCAAATGCAAACTATTACATACGGAATGGATAAACAAGGTCCTACTGTATAGCTCTGGGAACCATATTCAGTATCCTGGGACAGACCATAATGGAAAAGAGTATGAAAAAGAATGTGTGTGTGTGTGTGTGTGTGTGTGTGTGTGTGTGTGTGTGTGTGTGTGTGTGTGTGTGTGTGTGTGTGTGTAACTGAATCACTCTGTACAGCAGAAATTAATACATTGTAAATCAACTATACTTCAATAAAAAATAAATTAATAAAAAGAATAAATATGACTATATTAAAAGTAAAAATATCTAAGCATTATCAACAAAACTGAAAGGCAAAAGTCAGGGGAAAACATCTGCAATAAATGACAGGAGTTACTATATTTAATACACAAAGAGTTCCTACAACTCAGATTTTTTTTTAAAAAGTCATTTTAGAAAAATATAAAGTAGGTATGAAGAGATAACTCATCGAAGACAAGTAGAAATAGCCAGTAAATACATATGTATCTTAACATTTTCATTCACAGGAAAGGCAAAAAAAAAAAAAAACAAAATTAAACTATCCAATGCCATCAAAGACATATAAAAAGGGAATCTCTCATCCACTGCTTTTAGGAGTGGAAACTGACCCAACTTGTCAAAAGTACAATTTAGCAACCTAAAGTGTTTCAATGTGCACACTCTTTCACCTAGGGAAATAATCAAAGAAGTATCCAAAGACTTAGCTACAATGATGTTCCACTCAATATGGATGTCTCAAAAACTGCAAAAAGTCTTGACAAAGAGGGAGGGTTTCTTAAATTCAGCAATATGTATATTAAATGGAATATTATGCAGTGACTTAAAATGATGGTAGAAAGTCTTAATTCACCATGTTACTATTTGTCATTTTTTATTATTAGTTTAATTTTGAACAAGTATTAACAAGTAATAACAAATATTATTATTTTTAATAATATTTTAAAAGTAAACCTTAAATATTTTTAAATGATATCCAAAGCTTATAGCAATAAACTAGATTATAAAGTGGTCCACCCTCCATGGAAATAATTTAGCCACTTCTATCAAAATAAATACTGTTCATTTTGTGACAGATCACTGAGTTATACTCAACAATTAAGATTTCCATATTTATATACATTGTATTGTAATTCAGAAAAAAAAAAAAAAACTGTACTCCTCTCAAATCCATGGATGATAAAAGTTGGTGAAATTTCCACTGGTAAGAGTTAGGCTTTACAAAATCTGGAGACATGTCTATAATACGATGATAAGTAAACAAAGGAGACTGTATTGTGGTTTTTCTACACTGAGCCCATTTTCCCTATCTTAAAAAAATAAGAAAATCCCTATAATTGTAGAGTTACAAATCCTATGAATGAAAAAACTGAAATTTGTAATGCTAGACAACATTAACTGTTAACATTTGTTGGGGGGATGGATAGGAGAGATTATTACTTTTCTGTAAATGGATCGTTTAATAAAGAAACACTGATATTCTTTGACCAAGCAATTGTACTTCTAGGAACTTATTCTACATACATAATTATTCAAGTCTAAAGATATACATTCATTCAAATAAAGTGCCATGAGACAAAAAAATTGAGCCCCAAAATTCCTTTAATAGGGAACTGGATATATATTTTTTAAATGATAAAGCTAACATAATGAAATATTTTTGTGTCTATTAAAAAGAACAGGGTTCACATGGTCTTATATGCTGATATGGAAAGATGGGCAATGTATCTTACCAATTTGAAAAAGCTACTAATTGAAAAGTAATATGTATAATATGGTCATATTTGTATTTTTTTTAAGTTTCTATCTAAAGGATAACAGGGGAACCTCCAAAGTAACACTTTGGGAAGTGAGACCTGGGTTCAAAGGAAACATATGTCTTTCATAACTTTCTATATTAGCTATACTATTTTTAATTCTTTGAACCTTTTTTATGATTCTTTTTTTTGCTAACATAAAACAGTGATTTGTCATGCTCCTTCTTTTTTTAAAGCTATCTTAGATTTGTTTAAAAATGCTCCAGAAAAAACAAAGTTCAAGAAAGAGAAAGTTGGACTAAGAATAGCTTCATTTTGAAAACTGTTCGCAGTTGAGTTGAAAGGGTCTCTTTATTTTTGTGTGTTTGGAAATTTCCACAGAATTTCTCACATAAAATCTTGCTGAGAGTCTTGCTATCTCGTGCAGCTAAATCCAGAGCTATTCCAGGTGAGTAAAAGTGTGAGCGGCACTATGCTAAGCCCTCTTTCATCCTTCTCATGATTCCAAAGTCACACTGTGGGGTTCCACAGGACATTAAAACACCACTCTTATAATCATTTTCATCACCGTAACAATGAACAGAACCTGCACAATCTGATGAATTCCTTCCTGCCCAATAGGCAGGAGGAAGAGATCTTAAAACAGCAACAAATGTTCTCTCTGGGTGGTGAGGCTACCAATGGATTTTTTTTTTTTTAATAAACTATATTGAGTAAATTTTCTTGTAAAGAAACACTACACTCTACCATTGAAAGGTTATTTCAAGCCTTCCCATTATTGGCCCTAGAGTTCAACAAAATAATGAACAAGAAATAATAATTCCCCAATACTTAGTTAAAAAAAACGACAAAGACACTGAGTTGGAACAGCCATGTCTGACCTAAGGAGACAGCCCTGCACAAAATAAGAGCACCTGGCAGCAGGGGCCATACCACACACCCAGCCTTTCACCGTATCCTGATCCTGCCCTGGACTCTGAGGCTGTCAGGCTGGGCTTCCTCTTCTTAAACAGGGAACCCGGGGCACGCAATGAAAGAAACCAATTTTTATTCCTTCAACAGCCAGCCAATGGTAGGGTGTAGATGCTATCTCCCTCTGCTTCATAAAACCGTGTGGGCAGATATAACCATCTCCATGTAAAGGATCAGGAAACTGAGGGTCAGGAGAGTAAGACACTTGACCACCGAGAGTCACAGAGCTATTAAGCATCAGACAGAAGAGGAGAACTGAGGTGTGTCTGCTCTAGAATCACGATTCTTTCTACCAAGCTGTCTCCCTTCTCTAAAAAATACTCTCTTATGTCGGTTGCTATAAGTTCCAACTGTAGTGTTCTCAGATCAGTGTGGATGACTATACACACTGGACAGAAAAGAAACGAGAAAGGCAGCTGTCAGAAAGTCCTATTAATTGCTACACCGCACTCTCCACAGCAGGGCTTCCCTGGTGGCTCAGTGGTAAAGAATTCACCTGCCAATGCAGGAGATGCGGGTTCAATCCCTGGGTCAGGAAGATCCCCTGGGACAGGAAATGGACAGAGGAGCCTGACAGGCTATCGGACGCCACTGAGCGACTGAACAACCACTCTCCAAATGGGGCTGGGAGAGAGGCACTGACACTTATTCACAGTATCCCTTCTGTCATCTCAGTCATCAAAATCAGTCCAACTCTTTAAAAAGGCTTATCACTAACACTCCCCCTAGCTGAGAACTTGTAAATGGCATTATCAAGAAAATATGTCACTTCCCTACACAGAACCTCTACATTCCAGGTGCATCAGCCTTCAACTTTTAATGATAAAAATAAAAGGGAATTTTTTTCAACCCCAAAATGGCAGCTGCCAAGTTAAGGTCACTACAGCACGCTGCCCAGAACACTGGTTTTGCAGTTATCCAGATTTAGGCTTTTTGGTTGTTAATATTTACTTACTTATTTGGCTGTGCAGGGTCTCATTATGAGACCTCTTAGTTGGAGCATGAGGGATCTAGCTCCCCAACCAGGGACTGCAGTCTGGCCCCTGCACTGTGAGTGCAGCGTCCCAGCTACTGGACCACCAGGGAAGTCCCCAGATCCAGGTTCTTAACCTAGTTCTGCCACCTAAATAGATGTGCAACCTTAGGCAAGTCAATTAAATTCCATAACTTCATATACAAAAAAGCCAAACTAGACAACTTCTCCATAAATAATTCAATGAGATAACCTAGTACCCAGAGCCCAACACTTAAAAACAAGGTGGATATTTTATGATACTGATAATACATATACAGTCATATCTGAAACTTAAATGATAATTATACTATCATATATAATATGTGATAGATAGATACGTGGTCTGAACTCTTGATTATATGATGTAACAATTAACTGGTTGAATCTGAATAACTGAACCAACTGAAATATTGATTTAGTTCAGCTTAGTTCAGAGGCATTCAGATATTCTAGTTCAACTGTTCTAAAAAAATGTTGAGGGTTAGTCACAATTTTTAAAAGTAGGTATGTATGTGTATATATGCAAGTGTGTGTATGTGCATGTATATTTGGCTAACATCAGAATTTCATTACACACACATACACACCTGGACTTTTTTTGTGGTTCAGGCTGAATTTTTGTCCACAGGTCTGCTTACTACAATGAACTCCAAGAGAGCAGGGACTAAATCTGCACTGCTCATCTTTATATACCCAGCACCAATGTAGGCCCTGGCACATACCAACTGCTCAGTAAATACTCACAGAAATGAATTTTCAGAAAAGCCACTCAGCAACCTCAGTAGCTTTAAGATGCAGGAGGGCTCAGGTTGGTAAGAGGAATGTAATTTCCTCCCTCCAGAGATAATCGGCAGGTTTTTCTTTTTTTCTTTTCAAACAATGACTAAACAAGTCACACACCGGATATCTCAGTAGCGAAGTTTTCACAAACAAAACTAAAATGGAAAACTCTAGAAATAGTAGCATTCCAGAGTAGAGGAAAGAAAGTCAATTTTGGAATCGCGCAAATCTTGGATTCAAATGCTAGCTCTACCACTTCACAGATTAACCTGAGTCCAATCATACATATCACCTCTGAGACCCAGTTTCTACACCCAAAAAAATGGGAATAATACCTACCTCCTAGGGTTGTCACAAAGCTAATATATATGAAGCCCTGACTACAACTGGTGGTGAGTAGGTTTTTTTTTTTAAACAGTTTTATTGAGGTAAATAAATGATTTTTATTTTTTTAAGTCTTTAGCATTCCTTTTCCTCTCTCACAAACAGAAGAAACTAGAGGAATACATTCTGCCCAAAGGCACCTACAACACTAACTTTACTCCTGCTTTTCAAAAGGTATGAAGTATCAGCCAATAGACAGGCTAGTTGGCTCATGTTGGAACTGTTTCTTGGTACGTGTGGTCATTTAAGGGGCTCTTTCATGCAATGCCAAAGCTCTAGCACAGTCAATCAGGCTCTTCGGGTAGCCTATTCCTGCTTTCCTAGGGCCTTCTTAAAATGGGCTTGCTGAGAATATGAATGCAGAAGTCATCTTTGTGACAAAAATAAAATGTAGCTTATAAGAAATAGGCATTCTTTGAAAAAGCCCCTATTCAAATTAAGTCACTAACTTTTAGTACTTGTTTTGGATATTGGAAGTAGACAATTAAAATAATATATAAAACCAAAGAAGAAGTCTTCCAAGTTCATTTACATATGTTTACTTTCCTTTCACAAATGGAGCAAAATAGAATGATTTGCTAACTCCAATCAGCTGAGTACATATTTCACTTTACTGTGCTGCATATTCTTCCATAAACTAAAAAAATTAAAATCTAAATAAACAAAATTCCCCAATATACCTCTGAAGACACTATTTGTTCCATTAACATTTCAATGAATATCTCTCAATATTTCACCTTATTTTAAGGTCTATTGGAGGCAACGTTTATTTTTTTCTCTTAAACGATTTTCACTGGGAGAAATGAGTCAAAGAATTAACTTATCTGGGTTTCCATTTCCAAGGTAGAAACCCTATTTGCTCCCTCCCACTCACCCCAACTCCAGAGAATTCACAATACTGCTACTAAAATATACTGAATAATGCCTTCCATTGGTCAATTACTTTTAACTGAATGCAATAAAAATAATCTGCACTTCCAGATGTCATAAACAACTACAATTCTTCACCTGCTTAAATTTCTGGATAAAAACTGGATCAATCCACTAAAAAGCAACTATAACATTCAAGTAAGCATTTTCAGAAAAATAGGAGACAAAGATGTACACACTATTACTATAATGCAAATATCCATTATTTAGCACCAAGGAGAGCACATGCAATAATCTCAGTCTGCTATTTCAAAAACATTTTTGTTAAAGTTATACCACATGCAGAGAAGTTGCTTTTCCAAGAGTAAATATGCATTACACTGGAGCATTACTGAAACACCCAATCCGTGGACCCTTAGAGTCCTAACTCTACTTTTCAAACAGACTCTAAGACAACTGGATCTTATATTGACTTCATTCTCAAGTTAACTGTTTTCTAAAGAAAGCAATCTGAATCAATAACCACACCAGTGCAGCTCAGAATGTTCACAATCCCAATATGAAGGAAATTTTCTCCCTTTCTGGCTCCCCAAGTGCATTTAAAGATTGTAAACATAAATAGAAAGATTACCTTGAGAACAGTAAAGTAAACCATACCATCAATAAGATCCCTCTAAATCATTTCCTGATTCTACAGTGTTTTCCTCAAACAGGGCAGTCTCAACAGGATGCCAGGAATTCAATACTGCTTTTTAAAGATATATCAAACTGTCTGGAATATACAGTGATGAAAACTGAATACCGCTACTGAAACCATACTAAATTAAATACATGCTTTCTCTAAATAGAGCTTCCCCAATAAAGTCACAATGTTTTCTGCCTTGACTCTTAGAATTCATCCCAATACGTGAGGTCAGTCCAGCTACACTCCTGTTAATAGCTTTTATTGGAGCAACCCCTCCCACACCCTCAAAGAGTTTTACTTTTATCTGTGGAATTCTCTGCCAGCCTCGGCCTGGAAAACTGGGTGGACCCTAAGGACAGGTGTCAGATCTGGTCTTTGGGAGGTGGCCCAAACTGACAGTTATTGCCAGCATAAAGCTGTGATCTTTATAAACTTCAATTTGAGGCTTTATACTGTTAGTGATTCCCTCTCCACTCCTTTGTGGAAGGAGGGAGAGAAAGCAAGCCAAAAGGATGAGTTTCAAAATAGAAAAATCACCACTTTAATTATGAAACCCTCCCAACTCAAGAAAGAACTGTTAAAAGTAGCCAAATGGAAAATGTCAAGGTTTTGGGGGTACATGCACAACTATTAAACATGAGAATCACAGATTCAAGGTGGGGGTTGGGAGGATAAAAAGCAGGAGCAGAAAAAGAGGAGCAGAATAGGGCCCAGCCAAAGACCCATTTGCTCAGAAGGGCCCCTCTTGGTATGAACTCCTCCATGTAGGGCACCCAGGCTGGAGGAAAGCAGAGGGTTACACAGAACATTTAGCAGACTTAACATTGGATTAAACACACTACTGCAAGTTTCAACAAATGTTCATGGTATACGTAAAAACACATTTACAACAAGAAAGAAGAGAGGCACCTGGAGACATCTGACACTGGGCATGCTCTGCAGGCAACTCAGTGCGCACATGCTCTCTACCAGGTTGGCGCAGCCTAGCCACAAAGACCTTGGCACAGAACACTGCAGGGTGACAAAAAGGAAGGGAGAGAAGAAGCAGTTAGAGGCCGCACAAATCACTCCTTCACACAGGCGACATGAGTGTTAGTCGGGCAGGGGGTGCACCCATGGCAGCTCGGAGGTCGGGGTGGCAGTCCAGCAAAACTTACGGAGACCTGGGAGAGGGCCCACTTTCTGTCCTACGGAAAGGAGGTTTCTGCTGCCAACCACTAACTCCTCAGGAAGGTACAGTGAGCAGAATCAAGAGGGAGAGAAAGAATGTTTCAGTGGAAACCCATTAAAGGGAACTGTAAAGTTTGAGGGAAAAACAAGATTAGCGGTGAGACTGTGACTCTAACATCATGAGCTTAGCAGCTCTGTCGTGTCCAACTCTTTGTGACCCCATGGACTGTAGCCCACCAGGCTCCTTTGTCCATGGAATTCTCCAGGCAAGAATACTGGAGTGGGTTGCCATGCCCTCCTCCAGGGGATCTTCCCAACCCAGGGGTCAAACCCACGTCTCCAGCATTGCAGGCAGATTCTTTATCATCTGAGCCACCAGGGAAGCCCCAATGGTTTTTGGTCTATGTCGTATAATTACAATTGCCATCATTACATTACCTACTATGGGGCCAGGCACTTTAAATGTGTTCTCTAATTACCACACCACGGTGTCAAGAAACTGAGGTTCAAAGGTAAGTCATTTGCACAAACAGCAAAGGAGGGGAAAGTCAGAATTTCAAACTTTGGTTGCCGCTATCAAAACCCACATTCATTCCACAAAACTATGATGCCCCTATTATAAAAACTTTGATCACCTGAAACTTTATCATCTGGGTACAGTTTTTGCACTTCCCTAAATAAAATCACAGGAGACCTAAAGACACAGGCAAAAAGAACAAGAAAGATGAGCGATAGACTGATAGATAAAGGAAACAAAAGAGCTGATAAAAACACATCTGATTTTGAGTGTCACCCAGATCTCTGCCTTCCCAAAGGGGGGGGAAAAAAAACTTTAGAATAATCATGACTTTCATTTTGGACTTTGCTTGCTATGTTCATTTAACACAAGTAAGAATTAAAAGTTTATTTCATTTACCCATTCCCATTATTCTTTAAGAGCTTGCTGGTTTTAAGGGAATTAAGAAAAAAAGTAAAATATAAACAAATACAATATAGCTAGTATTTTTAAACCATTAGATTTGTGGTATTCAATAAGTACTTTTTCAAACCTAAGGTCAATTAATTTACCTTGGCAAATGAATAAAAAAAAAAAAAAAAATCTGAAGGTGGGTGTTTGGGTTCAACCAAAATACTCCAGAAGTCTCAGACCCAACCTCATAAACTTGTTTATTCTAGCTATAATTAGGATGGTTAAATATACCCACTTTCCTGGGACAGTCCAAGTTTACACCAGTCTCAGCATAACTTTCACTCTCAAAAGTGTTCTGGTTTGGGAGGTAAATTCTATGGTTACCCCAACTACAATATAAACAAAGACCACTATGCTTGAACTCAGGTAAGCCTGGGTTCCTGCCTATCCACCACCTGTACTTTCTAGTTAAATCCCACCGATAATGTAATAGAGTATTGAGATTATTTGCAAAACTCATTTAAAGAATACGAAACCAGTGGACTCAAATGGAATAAAAAACTGAGCAGGTTTTTGGTAATGAAGAAAATACCATGTATTTCCAATAGTATGCTTCCATTTCAAAGCTTCCCGTAGCCAATATGGTAGAATTATATCAATGATACTCCAGGCATACATATGTCATCACCCCAACAATTTAAAAGAGTGCCATAAAAGATGCTGAACAAATGTTTGGATAATATAATGACAATAGCTGCCATTTATCAAGGTCTTGTTATATGCCAGACAGTTGACATAGTAAACCCTCACAAAAACCCTTGTAAGACAAGTATGATTCCATTTTACAGATGAGGAAACCAAAGATCAGGAAAGCAGAGCTTGATTTGTTTAAACAGCAACTTATTGAAAGTGCAAGAAAACAAGGGCTAATTGATGACAGAACTAGGACAAGAAGTTAATCCTGTCTGACTCTAAGCAAACATGTTTTCTTTCCACTGCAACAAACTGTATCCAGAGATACCTAGCAAAACATTTAGAGCACAGAAAATGCCCAAACACATTACATGTGTATATATACGTAGATTACATAGATTATTTAATTTAAATGCCCAACATCCTCATAGTTCAATTTAAGTTCCCTTTTTGGAAACTCTGTAGTTATCCAAATCACAGAATACTTAGACCTGAGAACAGACTTCAAGGATTACACTTGTATTCAGCAACTAACACCAAATTAACACCAAAACTCATCTGCAAATCAATTTTCCTTGATTCAGTAAAAACAGGTTCCTGCTGCAGAGTTTAGTATGTATTTACCTCAAAGGGTAAAAACCATGAAGGCATAAGGTAATGTATTCTGATTAGGTTCTGCTAATAACCTGAGATCCAAAACTTAAAAAAAAAAGAGAGAGAGAGACCAATTTTCACATTCGCTAAATCAAAGAATCATGGATTGTGAGCTCTGGACCAATTAGTTCAAACATCCCCCCCACCCCCAGAAGTGAAGAAACTAAAGCCCAAAGAAGAAAAGTAGTGAGTAGTTTCCTAATCATCTAATGACCTAATTAATACTTATAAAAATATGGAAAACAACATAAAATAAACCTGAGAACCTAATTTCAAAATATTAAATATTTATTACAGGTATTTTTTAAAGCTTGACATTGAACTTGTATATTCAGAAAAAGACTTTTAAAGACAGTGCAGTTTCTAAGAACTTAATCTTTATAACACCCATGGAAGATATTCTGGAGTAAAGAGAGTGATACCAGTATTTATAACAAATATTAGAACTGCCCTACTTTCACAGTCAATTACCTTGGAGCTAAATAACCAACCACCGTGCTAAAGAATAGTTTTTACTCAACAGAAAATGCCACTCTAGGAAATACATCCATCTTTTAATAAAGACACCTATGCTTGCTAGTCTAAATAAGGTACTCTTAGGGCTAACAGTCCAAGAGGACATTGATCTATTTGTAAAACATGGCTAAATGTAAAAGTTCCATAATTATCAACCTAAGAACATTAAAATGCAGTTTTGACCACAAGCAGTAATGGATTCTTGAAGCTGCTAATTTTAAACTTAGGGACCTGGTTGAGAATTCATGTTGACTATTATGGAATAACTGATTATCCATCATTCTTTCACTGAATAAGGCAAAGCTCTCTTCATGTGAGCTTCAATAGAGGCACGCCACACAATAATATCTCTCGCTCTTTCTTTTTTTAAAATGCTAACAATGGTCTATCTTTAAACTTTTGGAACATTATCTCATTATTAAAAATATCTGAAGAACTTATCCTGATACCATGGGTATTTATCAATTTTAAGAAACACTTATTGACCTACTTATTAAGCTAACAACAATACAAACTAAGCCTCTTTCCTCTTGAGATTTCAGCCTGGAGCTCAAGAGAAGCACAGTGGGATCACAATGAAGATGCTTAAGGGGTATAAAACCCCTAAGAAATGTTTGTTTTAATTTTCACATTTAGCAAACAATACTCTAATTTAGGGTTGTCCACAAACAACAGTAACTAATTCACATGGGGTTCTAACAAGAAGAGCAAATAACCAATTAGATTGATTTATATTTATATGTTGTATAGCCAAAGAAAATAACATTAATCAAGAAAACTGACAGTGTTTATTAATTTTGTCATACACACTGTATAATCAAAAACCAAAATCAGGGCCACTATGCTGAGAGACACTGTAGTGCTATAAGGACAAAAAGAATAATAGCTTTTGGCATTTTTCAAAAGCAAAGTTATTAACAGAGGTAGGAGAGAAATGTCCTAGGCTCTCTTCCTATTGCCATAGGAACCACAAATCAAAAGGGGAAAGTGGCTGCGGGCACCTTGCCTCCGATTGGCTGGCTTTGAGAAGAACTCACAAAAGCTAACTTTGGTCTGTGTCTAGATGGAATTGTTTTTGAATATCTTGCCCTGATTCCTTCTCAAAGAGGCAATTCTTTTACAAGTTACTCAAAGGGGTATTTTATGTTAATTGTCTCTCTGATTTAGAAATATGCCCTATTATAGGTTTTCCATAAATCGCTCCAATTTTTTTCTTTAAACTACTTTCCACAGACCCATTACCCACCTCTTCTATCTCCTATCATTGCACTTGAGATAACCAAGTTGAGGCGCTTAAATTCTACTCCACTCAACAAAAAACTTATCTGAACTTATATCTGTGGACAGAAAAACAATTAAGACCTTCTCTCTCCCCTGGGAACTCATAGGAGGGAACTTTGAGAATATGCCATGTAAATACAACACACACACACACACACACACGCACACGCACACATACACACAGTCTTAACACGGCCAAAGGAGGAAGATGCCTGAACTAACCATAAAGGATGAGTAGGAGGCGGCC
The DNA here is from genome assembly GCF_033118175.1 of Dama dama. Taxonomy (NCBI): domain Eukaryota; kingdom Metazoa; phylum Chordata; class Mammalia; order Artiodactyla; family Cervidae; genus Dama; species Dama dama. Next base: position 12,347,117 of record NC_083705.1, read on the forward strand.
AAGGGAAAAAAGGAGAGAAAGAGATATTCCAGGCAGAATGAATAGCATAAGCAAAGCCGAGTAGCTAAGAAATGACAGTCCTATGCAAGGAACTGCAATTAATCTAGTATGACTAAAGTTTCTAAGCGTGAGCTGAAGAAAGCTTAGAGACATAGAGAGGGGCCAAATCACAGAGGTCTCCCCATACTTTTTTTTTTTTTTTAATTTATTTTTTTTTTAATTAGTTGGAGGCTAATTACTTCACAACATTTCAGTGGGTTTTGTCATACACTGATATGAATCAGCCACGGATTTACACGTATTCCCCATCCCGATCCCCGCTCCCACCTCCCTCTCCACCCGATTCCCCCGGGTCCTCCCAGTGCACCAGGCCCGAGCACTTGTCTCATGCATCCCACCTGGGCTGGTGATCTGTTTCACCATAGATAGTATACATGCTGTTCTTTTGAAACATCCCACCCTCACCTTCTCCCACAGAGTTCAAAAGTCTGTTCTGTACTTCTGTGTCTCTTTTTCTGTTCTGCATGTAGGGTTGTCGTTACCATCTTTCTAAGTTCCATATATATGTGTTAGTATGCTGTAACGTTCTTTATCTTTCTGGCTTACTTCGCTCTGTATAAGGGGCTCCGGTTTCCCCCCATACCTCTCTATCGAACTTGAGGCTTCATAGGACAACAGCTCCCACACCGTGCGCTATAGCTCACCAGCTAACAGCCGATCCTACCCAGGGGTATGGTCCAATTTTTTTTTTTTAAATCAACAGTGATTCAGCGGCAAAGAATCCACCTGCCAATGCAGGAGATGAAGGATGCAAGAGTTCTATCTCTGGGTGGGGAAGATCCCCTAGAGAAGGGAATGGTAACCAACCCACCCACTCCAGCATTCTTACCTGGAAAATCCCATGGACAGAGGAGCCCAGAGGGTTATGGTCCATAGGGTCACAAAGAGGTGGACATGACTGAGCAGACACAAGATTTTATTTTCCTGCAACTCAGTATACATACTGCTTCAAAATGTATGTCAGAGGAGTAGAAGCAGGTCATGCAACACACTGGCAAGGGTGGGGTGAGGTTCTTAAGCTAAAAGGCAGGAGATAAAGTATAAAACAAGTCAATGCCAAGCCAATTCAAGCAAGCATGAAAAAAACATGCTGTTTTCTAGACCATGTGGGGAACATTTTCCACATGCAAGATAAGAGAGCAAAGAAGTCTACTCGAGTAACACAATGATAAATATAGGAAACCCAAAGATAAAGATATACCCACTTGAATACAGAATTCCAAAGAATAGCAAGGAGAGATAAGAAAGCCTTCCTTTCTCAGTAATCAATGCAAAGAAACAGAGGAAAATAATAGAATGGGAAAGACTAGAGATCTCTTCAAGAAAATCAGAGATATCAAGGGAACATTTCATGCAAAGATGGGAACAATAATGGACAGAAATGGTATATACCTAACAGAAGCCGAAGATATTAAGAAGAGGTGGCAAGAATACACAGAAGAACTGTACAAAAAACATCTTCACGACCCAGATAATCACAATGGTGTGATCACTCACCTAGAGCCTGACATCCTGGAATGCGAATTCAACTGGGCCTTAGGAAACATCACTATGAACAAAGCTAGTGGAGGTGATGGAATTCCAGTTGAGCTAGTTCAAATCCTAAAAGATGATGCTGTGAAAGTGCTACACTCAATATGCCAGCAAATTTGGAAAACTCAGCAGTGGCCACAGGACCGGAAAAGGTCAGTTTTCATTCCAGTCCCTAAGAAAGGCAATGCCAAAGAATGCTCAAACTACCACACAACTGCACTCATCTCACACACTAGTAAAGTAATGCTCAAAATTCTCCAAGCCAGGCTTCAACAGTACATGAACCATAAACTTCCAGATGTTCAAGATGGATTTAGAAAAGGCAGAGGAACCAGAGATCAAATTGCCAACATCCACTGGATCATCGAAAAAGCAAGAAAGTTCCAGAAAAACATCTATTTCTGCTTTATTGACTATGCCAAAGCCTTTGACTGTATGGATCACAATAAACTGGAAAATTCTGAAAGAGATGGGAATACCAGACCACCTGACCCACCTCTTGAGAAACCCATAGGCAGGTCAGGAAGGAACAGTTAGAACTGGACATGGAACAACAGACTGGTTCCAAATCGGGAATGGAGCATGTCAAGGCTGTATATTGTCACCCTGCTTATTTAACTTCTATGCAGAGTACATCATGAGAAACGCTGGGCTGGAAGAAGCACAAGCTGGAATCAAGATTGCCAGGAGAAATATCAATAATCTCAGATATGCAGATAACACCACCTTTATGGCAGAAAGCAAAGAAGAACTATAGTGCCTCTTGATGGAAAAAAGAGGAGAGTGAAAAAGCTGGCTTAAAACTCAACATTCAGAAAACTAAGATCATGACATCCAGTCCCATCACTTCATGGGAAATAGATGGGGAAACGATGCAAACAGTGACAGACTTTATTTTCTTGGACTCCAAAATCACTGCAGATGGTGACTGCAGCCATGATATTAAAAGACGCTTGCTCCCTGGAAGAAAAGCTATGACCAACTATTAAAAAACAGAGACATTACTTTGCCGACAAAGATCCGTCTAGTCAAAGCTATGGTTTTTCCAGTAGTCATGTATGGATGTGAGAGTTGGACTACAAAGAAAGATGAGCACCGAAGAATTGATGTTTTTGACCTGTGGTGTTGGAGAACACTCTTGAGTCTCTTGGACTGCAAGGAGATCCAACCAGTCAATCCTAAAGGAAACGAGTCTTGAATATTCATTGGAAAGATTGATGCTGAAGGTGAAACTCCAATACTTTGGCCACTTGATGCGAAGAACTGACTCACTGGAAAAGACCCTGATGCTGGGAAAGATTGAAGGCAGGTTTAGAAGGGGACAACAGAGGATGAGATGGTTGGATGGCATCACTGACTTGATGGACATGAGTTTGAATAAGTTCTGGGAGTTGTGATAGACAGGGAAGCCAGGCGTGCTGCAGTCCATGGGGTCGCAAAGAGTCAGAGATGACTGAGGAACTGAACTGAACTAAATGATAAAGATAGGAAGTAAATAGCATAAAAGTCATATATGTTTTTATAAATATTATGAAATAAGAGTGCTTACAATCATGTAATTCCTTCAAATGAGACATCAAAAACTTTTAATATTCAAACCATTGCTAGAGACAATGATAAGACAACTAATAAACTTTTAATCAGAGAAATGACCTTTAGCAGCTGGAATGAAGCGTGTTGAAGAGAAGTGAGAAAGATAAGTCTATTAGAGAGCCTAAGGACAATCTCTTATTTTTATTTTACAACTAATGCAAATTTCTTTCAGCTAAGCTACAAAGAGTAGACACAAGGGCCAATACTTACCTTCAGAAATACTTGCCTAAAGTCAATTTTTTTCCAGTAAAACTCTCATCATACCCTACCAACCGAATATAAAACAGAGTAATGAAAATATAAAACAGGTAATGAAACAGGAGCTACCAAATACAGGAGTGGGAGCAAAGATCTATTTCACGGTAATCACTTGGTGGTAACACACTCTCCACTGAGAATCTCTATCCAGGAGTGGGAATTTGTCCTGAAGAATGACACAGTAAGTGGGCTCAAACAGATTATATAACTCCGGCCCTCTAAACCTGGATGTGAAAGCTATAGAGCATCCGTTCAGTTTCTGCTGGAGGCGGTCCTCATCTCAAAGCAAATAAAGCAAGAATTAGAGTTAATCCAAATTAGGAACTACCCTACTGCCTGAATTCTCAGACTGCTGCTTTTCAGGAAGCTGTGGTGGCTGTAATGAACATAAGGCCACAGAGCCTTTAAGAGCCCACAATGCAGGCTTCTGCTCCTATAATGTCTGTTGGCAATCTGTAAGAAACAGCAAACTCTCACCAAGTAACTGTACTGTTTTTAAAACCAAGAATCATAATAATCAGGTCATAGGATCAATGTTAATTCATAGTTTAAAGGTATTTTCCAAAGCATTTTAAAGAACTGAATTATAACTATATAGTTATAACTATAATTTATAACTATAAATTATAAAAATTATAACTATAATTTTTCATTTATAATTTCTATTCATCCATATCTTCTAATGAACACCTAGTTCATTAGTTTCTCTCCGATGAACACCTAGCACTATTGGGTCCAACCGTCAATATGTGATAGGCTTTCTTCTCCTTTTTATTGTAACAGAATTTGAAAGTAACCATGTGACATATAACCAAGAATGTTAATGCTTTAATTCTTAGCAACTGTACTGTAGAACCACATATTTATAGGTAATACAGCATACGGTATTTTCAGGATGGGATATATGTGAAAGGAAGAAAAGGGCATGGGGAGAAGGGGGCAGTGAAATAAGAAAAGAAAAAAGGATAAGAATGTGGAAAACTGAAATTTACTTTCTGCCAAGTTTTAGAGATTCAAACCCAACCAACTTGTAATGGAATCAGAATTCAATTCCACAGCTCAAACTTTCCTTAAAATCTACTATTTAAAAAAACACTTTTAATGTCCAGACAATTCTCATCAGTCCATGTGGTCACAAAGAGTCGGCCACAACTGAGTGACACTGTGCACGCACACATATATACACACACAATTATCTAAAGTAAGATGTTGTTTAGTTGCTAAGTTGTGTCTGACTCTTTGCAACCCCATGGACTATAGCCTGCCAGGCTCCTCTGTCCATGGGATTTCCCAGGCAACAATACTAGAGTGAGTTGCCATTTCCTCCTTCAGGGAATCTTCCTAACCCAGTGATTGAACCCGCATTTCCTGCATTAGCAGGCGGATTCTTTATCTGAGTCACCAGGGAAGCCCCTAAAGTTAAGATACCAGAACCCAAAACTAAAATGGATCTTCACAGTTTTCTTTGGTAGAGAGACGAAGGGTAATTTTTCTTTTATAGTTTCTATTCATGCATATTTTCTAACTTTTTCTCCAATGAACACCTAGTACTTATAATATTTTAAAACTACACTGTATAATTTTAAGTAATGCTTTTTTTGTTTAACTATATAACGAATAATATAAATTATAAGTTACAAATAGTAACTTGACAATTTAAATAAAAACAAATTCTCTTCCCAAGAATTAATTCAGTCTGTCTCAAATACCTGTGGTTTAAAAATGTGTTAAAACGTTGAGTGCCAGAAAAACATTTTACCTAGTGACTTTCAGAAACAGCAGTGAGCAACAAAATGGTAACAGCTTATTCCCGAGTAATTTCAAAGGGGGAAAAAAAATCACTGTTGTCCACTTCACAACTACCACCCATAATTCAAAACTGTCACCAGGTTTTTTCAGAGCTCTTACAGATGCTGGAGAGAGGAAGGATTAGATGTATGGGGGGGGGGGGGGGGGGGGAAGCAGAATCTCTATTCTAAGCAGCATGACAAGAACAGGATGTCAAAATAATCTATTTCCGGCATAGCCACATGGGTCCTCAGTTGTACTAGGACCAGTCTGAGGTTCAGTTGCCAAGAAGGAACAGATTCCCCTAGCAAGTTCCAGGTCAGATCAGTTTGAACCCAATCCCAATGGGGTTTGATATCCAAGATCCACAAAATCTGAGACAGGCGAGAACCAAACGACGGTTAAATTAAGTACATCTGAGCCTTTGTCAGTTAGCACCTTTTGCCCAGTTAAAGAACATTTTTCAGAACTAAGGGAGATGGCTAAATTATAAATTTAACATTTCCAATTTAAAAATGTTAAATGTAAATGAAATTTACAAAAAAGGATAATTTGGGAAGGAGATGCAAATTTGTATTTTCAGAGTACCTACTATGTGCCAGACAGGTATAGTTACCTTGATCTCATTAACTGTCACACTGGTGACAGTTAATACCAGACTGGTATTTTAGTTTTAAAGAGGAAGAAACTAAGGATCAGAGACATCAAACCACATGCCAGAGGTCAAAAGTAGCAGACGTGCAATTCTATCTGACTCCAAAATCCCCGCTTCCTTTGCTGGACATTAAACTCCCTAAAGCAGCAATTTCCTCTGATTTATTTTCAAATTTTATCTACTTGTCACTCATTTGTACTGCTTACAGGAGTGTAATTTGTATAACCCCCCAGGTGCAACTTGTCAATACACATTTAAGACTTGGAAAACATGCACATCATTGATTCAGCAATTTCATATGTGGGGAGTTACACTACAGGAAAAACTAAAAATATGCCCAAAAATACAGCTAAGAAGATGTTCACCACATCTCTGTCGTAAGCGCAAAGGAGAGAATGCCTAACAACAGACAATAGACTGGTTATATAAATTACACATCATCCAGAAGACAGAATATGATGTATCCACCAAATAAAAATCATTTTTATAGAAGTATATTTATTGACCTAGAAGTAAGTTATATATGAAAAGAAAGTTACAAAACATTGAAAAAGTCAAGAAATCTTAAGTGAATAAAGGCTACAAAATCAGGACTTTCATTATATTATGATCTTATTTTATTTGATAAAATATAACACACATAAAACATAGAATTAAATACAGGAGATTCTTATTTTACTCTTTTTGCCTGCCATAGTTTTTCAGATGTAGCCAATATACAACTGACAATCCAGTACTTATGCTTCTCACACTGTTCTCCTCCACCTTTCTCTCTTCTCACACCTTTCTCCTCCAGAATAACTAGCATTTCCACACTGTTAACTTAGGGTTCTGGTCCTAGCAACTTTTCCCTTGAGTCAAGCCCATTCTCCATTGAAGGTGAAGAACAGGTGGGGTTCAGCTAGCTATCAGAGTTTGGTCACACTCTGAGGCTACCTCGCCAGAGAAAACTCTTCGGTAACAGTGCTCCGTTTTACAAGGCTACCACTTCTAAATATCTGATAATCCAAACTTCATGACCCCTGAGAGGACTTCCAGGCGGGATAATTAAAAACTCGCCTTGTTTTGTAGCCATCCTCTGAGAACCAAGAGGCACCTGACTTCGTTACATGTACCAGGGCAGCAGCCCCACTCCGAGAAAGGCCAGCCTCCCCTTCTTCACCATTCCAGGCCCAGGTGCTGGCGTCACCCCTTCCATGTCCTTCCATCAACTCTCAGAAGCCAAGAAGATTCAATCAGAGCATTTACGAAAGGACCCAGACAACAAGATCTGACTGCCCTGTAACATCAGTACTGAGCCAAAATCCTTACCCTACTTTCATGTATGAGAGAATGCAAAGTTCATGTGTCTTAAAAAGAACATTAGAGGGAATTCCTTGGCAGTCCAGGGGGCACAGGTTCAATCTCTGGTCTAGGAACTAAGATCCCACAAGCCAGATGGCACAGCCAAAAAACCAAACAACCAAAAAAGAAAGTGGAAAAATTCCCCCCCCTGATATAATGAACAATCTTATTCTTTCTAGGAAGAAGTATCACTTTCAGAAAGATGACTTAAGGAATGTTATTGCACCTACTCTCAAAGGGTCTGACTTCATTATAGTCAGAACACATCTTAACCCTATTTTAACTTTTTCACTTTAAACTGATTATTCATTCAAAAAGTTTACTGAACATGCCAATATACTAAATGCTTCAACAGACAACACAATAATTCTTAAAACAATATTCTGGTATCAAAAGTATTTCTGGAAATAAAGCGGTATCATTTCCTACTTCACTAAAGGAAGAAAGATGGCTAAATGTCTAAAGTATCAAATATTTTAAAGAAATACAGTTTCACTGCTTTCAAGAGTATTAAAACTTAAACTCCACCTATTATAATAGTATTTTAAAAATCACTTTCAAAGACTTTCAAAGCTTCCACTATCTAAACTGCTTCCCATCTCATTACAGCTATTGAATGAAAGTTGGTCCTGCTAAGAAACCTTTTGGAATCAAACATTACACCATAAACAAGCCCTCTATTACTTTCTAAACACTGCTCATTTCTCAAATACATACTTATTTTCAGAGACCTAACCATCCTCTATCCCAAAGAAATACATATTCCAAGTTGGTAGAGTCTCATGTTTAAAATTTTATACACACACACACACATACACACACGGACTGATATAGAAAACTGTAACCAAAATTTTGCTTCAGAACAAAATGAACAGCATGAAAGTAAGTTGTCCAAGCTAATAAATATAAAGGGATTTCTCCCCCTTTAATAAACATATAGTAAACTCTGCACTTGCTCTGCTTTCTCATGTAGCCCCATTGTTCTCATATCCTAAGCTGACCTCGGTTTCAAATAAGAATGAAGTTCTGTGCCTCACAATCCACTGGGCTCTAAGAACAAATGAATCCGCCTTTCAGCCAAGGGCTAGGACTGCCTTAGTAAGGATTCCTGCTGCTTGCTGCAGAGCAGGGATGTCTTTGATTCCCTTCACGTTGTCTATTTCCTGCAGGCAACTGGGGAAGGGGAGTTCTTACCGCTTGAAGTCAGAGATTTCATCAAATTCTAGAGGTGAAAGGGACCTTACAGAGATCATTTTGTCCATCTTCTTAAACTGTTATTCCAGCCCAGGTCCTCTAAATGTCTCATGAGATAACTTTTGGTACTTGGCCCCTTGAAAGCACCCAGTCTCAAAAGCAAGTAATTGCTGTAAAACGCATGATACGGTAAGATTAACATATGCCTTAGAGACTCTTTTTGCAGGAATACATTATGAACACAGGCAGACTACAATACTCCAGAAGTTCTCACACAAAGGAATTAATGAAGTCAAGATTTAGAGGCCCAATATCAATTTAAGAAATACTGGACTTCTTTGTCAAAAACCATGTTCAGCGCCACTGCTTTAACTTTATGCATGACAGCTATATGCAGTTGGTCAAGATGTTCTATGAGGAACAGAACACAGATATCACCGTAATAATAAATTTTTCATTAACTGAGAAAATACAGAATTGAGAGGAGGATCAGAAGACAAATCTCATACGGACATTTCTTGCTGCATTTAAAACAAACAAACAAATAACCCATGATCCACATTTCTTTCAATCGATGAATTAAGTCTAAAGAAAAACAATGAAATAGCCACTAAGATTGGGATATGAGCAAAAAAGGTTGAAAGGGTGATATCCCTTATACTTTGAAAATAATCAAATTCAAAAACCAAAAATTGGTCTATAAACCACAGGAAAACGCTTAAAGTAATATATTTTCCTGTAGAAATTGTACTTTATTTCCAAATAAACTAGGTATTATATTTCTAAAACAATTTATTTAAGTAACAAGCAGTTGGTAAGATGATTTACCAACTTACAATGTAATGTTTTCAGGTCCTCACAGCACTTGTACAGAGTAGGAACTCAATAAATATTCGTTAAATTATCAAATAATTAATATGTAAAGTCCTGAAAGTTTACACACAGAGCAAAATATGATTCAGAGGCTAGAGAGGATGTAATGTTGCAATTTTAACACTTGTTTATTGGCCACATCACCTAATCACAGTAAATGATTCAGGAATAAGCACATAGTCTAAGATGAATTCAGGACTTCTATGAAAGCCACAAGAACTCTCCTTCCCCACTTAGTCTGAACTTAGGATGAAAGCTGGAGCTACCCTCAGCCTACCACAGAGTATGGAGCTGGTTCTAGGAAGGACCACATTCTCTCTAGGGAAGAAACCTGAATCCACATCCACCTATGGATTTTTCAAATTTTAAATTCTTTGCTTTGGCTTAACTCAGCCTTGAGTTTTCTACCACTTTCAACTAGAAAAAAGTAATAACAAACTTAAATATTTAGTTAATAAATAAAACAGCAAAAGCCAAAAAGGTATTTGACATGGCCAAGATCTTAAGAGATAAGGAATATCCTGCCAATGAAACATTCTTAAAACTTATATTTATTTTCCTAGGAAGTCATCTTATTCTACTAAAAGTATACAAAACGAAATGTTCCAAGAATATCTCATTCCTGGTATAATACAGATACTAGAGAAAGAAAAAAAAAACAAAACAAAACACATTACAGGATAAACTGAACACTAAGAAGAATGCAGAAAGAAAGCAGAGAAAAATGTGTCCTGATTTTCCAAGGAGCTCTGAAATCCAATACTGAGAAACTCAACCCTCCTCTTTATAGGCACTTCCTTCAAATAAGCAGTGAGGTTGGCAGTATCAAATACAAACACCAATCAGATAAATGGGCTTCCCTGGTGGCAATGCAGGAGAACTGGGTTCGATCCCTGGGTTGGGAGGATCTCCTGGAAAAGCGAATGGCTACCCACTCCAGCATTCTTGCCTAGAGAATTCCATAGACAGAGGAGCCTGGCAGGCTACAATCCACGGGGTCACAAAGAGTCAGACACAACTCAGTGACGAACACTTTCAACTATTTCTTCCCTTGTAAAAATATATCATAATTTGCAGAGTCAACACGACTGAGCCACTGAACAGAGGATGAGTTTTGATTGTTGTTTTACTTTAATTGATAGAGAAGCATACTAAAATCCTACAAATCTCTGGATGTGATTACTAATTTACAAGAAATATAAGTAAGAACAAAATTATGTAAACCTATTAAGAACATAATTAGCAAAATCCAAATTTGGGGAAGTTATATAGAACAAATGACCAGTCCAGTTTCTTCAATAAATACATGGCAAGAAAAAAGATGGGAGAGAAGGTTTTTATAGATTAAAAGAGATTTGAGAGACTGTTAAGTGTAAACAATGAGTGAACCAAGTCTGTCTCCCGAACTGAAAAAACAAACTACTAAAAAAATGTATGAGAAAAATAAGACAAATTTCAATAGAGGACAACACGATATACCTGACCAGTCCCCGAAAAACTGTCAAGATCACCAAAAACAAAAGTCTGAGAACGGACATAGCCAAGAGGAGCCTAAGAACACATGACAACTGAATCTAAGGGATGATCCTGAGTGAAATTCTGGAGCAGGAGGAGGATATGGAATAAAAACTAAGGACAGCTATGGACTATCAATAATAATGCATCAGTATCAGCTCACGACCACACTAATGTAAGATGCTAATTATGGGGGAAAAAGGAGTATATGAGAATTCTGTACTACCTGCTCAGTTGTTTGCAAATCTAAAACTTCTAAAAAATAAAGACAATTAGTTTAAAAATTATTTGAGACAAGCAAATATAAATAGACTATTTGATATTAAAGAATTATTCATTTTAGGTATAATAATGGAATTGTGTGCTCTGTATGTGCATGTTTTTATCAGTCCTTTGTTTTTAAGTCTGTATCTTTAAAACAGATGCATACTGAACTATTCACAGATAGATGAATGAATAAAGTTAACAGGGTATTTTACAGCAATGTTTCCCAAGGTTTAGTATTCAAGGTGATTTCTGGTGACATGTAAAGGTGTTTTAATGTTTTAATAGTGACACACTTAATTTAAATACGTATTGTAAAAATATACAACTAGCACATTGAACCCATGATTTCATAGATTTCAATTGCTTAGGTTTTCCTTAGGGAAAAAAAAAAAAGTAAATGTAAGGCTAAAAAAAAAAACCTAGACAGAGGCAGGTTAAGATCCCAGGTTCACAAAATAGGACATTAAGCAAAAGCCACCTGTTGCAAGGTGTACAGTGCCTGCTACATCCAAAGTAGACACTAAATATACTACTGATAAAAAGCCCATCGAGAACTCCAACAAAGTAGAGAAGACTGGAATTGAGGAGAATGAGTTAAGTGCAGAGGGAGGGAGGAAAGGAAGCATGAATACTTGCAAAGGCAATTGGGCAGGGGCAGGCAAGGCTTCCCCTTTCCTTCTTAGTCTCCCCAGCACCGAGAACCTGCAGCCGCCCACCTACAGCCCAGAAACCCTGCTGCCTCAGAGCCTCTGGAGCTCGTCAGAGGTCCAAGCCGCCACCTACCACTCTCAGACGAAGGCGATGACAGCTAGAGGTGCAGAATCTGAGAAAGAGCACAAGGCTTTGCACAGACAGGAAGGGAGAGAAGGGAGGGAGAGAGGAAAGAAGGTCCGCAAAAGAAACAATCTCTCGTTATGTGACCTTGAGCAAAAAATAATTACCTTCACCAGACTCCATTTCCTCACATGCTAAAATGTGGAAAAACTCCACATTTTAGCATGTCTATCTTTCAAGGTTATAGTGATTAAAAAAGATTAAAAGAAACAGTAGATGTAAATCTGACATTTAACCAGTGTTAGTTTCCTCCCTCTTTAGTTTGGCAGGGTGAAGGAAACCCTTGATGAATAAAAGCTGTTAGGATGAAATACGTAAAACTAGTAAAGAACAGCCTAGGGTTCTATCAGTTTTGAGCCAAAATAAAGGAGAGGAATCCTGGGGTCAGAAAATGTGAGATATGTTGAGAAACATATTATTAAAATGGCAATTATCAAATGAATTTCCTAGAGGAGATTACACACAGCATTTACTAAAATTACCAGACCTAAGGAAGCAACTCTCAGTAAGAGTGATCCTATTAATTTCTCTCTCTCTCTCTCACACATACATACACACACACACACACACACACACACACACACACACGGAAACGTGGGGGGGAGGAAAGGTTAGCAGTTTATAGCAGTTGGCAAATCCCTCAAAATGACAGCTGAAGTATTACTGAAATAAGACTTTCTGGATAGATTAGAAGTCAATGACAGGTTTTAAAATCTGGTTTAGAGTCAGAGAGGGAAAGAAGGGAAGCTTTCTAATCTTCTGAAAGGAATTTCTGACGCCAAGAGCTTAATTTTCATGATCACGTCACTTAAAACTAAGATGATATTGAAACAGAAAAAACCAAGTATTAAATGGAGTAAATGTATTTATTTTAAAAGTACATATGAACTTCTGATACAAGACAGTACTTCTCATTTGCCCTCCTAAATTTATTCCTTCAATCAACTGGGCAACTAGAGGTACGGTATGCACTAGGTGCTAGATGCTGCGAACATGTTATGAACTGTCTATGACATAACAGACATGACCCTTATCCCCACAGAGATTACCTCCTTAATAAAGGAGGAGACTGTCTAGTGGGGGACTATGCAATACATTCATCAATTATAATTATGTTAACAGAGGTGAAGAAAAAGAACTGAGTGCTATAAGAACATGACAAAGGGAATCTAACCCGTAGGAGTATATAGGGAGCCCAGACACAGCCCCTGAAGAAATAATGCTTGAACTCAGCCCTAAAGGACTAGCAGACGTTAAATGGGCAAGAAAGGAATTAAGGCTGACCCATCCCTGATAACAAATAACAGAAGTTAACACTTGTTAGGTCAAGACAGAACCTGGCACGCTGGAGGAAGGGGTGGGAGAAAATCACTGTGGCTGAAGTATGGAAATATAGAGTGAAAAGGAGTGAAGACAGACAAGATTCAGGAGGAAAACAGATGTCAAGGCTGCAGTTTCTGACTATGCAACTGAAATCACCAAAGAAATATCAAAGTAAAAGACAATGGTATCAGGAACCTAGCTCTGGTGCTCTCCACAAATAAAAGATGCTTCAAGGAATTTCTATTCAATATAATAGAGAAAAAACTGGACTGGAAAATAGCATTTACTGCATGTAAACAAAGAAAATCTACCTGAAAAGTGCAAGAAGTTCCCAGCAGAACCTCACTTCCTAGCTACAGCAACAAAGGCTAGTAGAAGCGTGTGTCCCTGAAGCTGTCAGTGAGGACAGAATGACGGATACTTTAGTGCTTCATAAAGGCACCTGCAGCCAGGGCAAGCCAGAGCAGGGACCTGGCTTAAGCCAGCTGCAGACAGTGTGCTGAGTAAAGCAAAGGCTCCTGCAGCTGGCTTCCAATGAAAACGGCCATTTCAATCACAAAAGCGCGGCCCTGGCCCAGCCACAACCAACTCAGAAACTCCTCACCCCGTGATTACTTAGGCAATATGTGTATCTGATAAAGAACTCATTTCCACACTGTTATAAAGAGCCCCCACAAATCAATAAGAAAAAGACAACTCTATTTTTTTTTTTTAAGGGTCAAAAGATTTGAACAGGCATGTCTCTAGACAAAATAGCTAACTGGTCAACAGGCAGGTGAAAAAATGCTCAACATCATTAGTCATTAAGGAAACCGTCGTGGTCCGGGAGCAGGTTGGAAAAGAATTTCCAGACATGAGACAGAATGAGAGGGAAATAAAGTTTATTAGAGTGGTAGACGCTTTTACAACAGCGGGCCAGCTCAAGGGAGAACCGACGGTGAACAGGGGTCCTTACTCCACTTTTATACCCAGAGTACAAGGAGTGGGATGGGGTCTTGCAGGTCATTTGCTGATTGGATGAGGCACATATACTGGGTACAGGAAAGAGTAAAGAAAATACCTTCTCCCTATGGGGTAGGAGGGGAGACAGGTACACTGCTCAGGAGGGCCTGAAATCCATTAAAAGTTACAACAAGGGGGAGGGAAGGACGATAAGGGTCTGGTTTTTCTGTTTCTGCATTCCAAGACACTCCTTGGTTTTATCTGCTCTTTCATCCTTGGGTCACCACAGAAACATAAATTAAAACCACAGTGAGATACTATTTTTCACCTATCAGCACGGCTAAAATTGAGTGACAATGTCAAGTGCTGATGAGGATACAGAGCAACTAGAATTCTGATACATTGTCAGAGGAACTCTAAGAATGCACAGCCACTTTAGGAAAAGATCTGGCAGTTCCTTGAAAAACTAAACATACATCTACACTGTCCCAGCAATTCCACTCTTAGGTATATCCAAGAGAAAAGAAATGTCCAAACAAAACTTTGAACACAAATGTTCATGTAAGCTTTATTACCAATAGCCAAAGACTGGAAACAACCCAAATATCAGCAGGAGAATGGATAAACAAAACTGCTGTATACTCTTAAAATGAAACAATACCAAGCAATGAAAAAGAACAAACAACTGATATAACAAGAATGAATCCCAAAAACATGCTGGGCAAAATAAGCCAATCACAGTAAGAATACACGCAGTATATGCATGCTGTACCCGTCTCACCTGTATGAAATTCTGAAACACACACACCTAATCTACAGTTATAGAAAGCAAGCGACCTGAAGCCAAGGATGCTGCGGAGGGGACTGCAAATGGTAATGAGGGAAGTTCTTTGGGGGTATAAACGTTCTATCTTGATTGTGGTAGTAGTTACGTAAGTGTATACAGTTTTCAAAACTCAAATAGTATACCTGAAATGACTACATTTCATTGCATATATAAGCATCAATAAGTTGATTAAATAAAATGAAACAAAACAAAAACAAAAAAACCCACTAAAATGTAGATATCCATCCACACTCAACAGAATGGCTAAAACGAAAAGGACTGGCAAAACCAAGAGGATATCTGGAGCTCTCCACATTAGAGGTGGGCATCTAAATGGACAGAAGGGCTTGGGAAACAGTTTATCAGATCTACTGAAACTGAATATATGCCTATCCTCTGACCCAGTAATTTCACTCTGGGGTTTTTATAACTGAGAGAACCAAGTGCTTATGTTCACCTTAGAAATGTTATTCATAATAAAAGCCAAAAATTGGAAACAAGCCAAGCAATGTATCAACAATAAAATAAACATGAACTATATACACAATAGAATAATGGACCAAGGGGGGAAAACTGTTATCTACAACAAAATGATGTTTCACAGATACAGACATGACTGGAGGTGGGGGCAGAAATATAAGAGTGTGTATTAATACATGCTGTATAACTCAATTTATGTAAAATCCAAAAACAGCCATAACTAAACAATAGTTAAAAAAAAAAAAAAAAAAAAAGAGGCCAGAATAGACATCTAGGTTTACTGACTGGGCGAGGCACAGATGAGAGGAAGCCCTCAAGGGGCTCTAGCATCTTCTCTATCTTGGTCTGGGTAGTGGTTACACAATGTAGTACGTTACCTATGTAAAAAAAAATCACTGAGCTGTACACTTAAGATGTATACACACACACACACAGCTGCACTTTGACCAATCTTTGTTCACCCCCGAAGCTGGAAGCCTTTTACACAGAATCCAGGTGTGGTTTCCACCAGTCTGAGTCACTCTCATTCCCCACCTACTCATTTACATGTTCTTCATGTCTCCCTCCCTCAGATCATCTGAGCTGGCAGTGCTACTGAGTATCCGGAGTAGTGGCGCTGAGAACAGGACTGGATAAAGTCGTGCCCTAATGAGACAGAGAAGATGTCCAAAATACTTATTAACAGTATATACGATTTTAATAAAGGTGTAACTTTAAGTC
Source organism: Dama dama (assembly GCF_033118175.1). Taxonomy (NCBI): domain Eukaryota; kingdom Metazoa; phylum Chordata; class Mammalia; order Artiodactyla; family Cervidae; genus Dama; species Dama dama. Next base: position 12,363,322 of record NC_083705.1, read on the forward strand.
TATGGTACAATCCCTTATTGATTCACTATCCTTTTGATTAAATTCTTGCTAAGATTGTGGAGAAAAAGAAATACAAGCAGCCAGCATTTGAAAATAAGATCCAGCATTACTAATATTTCGCTTGGATGTTTAGTTTCCTAAAGTTTACAAACAACTTTCAGGAATAAAGCCATATCAGAGACTTTGTTGAAGCATGTTATTGTGCATATTACAAAACTAAACACAGTGACGATGCATGAAGCTATTATTACTGTCTTCCAAAATTAACCAACAGATTAAAAAATATGTGGCTAACTTCCAGAAATCATGGTTAACTTCCAGATACTGATTTATGCGAACAAAGCTTTTTACAAACTGGACTCCATGTTTTAAGAGAGTCTGATTTACATTCTTTTCAATACATACACACAAACTCATATCAATACAATCTACCCATTCTGCATTCAAAATGTCTTACTTCCTCCTCTTCTGCACCATCTGTTACTATCTTGTGATTTCTTCCCTGAAACATTACAACAGTCTATTAATTGGTCTCCCTGCTCCACTGCATCCTCCAACCTGACTGCCAGAGTGATCTTCCTAAAGCACAGATTTTGCTCCAACTCTTCAAGTCACCTCTCATCTCACATTACACCTGCTACTCTCATCCTTCCTTTCCTACAGGGAGGACAAGTTCAAAAGAAAGCCTTACAGGAACTATGGTGAACAGGAAAGGACGAGCCTTAGCTCAAAAAAGCAGCCACAACTCAGCTCCATTTTTCAGATAAACCAGTGTTTGGATGGGAAATGTCTCAATTTTTAAAAATCTATGTGGATCAAATAAATTACATCTGTGGATCTCTATCTACAGGCTACTTGTCTGTAACTTATGACCTAAAGGATAACCCAAGATTTGATTATAATCTCTTTGCAATCTACCTCAATTCCTTCACACAAACTACACCACAACAATCCACATAACTACTTACAGACAACACACACTACGGCCCGCCAGCTGCTACTGTTCACCCACTCACCTTTGCTGTGAAAGCCCTCTCCCACCCCAGCACATCCACATCCATAAAAGCTCAGGCCTCAAAGGATAACTGTTAAAACTTTCCTTCATAAAATTTCCTTTCTTTTCTAGCTTCCACACATCATATATCCACCTTTCATGATCCTTAGCAGTTTTCACATTATACTACAGCTTTTAACGTAAAAGATAGCAAGATTCTGGAAGCAAGATATACGTCTGATTCTGTTCTATATTCCCGACATGACCAAACAGAACCTGTTGATTACATGATTAATAATTAATGAATAGAGCTATTTATCTGCCTATATGCATGGCAATTAGTACTTCAACTAGATGGCCATTACACAGTATGATCGCTATGATTCTGAAAATCAAAAAGGCTAACAGGTTCAGAAAAATATCCCTGTAATATTAACTTTGACTCAGAACTAACATGAACCCATGATTCTTTTCAAATACATATTTTAGTTCTGTCTATTGAAAAGATCTAGAAGCAACAAAACCCAACAGTACTGATTTTGGTTTCTAAGCACCATTTTCCACTAAAAGGAACCAGAGCTTCTTAGAGAAATGGTTGATCCTTGATATGCAGGCAAAGTAGAAGAGCAAGGAGCATACCAAAACTGATGGACTCACATTAAAAAGGAAGCAGGCGCTACCCTGAGGGGCTCTCATCAGCCAAATCGGAACACCCATAAAGACTGTGACTGACTGTTAACACACTGAATAAACAAACGTCTACGAAGAGTACAGTGATACACAAAAGGAAGGAGGAGAAACAGGGACGGCCTCAATGAATGCTAGCTAATAAATACAGACGAAATGACAGAAAGCCAAAATTTTGTAACTTACATTGAAATAAATGATTTCAGGCTCAGGAAGCTGAAACCACAGGGTGAAAGGCTATAATGTAACAGGTGATTTACAAGGTACCAAAATATTATTCCAAAGAGTCCTTTCTAATAACAGATGATAAAACTGTACCTTAATGGAGAGATCTGAATGCTGCCACCTTAGACAAAGGATCAAATTTAGCACAGCTCATAATGGGATAACTTGTCATTTGAGGTGCCTCCCGACATGACTCAACCCAAAGTATACTTCACCTATGATGAAGCACTCTTGTCAAAAATGTTTAAATGAGCTGCAATCAAGCCTCTCACATAACTTCCAGTTTACAGGAAGTCAGGAGCTAGAGAAGCAAGCTCAATAACACCATGAGGAAATGTTCAAACAAGTGAAGAATGTTGCATAGCCTACAGGACAACTGAACTGGACTTAAAAAAAAAAAAAAAAAGAAAGTCAATCGCAAAAGATAGAAAAGGGCAGAGAGACTGCTAAAATGAGAAGAAATTAAAAAGACATCATAACTAAATACAAAGGGGTTATTTTGTTTGACCAAACAAAACCTGGTTTTTGTTTTTTTAAAGAAGGTGTGCTCAAAAAGACATTCTTGGGACAAGTGGAAAAATTTAACTGAGTATTATATTATGGGATTACTTTCATTTTCTCAGATAAAAATAGTTTGTGGTTCTATATTATGTATAAAATGCCTATGACTATATTTAATATTTGGTTATAATATGCAGATGTTACTATATACATGGTGCATGTATTATGTGTGTGTTGGCTTTTAGAGAGGAGAGGCTATTTTTATTCTTAAAAGGCACATGCTGAAATATTTAGAGTGAGGTATAGTGTCTGCAAGGTACTTTCAAACTGTTTAACAACATAAAAGAGTACTTACTTGGGGAGAGGACACAAAAGGGAGGAGGGTGGGAAGGGAAGACCAAGGTGGGAGCGGAGAAATGATTCAAATAAGGCAAAATGTTTGTAAGTACTCTTTATTATATTATGGGATTACTTTCATTTTCTCAGATAAAAATAGTTTTGTGGTTTTATGTATAAAATGCATATGACTATATTTAATATTTGGTTATAATATGGAGTACTCTTTTATGTTGAGCCTAGGTGGAGAGAGCATACAGGTGTTTGTTGTACTGCTTTTTCCTCAACTCTCATATAAATTAAATTCTTCATAATAAAAAGTGAGGAGGAAAATAAAAGAACAATTTAAAAAGCACCCAGTTTAGAAACAATGTAACGCCGTTACACCGGTTACATCTGTCCTCCACTATCCTCAGGAGTTTGTCCAAATTCATGTCCATTGAGTCAGTGATGCCCTCCAACCATCTCATCCTTTGCCACCCCTTCTCCTTTCCCAGCATCAAGGTCTTTTCCAATGAGTCGGCTCTTTCCATAAGGTGGCCAAAGTGTTGGAGTTTCCGCTTCAGCCCTTCTAATAAATATTCAGCATTACCCTTTAGGATTTTAAATAGCTCAGCTGGAATTCCATCACCTCCACTAGCTTTGTTTCTAGTAATGCTTCCTAAGGCCTACTTGACCTCATATTCCAGGTTGTCCAGCTCTAGGTGAGTGACCACACCTTCATGGTTATCTGGGTCATTAAAACCTTTTCTGTAAAGTTCTTGGGTGTAGTCTTGCCATCTCTTCTAAATCTCTTCTGCTGTTAGGTCCTTACCGTTTCTGTCCTTTATTGTGCCCATCCTTGCATGAAATGTTCCTTTGATACCTCCAATTTCCTTGAAGAGATTGCAAGTCTTTCCCATTCTACTGCTTTCCTCTATTTCTTTGCACTGTTCATCTAAGGCCTTCTTATTCCTCCTTGCTATTCCCTGGAACTCGGCATTCAGTTGGATATATCTTTCCTTTCTCCCTTGCCTTTCCCCTTCTCTTCTTTCCTCAGGTATTTGTAAAGCCTCCTCAGACAACCACTTGCCTCCCTGCATCTCTTTTTCCTTGGGGTGGTTGAGTAGCTGACGCTGAAGAGAATGGAAAACTTTTCTTCTTAACTGTATACTCCTTTTTGCACCTTATTATAACACAGACATATATGACATATTCAAAAAAGGTTTTGATAAGTGTTGATTGTAGCTATAATGAAATCGTCATATCTCCATGCTTTCATGAGCAAAACCTAATCACAGTAGAGTTACAACTCACCTGAGAATTACAGTCTAAAGTCTGTGCATAAGGTGAAAATAGCATATAGTAGAAATCTGCCTTAAAAATCTCCTAAATATATGTCACACTGGACCAACACACCATCTCAATTATTTCTACACAGGTAATTTTCACACAAGCGCTTGAACAGTTTGCTGTTTCTTCAACTGACTGACTAGTAGATGCTGAATAGCTGGTTCGTGCTCAGGCCTCCTGCTGTGATTTTAAAAATGTGTTTTATCACAGCTAGATGAGAAGCATTCAGGAATTGAGACAGGTTGAGAGAAGAGCAAATTTCCATTTCCCATTTCACACTTAATCCAGAACGTTCACTGTTTAGGTTAATTTCCCCTTGTTTTTGCCACTGGATGTAAAAAATGAATTTGACAAATCTACGAATGGACAGAGGAGTCCACAGGGTCGCAAAGAGTCGGACACAACTGAGTGACTAACACACATGTAAGATGTGTAACGACCAAAAAAAAAAAGATGTGTAATGACAAAATGGCTCTTTTAAAAATACATTTCAAAAACTGTATCTCCTTTAATGAAATAAATCATTACAGTGGAAAAAATATCACAATCCAAACATAATGGACTAATCTGCAGATTGGGAATAGGCTGTCACAATTCCCAGATCAACGTGAGAAAGAGAGTAGTAACACCTCTTGTTCAACATCATAACCTGAGCTGTAGCCCATTTCTTTATATTAGCATTTCCAGGCACAGATACAGATTCCTCAAATCTTTATTTACTCTTACTAATCTTCAGTTCAGTTCAGTTGCTCAGTCGTGTCCAACTCTTTGCAACCCCATGGACTGCAGTACCCCAGGCTGCACCACCGACTCCCAGAGCTTTCTCAAACTCACGCCCACTGAGTCAGTGATGTGATCCAACCATCTCATCCTCTGTCGTCCCCTTCTCCCGCCTTCAATCATTCCCAGCATCAGGGTCTTTTCCAGTGAGTCAACTCTTCGCATCAGGTGACCAATGTATTAGAGCTTCAGCATCAGTTCTTCCAATGAATATTCAGGACTGATTTCCTTTAGGATGGACTGGTTTAATCTCCTTACAGTCCACACTCTCAAGTCTTGTCCAACATCACAGTTCAAAAGCATAAATTCTTCGGCACTCAGCTTTCTTTATAGTCCAACTTTCACATCCATACATGCTGCTGCTGCTGCTAAGTCGCTTCAGTCGTGTCTGACTCTGTGCGACCCCATAGATGACAGCCCACCAGGCTCCGCCGTCCCTGGGATTCTCCAGGCAAGAACACTGGAATGGGTTGCCATTTCCTTCTCCAGTGCATGAAAGTGAAAAGTGAAGTCTCTCAGTCGTGTCCGACTCTTAGCAACCCCATGGACTGCAGCCCCCCAGGCTACTCCATCTATGGGATTTTCCAGGCAAGAGTACTGGAGTGGGGTGCCATTGCCTTCTCCGATCCATACATGACCACTGGAAAAACCAAACTTTGACTAGATGGACCTCAGTTGGCAAAGTAATGTCTCTCTCTGCTTTTTAATATGCTGTCTAGGTTGGTCATAACTTTTCTTCCAAGGAGCAAGCATCTTTTAATTTCATGGCTGCAGTCACCATCTGCAGTGATTTTGGAGCCCCCAAAAATAAAGTCTGTCACTGTTTCCATTGTTTCGCCATCTATTTGTTTCCCCATCTATTAATCTTCTAATTCCACTAAATAAAGTTAGCTACCACTTGAGGCTAAATAAAAACTCCCAAACCTTTCTTTCCCTGCTCTTTCTGGTGAGCTCCCAATTGATATTCTTACTAGATATTTCTCCTTTTAGAGGATTAACCCACAGACAACTCAAATTCATTAACCGAACTCACTTCTTTCCTCCTCCCTCCACACTCCCCAGTCTACTCTTCTAGTCTTCCCTATCTTGAAAAAGAGAACAAATATCTATTCTGGCACCCAGGGCAAAACACTAAAATTTATATTATATCCCATCCATCTTTTACTCCTATAACCAATCCCCAAGTTTGGCAGGTCCTACCACCTACATCTTTTTTAAGTCCACCCCTCCTCTACCATGCCCACCGTCAATGCTTTGGTTCACCTTAATCATTGCTCCCTTGAACTAACTAGTCCCCTTGCCTTGAGTCTCTTCAATCCATCTTGCAGACACCTGAAAAGTTAACTTCTTAAATGCAAATTTGGTTACACCACTCTTTCTACTTAAGGAACAAAAAGCTCAAGTACAAGTCACAAAACAATGATACAGTGAGCTGAAAACAAGCTTATTTAATAACATGAAGTAATACAAACAGAATGTATCAGGCATTTTTTTATGAGTATGTTCCTATTCCACCCCACACTATAGGACCAAATTAAATAAGCTAATTAGTCTATTTCAGTAAAAAGAGGCCTCAGGGAAGCAAGGAAAATTCAACTGCCTTCTTAGAGACAAAAATGAACACAAAATGGATCCTAACAGTGACAAAAGTGCCTTAAGAAAAACAAAGAGCTTCCCAGATCTGTAAGACAAGACTGCATTCAAGCTGAATGTATTAACATGCCTAAAATGAATGCCATAATCAGAAAAGGATATGGGAAGTAAAAGCAAGCAGAGAAGCTGCAAGAAGACAGAAAAATCATCCATCCTTAAAGTAAAAGATGAATGAGGTCGTCTCAGTCTCAGGCCAGCAACTATATAACTTCCCTGGTCAAGTCCATGCTAACTAAACCACTTGACTGGCTTGAGTCTTCAGGTCCTTCTTACTAGTGTTTCTTATTTGAAAAACTTAAGCTGGCATGTTGAGTAGGACCTAATAAGCAAATCTACCAATCAGAAAAGTTGACATTCATCACATCAACATGCACACATCATTATAAATTAATAAACTGGAATTCTGATTTTACATATCAGTCTTGCACAGCTGGTTAATTAATTAACGTGAGTCCAACCGTGGGATTTCAGCAAGCTGACAAGATCAGATTTCTAAGAGAGTTAAGTCCAGAATCAGAGGTAAGATGAAGTTAAATTCTAAAACTGTATTTGTGGCTATTTAAATTAAAATTTAAAATCCAGTTCCCCAGTTACAGAGCCACATTTCAAATCAGTCACATGCGGCTAGTGGCTATCATACTGAACAGCACAGATAATGAACATTTCCACAATCCAGAGAGTTCTAACTGGACAGCACTGTTCTGGAAGATAATCTTAAACTAACCCTACTATGAGTCCTCTCAGGAAACAGCCTGGTAGACAGTCTTGGATGACTGACACAGAATCTGAGAGCGAGATGATCTTCTACAGAAGGTACAAAATAGACACTCAACAACAACTGTTTCCTTTCCCTTTGTAATGATTTCATGAAATCAGAATACACAATTTTAGTCTTCAGGATTTCCACCCCTCTTTTTATCACTAGATGATACTCCACAAACTTGAGGCACAGACATTAGAAGCACATTCTCTAAGCCAAACTGCCTAGATTCATATCTCATCTTTGGCGCTTAATAGATACATGGCCTTGAACATGTTATTTAAGTGCTCTAGCCTTCAGAGTCCACATATGCAAAGTAGAAATAAGGGTACCGACTTCACCAGCTCACCATGAAAATGAGTTTATACATGCAAAGTGTTCAGAACTGTGCTCAATATAAAGTGCCCAGTGTTAACTGCTACTACTTTTACTATCACCATCACCACCCTGAAAGCTCTTCACTTTCCACGTGGAAATGTGAAAAATGCTCACCCAGAAGAAATATTAACAAATACAAAGGAATAAAATAAAAGAAGGATCACAAAGCCATAGGGTCAGTCTATGATAAAGAATTTTTTTCAAGATTAAAGGAAATGAGTACTCTGGAGTGCTTAAACACCAGAAAAAGTCATGAGTTTCCTGACAATGTCTTACTTGTAAGACTGACAAACCACAGGTCAAAACTAGTCTACATAATAAGCTCCTGAGCTATTTAAATAACCAATGAAAACTAAGGAGGAACTGAGAAGATACAGGTTTGAGTTCACTAGACCAAATGATACTTCCCTGTATAAAGCACATTTTGACATTTAAAGGTACAGCCTCTCCTAAGTTACCTTTAGGTTCACTTGATAAACTGACTTCTAATCCTTTCATTAAGAAGGGAAAGCATCAGATATAAGTAAAATATCATGTCAAACAATGATCTGTCAGGCAGTCTCCAAGTGGAACCCCGCAGTAGAAAACGACACTTTGCTCTAACGGTATACAGACAATATGAAAATCCTGAAGTTAAAGTGCAAACTTCAGCAAACGTAGCCAGATGGAAAGATCCAGAGCTTTGGAGACACACAGGCTCAAGCTTAGAGCCTGGCTCTGCCACTGACTAGCTGTATGACTTACTAGCTGTACTAACTGTACTTACTTAATACTCAAGAGCTTCATCTTACTGTTTGTAAAATACATATGAAGCATAGGCCATCTAAATAAGAAAACGTGTAAAGAGCCTACAGTAGTGGCTGGCACTTAGCAGATGCTCCATAAACAGTAGCTAATTAGTAAATTCTGAGAAGACTCTCCAGGAGTCTTAAGGATAAAAGACCACTACTTTACAGAGTAATGACAAAAATTATTTTGACCAGGTAATAACTATAAACCATGAGATAATACAAAATCATCTTTTGTTTCCCTTATTTTCCAACTTACTCCTCAAACAAAAGTCCCTTGTTTACTGAACTGTATTTCCTGTTAGGCTGTGACTACAAACCTTTTAGGCCTATTTAATAAAAATAACTACATTTCTTACACTGAAACAAAGTTTTGACTAGCAAATACCCAACTAATCCACACCAAAACATAAACACTAAACATAAATATCTAGCATTTTTTCCTTTCTCTGTTATATTGGAAAAAGAAGTAAAGGAATTTTAAGTTTCTCTCAATGAGTCAAGTTCTACATAACAAAACAATACAAGGTAATTGCTTACCTGGACAATATTTTGTACTTCAGATCCACCAATCCAGAATGAATGGGGGTATTCCCTTTCAGACTAGTCTGAGAAAAGACAGCAGTCAAGCAGCTTCCAAGATTCTTTCCGTTTACTGTATCCAGCTTTCTTCAACAAAATCCCAAACATGCACTTCGGTAACTGTTGAAAGACAGAAAGCAATCCATACACCCACCATGGCACCAGCGGCAAAGGACAGCCACCAAGAAATGGAAGGAAGGGTCAATGGAGTGGTGGATCTGAAGCACAGAAAAGTTACAAGCCCTGAGTCAACGTTTTCATGTAAGAGGGTCTGCCAGAGCACTGCTCACCTCTGTGTTGAGAGAGGATAAGAAACTCTACAAAACAAAGAAGGAAACATCCCTAACATGAATACTTATTCATGACAAATGACATGCGATTTCCAAATACATGATGAAAACTTCCTCTACTATCCATATAAATTGTCCCAGATCATTCAGCTACAATGAATTTTATCCATTTCCTAAAACAGTTCCTCTACAATTACAGAAACTTTGTCAACCATAATTAAGAGGGGAGGGCTCAAATATTTCCTAATAAAAATTTATTTAAGCACCTAACAGGATTTTAAGTTTGCTACACATAAGACATCTACATATCACTCAAATCTTCAACTCTCAGCTAAAATATAGGACATTTCAAAACATGTGACATAACTTTAAGAGTGAACTTCTGACTCAATAAAGGCCAATCCCCCACAATGGCCAGTCACTGGGTACACTAGGGAAAAGAATGAACATAATAAACAATTTACTAGATAACACCTTTAAACTCATAAGCCCAGTCCACATTATATCAACATTCTTTTATTACCATACCAACTCTTACAATTAGACTATAAATTCTGAGCAAACTACAAGGCAGACAGGAAAAGGTATTCAACAGGATGCTACAGATAAGAAGTTAAAAATCCAAAGACTGTGAAGCTGCTTGCACATAAATTTGCTACTTCCTCAACTGCCACACTACTGCCAAAATGTTCCTGAAGTAACCATAAAAACTACCTTCACTGAAGGGTTACTAATGGACCAGGCCTTTTACATTCATTACTTATATTTAAAAATGTAAAAAGAAATAACTTGCTCAAAGTCCTACATCCACTAGGTGCTAGAGCCCATGCCCTTTTCACAGAATATGGTGGCCTCCAAACTCCAAGGACCAGAAGGCCATGATTCCTGGGGCAGAAGAAACCAAGCTCTAAGTTAACTGACGTCAGAACAGAGAACCACAAAAATACAAAACAGTAAGTATTTCAGTCTAGCTGAACTAAAACACAACTGAACTTGTTAAGCCATCCTGAGAGGGCTAACTCCCTTAATCTTGCCACTTAAAAGCAATATCAAAAATTCGTGCAATTCTAAGGCCACAATATTAATTTTATACTCTTGCCCACACAGACTGTGTTTTGTGGCAAAGATGTGTCTTTGACAAAGAATTCCAAAATAGTCCACAGGCAAAGACTAAAGATGTTCTGGTTTTTCATGTATAGGCAAAGCATTGAAGTGACTGAAGTACCAGTCTAAGAGTAACCTCTTTATAGCAAACAGGTGGAAATATCTTAATACCCTCAACTTAAACACATGTAAGCAAAACCACAAAGAACAGTGCTCAAGCTCTTCTCATTAGTCTAGAGCCTAAAAAACTAGAAACCCAATTTTGACAAAAAATGCTAGTGAGCTATGGCTAGTAGTTAACTGCTAGAGTAATATAGTCTGATTTTCAAAGTGTAACTCACTGCTACAACCAAAACACAGCCACAACAATTTGACTAACAGACTCATTTCTGAGCCTCCTGCACCATCAGGCCTTTTCTTCCATTAGTGAGTTAACTTTCCCCCTCTTTCCTTCAAATAAACATTTACTGAATGCCTAATTGGTGGCAGGCCTTATGCCAGAGAAACAAAGATTAACAAATGCCAGACCAGGATAATAAGGATTAAGTTCTTCATGTCCTCTGCCCCTTCCTCTTTGAGTCTCTCAAGCAATCATTTCACAGAACCAAAACACGTTTTATCATTAGTTCCCAAAACTGGTTAAGAGTTCTCAATTTAACTCTAAAATAATAATTACTCAGGTTCTTTTTTCTTAACAGAGTTCTCACTTAATTTTTTTTTCTTCCAAGGACCAGTGGTTTGCTATTAGAGAACAGTTTTCGATATTCATAGCACTTAGGTATTTGCACATCTCTCTACTCACAAACTTTTTTTTCAATTTACATGTTAATGTCCCACTGTTTCTACTTCACAGCTTTCCATTCTGTGAAGGTCTTCATTGTTGACTAACCCTGAGAGGGAATCTCCTAAAATGCTTCCTGCTGACATAAGTGAACCCGGCAATCTCTGAACTTCATTAATGAGATCCAGGTTAGAGATACCCCACTGGACTGTCAGGTCTACCTGGCTGGTGCCTCATTTGCCTGCAAACTTCCTGTTAGGCAACTGTGATCAGCAGAAACTGAACGGAGGGTAGCGAGCACATTCTTGACCAACAGGTTTTTCCCCTTTTGTCAACGAATTCAATGAGCAACAACAGAACTCAGGAGGAAACCTTGTATCCTAGTCACCACTTACTCTGTTAAAGGTCAAAATCACCAGCAAACAAGAATAAGAATTTAAAAATTCTAATTTCCTTGGCTAAACTAAATTGATCAAACATAAATCACCATGCTCAGTGTTAATATGAACAATTACCAGTCTCTTTCCACCAGGATACCTAAAACAGGGTTACAGTGGGTTCTCTCCCTAACAGTACAGGTCTAATTATGTCTAATTGGTAGTTCTTAGTAATTGTATTTCCCAGATTTCCAAGGCAGTATTGACTCTGTATGATTTCATCATTTTCCCCAAAGAAGCCTCATTAAATGCATGGCTAAAAGCAACTGAATTTTAGGCCTCTGCAAAGCTTCACAATTAAGTACACGCACACATCAGGGGCAAAAACTAAAACTTTTTCTCACACCCTCTGTCTTGACTGTACGTGACAAAATACGGTCCCTATACTTGCGGGGAGAGTTAACTTGGCAGACAGCTGCTGAGAGACAAGTCTTTGCAAGGTCCTTTCACATACATCTCTCATAATCCTCCCAACACTGAAGTGATACCTCCATTTTTTTTATTTTTACACACAATGAAATCTTACCAGAGAAAGGTTAACTTTCTTAAGGTCACACAGCCAGCAAGTGAAAGTTATGATACAAACTCAGGTGTTTCACCCTAGAGCCCATGCCCTTTATGTTAAATCATGTTTCTCTAAGGTCACAGATCCTTAGAACTTATCAACTGTTTGGCAAGTTCACATCAACAGATATAAAAGGAATTTAGTTTCCTCAATATTCTGCTATCACCCACACTCTGGGATGTATATAAATCAATTTGTATATGTTTACCAGTCTGTAAATAATGGTTAAAATGTCTATGAACAGAAGCTTGTGCAACACATACCACCCTTCTTTTCCCTTTAGCAGTCTTTCTCCCCTATCCATCCCCACTTGTCTTAGGAATTATCAAACAGAAATCTTAAAAAGGTTTCATAGCATGAAAAAAGAAAATCTAACATTAATTTAAATCAATATCTATTGCACACCCAAGCGCTAAACATAGTGAAGGATTCAAAGGACAATCAGCTTTAGACATGATTAAACTTTCATGATACACAGGAAGGTTTGGTAAGTCCCATATGCATTAGGAACAAGTTATTATGAGAATTAGTGATATAGGTGACAATTTCCAGAAAAGAGGATGGCTAAGACACAGGCAGACAGCAATAATACATGTAAGCAACCAACAGGAAAGCTCAACTCAACATTTACTGAACACCTACTACAAGAAGGCACTGTTGAGGAGTTTATCATTTAATAGGGGACACAAACAGGAAACGATAATACAAGCCCAGAATATGTTAAGTGCCACAAGATAAATACAAAGTGCCAGAACTCGTTCATTTAACAATGATTAGCATGTAGGCATTGCTATCAACAGAAAAACAAAATTATATCTGCCACCATAACATAAATTGACATCAAGAAGAGGTATCTAAATTGTGTTCTGAGAGGAGAGGATATTACAACATGGGTGGAAGAGAGGATTGCTGAGATCTCACCTAAATCAATTTGGCTGGAGAGCTATTAGGTCCTTCCCATTAATATCAGTAGCTTGAGATACACAGGCTTAGGTCAGTTTATATCAGTGCTGACAAAGGAAATTCGAAAAACAATGATCCTCCACACTTTGGCAGGAATATAGACTAAGTGAGGAATGTGAGAAGAAAAAGCTGGAAAGGAGGCAGGAATCTGAATTGTGAGGACTTCAAATGCTTTCTTTCCCTTAAACTGTAAATATCACCAGGTGGAAACCGAGATCCCAGGCACCTCACAGCACAGGAAAGTCTGTTTCTAAAATTCATAGGACCAAACAGTACTACTCAGAGGAATACACGTGCTGTTCTGTAAACCTATGAAATAAGCTAGCAATTCTCCTGTGCTATAGAGCCCTCTCAGTTTTCAAGAGTCAGTGCCAAGATGTGTGAGCAGGATCAGGTTTATCCTTATCAAATCTGAAAGAACATCTAACCTACTCCAAAATCAGGAATAAAAATTGATAATATTTGACTCATAAGCCTCTTGAGGCCAGTCAGTGAGGTCTATAAATAGCGTGTGATTTATTTCATTTGGACCCTACCTAAGCCTTTGTCTATTTAACCTGCATTTGGTAAAGCAGCACAAGGCTAGAGGCAGATGAGGATAAGTGATGGTGACAAAGACACCATGATTTTTTAAAGGAGTCACTAAACAATCCCACTTATTCCACTCAGAAAGCCAAAGACAAGAAGAGGGGGCAGGGGGAGAGATGTAAAAAGAAAAAAAGAAAACTACTTCCAATAATGTCATTTAGTTTCGTTCATCTCTTTGGTCTTGTGGCCTGTCTGTACTTCAACAACTCTAAAAATAGATTTGATATTATAAGTTCTTAATGAGATCCAATGTATTTTACCTATATTACTACATTCAACAAGTAATATAGCCATTCAGAGGTAACCAGAAGAGAAATGATTCACTTAAGGTCACTTAGCCAAGAATCGAACCATTCAGCAGCTTACAACTGAGGATAAACTGCCCATTACTTGAGTAAAGGGGGAAAGAGGTTCTCTCACACCCATAGAGGATTATGTTTCCCAAACCTTTAACATTAACTTTTGCTGTTTTCTAACAGGCAAGCCTAATGACCATTCTTCCAATTAGCAGGTCTGGGAATGCTTTCTAGTAATAAGGGCCTGAGCACAACTCATACTTCTAATTCGAGCAATAAATATCACGTGATACATAATGCAGCTTTCATTCTTCCCAGTGAAGTCCACCACACTAGACAAAGCCCAGTGAACTTCTGTGTATTTCCAAATGGTTTACTCCTTTTCTCCCTCAGTAATATTAAGGCTAATTAAAACCAAAGTTGGTGACGGAGAGAGAAGCCTGGCGTGCTGCAGTCCATGAGGTCGCAAAGAGTCAGACACGACTGAGCAAACTGAACTGAAAACCAAAGTCAGAAGTTAAGAAGCAGTCCCACAAACTAGGTACATATTGGGCCAATGTAAGGCCACAAAAGTCATCTGATGGTTAAATTATTCACCATCAGGAATTATAAATTCAGTTGTCTCCATCAAGAGTTTACAGTGTATATTAAAGACTGAATCCTATGAGGAAGGTCAGCTGGAGAAGCACTTTTTGTGAACCTGGTCACAGGCAGGGGTAGGAGTAACAAACGGGGGTTATATTTTGAATATTTAATTATTCTACCACCAGTTTTATTTCCTAGGAAACTGAAAAAGTGCAAGAAAAAAAGGAAGGAGGAATCAAAATCAAAGAAAGCAGAGGGATGAAGATTAAGAAATTGGTGAAACCTGTTTCCTTTCTTTGATAGAGCACACTCTGGAATATCAATTGAAAGTTATCCTGTTAACCATTAAGTACCGAACTGGTACAGGCAGCACAATCACAAATATTTGAGTACTGAAGCTGACTCATAAAAATCTAAAAATATTTCATGCTTTAGGCTTTCAAAATACCATCAGTTTAACCCCTTCCCCTCCTTTCATCATGTTATTTTGAAACCAGTGTAAAAAGTGTTTTTAATCTAGTTCTGGAAACTACAATTAAAATGCAGTGAATACAGAAAGCCACGTGCAATTAGATTTTAAGGCATTATCATTCCTACATCTGATCCTGGATTTAGTAAATCAGTTGTTAAGTATCTGTGCTATCTATAACACTAAAATAAATGCATATATGTTTATGAAACAGTTGGGTAAGAATCTTAACTGGTAGCCCTTTGAGGGAATATCACAATTTGTATATGAAAAGCCACTTTTAAAACTGATCCAGATGATTAGCTTATTAAATCTTCTCTGTTAAATTTTCTAAGAATCCCACTTAATAATGTCCCTGAAAAGTCTGAAATATCTTTTCAGATCAGACAAGTACAATCATGTAAAATTAAAACGCACAGGAAGCCAGTTATATTTAGGAAGAGACTTTTTTTTCCATATCCATTCAAAGACATTAAATGGATTACACTGTACTTTAATTCTTTTGAAAAAAACATTCTAGTTATTTTATTTTATTTTTGGCTGCGCCGTGCAGCTTGTGGATTCTTAGTTCCCTGACCAGGGATAGAACTAGGGCCCTCCACAGTGAGTCCTATCCACTGGACCACCAGGGAAGTCCCTACTTACTTTTTAAATGAATGGAAATGGAAGGAGAATTTAACAGCCAATTTCAAAGAGATACCAAGTTACAATTTTTTGCTATGACATACTCCTCCTGTTGTAAGTACAGGTATTGTACATATGTAAAAATATGTACTATATGTGTAATTCCATTAGGATATTTTACCAAAATAACCCCTACAAAATTTGCAGAATATCAAAAGCTTGGTTACATAAGTTTGCTAAGTTGTACTGAAAAGTTACCAATAAGTGAAAATCAAATAAAAACTCATATCAGTATCCCTTAGAAGGCAACCACACGTGTGCTTGCACACACACACACACACACACACACAAATCAGAAACTACGAGAGCTTTTTTTTTTTTGCCCTCTAATTTCCAAGACTGCTGGAGAAGTGCAGTGAATTATGCAAAGGACAGCAAATATTAAGCTGCCTCTGTGTTTACGCTACTGTACTTCCATTTTTAAAACATGCATCTCAACTCCCCAGACACCATCATCCACAGAAACCATGCAGCTATCCAACAGACTTTCAGTGTCACCATTTATTATTTATAGCATTAAATGGGGGAAGTAGCTCTGATGTCACCGACCCTACCCAGTGGAATCACTGACTCAATAAACATTTTCACACTGGAGAAAATCTGGTTAGGAAAACATTTTGCTATGTTAACTAGAGTCTTTCATCTTTCTTCTCAACCCTAGGGTAGAAGAGGTTACTGTTTGGAGAGATACAAAGAAACTGTCAAGGTTTCCACAGGAAGAAAACCTGGGCATGTTCATTTGCTGAGGCAAAGACTTCCCCCTCCCAACTCTCCAGAGCCCAGTCTGATTTCCCTAATGTTCAAACTGGCAGTAACAGCTGCCATATTTTACTTTTTGAACCAAATCATCCACCAAGTAGCAAATTTTTCGTTTCTACTAGCCACTCTCTCGTGGTCCTGTTTCTAAAAACCCATTCTAGATCCACGTCCTAAGGCGGAAGAGGGCTGGGGTGTTGGGGAGTCTGGCCTGGCTACCAAAGGCTTCTAAACAGAAGAGTGATCGCTTCCCCTGGGCCATAGGCTCCCCCTTTCCTTTTTTTTCTAGAAGAAAGAACTGGCGGCAGTGATGAGGACAGCCCCTCCCCCCTCCTCCCCAATTTCTCAAAGCAGCTCAGGAAAACGTGAAGTTACAGTCTCTCTTTCCAGGGAGATGGAATCCAGAGTACCTAGGGCCTTGCTCTGCAAACATCCCTCTCGGCCGAGTAGGAAACCCTTTGTCCGAGAAGCCGGACACCACAGGGGGCCAGGAAAGAGGCCCCTTTTCGGTCACAGCCTCCAACCCGAGAGCTCTCCACCTCCACCCCCATAGGGCCGATGCCCGCACCAATACAGCCCCAGGTCGTGAAGAGGGTGCTGAGACCCCTTCCGGGATGCGGAGGCCACGGCCCTGTCGATCTACGCTGTACCCTCTCCCATCACCATCTCACTCGGCCTCAGTGGGGCTGGCAAGAGCTATGCAGGCCTGGACCGGAGAAACAGGGAAGGAAAAAAAAATACCTTCCAAAGGGGGAACGGGATGCTAGAGTGAGTGTGAGCTAAGACCACAGCCTGAGCGAGCGAGGGTCGTTCGAGGGACGGGCCCAGAGACTGGAGGAAGGGAGGGTGGGAGGAAAACCGAGGGGCATGGAGGGGGCCGGGCCAGGTCCGGCCTGCGAGCTCGAGGGATCCGGAGGAACCGCACCGGGCCAGAGGCCAGGCAAGGCGGGGGGCCCAGGTCCGGGCCGAGGCAGCAGGGAAGGGCCAGGGGTGGCCTCGCGCCGGACGTTGAGGTGGGCAGGCCCGCCCGGGGCCGGTCGGACGGAAGAACGGACGGTCCAGCGGGCCGCACTCACCATGAGCTCGATGGTCTTGTCCTCAATCACCGAGTCGGGCTCCATGGCGGCCCCGGCGGCCCCGCCTCGCTCTCCCCGCGCAGCAGCGAACGGCCCGGGCGGAGGAGGCGACGGCGGAGGCGGCAGAGGCGGAGGCGGCTCTCGCACCCACTCTCGCTGCCAGCCCGCCCGGGCCGCCGGCAGCTCCGCCCTCCCCCTCGGCGAACGCAGTACGCAGAGCGAGGACTACAGCTCCCGGCAGGCGCCGCGGGGCCCCGCAGAGCGTTGTGGGAACGAGAGTCCGACAGCAGGCCACTCTCTTCTGGCTGCTCGAAGCGGAATTCGGTGCGAAAAGCAGCACTGAACTGCGAATGCGAGACTTGCAGACCTAAAGAATTAAGGGCTCTCTCAAAGTAGGGCCTCGGCAGCGCCCCAACTACATGTCCCAGAAAGCCCTGCTCTCGGGTTCTCCTTCCGGCTACCTTCTCCTGACTTCCTGGCAGCCCGAGGCTACCCAGACCGGCACCGAAACTCCAAGGCAACTCTTCACTTGTCGGAGATTCTGCGTGCGCGACCGATTTCCGCACATGCGCGTTCGATGTCTGCAGCGCCCAGTCGACGCTGAAGTAGCGGCGCGGCTGGTCCGCTAGCGTTTGCGATAGGGTGAAGTGTGGGCGACAGGTGGGTTCGACGTGCGACAGGAGAGGGTGGTCTTGGGGCTCAGGCGTGGGAGTGGGGCCAACGAGCGGGAGAATCTCAGGCAGAGGGGTAGGCTCTGAGAGTATAGGCGTCCTAGGAGTGAGTCTTGGGAAAGTCGGTAGAAGAGAAGGTTTATGGTCTGTGTGCACCACGTACGGGGAGGAACTGAGAAATGAAACCGGATCTGTGTATATTGAGCCCCTTTAATTCATTTTTCAGAAAATATGTTTTTAAACTTCCAGCCTCTGCTGGGTACCAGTGTAGGCACTGAAAATTCAACTCTGAACCTTACAGACAAGGCCTCTCTGCTCAAGGAGCTGAATTCTAATGAGGGGAAGACAGGCGTTAATCGCAAGAGTGACAGGTGCTAAGAAGGAATACAGCTGGAGACTCCGCTGGAGACTCCTTCCAGTGAATTCTGCCTTCAGCTCTGTGTGAACTTTGTCAAGTCTGTCAGTACCCTCTAACCAAAGGGGAGCAAGGGCACACCGATAGCTGAACAAGTTGAGTTTACTACTGGGTGCAGGGAGGGAGGACAGGCCCCATGAAGAACTGTAGGGCCATCTCAGGAGTTGTCAGGTGATTTGAAAGAGGGTTTAAGGAAGTAGGGCTTCATTCTGGATAAGATGCTGTCAGGAAGTGGGGTAGTTCTCTGATTAAGTATCCCAATAAACCTTGCCTAGAAAGAAGAAAGGCTAGAATGAGGCTAAAGCTCTAATTGGTATAGAAGCAGGAGTCCCTCATTAGCCAGGTTGGGGGATGTTTGGTCACTTTTTATGGTTTGGACAATGTATACGTTTTATCTGTGTTCAGTGTAATTAAGGAGTGGTATTGCTTTTGTATTGATCTCTTATGGTCACAGAATGGCTTTGTCTAATGTTAATTGTTCTGTGAGATTATATTTAACAGAGGAACACAAAGCCTAGCTAAGACGGCCAGGTTTATCATCTAATAGCATTACTACCCGCCCGATTGTGTCAGGCCAGCTTCCAAATGTCGGCCTTTCTCAAGTGATTTGCATTCTCTGCACCTGTAATGTGAAGGAACTAGATGACCTAGAAATCGTTCCATTTCCAAGGATCAAGTTTAATTAGAGTAATTTATATGCATGCAGGACACAGTGTAAAGTTTTATGCAGGTAGATTTTGAGTTTCATAGTCCTTATCTGCTGCTTTCCACCAAAGGAACTGAAAGAGCACACAATTAGAAAGTTATTGCTGCTAACTCGGTGTCTGATTTTCACCATACTCTTTGCCTCTCTGAGCCTTGAGACGTTCATTAGTAGAATAAAGGGATTAAAATAAATGACCTCTGTTTCAGTTACATATCGCATCTTATAAACCACCTCCAAGACATAGTAGCTTAAAATAACAGTGCTTTATTATTATTTACATTGTGTGGGTTAACTGGACTCAGTTGGGCCCACATAGTTTAAGCTAAGGTTACTCATGGGAACGCTATCAGCCGAAAGCTCATCAAAAAGTTTCTCATCCTCCAGGGTCTCTCTTTACCAGCTTATTACCATTCAGGCTTCTGTATGGTGACTGGCTTCCAAGAGGACAAGCCCCAGTGAGCAAATGCTTACCAAGATTTGGTTGCCCACATTCCATTGGCTAAGACCAGCCAGATGGCCAAGCCCAGAGTCAGTGTGGAAAGGGCCTATACACGGTTGTGAATTCAGAGGCACGGTTCACTGGGGGCCACTAATGTAACAGCCAATCAAGACCTTTAAAGTGTCAGCACTTGCCACAGGTACTAGCACATGGGGCTAGGGTCGGAATCACAAGCTAAATATGAACCCCCTATATGTATGTTTGTCCTGCACTGTCTTTTTTATTGTTTCAAAGTTGTCAGTTACACATTTTCAAATCTGAATTTCTAAATTGTCTTGAAAAACTAGATTATCTGGTTGTATTAGATGTGCATGGCAGCAATATGCAGGGGTTAAATAGAATTGGGGCTTCCTAGGCAGCCCTAGTGGTAAAGAGCCTCCTTGCCAATGCAGGAGATCTGCTGCTGCTGCTAAGTCGCTTCAGTCGTGTCTGACTCTGTGCGACCCCATAGATGGCAGCCCACCAGGCTCCCCCGTCCCTGGGATTCACCAGGCGAAAACACTGGAGTGGGCTGCCATTTCCTTCTCCAGTGCATGAAAGTAAAAAGTGAAAATGAAGTCGCTCAGTCATGTCCGACTCTTCGAGACCCCATGGACTGCAGCCCACCAGGCTCCTCCGCCCATGGGACTTTCCAGGCAAGAGTACTAGAGCGGGGTGCCATGGCCTTCTCTGCAGGAGATCTACAAGATGCAGTTTCCATCCCTGGGTCAGGAAGATCCCCTGGAGAAGGAAATGGCAACCCACTCCAGTATTCTTGCCTGGGAAATCGTATGGACAGAGGAGCTTGGCAGGCTACAGACCATAGGGTTGCAGAGAGTCAGACATGACTGAAGCACCTTAGCACACATGCACGTGAATAGCAATTCCCTTCTTTATGTGAAGCATGAACTCTGTAGATTGCCACTGTTAGCACTTTTCCCTGTTGGTTATATCTGCATCTTGTTATATCTGCAACTTGTACACTTAACCCGTATAGATATTTGAGTTTGCAGCCTTGGGCATTGGAACTATAATGGAGGTAACTCAAGGTTTCTATCCTTTTATTAAAATCATATCCCACCTTAAGAGGAAAAAAATACTGATATTATTGGGTCAAATTCTAGGAGCTCAGTGAGATGAAAAAGTTGTGTATGTGATAGAAATCATTCCCAAGCTGTATAAGAGGCAAGCTGAGCCAAGACTTATCACTGTGCTCTTTCCTCTCCTCAAACAACTACTCAGGTACTTACATATTTTTTTTATTGCTTCAGGCTCGATGGCAGCTGACAGTTAGATTTGTCATAGACAATGGCAGAAGACCTTGGGGTTTATATGACATGACAAAAGCAAACTGGTACAGGTCCATGATCCCTCAACCAAAACCTTGAGGTCCAGATATGCTTCAAAATTCAGAATTGTTCAGACTGTACAAAGGCAGTGTGATGTACATACTGTATATATAATGTGATACTCCCAAGAGGTCCCAGACAGCATTTCATAATCAAATACATACATTTTTCTGTAGCAGAGCCTGTAAGTGCCTATTAGCAATTTATAGCCTGTCAGTTCCAAATCCACCCTTTCCATGATTTGAAATACTAAGTGGGACCTTGTAAATAATTGCCAGCTGACAGTGCTTAACTTTGTCAATAGAGAGCCCTAGAGGGAGGCAGCCAAATGAAGGGTCTTCTGTTCCCTGTTCCAGAATAGTCTTTTCCTTCTTGCCTTTGTGGCACAGCAGCAAATGGCTTGCAGAACCCACACATGCACACGTGTGGTTGGAACATCCAGAGAGTGCTTCCCAGTGAGTTCAGTGGCACCTTAGCAGGCAGCTTCCTACTTGCCAGCCCCAACCTGTAGCACCTCAGCAAACTTCACCATCCAGTGGGCTATAACTATCCTCTCTCTAGTAAGGTTTGAATCTCATCCTAGCAGTGGGGGTGGGAGGATTCTTCCGAGTCTCTTCCCTTGAGTACTCTGCCTCAGTCTCAAAGGTAGTGGCTTCTCCCTGTAATTGCTACTTCTGTATTCTTTGGAGTTGTCTTTACTCCAACACCCTGTTACTAGTTAATAATTTTTTATATTAAATTTTCCCCAAAGAGAGTATGGCAGATGTGAAGGTATGTGATTTCCAAGATTGGGTCATGAGAGTTGTGGGTCCACCCTTGCTCCCTCTGTCTTGGTTACTTTGGAGGAAGCAAGCTGCCGTGTCATCATGACACTTAAGCAGCCTTCTGTAATATCCTTGTGGTAAGGAACTGAGGCCACCTGCCAACAGCCAGCTCTACCTTTCCAGACCTGTGAGTAAGCCGTCTTGGAAGCCATCTCTTCCCACCCCAGTTGGTCCTTTAGATGACTAGTCCTATTCAAAACTTGACCTCGTGAGAGACCCTGAGCCAAGACCCACCCACCTAAGCCATTCTTCAACTTCTGCCCTGCAGAGGCTGTATGAGATAATAAATGTTTATTATTTTAAGCTGCTAAATTTTCAGATAATTTGATAGGCAGCACCAGAAAGCTGGGAGTTACCCCCCAAAAAAGAGCTAGTTGAAATGCTGCACTTGGTGAGTTCTCTTGTAATCAAGGCACCATAAATCCTTGGTAGGGCTTTGTGTCTTTCCTTTTCTTATGTATACTCTTGAAGGTAAAGAGTGGTATTTTTAAATGGTGTGTTTTGACCTGTGCTGACTTTTCTGAATTCAAATACGTTGTAAAGAAGGATAGTACAGTGAAATTTTGACCTAACTCATTCCCAACTATGTAAAGAACAAAATTCTCTTGAAGAAGAATCTTGTGAAACCAAAGGAAAGAGTATGTTGGGAAGTATTGAAGTAGGAGCCCCTTATTTTATCCACATGACAAGGTTCTCTGCCTTATCCATTTAAGCATAGAATCTAGAAAAAAAGATGGTTGTCATGATATCCTTGCTGCTGCTGCTAAGTCGTTTCAGTCATGTTGAACTCTGTGTGATCCTATATTAAGTACATTTATTTGAACTGGAAAGATAAAGCCATACTTGTTCTAACTTGGCTGACTGGTTTGATAGCACCACTAATAGATGTTACTAATAGATGAGGTAAATCTTTAGTTCTGTAATTTTTAGGAAGATACATTTAAAGCACATAAGGAAAAACATTTCATCAATTAATTTACTGGCAAATGTATTGAAATTAACATTTGTATCTTCCCTACCAATTTTTTTTTAACTTATCAAGTTACATAAGACCTCCATGTGAAAGGGTAAAAAAAGGTTGTATTAGAGTGGAATACACTATGCCACCATGGCAAATTAACTGTGCATCATTCAGAATTCAGTCAGGGAAACAGAACCAGTAAGATGGTTACTAAGGGGCTTTTTTTTTTACAAGTTGACCTCACATAATTGTCCAGTTTAGTTCAGCAATCTCTGTAAGGTTGTAGTTTTTGTGTTGATGCTGGATTTTCAAGTCCACAAGGCAGGCAGTCAAGACAAGAAGACAGATATAAGGTAGGGGAGAGCAGGCATAAAAGTCAGACAAAACCTGTCAATTCTCACTGCCCTGACCTTGATGGTATATATGTCTTGCAGAGCCTGGAGCCCTTTGTCAGGGAACTGAACACACACACCTGCCCAGGAATTGGAGAAGCTGGAGGAGTCTCTAGAGGAAGGTGGAGTGATGGCAGACCCAGCTATTCCTCACATGAAGGAGGTGAGTGAGCAAGCAGATCAGTGACAATGTATGTGGGCTACAAAATGACTGCAGTTTCACTTCCATCTTCCAAATCCTGGCATCTGGTGGCTCACCCTGATCAGAACCATAGAGGAACAGAATTTGGAGAAATGTAGTTTAGCTTAATCAAGCTGACATGGTGCTCAGTTTCCACACTCTGGAAACATAGTGGCATTATATATATGTCTTGTTCATACAAGGTCTAATGGAGTCAGCTAGCCTTCCATCTTATATTACTGTACACCATCTAGAATCCATGGTCTCTGGTATTGCTGGGATAGAGGAAAAGCTCACCAGCTTATTCAGAAGCACATTATTCCTGCTCACTATTCATTAGTCAGTACCTAATCATGTGGCCCTAAGAAGCTGCGAAGGAAGCTGGATTTGATGAACACAAAGGAATTTTGGTAGAGGATCTGTGCTATACCAGTAAAATTAATATTCATTTCATAAATCTTGGTTAAGATTTTTTAGTACATTTCCAAGAAATGGAGAAAAGGAATTTCTCCAGTGAATATACAAAAAAATGATTTTACTAGTCAGGTGGTTTCCAATACTTTGCTCTCAAAAAAATTGGAGGATTGAATTGAGTTTTAATGATAATTTAAGATAATTTTGCTAACAGACCACTATGTAGTATTTGACATGACAACTTGGAAATAATCTTTAAAGTTGCATGCTATTTCTGTGAGAAATGTTCATTCTTCTATGAACAAGTCTTCTTAGTACTAACATCTGTAAAAATAAAATCTAAAAATATATTTATATTTGACACTGAACCCTGTCTCATTCTAACAACAAGTAATATTCATACTTGAATATGCAAACTACTTTTTATATTATTTGTTGATTTATAAGATATAATTTTAATAAAATTCTGTGTTTATCCTTAATCATTTAACTTCAAATGTACTTATTGTTTAATTAATTGCATTTAATAATAATTATCATGTTAATTTAACCCAGAAAGGTTTTTTCCTACTAATAGGTTGACCCTGTGGCCACAGAAAATACAAATTACAGCATATAGAAGAGAAGTATGATAGGATGATCAATAAAAGACTTTCAAGCATTAGAATATGTTTGGGATAAAATTAGTATAAAATTATCTGTGGAAAATGGAATGGAAATATGAGTTCAGGGAGGGAAAAAAAGAATATTAAATTTCCTCCTATTGGAAAAGAGCTTATTCATGTGTATTTGAAGGATGATGGTATAAAATTGTTACTTAAATTTCATTGAGAAGAGTAATGAAACAATTTTTCAGTATCAACACACTGAAAATTCTTTTCATCTATTTATGCTGAAAATTTTAGATACCAGTTTAAGAAATGAGTAACTGCATAATGTTTGAAGATTTGAAGGGGGTGGTGACATAAGCAGAAAGGGTTAAAGATTACTGCTGTAGATCACTGTGGTGACTGAAGAAAGGGCCTTGCTACTCTGAATGCCAGAATCTGAAGCCTTCAATCTTGAACAAGACTAGACATCTGCCAAGAAGTCCTTGACCTAAATGTGAAAGAACTGGATTTGGATAATATCCCTCCTCAATAATAATGGGGGACTCCCCTGGTGGTCCAGCGACTAAGACTCCTTACTCCCAATGCTGGGGTTCAGTCCCTGGTCAGAGAACTAGATCTCACAACTAAGACCGTGTGCAGCCAAATAAATAAAAATAAATGTTTAAAAAAATTTAATAACCAAAGACATTCTTATTGAAATAACCATCAGATAGTCAATCCTTTTGTCCCACTTCTAACTCCTGAGTAGCTGCATGCAGGCTACCCACCCTACCATTGAAGGCTGTTAAGAGTCTAACTACAATACACCTTTTCAAAATCATTTCTCTCTACTTTCCCTACCTCATGTTCTGGCTCTTCACATTTCCCTCACAGCCGCATACTTGCTCGGATCACTCTCTCTGGCATTTCTTCTCCCGTGCTGGGGAGGATGAGGTGGGTACTAGCAAATGAGGTAAGAAATGAGAACTGACAAGAGCAAAATTTAGAAAGTTTGGTAAGAGTTTTTTTGCCAAAGCCTATCCCAGGCCTTTCTGGAGGCTCTGAACAGCTTCGAGGGTTCCAGGTATTAAGAAATGTATCCTAAGGAATATCCTAAATTCTGAAGATAGATATAGATAAGATATAGATACAGAGGGATGAAGTTATATAGGGATTTCCTGATGAACTAAATTCCAGCTGGAAGAACAGTTTATATGACTGAGGTTTCAGGCATGAATCCCAATGAGTTGTGCTCTTGTATTCAAGTATGGTCCGTTCCTGGCCTTATTCTGTCCCTCCCACCTGAATGGAAGTGTTGTGTGTCTGCCTTTTGCCTTTTTTCTGTCTGCTAGAGGAATTTTGTAACCAGTTGGGGCTCAGAATTACCAAACTTGGAGTGAAGTGTCTGCACCAGGACCATTATCCATGTAACAGGAGTTAAAATACAACTCTTTCAGTCCAGAATTTCAGTTGTGGCCTCAAAGCCAAAAACAATAGGTGGTGTCATTTTAATGCAAAATCTTACATGAAGTTTGGAAGATCTGTGAAGAGACTGTTGCAAAAAAAAAAAAAAGAAAATCCTAGGAAATTCCCTGGTGGTCCAGTCGTTAGGACTCTGCGCTTTCACTGCTGAGGGCCCAGATTCATTCCCTGGTTGGAGAACTACACTCTCACAAACCTCACAGTGCAGGGGGGAAAAAAACAGTTCTGCCAGCTAGTAAGCCCATCCCTGATTTTGAGGGTGTACAGGAGAGCCGTGGAGACTGATTGGCAGAGGTGTGAGCGGATTTAGAGAATTTTTCCCTCCCAGTTCTGCGCAAGTAAACCCATATGTGTTCCCTGAAGTTGCGAGACATGCGCACTGGTTCCTCATCCATGGGTGGGAAAGTAAGGACATAGGCCAAAGGCTGAGTGGGAGCAGGCTGTGGCCACAGCAGGAAATCCCTGTCTTGGGAAGGTTCATACTTCCTGAGTTCTGAGGGACAAAAGTGCATGGTTTGTGGGAGCCAGCTGTAGATTTCGCAAGAAGATTGTCTTGAAACAGTTGCTGACCAAGAAGACTATCTGAGGGGCCAGTGTGATCTCAACAGGTGTGCTTTGTTGGGGGAGTACCCCACAGAAAGTCAGAGGTTAAGAGAGGTTTCAGGTATCTGGCCAGAGGAGGTATGTCTCATCTGAGAATAACAGGAACCCCAAAAAGTGGCCCATGAGAGCACTCTGACATGAAATACCCAGGACATACAGGTGCCAGATTATAACTGGGCTAGTCAAGACATCTTTTCCCCTGCCTCAGATAGAATTCCTCAGATGCAGACCCTGAGTCAAGGATACTGTAAAGGGCTTTATTCGGGAGTGATCCTAGCACTCTCTAACCCGTTAGAGAGGAAAATAAGAAAGGGAAGTTGTGCTTTCAGGCAGAGTTCCTTGGAGAAGAGTTTGAGCTGCAGACTGATCCTGGTGTGGTGCTCCAGAATGTCGGTTACCCCTCAGAGTCTTGTGACTGGAGGGGCGGGACCTTGGCTTTCCTGGTCGTGGATCAGCAGGCTGCCCCTCGGCGCTTCTGGCCCTGTGCAGAGCATCACCAGCACAGGAGGGCCATCCTCCACATAGCAGTTGGCGTGGGCCTTCGGAAAGAAAAGCACACGAAGCCAGAGGAGGAGGTTAAGGGAATCTGGGTCTGAGCACTCACAGCACCTGCCGCAGATCACCCTGCACGCTGTTCAGATCCACTTGTTTTTTACATTAAGTTCACCTCATCACAACTTCTTCAAGATTTGGATTGGTCAGTTTCTAGGAGAAAGATTAGAAGAAGGATGTTAGAGGGATGAGCAATAGCTCTCACTGCTGCTGTTGGTACCAAGGCTGTAAATAATCATTTGTCATCTTCCTCTCTCTGTTCTGGATTTCCTCCTTTATATGGCTATAAAGTATAGCAGTATACTTTATAAACATATATATACACATATATATATTTTATATATATACAGTATGCTTTTTGACTGTACTGCTTCTGCTACTCTAGGTGGCTTGCCTTGAAGGGTGTCCCAGATGTTCATCCGTGAGAGGTCTGGGGCCCTGGATACGCATGCCTTTATGCAGTTGGGATTGCTGGATTGGCTATTCCCCATGACAGCTGGCCTGGGGAGAAGAGCGCTCTCGCAGCTGGGACCTCTGGGCCACATTTGGCCCCGGCTCTCGCCCTCACTCACAGGAGAACGGAGCGCAGCCCTGCTCAGCTCCGCTTCAGAGTGGTGTGTCACATCGACCCGGTCCCCGAGGCTTCTGTGTCCGCTTCTGTCTCATTTTGCTTCTGTAATCCCAGTGTGTCCATACTAGTTTCCTGTGGCTGCCACAACAAATGACCACAAACCTAGTGGCTTCAGACAGCAGAAGTGTATCCTCTCACCATTCTGGAAGCCAGAATTCTGAAATCGAGGTGTAGGCAGGACCATCTTCCCTCAAAGGCTCTAAGTGAGATTCCTGTCTTCCTCTTTTGGTTATTTTTCCTCTATTTTTTAGTTGTGGTGAAATAGATGTGCATTATCATTTTAACCATTTTTAAGTGTACAGTTCAGTGGCATTAAGTGCACTCATATAGTTGTGCCACCATGGCCACTATCCGTCACCAGAAGTTTTTTCCCAAACTGAAACTCCATAGCCATTAATTAATAGCTCCCTGTTTCCCCTTCCCAAGCCCCTGAAAACCACTATCCTACTTTTCCATCTCCGTGAATTTGACTATTCAAGGTACCTCATGAAATAGAATTATGCATTATTTGTCCTTTGAGACTGGCTCTTTTCACTTAGTATATTCTCAAGGTTCATGCATGTTGTAGTGTGAGTCCAAAGTCCTTCTTTTTTAAGGCAGGACTTAACATATAAGAAAGGAATAAGTTGTATTCCACTGAATGTGTGTGCCACATTTTTGTTTCTTTGTCCTCCCATTGATGGACACTTGGGCTGCCTCCACCTTTGGGCTTTTGTGGATAATCCTGCTATGAGAATGTGTATATAGTATCTTAAGTCCCTGCTTTCAGTTCTTTTTGGTATATACTCAGAAGTGGAACTGCTGGATCACATGATAATTTTATTTTTAATTGTGTGAGGAACTGCTACACAATTTTCTGCAGCAACTGTATCATTTTACTTTCCCACCAGCAACATACAAGGGCTTCAGTCTCTCCACATTCTCACCAACAACTGTTATTTTCTGCTTTTTGATGATAGCTATCCTAATGAGTGTGAAGTGGTATATCCCCTGGTTTCAATTTGTATTTCCCTTCTGATTATGTGACGTTGAGTATCATTTCATGTGGCCATTTCCATATCATCTCTGGAGAAATACCTGTTCAATTCCTTTACTCACTTTTCAACCCAATTATTCTTTGTCTTGTTGGTGTTATTCTTGAGTTGTAGAAGTTCTTCATATATTCTGGATTTTAATTTCTTATCAAATATATGATTTAAAAATATTTCCTCCAATATTTTCACTCTGTTGATAGTGTCCGATGCACATAAATTATACATTTTATGTAAATATTTTTCATTTGCTGCCTGTACTTTTGGTGTCAAAGCCAAGACATAACTCCCAAATCCAGTGTTATGAAGCTTTTCCCATTTCCTTCTAAGATTTATAGTTTCAGCTGTTACATTTAGGTCTTTGATCTCTCTTGAGTTCATTTTTGTGTATGGTATAAAGTAAGGGTTCAACTTCATTCTTTTGCCTTTTTTGCCTCTTCCAGTTTTTGGTGGTTCTTGGTTCCTTTTATTGTGGAAACATAATTCCAATTTCTGTCTCTGTCTTCACATGGCCGCCTTCTCTTTGTCTCCATGTTTCTCCTCTGTGCCTGTATCTTGTAAGAAATCCATCATTGGCCCACGTTAATCTGAGATGATCTTAACTTGAGATCTTTAACTTAGTTGTGTCTGCAAAAACACTTATCCCAGATAAGGTCACATTCTGAAATGGTGTGTAGAAATATTTTTGCAGGTCACCATTCAGCCTGCTACAATGTCCATTCTAATCTCCTTTGCTACAAGCAATTTTATTACCAATACTTTTGTTCCTTTTCCTTAGAAGAATCTTTAACACCCTCTGCCACGTCCCACATAAAGCACTCCATTCAATGCAGTTAGCGCCAGATCCTGATCTGCTGGCTTTTTAGCTGTATCTGTTCATCATTTTCTTAGCGGTTGTTCCAGGTTTTGCAGTATACCTCCTTAACTTCTCAGTGCATTTACAGTTAATATTGTAACACCACCTAAAATATAGGAGCCTGGCAGCGTATGGATGCATTTGTCCCTTCCCGTCTTTTACGCCACGCTCAGTCACTGCAGTCGTGTCCAGCTCTCTGCGACCCTGTGGACCATGGCCCGCCAGGTTGCTCTGTCCATGAGATTCTCCAGGCAAGAATACTGGAGTGGGTCTTTTATGCCATAGGTGTCATATTTATTAATATTATGTCTAAATACATTATAAAGCTCACAAGGCAAAGCTCTACATTTTACTTTAAATAGTATTTCTTTTAAAAGTCAGAAGAACAAATAATCTTTTATGTTTATCCAGTTATTTACCATTTGTGATTCTCTTTATTCTTTTGTGCATATCCAATTTTCCATCTGGTGTCATTTGTTTTCAGTCTTCCTTTAGCATTTTTTTCAGTCCCTCCCTGTTGACAATGAGTTATTTTGTTTTTTCTTTAATCTGAAAATGCCTTATTCATCATTCTTGAAGGATATTTTGGCTAGATTTAGAATTCTTGGTTAAGAAGTTTTTTCTTTCCACACTTAAAGATGTTCACTTTTGATTATATTAACTTCTTGGGGATCCTCTAAGAAATTACCACAAATGTCATGGCTGAGAACAGCAAAATTTATTCTCTTGAAGCTTCTCATTAAAATGGTTTGATTTCCACCACCCCCCACCAAAAAGAAAAAAGAAAAACCCACCTGCAGAGAGATAGTTTCACTTCTTCCTTCTTCCTTCCTGTTTCTGACACCTTTTTTTTTTTAACGTTTCTTGCCTGACTGCTCAGGTAGGACTTCCAGTGCTTTGCTGAACATGGGATGCTGAGATTAGGCGCCCTTGTCTTGTTCCTGATCTTAAGATGAGAGGCTTTCGCCACTGAGTGTATTAGCTGTGCACTTATCATATGTGGCCTTTATTACGTTTAGGTACATTCTTTCCATATGTAATCTGTTGAGAGTGTTTATCATGAACAGATGTTAAATTTCGTCAAATGCTTTTTCTATGTCTATAGAGGTGGTGTGATTTTTTTTTCTTTAATTCTATTGATGTGATGTGTCATGTTAATTGGTTTGTATGTGTTGAAGCATCCTTACATCCCAGGTGTAAATCTCATTTGATAATGATGAATGAATCTAATATGCTGCTGAATTTGACTTGCTAGTATTTTTTTGAGAGTTTTTGCATCTGTATTCATTAGGGATACTGGTTTCTGGTTTTCTCTTCTGATAGTGTCCTTTTCTGGTTTTGGCCAGTGCTGGCCTTTTAAATGAGTTTGGAAGTGTTTCCCCCTCTTCAGTTTTTTTAATAGGACTTCGAACGTTTGGTAGAACTCACTAGTGACGTTATCTGATTGTATCTGGTTGTGGACTTGGTTTTTGGGAGGTTTTTGATTACTGATTCCATCTCTGTTGAGATTTTATGTTTCTTCCTGATTCAGTCTTGTTAGATTGCATGTTTCTAGCAATTTATCCATTTCTTCTAGGTTGTATAATTTTTTGCTATGTAATTGTTCATAGTAGTCTCTAATGGTCCTTTGTATTTCTGTGGTATCAGTTGTAATGTCTTCTCTTTTATTCCTTTTTTTTAAAACCTGTTGTTTGTGGGGGGATGTGTTTTTATCTATTTTTTGGTTGCGATGGATCTTTGTTGCCGCATGTGGGATTTTTCTAGTTGCGACAAGCGGAAGCTACTCTTCATTGCCGTTCACAGGCTTCTGCTTGAGCTGGCTTCTCTCGTTGCAGAGCACAGGCTGGGAAGTTGGGGCAGAGGGCTCAGCAGTTGTGGCTTACAGGTCCTCGAGCACTCAGGCTTCAGTAGCTCTGGCACGGGCCCAGTAATTGCAGCTCTTGAACTCTAGACGGCAGGTTCAGTAGGTATGGCACATGGACTTTAGTTGCTCCCAAGCATATGGAATCCTCCCAGACCAGGGACTGAACCCATGTCCTTGGCATTGGCGGGCAGATTCCCATCCACTGCACCACCGGGGGAGTCCCTTTTCCTTTATTTCTCGTTTTATTTGAGTTCTTGGTGAGTCTAACTAAAGGCTTACCAATTTTGTTTAGTGTTAAAAACAAAAAACATCTCTTAGTTTCATTAATATTTTCTGAGTCTTTTTAGTCTCTATTTCATTTATTTCTGCTCCTGTCTTTATTTCCTTTTTTCTACTAATTTGGACTCAGTCTATTATTTTTCTGTTTCCTTAAAGCATAGTTCAGTTCAGTTTAGTCAATCAGTCATCTTTGCGACCCCACGGACTGCATCATACCAGGCCTCCCCCTCCATCTAACTCCTAGAGTCTACCCAAAGTCATGTCCATTGAGTCGGTGATGCCATCCAACCATCTCATCCTCTGTCGTCCCCTTCTCCACCTGCCCTCAATCCCTCCCAACATCAGGGTCTTTTCCAGTGAGTCAGCTCTTCGCATCAGGTGACCAATGTATTGGAGCTTCAGCATCAGTTCTTCCAATGAATATTCAGGACTGATTTCCTTTAGGATTGACTAGTTTGATCTCCTTGCAGTCCAAGAGACTCTCAAGAGTCTTCTCCAACACCACAGTTCAAAAGCATCAATTCTTTGGCACTCAGCTTTCTTTATGGTCCAAATCTCACATCCATACATGACTACTGGAAAAACCATAGCTTTGACTAGACAGACCTTTGTTGGCAAAGTAATATCTCTGCTTTTTAATATGCTGTCTAGATTGGTCATAGCTTTTATTCCAAGGACAGGCATCTTTTAATTTCATGGCTGCAGTCACCATCTGCAAGCCCAAGAAAATAACGTCTGTCACTGTTTCCATTGTTTCCCCATCTATTTGCCATGAAGTGATGGGACAGAGGCCATGATCTTAGTTTCTTAAATGTTGAGTTTTAAGCCAGCTTTTTCATTCTCCTCTTTCACTTTCATCAAAAGACTCTTTAGTTCCTCTTCACTTTTGCCATAAGTGTGGTGTCATCTGCATATGTGAAGTTACTGCTATTTCTCCCAGCAATCTTGATTCCACCTTGTGCTTTATCCAGCCTTGCATTTCACATGATGTACTCTGCATATAAGTTAAATAAGCAGGGTGACAATATATAGCCTTGACGTACTCTTTTCTCAATTTAGAACCAGTCCATTGTTCCATGTGCAGTTCTAACTTGCTTCTTGACCTGCATACAGATTTCTCAGGAGGCAGGTAAGGTGGTCTGGTATTTCCATCTCTTTGAAAATCTTCCACAGTTTGTTGTAATCCACACAGTCAGAGACTTTAGC
This sequence comes from Dama dama, assembly GCF_033118175.1. Lineage (NCBI taxonomy): Eukaryota > Metazoa > Chordata > Mammalia > Artiodactyla > Cervidae > Dama > Dama dama. The sequence goes on from NC_083705.1 coordinate 12,396,417, forward strand.
ATAGTCAATGAAGCAGAAGTAGATGTTCTTCTGGAATTCTCTTGCTTTTTCTATGATCCAGCAGATGTTGTTAATTTGATCGCTGGTTCCTCTACCTTTTCTAAATCCACCTTGAACATCTGCAAGTTCTCAGTTCACGTACTGCTGAAGCCTAGATTGGAGAATTTTCAGCATTACTTTGCTGGCGTGTGAGATGAATGCGGTTGTGCAGTAGTTTGAACATTCTTTGGCATTGCCTTTCTTTGGGATTGAAATGAATTTTGGGTGCTTAAATATTTACAAATGTTGTGTCTTCTTTTGGATCACCCCTTTATCATTATGCAGTGACCTTCTTTGTCTCTCATCACAGACTTTGTTTTATAAGTTTACCTTGTCAGATTTAAGTATAGCTGTCCTCTCTTTCTTTTGGTTTCCATTTACAAGGAGCATCTATTTCCATCCATTCACTTTCAGTTTGTGTGTGTCCTTACATCTGAAGTGAGTCTCATAGGCTGCTTAGATTGGTGTTGCTTTTTTATCTAATCAGCCACTGTCTGTCCTTTAGTTGGAGAATTTGGTTCATTTACATTCAAAGTAATTATTAATAGATATGTACGTATTGCCGTTTTGTTAATTGCTTTCTGTCTTTTTAAAAAATTCTTCTGTTTTGTTCTTCTTCTCTTGCTCTCTTCTTTTGTGATTTGATGGTTTTCTGTAGTAGTGTGCTTAGATTCCTTTATCTTTGGTGTATCTACTATGGATTTTTGTTTCCTGGTTATCATGAGTCTTACATAAAATAACTAATTTTATATATGACAGTCTCTTTCAAGTTGATAGCAACTTACATTTAAATGTATTCTAAAGATCTACATTTTTATTCCCCCATGTTTTATGTTTTTGATGTCACAATTTGCACCTCTTTTCTTGTGTATCCCTTAGCAAGTTATTGTAGTTCTTTTTACTGCTTTTGTCTTTTAACCTATACTGCGTTTTTAAGTGATTAACCAACCACCATTGAAAGAATAAGTTATTTAAAATTTTACTGAATATTTACATTTGCTGGTGAGGTTTATACTTTCTTATGTTTTCTTGTTATTAATTATACTCTTTCATCTCAGCTTAAAGAAGTCCCTTTAATATTTCTTATAAAGTCAGTTTGGTGATTATGAATTCCTTTAACTTCTGCATATCTGGAAAACTCTTTCTCTCTTCAGTTCTAAATGAAGACTTTGCTGAGTAGAGTATTCTTGATTTGGCAGGTTTTTGCTTTTTTTTTTTTTATCTTTCACACCTTTGAATGTAATGTGCCACTCCTTTCTGGCTTACAAGGTTTGTGCTGGAAAATCTAGTCATAGTCTTATGAGGATTCTGTTGTTTTTCTCTTGCTCCTTTTAAGATTCTTTCATTGTCTTTAGCTTTTTATACTAATTACATGTCTTGATATGAGTCTCTCTGGGTTGATCTTCTTTGAAACTCTCTGGTCTCCTCAGAAGTTGATGTCTGTTTCCTTCCCCAGGTTAGAAAAGTTCTTGGTCAGTATTTCTTGAAATAAGTTTTGTGCTCCTGTCTCTCTTCTCCTTCTGAGATCCTATAAGGCAAGTGCCAATCTGCTTGATGTGTCATGTTAGTCCCTCAACAGCGTCTTAAGAGTTGTCTTCACCCTGTCTTCACCTGCTCTCACCAGGTGAGCTCTGCTGCCCTGTCTTCAGGTTCTCTGATCCTTTCTACTGCGTCATCTAGGCTGCCGTTGATCTCCTCCAGTGTGTTTTTCAGTTTAGTTCTTGTATTCTTCAGCTCTGCAACTTCCATTAGATATCTTCTGATATATTCTACCTCTTTGGTGAAATTCTTACTTTGTCCATCCATTCTTCTGAGATCAGTGAGAATCTTTGTGACCATTACTTTGAACTCTTTATCAGGGAAATCACTTGTCTCCACTTCCTTAAGATCTTTTTCTAATGTTTTAATCTTATTCTTTTGCTTGGAATATAATATATTCCTCTGAATCTTCATTTTTATTTACTCTCTGTGTTTTATTTTCCCCTATGAGTTAGATAAAACAGCTACCTCTACCAGATTGAACGAGTGGCCTTATGGAGAGATGAAATTTATTGTTCAACTTTTTGCTCAAGTTCTTAGCTATCTCCCCAAACCTTTGTGGTTGTCCAAGCAACCTACATTATTTTTAGTGGCTTCCTGTAGTTGAGGGACCTGCCAAGACCTTTAACTGTCTCAGATGGTGGGATCTCAGCACTTGATTCAAGCTGATTGGAAGTCAGGCCCTCAGGCAGCAGCTTTTAAAGTATGCAAATATATGCAGTCCTTTGGGACTGTGATTATAAACCCCACTTCCCATCAGAGCCAGCTGATCTAGACATGTCCCTGGGCAAAAGCTGTAAAAGTTAGGGTGCCAGACAAGTGTACAAGCTCCTTTCTGAAAGATACCAGTGAGCTAAAGTGAGGCAGAGGGAGGACACAGAAATACTGCCAGGTCTTCTCTGGTGGCTCAGTGGTAAAGAGTCCACCTGGCAATGCAGGAGGTGTGGGTTTGGTTCCTGGCCCGGGAAGATCCCGCATGCCGCGGAGCAGCTGAGCCTGTGCTCTAGAGCCCGGGAGCTGCAACCGCTGAGCCTCCGCGCCCCCACTGTTCCTGCACGCCCTGGAGCCCACGCTCAGCAGCGAGAGAAGCCCTTGCCCTGCAACTAGAGAGTATCCCTTGCTCGCCACAGCTGGAGAAAAGCCTGTGCAGCCGTGAAGACGCAGCATGGCTGTGAATAAATAGATAAAATATATAAAAAGATACTGTCAGACTTCCCTGGTGGTCCAGTGATTAAGAATCTGCCTGCCAATTCAGGGGGCGAAAGTTTAATCCTTGGTCTAGGAAGATTCCACATGCTGCACGGTGTGTTGGCCAGATCCTGTAATTTTCAGGAATGACCAAGAATCAGACTTCTCTGTGGGATCTTCCAGTTTTTAAAAGTTGGTAGTTGACTCCTTTTGCTCCCAGCCTGCTCCCCGTGTGACTCACGTATAGAATGAGGATGTGTGTAGCACACGGTGGGCTCAATGCACGGAAAGACTGCCCGTGATCAGAGGCAACAGGCTGAGGGGCTCCGAGCACCCCAGACCCCGTCTGGCCATCGCGAGTGCCCAGGGGACCCATGTCTTGGCACCCTTGTAACCCATCTGCCGCGTCAGTGCTTGGCTGAGTGTAAACTTAAATTAAAGCCAATTTAAACTTTCTACAAAATGTTTGTGTTAGCCACTCAGTTGTGTCTGACTCTTTGCAACGCTATGGACTGTAGCCCACCAGGCTTCTCTGTCCATGGGGGTTCTCCAGGCAAGGATACTGGAATGGGTTGCCATGCCCTTCTCCAGGGCATCTTCCCAAACCAAGGATCAAACCCTGGTCCCCCAGGCAGGTTCCTTACCGTCTGAGCCACTGGGGAAACACATAACAAGAGAAGCCACTGCAATGAGAAGCCCATGCACCACAACTTGGGCGTATCCCCCGCCTGCTGCAACTAGAGAAAGCCTGCATACAGCAACAAAGATCCAACACAGCCCCAAAATAAATAATTTTTAAAATACTGTCCACCAGCCTTCAACCCAAGAGAGCACCTCAGCAGGTGCATAGATGTGTGCCAGGCCAGAAGCTGCCCCTCAGGCCAAAGCTTCAGGAGAAGCAGACAGGCCCCTCTTCACAGACTGAAACTGGAGGACTGTTTCATTCTGCTGTCTGCACTGTGCCCTGGAAATGGTGCTGCTCGAGAACTGCGTCTGATTGTTGCAGTCCCGTGGGACCCAGAAGCACAAGCCCCGCTCCACTGGCCACCACAGCCAGATGATCCGGGCAGCAGCACAAGAACAGGGCACCCAGTATAAAACCGGGGCCAGCAGATGCATGTACAAGCTCTCCTCTGGGAAATACTGGCCCTCTGGAGCATGGCAGAGGGAGAGTGGGAAGATGGTGCCCGCCCTTTATGGTCTCTGGAGAAAACTGCAGCCAACCCTTAGGTGTGTGTTTAATAAGAAGCTCGTCTCTCAGGCTGTGAAGATAAACTAATAGAGCTCTTTCACAGAAGGACTAAGTGCCTCAGTCTGTTGCCTCTCTCCTATGCCCTGGGGTATAGCTGGTTAAGAACTCTTTAATCTGTTGTTACAGTCCTGTGGGATCCATGAGCATAAATCCCACTGGCCATCAGAGCCGGGCAACCTAGAGGTAATGCCTGGGTGGCAGCAGCAAAAATCATGGCACCAGATGAGGATATGAGCTTCTTTCTGGGAGTTACAGGCAGGCTGGAGCAAGGCAGGGGGAGATTGCAGACATGGCACCCACCAGCATCTCTCTTTGGAGAATGTCTCAGTAAACCCCTCCATGTGTGTTAAATTAGATGCCTTTCTCTCCAGCCAGTGCTTTAAGATAAGCAAATAAGCCTCTTTCACGGAGTGTCTGGGTACTTTTCAATCAGCTGCCTCTATTGCTAGGCCCTCCCTGGGGTGGGGGAGTCTGTGAATGTGAGCCCTTCAGGACCAATGTCTCAGTTTGCTAAAGACTTGTAAGTCTCATGAAGGCAAGCCCAGTTGGCTTTCAAAGCCAAATTTTTGAAGGGCTCATCAGTCGGGTGCAGGTTTAAAGATTGGGGGTGTTAGATGAGGGCTTCAAACCCTTCACTCCTCAGGGGAAACTTGGCCTTTTGAGATACCTCCCAATTGCTGATTGCTAAGCCAAGGGTGAGGTTTATGGTAAGATTGTGTCTCAGTCTCCTATCTGCTTTAATGTGGGTTTTTTCTTGTTTACTTGATGTGTAGTCATTGCTCAGCTAGTTTTGGTTTTTTCCAGAGGAAACGTTTCTTTGTGTAGCTGTAGAACTGGAATATCTGTGGGAAGATGTAAGTTCCAGCCCCTCATGCATGGCTCTCTTTTGATATTCATTTCATTACTCTGGCTGCGCCGAGTCTCAGCTGTGGCACACGGGGTCTCCGTGGCCACGCGTGGGGTCTCCGTGGCTGCACGCGGGGTCAGTAGTTGGGGTGCACAGGCTTAGTTGTCCCGTGCCATGTGGGATCTTAGTTCCCCAACCAGCGATCCAACCTGCATCCCCTGCATTGGAAAGCAGATTCTTAACTGCTGGACCACCAGCGAAGTCCGCTATATTGTCATCTTGAACCAAAATCCAGTCAGATCTTTTTTGGAGCTTCACTTTAGCCCACTCTGTCTTCTGGCCTCCATCTTTTCTGATGAGAAGTCAGTACTCATTCAAGTTGTTGTTCTTCTATATGTAATTTGTGACTTTTTCTCTGACTACTTTCAAGAATTTTTTTATCTTTGTTCTCAGTAATTTGGCTGTGATATGCCTGGGGATGATTTTCTTCTTATTTATTTTGCTTAAGATCTGCTGGCCTTGAATCTTAAATTTAAATCTTGAATATCCTTCACCAAATTTAGGGCAATATCAATCATTTCTGCAAATATTTTTCTGCCCCTCTCTCTCACCTCCATCTGGATATTGTCCTACTGGTCCCTGAGTCTCTGTTCATTTTTTTCCCTCATCTTTTTTCTCTCTGTCTTATTGGGTCATTTCTTTTACTGAGTCTTTCCTCTGTCACCTCCATTATGCTATTAATTCTATCCAGTGAATTTTTTACCTCAAATATTGTATTTTTTTCAATTCTAAAATTTCTTTTTAAAAAATACACATATACTTATGTATATTTATGTATAAAAATATACATATATAAATATATGTAGCTTCTTATTTTCAGCTATGTTCTCCTAAATTTTCATTCATTGCAAATCTGTTTTACTTTATGCCATTAAGTATTATTATAATAAACACTTTAAAAATCTCTGCTTGCAAATTTGAACATCTGGTCATCTTAAAGTTGATCTCAATGGACTGTCTTTTCTCCAGAGAGTGGATCACATTTCCTTGTTTCTTTGTATGTTAAGTAATTTAGGGAAGTATCCTGGATGTTCTGAAGGTCCCATTGTAGAGACTAGATTCTGTTATAGTCTTCTGAAGGGTGGTAGTGGTGGTTTTAAGCAGAAAATTAATTTGGTCGAATTCAAACTGTAAATTCTGTCTCCTGGACATCAGCTTACATCTCAGTTCAGGTTTTTTATTCTTAGCTGGGCTGCTCTTGGCTGGCCATGTGTGTGCCTGGTTCAGGGGTCAACTAGAGTTTGGGCAAAGCTTACACACACAATCCGGGGCTTCCCCTCTCTTACCCTCTCCTTTCTGGGATACCCTCCCTCACTTTGCAGTCCAAAGTTTGTTCCCTGGTTTTTAAGGCCAAAAGAATTTTCTTTCAGAGTTTGAACTGGCTTACATAGCACCAGCTGCACCCTACCATCAGACTGAAAGTCAGAAAAATTGGAAACTCACCTCATGCTATTTGCTTCTTTCAAGTTTCAACTCCCCTCCAATATATACCAGCTTTTATTTACTCTTCAGTGTCTTCTATTTTTCAAATTGGTCCTTTGATTCCATGATGACAGTCATTACCTGTGGGAACATCAGATTTACTTATCATTCAGGTATATCAGCATACCCAGATGTTTTCCTCCTCCATCAGCTGGTGTAGAGAACCCCCTCTCCCAGTGAAGCCCTAGGTATCAACTGAAGGAGCAGTGTTAATGGGGCACAAAACTCATAGCCAGATCACTCAATAAATGGACTGGAGCAATGTTCTCAAGAATAGAATGTGCCATCTCTGATCATGGAAGAGGACTGGCAAACACAGTGCCTGTCTCTTAGTATAAGGAGTTGCAGTAATAAGGTGTAATAAATGATAATTCCTGTACCCTAAAGGGGATGTCCTGGCATAACATGCCCTGGATCATTAAGTACTAAAGAATTGCACTGACATAGTAAGATTCTTATCTCCCAGCCTCTTGGAGCACATGGTCTTACTGGGACATCTAGAGTAATCGCCCTTTCTTGCTCATAGGGTACAGTTAACACTATGTATCCACATAACGCACCAGTGTGATGATATATGGAAGGTCCAAAAAATCAAGGTTCATTTGGATTGTGTTTTGACAGAGAACAGAGTTCACAGGAGAGCCCTGAGATAAGATTGTCAGTGTATACTGTTGTCCATCCTAGGCAGATGCTTGATTCTTTCAGATCTTTCTTTATGATCAGTGTTGGAATGTTAGGTCAGTAACGACATGCTGTGTAAGAGAGACCATGTTACTTCCTTCCAGTATAGGTGCTATAGGTACCACGTCTAGCATAGCAGCTGCAGTGTGTCTGCCACTTAGTTCAGTTTGCAGTAGTCCACTGGCATCTGCCAAATCTGTCTGGGTTTGCAGGGACTTGGGGGTGCACGGAGAAGGCAATGGCACCCCACTCCAGTACTCTTGCCTGGGAAATCCCATGGGCGGAGGAGCCTGGTAAGCTGCAGTCCATGGGGTCACGAAGAGTCAGACACAACTGAGCGACTTCACTTTCACTCTTCACTTTCATGCACTGGAGAAGGAAATGGCAACCCACTCCAGGCTGCCATCTGTGGGGTCGCACAGAGTCGGACATGACTGACGTGACTTAGCGGCAGCTGGGGGTACATGCTTTGTCCTGTCTGATTTTTTGCAACCTCATGGACTGTAACCCACCAGGCTCCTCTGTCCGTGCAATTTCTCAGGCGAGGATCCTGGAATGGGAAAGGTTAGTTTTCATTCCAATCCCAAAGAAGAGCAATGCCGAAGAATGTTCAAACTACTGTATAATTGTGCTTATTTCACATGCTATCAAGGTTATGCTCAAAATCCTTCAAGCTAGGCTTCAGCAGTATATGAACTCAGAACTTCCAGATGTACAAGCTGGGTTTAGAAAAGGCACAGGAACTAGAGATCAAATTGCCAATATTCATTGGCTCCTAGAGAAAGCAAGGGAATTCCAGAAAAGCATCTATTTCTGCTTCACTGACTATGCTAAAGCCTTTGACTGTGTGTATCACAACAAACTGTAGAAAATTCTTTAAGAGATGTGAATACCAGACCACCTTACCTGTCTACTGAATGCAGGTCAAGAGGCAACAGTTAGAACTGGACATGGAACAACTGACTGGTTCCAAATTGGAAAAGGAGTACGCCAAGGCTGTATATTGTCACTCTGCTTGTTTAACTTATATGCAGAATACGTCATGAGAAACGCTGGGCTGGATGAATCACAAGCTGGAATCAAGATTGCCAGGAGAAATATCAACAACCTCAGATATGCAAGATGATACCACTCCAGTGGCAGAAAGTGAAGAGGACCTGAAGAGCCTCCTGATGAAAGTGAAAGAAGAGAGTGAAAAGCTAGCTTAAAACTCAACATTCAAAAAACTAAGATCATGGCATCCTGTCCCAAGACTTCATGGCAAATAGAAGGGGGAAAAGTGGAAGCGGTGACAGATTTTATTTTCTTGGGCTCCAAAATCAATGCAGATGGTGACTGCAGCCATGAAATTAAGAGACACACGTTCCTTGGAAGGAAGGTTACGGCAAACCTAGACAGCCTGTTAAAAAGCAGAGACGTCACTTTGCCAACGTATCGCCAAAGCTCTGGTTTTTCCAGTAGTCTTGTATGGATGTGAGAGTTGGACCATAAAGAAAACTGAATGCTGAAGAATTGATGCTTTTGAACTGTGATGTTGGAGAAGACTCTTAGAGTCCCTTGAACAGCATGGAGATCAAACCAGTCAATCCTAAAGGAAATCAACCCTGAATATTCATTGGAAGGGCTGAAACTGAAACTCCAATACTTTGGCCCCCTGATGTGAAGAACTGGCTCATTGGAAAAGACCCTGATGCTGGGAGGGATTGAAGGCAAAGGGAGGAGGGGACGACAGCGGATGAGAGGGTTGGATGGCATCACCGACTCAATGGACATGAGTTTGAGCAAGCTCCAAGAGATAGTGGAAGAATAAGGAGGCTGGCATGCTGCAGTCCATGGAGCTGCAAAGAGTTGGACATGACTGAGTGACTGAACAACAGTCGCCACCCTTGCATCCTTTAAGTTTTTAGGTTAACACAGCATTCTACCCAGGAAGCAATATTGTTTGCTTGTTTTTTAATTTTTAGTGGAGTGTAGTTGATTTACAATGTTGTGTTAGGTATACAACATAGTAATTCAGTTATACATGTACATAAATCCACTCTCTTTAGCTTCTTTTCCCCTATAGGCCATTACAGAGTATTGAGTGGAGTTCCCTGTGCTGTTCCACGGGTCCTTATTAGTTATCTGTTTTATGTGCAGTAGTGTAAAGGCTCCCCTTCTGAACAGACTGTGTCACATCTTTTAACCAATGGCAGGAATTCTACTAACTTGAACAAAAGTTTTTTATGCCATAAGAGAATGCTTAAACATTCTTCTAAACAAAGGCACATCACTAACTTGTGAATTTGTCAGCTCTGATTGTAAACCCAAGTTTCGAGCATGTTGAATTGGAGATGTTGAATGAACATTAGGCCCTGTGAGCAATAGTAATGTTGGGTATCGTGGATTCTCTGCTGAGTCTGTATTGTTTGTGATTTATTATCTTAGCTGAGCTTCCCTGGTGGCTCAGACGGCAAAGAAGCTGCCTGCAACGTGGGAGACCTGGGTTTGATCCCTGGGTTTGAAAGATCCCCTGGAGGAGGTCATGGCAACCCACTCCAGTATTCTTGCCTGGAGAATCCCCATGGATGGGGTTACAGTCCATGGGGTCACAAAGATTCGGACACAACTGAGTGACTAAGCAGAAGTACATCTTAGCCAGATTTGGGGCGGTGGAGGGGAAGATAGCAGTTCAGGGGCTCTCATTTGGCCTTTTCTACTACAGTAGTCATTATTACATAGGTCAAAGAACTAATATGAGGGTTCTTCCAGGTGCTGAGTATATACAACCTGATTATACATTTAGATATCAAGGAAACGATTACCAGGTATGCCAGGGAAGACTTTGGAACCACTGTCAGAAAGTCCAGAGCCAGGACTACATATATTATCTGACCTCCAGAATCCCTGCTCGAATGACAAGTCTCTGATGCACTTTAGTTTAGGAACTTTTAATTCCTTCCTCATCACTGTCATGGTAGTCCCATCATAGTTCCTTATGTAACGTGGGCATCAGCTTTGCCAAGTATCTAAACACTATCTTACTATTAGGATCAGTTCCAAGGCCTCTTGTCAGGATATTACGTATCGAGTCCTAGAAGAGTATCTCCATGTCAACAAGCACTCCTTTAACCACAGTAATATTCCAATACCCCTGACCCTGGTTCAGCAACCTCAGGGTGCATTTGCAAGCAAGCACTCCTGGCTTTTGCTGCTCTCTATTAGCCTGGTCCTTTCACTCCTTTGGTGAATAATTCTTTTCCATCCGTAACTGGCCAGCACTTCCCTATGTGGGTTGTGCCAAGACATAACCCTAGTTATCGGCCTAGTGTCCAGGAGGGGATATGGAGGAAGATTTTGAGTAAGGCCAGTATTGTTTGCAGGAGGACATCTTACTCAGTTAAGGTCTTTGTGTAGTTTCTGCAAGGAGGGGGGCTGTTGTCTTCTTGCAAGGGGAAGGGGTTCAGTCTTGCATGCCCAAAATGTTCAAATGGGTCTTATGGTTAAATATTCTCAAGTGCATCTTTCTGGATGTTTCTATCCCAAGTCTCAGGGTCCCACTGCTTCTCTATCAGGGGCCTGACACTTGTGTGGGAGACTTATTGAGGCAGTGAACTAGCCATTGCTGAAGTTCTCCTATTCTTACCATAGTCTTGTGCCTGGTCTTTAGCACCATATACATTATAGCTACAGTAGATGACAGTCTTTTTTAAAAGCTCCTAGAGAGACCTTCTGACTTTTACATCTCTTCCATTCATCAATAGCATCCAGCAATAATGAACTAATTCCATCGTCTTTTACGTTATCACTTGCTCTGTATTGCGCAAGACCATGTAGCCCCTTTCAGCTGTTTCTGATTCCAGTTTACCTCAGGTACATATTTTAGTGATGGTAATGTTAGGGTATGCCAGCTGCTAGTAACACTGTACTCAGCATTAGTGATAGCATCTGTATTGTCACCTGACCAGCAAGTGATCAGATTCCAAAATCTCGACCTTAGAGTCTATTTCCTATGACCACTACCAATTCCAAATGTCTTCGGGTTTTTCAGAAGTAACTATGAAATGGGACTTTGCATGTAAGTAATCTATTTAGGAAATGCTCCCAGGAAAAACTAGAAATGAGTAGGAGGAGCAGGATACAGGAGGGGAAAAACAAAGCAAAAGTGTGACTTCAAACAAAGTCCCATAGAGGGTAGCTTCAGCCTGGGGCCACAGGAAAGCTTGGGAATACAGACTGTGCCTCAGAGTTTGTCCAGACTTGTTGCCAGGGAGCTGGCTTTCATCCTGCCACACCAGTCTGTCACTGGCTAAGGCCCATCTCTGGGTGGGTCGATGGCAATTCCTGAGCACTTCTGACTCTGCTATGGGCACAGTGGCTCCAGTAGCCCTTGAATAGGCCTTTGAAAAGTCTCAGATATGGACTGTTAGAAGGCAAAGACACAGAAGCTGGGGAAGGAGCAAAGAGGGGCCTTTAAGGGCATCTGAGTAGAGCACCAAGAGTGTCCACTGTGAGTGTCTTACCTCTCCTTCTCTCCTCCAACCCTGGAGTGAGTGGGGAAGAAGAGAACAGAGTGGCAGAAATGAGGCGGCGGCAGATAAATTGGAATAGGCTAGGTTATACTATAGTAACAAACAACCCTCAAATCTCAGCTGCTTAGCACGGTAATCTATTTAGCAGCTTATACCCCATGGCCTGTGTGGATTGACAGAGGGCTGTGCTCCACATGGTCACTTGGGGCTACCATCTTGTTCTGCAGTATCTTATTTTTTGTTTGTTTGTTGTGCAGTATCTTACACACACAGCTTCTTGGGTGGATTTTTTTTTCTTTTAATTGAAGCATAGTTGATGTATAATATTACATAGTTACAAGTGTACAATATGGTGACTCACGGTTTTTAAAGGTTATAGTCCGTTTATAGTTATTATAAAATATTTGCTATATTCTCCATGTTGTATGAGTTTCCCAGGTGTGCTAGTGGCAAAGAAGCCACCTGCCAATGCAGGAGACCTAAGAGATGCATGTTCCGACCCTGGGTAAGACCCCCTGGAGGAGGGCATGGCAACCTACCGCAGTATTCTTGCCTGGAGGATCCCATGGACAGAGGAGCCTGGCGGGCTGCAGTCCCCGGGGTCCCAGAGTTGGACGTGACTGAAGCGACTGGGCGCATACGTACCGCGTTGTACAGTGCATCCTCGTGGCTTATTTTATACTCATAGTCTGTGCCTCTTAATCCCCTAACCCAGTGTTGCCCCTCCCCATTCCTTCTCCCCACTGGTAACTCCTCGTTTGTTTTCTAGGCTTGTGAGTCTGCCTCTTTTTTGTTATATTCTCTAGTTTGTTGTATTTTTTAAATTCCATATGCAGAATTTGTTTTCCTCTGTCTGACTTAACGTCACTTTAGCATTGTGCCCACCGAGTCCCTCCATGTTACTGCAAATGACAGAATTTAGTTCTTTTTCATTGTTGTGTGTATATATAATTATACATATTTACATAATTATATTTGCCTACTATATATAATTATACACACACACATCTTCCTTATCCATTTATCTACTGATGGACACTTAGCTTGCTTCCATGTCTTGGCTGTTATAAATAATGCTTCTGTGACCATTGGAGTACATGTAGCCTTTCGATTTAGTGTGTTTGTTTTTTCTGGATATGTACCCAGGAGCAGAATTGCTGGGTAATATGGAAGTTCTATTTTTTTTTTTTGAAACATCCATACTGTTTTCCACAGCAACTGCACCAATTTACGTTCCCTCCAACAGTGTGCAGGAGTTCTCTTTCTTCACATCCTCACCCACATTTGTTATTTTCTTTAGCCACTCTGACAGGTGTGAGGTGATATTTCATTGTGGTTTTGATTTGTATTTCCATGATCGTTAGTAGTGTTAAGCATCTTTTCATGTGCCTGTTGGTCATCTACATTTCCTCTTTGGAAAAATGTATTCAGTTCTTCTGCCCATTTTTTAATGAGGTTGGGTTTTTTTGACATTATATTAGCCGTTTACATATGTGGGCTAATAACCCCTGTTGGTCATATCACTTGAAAATATTTGAAATATAGAGAATCAAATGATGCAATTGGTGAGTATCATCCCAGTCATGCCTGTCTTTTTCACTGCAAGCTTCTTAATCTAGTTCAAGCTTGATTTGGCTGAAAAAAGTTTCAATTAAATGTGAAAGTAAAACTTAGTAACTAGATTTGCCCAAATAATTTTAGGACTTCCCTCATAGCTCAGTTGGTAAAAGAATCTGCCTGCAATGCAGGAGGCTTGGGTTCGATTCCTGGGTTGGGAAGATCCCCTGGAAAAGGAAATGGCAACCCACTCCAGTATTGTTGCCTGGAGAATCCCTGTGACAGAGGAGCCTGTCAGGCTACTAGTCCATGAGGTCGCAAGAGTCATACGTGACTTAGCGACTAAACCACCACCAAATGATTTTAGAAAATCATTGATATTTCCCAGAGATTTTTATCACCAAGGCAGGGGGAAATGGTTTTACATAGCACAGAAGATAGACATTTATGTGAAAGAATTAAGGTTCCTAACATAAAACTGAAAAAAGCCAAAATGCCAAACTGTATAATAGTGGTTAAGTAGGTTATGTATTGATACATTCACAGGTGGGTAGTCATTTAGCCATCTAAGGCTATATTTACAGAGACATTTCAGTTGTTAAAATGCTCATGATATAAGGGGAAAAGTCAGGATATAAAACTGTATATGGAAAAAAAAAAAAACTGTATATGAGAATTTGCATCCCTTACCTGGGTTACCATAAAGACCCTACCTATCATCCTTCTTCTGCTCCAGTATGTTATGTTGCAGCAGTCACCTATCTCCAGCATGAAGCTGCTGTCACACATGACCTTCAGGGTGAAATCTCTGTTTCTTTTTTACAGTTTACGTATATCTTTTGGGGCTTCCCAGGTAGCTCAGTGGTAAAGAATCTGCTTGCCAGTGCAGGAGACTGCAAGAGACGGGAGTTCGATGCCTGGGTCAGGAAGAACGCCTGGAGAAAGAATGGCAACCCACCCCAGTATTCTTTCCTGGAAAATTCCATGGATTGCAGAGCCTGGTGACCTACAGCCATGGGGTTGCAAAGAGTCAGACATGACTGAATGAGCCCTTTGGTCATACCTGTCTCTCCTACTTCATTTCTCTCAGCTGCCCACTTCATACTCTCAAATTTATATCCCCAGCCCAGACATTTCCTCTGAACTCCAGACCCCAAGGACTGCAGCCTGCCAGGCTCCTCTGTCCATGGAATTTCACAGGCAAGAATACTAGAGTAGCTTGCGACTTCCTCCTCCAGGGGACCTTCCTAACCCAGGAATTGAACCTATATATCCTGCATTGGCAGGTGGATTCTTTACTTCTGAGCTACTTGAGAAGCCCCCTCAGAATACACTAGCTCCTAATTAGCAAGTCTCTTCTGAGGAGCGGGACAGGGCATTCTGGCATATACCAAAAGGAGTGTGTAATAATGGACCTGATTCCACAGGCAAGAGGAGATGTAAATCGCCTTACCTTTGGCTGTCCATCAACTATTGTCATAGTAGTCACGGTTGGAAAGGCCAGCTGGCCAACTCTGAATAGAACAGGCGGCTCCAGTGTCTACCAGAAATTCAGTTCTCCTACCTGCCACATTCAGGGTGACCCGAGCCCCCATTGAAGAAAGGAGGATGAATCCAGTAGGGTCTGGAGCCAGGGAGGCTCTTGGGCCCCATCAGTCAGCCTGCAGATGTTTGCAAGGAACTGGGGCCAGTTGAGGTTGCCCCTCTAGCGTCCCATAGGAGGGCAGTCAGGCCATTCCCCCTGCAGTGCCCCTCCTTCTGACAAAAGGCACACTAGTTCAGGCCCAGTCGACTTCTTGTCATTCTGCCTAGCCTCCTCAGCCCTCCAGGGTCCCCTTGAGGTGGTGGGTGAATCAGAGCAGCCGAAAGCTGTGTTTTATTTATTAGCCTCTCATCCCTGGTGGCTCAGTCGGTAAACAGTCCGCCTGCAATGCAGGAAACCTGGATTTGATCCCTGGGTTGGGAAGATCCCCTGGAGGAGGGCATGGCAACCCACTTCAGTATTCTTGCCTGGAGAATCCCATGGACAGAGGAGCCTGGTGGGCTACAGTCCACGGGGTTGCAGAGTTGGACACAACTGAGCAACTAAGCACATATCCTTATTGGCCTCTTCCATTAAGTCTTGGTTGGTATAGACCTTGAAGGCCCCCTCTGCCAAGGTTGACAATGGGGTTTGGGCCCAGCCTCCAGCTTTTGTAATTTTCTCCTGACATCATGAGTAACCTGGGTTATAAAATGCATGGCCAGTAGCGTCTCTCCTTCTGCAGGCTCAGGGTCTGAATTGGTGTACTTGCTGACTGCCTCTACCACCTGCTTCAGGAAGCCCGCCTGAAACAAGAGGCAGCCACTTGTCACCATGGGGAACTTGTCACCGTGGGGAAGCTGCATTTGGTGGTCCTGGAGGCCAGGACCCTCCCAGGACGGGGACTACCGCCCCACACCGGACATCTGTCAGCAACCCTGGTTCTTGGCCTTCCTTAATCAATAGAAACTAATAAGAGGCCAAACAAATGCAGGCAAGGCTTTATTGGTGGAGGAACGAGAACAAGTAATAGGTTCCCTTGCTCATTCCCTGGGGCGGAGGGTCTGGTTTGTTCTTTGGTGAGGGTAGGAGTATGTCCAGAGATCAGGTCAGAGGGATGGCCTAGGTGGTTTGCGTACTCCTTAGGTACTGGTGTGTGCAGGGGGCGTGCTCACTGCCCTGCTTTTGCTCTTATCTCTTCAGAAGTGAGAATGGGATTTTTGTTTTGGTTTTTTTTTTTTACTTTTTTGAATCTTGTTATCCATGATTTGCCCCAACCGCTCATGCATAGTTATTTTTAGTTCCTTATAGTTTCTCTGTATTTTGTTGCTGGAGGAGATGTTTGTCCAGGTACAAGCACTGCAGCAAAGGCTTCCAGGTCCCAGCCTGTCTCATGTTTAGTTCTATCAATTTCATTTTTAACTGAAGACATGCTTGTTAATCAGACCTAGTGAATACCCATGGTCGCAGAGTGAATGTACATCCAGTCTACAGCCTACAACCCTACTGCTCCCTTTATAAACCCTTTGTCACATCTAAAGCCCAGACTGAGTCTCTGGGCATCTAGGGGTCAGCTAAAGTCTTCCTCCCTGCCCTTATGAAGCATACAGTATGCCCTTTCCTTCCTAAAGCCTCCAAGCTTCATGGGCTGATATTCCCATTTGATATTGTCTGTTCTTGGCTGATCTCTTGAGTTGCCACACTCATGATGTCAAGTGTCCTTCCTCTGAGAAAACTCTTCCCTAGCCTTCTTCCGGCTCTCAGGAAGTAAAGGTCCCTGAGCCTGGCTTGCAGGCCTGGCCCTGTTCTTCAGTCAGCCTCATGGCCCCACAAATCATTCACCCTCAACTACAGCCCGATCTCTGAATGTGTGTGTTTTGACTACATACAAGCTTGTTATCCTAGATACAGCGTCACCTCCACTGGAAAGTCTTCCCTGATTCTCCCAGGCTACGCCAGCCTGAACGAACATTCTGCTCCACCAGGACGGTTTCTCGGCAGGACAAACATTTTGAAGCCAGTGTCAGTGTCTTATTCATTTCAGCATCTCTAGTTCATGGTGCTTAAGAGGTGTCAGTTATTGTGGAATGATCTCATGGGAACTTGGGAAAATTTCCACGCATCCCCTAATGCACTGTCTTTTCCACCAGTCTCATGAATCTTTTTCCTTAAGAACCTCAGTCATCTTCCTAGCCCTTAATGCCAGCTGCTTATCTGCCTTGCATCCCCCAGACACATCGAGTTGACAGACCTGTTGGACTCTGTGACAGTGGACCGCCACCTGCTGGTGAGAAAGTGTCCAGGCCAGTGACAACTCAGGGCTGCAGACAGGAAGGGTTAAGACATTCCACAAAGAATATAAACCGCTTCTCAGGATAACATTTGCAAATGCACAGTGTAAAGCACATAGATTACAAGTGAAACTAATCATCATGAAATAGAAGGTGTCAAAATATTAGAAAATGTATGTATTATGTAGATATGTATATTATGTATATTTGTATCTCATTAAATAACAAAATCTAATGATAGGTCCAGTAACTACTATAGTTTCAAAATGATGAACAAAAATGATAATTGAAGATGTCTGCAACATCTCTAATGTGAGATGAAATACCTGTGATTTCTACTGCTTGACATAGTCACAAGTACTGCTGATAATATTAATTTGTTGCCTGTACCCATAAAGAAAGGAAATGCTGAAATTCAGTTAGAGTTTAGTGAAACTACCTATCTTTCTCATTCAGGTACAACGATACCCTGAATTCTACCCATGGATCCCTTGTGTGCGTATAACAGGGATCCATGGACTCCAGGTTAAGAACCCCTGAATGAGGTTTTAGAAGCATGGCCATCACTTTCCAATATGGCAGAGAAGCCAGTGGTTAATTGTGTGTGTCTCTTGCTTGAGTGTAATGCATGCAGTTGTTGGGAGAGAAGCTGTGGAGGAGGCCGTGGAGTTCAAACTTTTGAATTCCATGGGCATCACCAGGGCTGTGAGCGTTCACCTGACCTTCCCCTGACCCAGCATGCTTCCTCATCTATAAAATGACAGTGCCTTCCTCACAGGTGGTTGAAAGGATTCAGTAAGTTAACATGTGAAAAACTCTTAGGGGCCAAATGTTTGCTGTTAAATGGGAATGATATAAATGTCTGTAGAGAAAATACATCAAATGTAACTTCTTCAAGAACAGAAACCCCGAAGTCTGACCTGCTATACACCCTGGGAGGCAACAGTGTACTCGGACAATAGTAAACCATTTCCAGGCTAAGTCTGCCCTGCTTTCCCCACCGCAATCCAAGAGAACAAACCCAAATGCAAAGAGTTTCTCACCTTGTTATTTTATTAGAAGCATATTTACATTCTTGCAGTTAACTTTGCAGAGAACACTTTACAAAAGTTTTTTATATAAAGTTTGGAAACTACATAAAAATAACTTCTCCATAAAAGGGAAAATATAAGTTAGTTCTATTTACTCTGCTAAAAACTGACTGGAAATGAGAAACAGTTCCGTCTGTCCCTTCCAGAGAAAACATTAGCACAGAACACGAAGAATACTGCATGGGCTTCCTCAGTGAGGGGCGTCATACTGGCTTAACTGTGAGCCTGGGAGACCCAAGCGGACCCCATCCAGAAAAGACAGGGGAGCTAGTAGGGCTCAGGCAGTGCTGAGCAGAAAGCGGCACCTCCTTGAATGAGACTCCAATGTGAAGGACTTCGGCCTACACCGTGAGACTGGCCTCTTCTAATACTCGCTCTCATACCCCAGGCTACGGAAGGCAGTACTGTAAACAAAGCCCAAATCAGCCCTGCCATCAGCCAATGCGAGACCCTTCGCCTGGTGGAACTGCGTCTGTGTCCTGTCGTTACGCTGCCGCTAGTTGCGTTTCCCCAGCACCTGTGCACCAAAGAGTCAGAGGGGACCATCATTTCCTTATCTCATCTGTGGGAGGCCTGAAAACTATCCCTGCTGGGTCAAATACTGAAGTGGGCAAGCTGAGTGCTCACTAACCTAAGTGGACCAATACCTTCCCACGGCCCTCAGGGTGTCTTCACTGCGTGTATAAGTCCGTGAAACTGCAAGTCCCTTCTTCTATTGAATGGTTACCCTCCTTTCCCAAAATCCAGTTACAAAAGGACCCAGAAAACTCCAGGGACTTGCTGTAGACAGAACATCTAACCTTAACCTATAGGTGAGAAAGAAAGAGAAACTCTTCCCAGAGTGTTAACCACCCATTACCAGCAAACTCATACCCAGAATCAGTATGCCCATTTGACTTGTGTAAGTCAACCTTCGTGTTTTTCTGTTGTTTTTTTTTAAAGCAGATGTTTTCCTAAGGAAGACATTCATTTATATCAAGTTAGACATAAAGGTGGGGGGAACAAAAAAAAGGTTTTCTTTGTAGATGAATCGAATGCCGGGTTGAGCATTCGCTTTACTGGGTGATGTATGCCCTAGCCCGTGGGGAGTGGGATCTCTCGGAGGCCGGCTGAGGCATCGAGGCCCAGGACTCCATCTAAGACACAGAAGCTTTGCTTCTGTCAGGTTCCTGGGGGCAAGAAGCACTCCATATTTCTCCCTGATGTTGTTTCTCCCTGAAGAGAAGGTGCAGTGTCTGTGAGCCTCTGTCTGAAGTGTAAGGCTGGACCCTGAAGTAGGAGGGACACAGCGCAGAGGGAAGCGGCCTTCCCGTATCACCTGCAGACAGGATGGGCAACCGTGAGACAGAGGGACTGGCTGGACAAGTCTTGTGTGACAAGGAATTTATCCCTGAACATAGAATCCCTCTGTGGGGCCAAAAAGGCATCACAGACTGGCAACTCAGCCTGTACCATCTGTGCCTCTGGGGCCAACACCCAGCACCCCCCGCCACCCGTCCCATACCAATGGCTTGCCCTATGCTCTGTGGCATGGGCTCAGCCAGCAAGTACCTTCCAGTGCACCCAGCACAAGAGGCCCAGGGCAGAGGCAAGCCTGCCCAGCACCAGCGGGCCCTGTTCTGTGTGCATAGAAAGCGGGGGGGACGTGTGTGCAGAAAGGGGGAGCACAAGATGGCACGAAACACCTGAGATCAAAATGAAGCGTTCAGGCTTTTCCCGTTCCACCACTGTGGAGGTGGTCTCAAGAGGAAAGCACGCTGGGGGAGCTGGGGGAACGGGGGTACCCCCTGAGCATCCGGCTGCAGACCAGGCTCTGCTGTAGCCAAAACGGCCATTAAGAGCCCTGGTTCTTGTCTTCCACCGCAGGGAACGACTGAAAGGCCACCAAGAAATGCTGCACAAATGAGCCCACGGGGGCCTCGGCTGCAGCGCTTTGTGCTCCCAGACAGCACAGCTGCTGGCTTGGCAATAGGAGGGGCCTCGAGGCCTCAGGACACCTAGTCCTCCGGGTCTGCGGCCCCGCCAACAGCCCAGGTCACTGGGGCTCAGGGGGAACATACACAGGATCAGGCAGCACATCACAAAACCTCGCCCTCCACAGTAAGCGAGAAGTCAGGAATGCCAGTTCCGTCGGGCACAGCTGAGGGGCACCCAGCCAGGGCTGGATTCAAGCGGCATGGAAGCGAGAAGGAAGGGAGTCCTGAGTTACTTGTTCACAGACGGCCCTGGGGGGCTGTTAAGAAGCAGCATCCGCAGAGCTGTAGGGGAAGAACTTGGTGACCTTGTTTGGAGTGGTGGGGTTTGCACACTCTGTCTCCTCGTTCATCTTGAAGAACATCTCCTGCTCGCGCTTTTTCTGGTTCAGATCTTCTTCCAGAGCCTAGGACAGAGGGCAGATGGCACTCAGTCACATCACTTAGGACACAAGTCTCCCCTACCACTGGACCACCAAGGTGGTCTTCTCTGGAAATTTCCACCGCACGTCCCCCCCCCCCCAACCCAGCCCCCGGCTTCAGTGCTCAGGTAACTTGGTCTTCCCTCTTTCCTACTGCCTCAACCATGCAGGAGTTGCCTGTGGGCCAAGAGCTCTGCTTTGGGGAAATGCCAGTCTAGACAGGGCGTGAGGGAACAGCAGAAGTGAATCTGCTGGCAGGGAACAGCCAGATGACTGGAGAAAAACCTGAGGTATTAATAGGAAATGGAGGAAGAGCTTTAACAACAGAGTTGTCTGGGCTACACAGTGTTCCTAACCAGAGTGCTGTCCTGCCAAGTCAGGGGGCTTTTCAAAATCTAAGTGCAGTCATGCCACGCCCTGAGATTCTGACTCTGAAACTCCGCTGTAGGACAGGGGTTCTTGACATTGTAAAAGCGCACCATGTAACCCGAGGGGCGCATCCAGGCGACCAGCACTGCAGGTGCCTCTTCCTTTGGACACACGCCAAGTTCAACAAGATAAATGGTGTCCTATGCAAAAAATGTCTTGAAGAGTTCTCCAAAAATAAACATCCAATTAAGAAAGGAAGCATGGAAACATATATACTAACATATGTAAAATAAAATAGACAGCCAGTGAGAATTTGCGGTATGACTCAGGGAACTCACACTGGGCTCTGTGACAAGCTAGAGGGGTGGGGGGCGGCCCCAGAGAGAGGGGGTGTGTGTACCCGTGGCTGATCCGTACTGACGTATAGCAGAGACCAACACAACGTTGCAATTATCCTCCCATTAAATTCTAAAAAGTTCCTCTGAAACTATACGAGTATAACATTGGAATAATAATATTCAATGAGAGATTATTTACAAATAAAGGAAATCATACCAGAAGACCAAAAAAGGAAAGAAAAGGAAGCAGAGTGCAGAGGGGAAAAGCAGGGGCTTTACAGTCAAATGGGATTCAGCTTCATTAGCAGCTGGGTGGGCCTCTGCATGTCCCATTTCCTCCCCAGATCTGTTTCCTCTCGTGTAAAATGGCAACCTCACTGTCTTCCTGGCAGGGCACTTGCAAAGATTAAATTAAAAACCAATGGGCTGGGATTTCCCTCATCGTCCAGTGGTTAGGACTTCTCCTTCCAGTGGTGTGGCTGCGGGCCCAATCCCTGGTTGGACTTGCACATAAGATCCTATGTGCCTTGAGGCCAAAAAACCAAAGCATAAAACAGAAGCAAAACTGTAACAAATTCAGTAAAGACTTTAAAAATGGTACATATTAAAAAAAAAATATATATATATATATATTTTAAAAAACTAATGGGCTGTAACTACTGAGTACTTCTTGCATATCACACACTATGCTAAGTGTATTACAGTTTATTTAATCTTCACCCTATGAGAGAGATACTATTATCCCCATCTTATAGATGGAGAAACTGAGGCTCAGAGAGTTTAGGTCACTTGCCCAAGGTCATTCAGTAGGTGGGGGCAGAAGCAAGATGGGTCTAACTTTAGAGTTCAGGCTCTGAAACCCTCTGTAAGTTAGGCACACATGGGTTACTCAGTAAATCTGGCTTCATTATTACTTGCTTTCATTATAGAAGTAACCATTCACAGGAATTGACCAGGATTCTGTCTCTCTTTTTAAAGCTATTCTTTGACGACCTGAAATAGTCTCAGCAAACTTACTCCCTTAAGCTCACATTCCTTCAACAGTACTAAACTCTAGTGAGTTCTATCTTTAAGGAAAGACAGGGAAAGAACACTGTCTTCTCAGCTCCAGATGATGGCTGTCATGTGGTATGATGGGCCCTGGGTTGCTAGAGCTCCTAAGTTTTCAAAAGAAACTGGAAACCCAGATTTTTATGTAAAATTTCCTTATACTTAAAAAGTTGGCAACTTAAAAAATTTTTTACATCGCTATCTGTTGGCCAAACCTCTCTGTAAGCCAGTTTCAGTCTGAAGATCATCAGCTACCACTTTTATTTTAGCACAGAAAGGTTTAGTAACTGCCTAGGGTCTCACAGCTAGTAATGGGGGAGCAAAGACTTCTCCCATGTTTGTCTTACTTCAAAACTTATGCTCTTAAGCATTGTTCTGTTTTACCTCTATACAACCTATATGTCCTCTGTATAACCTAGGGCAGTCAGCAATCTTTTTTCTGTAAAGGGCCAGACTGTAAATACTCCAGCTTTGCAAACATTAAGGTCTCTGGTACAACTGCTCAACCGCTGTTGTGGTATAAAAGCAGCCATAGATGATATGTAAATGAATGAGCACGGCTGTGCTCCAATAAAACTTTATTTACAAATACAGGTGGTGGGCCACATTTGGCCCATGGGAATAGGCCTTAAAACACCTGTTTTAAGGGGAAAAAAGTTATCTTCATCTTATAGCCCTAAAAAGCAAGGCTCGGAAAGGCTTGTCTGAGGCCATATTCTATGTTAACTATGACCCAAGCAACACTTTATTGAATTCACCAGACATTCTATACTTACTGAAAAAAAAATCTGAATTTTTCTAAAAATATTCCACAAGGTACAGTCATCTCCCCTGGCTCCCCCAACATGGGCCACAGCTCAAAGCTGCTGATGGAAATCCAAGAGTATAAAATCATTTATTCTAGAATGAAAATCATCACCTCTGGATCAGTGTTCCACCAGCAACCCAGGTAAATGGAAAAAAAAAAAAAAAAGTAAAAAAAGATAGACTGGGAAAAAAAAAAAAAAAAGGATAGAATGAATCTGCAAAGAATTCAGGAAAAGAGGCAGCCACCACCAGCAAAATCCAACAGCAGCTCACCAAACACACACTTGGAATACCTCCCCCTAAGTCCAGGCACCCCCCTGAAGCAGTCTGGGCATTGATGAAGTTGCTGGAGGCAATGTGACTGTTAACTTTCAAATTCTCTCAGGATGTGCAAAGCATACAGAACCACTGGGTAAGAGAACCAGGCAAACATTTACTTCTGATACCACAGTGAACCTGTGTCAGCAGTATTATTGATTTGAGTGTCAAGTACCACAAGTCCCAGCAGACCACGTGTGGTTACAAGTGTGAACCTTTCAACTGGAAGGTCTGGGACCTTGGCCAGCTTCCAGCCAGAAACCTCCATTAGCACAGGGAAGGAGGCCTCAACTCAAGGACTTCCAAGGCCACTCTGGAGCAGAGGTGGGCAGCTGCCTCCTGGCCAGACCTCAGTTAGAGCAGACAGAGCTGAAGATGCCCGCAGAACAGGCCTCAGGGCTTAAGGAAACAGAATCAAGGACAGTTAGGGCAGCTTCATCCTCAGAGAGTTTAGAATGGAAGGAAATGAGTATGTCCTGGCCTATACTGTGGCCTAGGGACTTTCCACATAACACTGTATGAGATTCATATCTTCACTTTACACATAACCACACTGAGGCCCTCTGTCAACCTGGCAAATCCATGGTAACCAGCTGTTTGGTCAGACACCAGTCTAGACGGCATTGTGAAGGGATTTTTTTAGATGTGATGAACATGTAACTCAGTAGACTCTGCATAGAACAGCTTACCTGCCGTAATGTGGGTGCAAGAGGCAAGCCTGAAGCCCCGCTGCAGAGAGGACCGGGCCTCTGGGCCACCCTGTGCCCAGGACCACAACATCGACTCTCGCCTGGCTCTGCAGTCTGCCCTGCAGGTTTCAGACTGACCAGCCCCCAACCATCGGGTGAGCCAGTCCTTAAAATAAAACCCCCAAGTCTGTATCTCACCCGTATCTGTATCTCCACCTGCATCCTGGGCCGACACCGTGGTACAGTGAAGCAGAGCCCATCGTGGGCCCACCAGCCCAGACACGGTTACCTTTTTGCGCGGCCGGAGCTTGTCCCGCCATTCCTTCAGGTTCTGGTTGTGGCTTTCGTCCAGGGCCTTCAGCTTCTGGGTTTCGTGCTCTATCAGGAGGTGACACTTTTCATTCTGGAATATATTCCAGGCAGGACAGGTAAGACGCACAGAGGGCTGAGACATACATATCATGAGGCACCAGCATTGTTCACTTGTGTCTCCTCCTTGATTATAAACCCCGTTTATACAAAACTCTATGCACATGAATACAAATGCACCAAAAGGTGCCCGGAAGAATAGTCCAGAATGTTAACATTAATAGATTTTACTGTGTAATAGGATCTGTAGCAGTTTTGCAGCTGCTTCTTCGTGCTTCCTGCATTGTTTGAATTTTTCGACATGAACATATATGTTGTTTTAACAAAACAGTAAAACCATTAACAATAAATATGTGCCCTAACTGCACGACAGAGAGTCAGCCACTACAGAATTTTAGATAGATTTCCTGTCAGGCTCTGTCCTGTGTGTGGTTCAGCTCACCCTGTGTATAAAATTCTGAAACCTGCCTCCCTCTTAATAGCATAATGTAAAAAGTCCTACAAAGAATTAAGATTTTTTATAATCATGATGTTTAATTCCTACAGAGTATCTTACAGTATGGCTTTATCTAACTTAAACATTCCCCTATTTTTGGCCAGCTTGGGTTGCTCTTAATCTTCACTGTTATAAATAGCATTGTCTTAAACATCTGTGCTATATACTGAATTGTTTCTCCCTAAAATTCATTATATTGAATCTGTAATGTCCAGTGTGATGCTATTTGGAGATACGGGGCCTTTGGGAGAAAAGGAGGTTGAGTGAGGTCAGGAGGACAGGGCCCTCGCGGCAGGTTAGTCAGGAAGAAACCAGAGAGCTCACATGCTAGAGTGCTCTGTCCCTGCCTCCTTCCCTCCTCCACCCTCCTGTCTCCCTCCTCATCTCTCCTGTCTCTCTGCCACGTGAGGACACAGCAAGAAGGCAGCCGCTCCCCCAGAACCCAGCCACGCTGGCAAAGCTGATCTCTGATTTCCAGGCTCCAAAACTGTAAGAAAATAAAGTCCTGTTGTTTAAGCCAGCCGGTCTCCAGTATTCTGTAATGGCAGCGTGGGATAAGATGATCTATGTATAAATGTTTTGTGTCTATGTAAGTTATATGATTTTCTGTGTCACATTACCACCCCTTCAGGAGAGATCTGTGACAAGGGATAAGGGCCATGGACCTGCCTGAGGCTTGCCAACATCACTGCTCTCTCTCTGAGGCAGGTTATCTGTCTCACAAAACTGAACCTGGACTCTCCCACAGGGACAGTAGTGACAGTTCCCTGTTGGTTCCTCGCAGAGAGGCAATCCTGTGGTTTATCACGCGTTTATAAAGTGCCTTTATCCAGACACCTCCACCCTACTGGACTGGAAGAGTAGGACTGCTTAGGGGATTTTTACCTGGGGTTTCAAGCTCAAGGATTCTAGGAATTTAGAAACCGCCTTGGTTGGGAATAATACTCACAGCCGCCCTGAGTACTTCTGGCCTGCCCAGAGATGGCTCCTAGCTCCCTGCAGCTTCTCTCAGCTGATCCTCCCAGTAACCCCATGAGGCAGGGGTGGGAACGTAAATACAGAAGGTGAGTGGGCTGGCTAAAATTCACACAGCAACAAGCAGCAGAGCCCCTGCCTGGCAGGCTGCAACACCTGCAGTGTTTCCTCCACAGCCCTCTGCCCTTCCAGAAATTGCCAGGTGGCTCTCGTAGCCTCGCGAGTTTCCTGAGGTCACAGATGCTTGTGTCAGTGCATCTGTCGGGTAGAGCAGTGCCTCGCTCCACCACAAGGGGGCTCCAAGTACCAACTCCTGGGCAAGGGCCCTTAGGGTGAAGCAGACTTGACTGGGACTGGAGAAACTTGAAGGATCTCCCCAGGGAACGGCTTGGCAATATCAGGATGCCTTTTCCTGACTTTATGGGAAAGTTTTGAGCTGCTCACCATCAAGGATAATGGTAGCTGTAGGTTTCTGTAGATGCTGTTTATAAAGTTAAGGAAGTTCCCTTCTGCTCCTAGTTTACCGAGTGTGTTTAATTAACGTAAGCAGGTGTCAGCCTCTGTCAAATGCTTTTTCTGTATCTACTGATGATATGATCATGTGATTTTCCTTCTTTAGCCTGCTGTGATTACATTAACTCATTTTTGTATACTGCAGTAACCCTGGGGCAAATCCCACCTGGTCATGGAATATACTTATGTATTTTTTAATTGTTTGCTAACATTTCACTGGGGATTTGTGCATCTGTGCTCATGAGATACTGATCTGTAGTTTTCCTCCTTGTAATGTCTGGTTTTGGTACTAGGGTTATTAGGACACCTTTTCCAAAGATACAGTGATGACCAAGAAAGCCAGCAGCATGCCCACGGCCAGGTCCTGGGCACAGCACTCTTGGCTCAGCTCTGCCATCTCATTCACAAAGCCTCACTCCATTTCTACAAAATAGGAGTCGTCATCCTTGCGCCACGCCTATTTTATAAATGTGGAAACTGGCACGGGAGGGGGACATGATGTGACCAACATCACAGAGAATGGCAGGATGGAAACAGCTCCACCCAGAGCTCCCGTCTGTAGGGTCCCGAGACCCCCCAGAGAGCTGCGTGCCCCCGGGGAGATGGGGGCAAGCACTCGGGGCAGGGGGCGGTACCTGCAGCTGCTGCAGCTCACTCATGTTGCTCTCGCACTGGGCCACCATGTCCCGCATCTGGTTCTCATGTTTCTGCTGCTGCTGCAGCCGCTCTGCCTTCTGCCTCTTCTCTTCCTGCTGGGAGAACTGCAACCGAGAGCAGGAGAGGTCCTCCCTCAGGGAGACACCCCCTGAGGGACCAGTGTGTACACAGGTCCAGGGTCCTGCACCACTCAGGCAGGGCCCCCTGTCTGAAGTCCTCCCCCTGAGCTGAGACCAGCCCCTGCCTTCAAGGAGCCCACAGATTGGCGGGGACACTGAGACGTGCTCGGACAGTGTGTGGAGTAGGCAGGACTCACAGGAGTCCAGGGCCACCGAGTCCATGTGCCCGAGCCACCTGGGTGACTTGTGAGCGGGGCTCTAGGTAGATAAAAAGGGTAGAAGCAGCTGCAGGCTAGAAACCCAGGAGTGTGACAGGGCGCATGCATGGGAAAGCAACGCCAAGCCTCCTTCCTGTCCACCAGAGGGGGCTCAGCGTGAGGCTTCCATTCCACGCCTCTTTCCAAGGCTCTGCTGCATCTTACATTTCATATTCCCCTAAATGTGTAAGACTTGGGCCCCCCAAACCTGGTCTGGCCCCACTCCAAGCCACCCCAGGCCCTGACCTGCTTGATCTTCTCGCGCTGCTCAGCGGCGCTGCCCCCTCCGTTGATGTGGAGGCTCTTCTTGTACATGGCCATGCGCGTCTTGCCCTCACTTCTCTGAATCTTGGGCAGCCGCGCCTTCTCCTGCTGCTGCCGCACCTTCAGCTGCTCAATCATGCGCTGGTTGTAGCGCTGCATCTGCTCACGCTCCTGAGAGGGACCCCCAGAGGGGACACGGTCAGCTGCCTCCCCCCACACACAGGCATAATCAGAGGTCAAGGCTGCCACACGCCACTCAGGGGTCCAGGACCCACGTGGTTCAGGACGCTCAGAACAAGGCTCGTGTCATTTGATTTCTCTCTTAAGTAACTTTTTCTATTTTCAGTTTTAAAATTACCATTAATAATGTTTTAGATTCTTACCTTCTGAATGCCTTCTCATTTAACCAATTGGTAGTATGCTATCCTGAGCATCCTCAGAGCAAAATGTACATTAATGAGATGGTTCCTTATTATTGATGATAGGTGTCAATTCATATTTTTTAAAGTCTTGATAAATTTTAATATTTTCCTTCACCTAACACTTGTATTTCAAAACTTAGCACAGGCATCACTTCTCCCAAGAAGCCTCCCCTGACTTTCTGGCCAGGTAGGGCATGTTTATTCCAAACTGCCACGGCCTTGTGCTGACTTCCAACACTGTACTTAGGTTAGGAGCTGTAATAACCCACACCAGATCTCAGTTTAACCTCTCTCTGTCCCCACTAAAGGAACTGAACCAAGACAATTACACAGAAGTAGAGAGTGCTCCAGCCACAAAGAAGGGGCCCTCCTCTGGTCTGGGGAGGTTAGGGAAAGCTTCCTGGCAGAAGTGGTATTTAAAAAAAAAAAAGAAGTGGTAGTTAAGTTGAGACTTAAAAGTATTTTGAAAGACTTCAGACAATAGTAGAAAGCTACAGTAATCAAAATAGTGTGGTACTGGGACATCTATGGCAGTCCAGTGGTTAGGACTCCTGAGATTTCACTGCCAAGGGCCCGATTTGATCCTTGGTCAGGAAACTAAGATCCCACAGGCTGTGAGTTAAACAATAAAATAAATAAAAAAATAAGTCTATCCAAAAAATAAAAAGAACAATGTTGTATTGGTACAAAAACAGATATATGGATGAATGGAACAGAATAGAGCCCAGAAATAAACCTACACACCTACAATCAATCTTCAACAATGCAAATCACAACTACAATGAGGTCAGAATGGCCTCACATTGGTCAGAATGGCCATCATCAAAATATCTACAAATAACAAATGTAGTGTAGAGAACAGTCCTACACTGTTGGTGGGAATGTAAGTCGGTATAGCCACTATGGAGAACAGGATGGAAGTTCCTCAAAAAACTAAGAGCTACCATATGATCCATCAATCCCACTCTTGGGGAGACAAAACTAATTCAAAAAGATACATGCTCCCCTATGTTCATAGCAGCACTGTTGGTAATAGTGAAGACATGCAAACGACCTAAACGTCCATTGATAGAGGAATGGATAAGGAAGACGTACACACATAGGCAATTAGGAATAGGAATATTACTTAGCCATAAAAAAGAACAAAGTAATGCCTTTTGCAGCAGCATGGATAGACCTAGAGATTACCGTAGTAAGTGGAGTGAGAGAAAGACAAATACCCTGTGATATCACTTACATGTGGAGTCTAAAACAATGGCAGAAATGAACGTGCCTACAAAACAGAAACAAACTTACAGACACAGAGAACAGACTGGCTGCCAAGAGCAGGGGGTGGGGGTGGGGGATGGAGAGGGATTGACTGGGGTTTGGGGGTTAGCAGATGCAAACTATTACATTCAGAATTTATAAACAACAAGGTCCTACTGTACAGCACATGGATCTATATCCAATCTCCTGGGAGAAACTATATGGAAAAGACTATTAAAAGACTGTCTATGTGTGTATATGTGTGTGTCACTTTGCTCTACAGTAGAAATTAACACAACATTGTAAATCAATTATAATCAAAAAAAGTAAAAAGTATTCTGAGAGAATGCATGGGAAAGACAAAGTGGAAATGGAAAGGAGGGCAGGACAAAAGAAAGGAAAAAGCGGAGGAAAGTGAGACATACACGTCAGGCGTCAGGGTCGGGGATGCGGGGAGCTTCCACGATTCCTGGCGCCTGGATCTGAGGCAGGACATTGCCGAGAACATCTCGAGCCTCCCTGTGGCCCGCCCGGCCCCCTCAGAGACGCGTGGGGTGCTCCCGGCCCTCCCGCCGCCTCCCTGTGGCCCGCCCGGCCCCCTCAGAGACGCGTGGGGTGCTCCCGGCCCTCCCGCCGCCTCCCTGTGGCCCGCCCGGCCCCCTCAGAGACGCGAGGGGTGCTCCCGGCCCTCCCGCCGCCTCCCTGTGGCCCGCCCGGCCCTCCCGCCGCCTCCCTGTGGCCCGCCCGGCCCCCTCAGAGACGCGTGGGGTGCTCCCGGCCCTCCCGCCGCCTCCCTGTGGCCCGCCCGGCCCCCTCAGAGACGCGAGGGGTGCTCCCGGCCCTCCCGCCGCCTCCCTGTGGCCCGCCCGGCCCCCTCAGAGACGCGTGGGGTGCTCCCGGCCCTCCCGCCGCCTCCCTGTGGCCCGCCCGGCCCCCTCAGAGACGCGTGGGGTGCTCCCGGCCCTCCCGCCGCCTCCCTGTGGCCCGCCCGGCCCCCTCAGAGACGCGTGGGGTGCTCCCGGCCCTCCCGCCGCCTCCCTGTGGCCCGCCCGGCCCCCTCAGAGACGCGTGGGGTGCTCCCGGCCCACCCTCAGCAGTGCGGCTGTGGAGCGCGGGCTGGGCCTCACCTTCTCATGCTTGCGCACCAGCTCGTGCCGCTGAAGGAAGTACTGGTCTTTGAGCTGCTGCTTCACCAGCTGGTGCCTCTCCTGCAGGTGGTGCTCCTCCATCTCCCACAGCGCCGCCTCCCGGTCTGCAGGGGACACAGCACCCAGTGAGGTGCTGCCGGCCAAGCCCCCAGGCCCTCCCCTCCGCTCCGGAGCCAGGTGCTCTCGCACGGCGGCCGGTGATGGTGCCCCCTCATCAGACTGTGTTGGCTGAGCCAACAGCTAGGAATCTCCGCAGCACCTCAGGGATGAGAGCTCCCCGCAGCAGGGTACAGGTGGTGTTTGCACTCTCAGGACGTCAGGAGGCAGAGAAACCAGGGACCTAGGCTAGGACCCGGCCATATCACTAGGCTTTGGGATGGACAAAAAGTTTGCTTCAGGCCCCATCTTCCACCTCTGCCAAATGGCATACCATGGAGGGAGAAACATCCTTGGAAGACACTGTTACATTCTGTCTGCACTGCGCCTGTGCTTCCCTAAAGGGAAGATGGGAAGGGCTCACGTGGAAACCCTATGAAGAAGGTGTGACAGCCTCGTGTCACTATGTCCTACTTGGAAAAATGGTTGGGGCCCTCCACATCCCATCTATGCGTTTTAGAATAGTACCATTTAATGGCATTTTATCACTGGAAGTCCATTAGTACTACAGGGCAGGGAGCTGAGGTCAGATGGAGAACCTCACGCCCTGCAAAACGTAGCTCGTCCTGCTCAGCCCACTGTGAAAGTTCCATTTATTTTGCTTCCCTCCTATCCCATGAAAGCCAGCATCTACCCACAGGACATCGAAACAGTGGTTTGGCTTCCAAACCAATCAGAACCACAGTCCCATAAGTCCCACAGACCATCATGTGATAAGGAAACAAGGGGAACAAACTTTTCTGAAACACCCGTGGCTCTGTTCAGAATGTCGCATTACCAAGGACTCCATTTTGCCTGGTCCACACTAAGTACTGAGGGGCGCATACCGTTTAAGTGCCCTGGCCATCGGAGTCCTGGCTGCAGTCCCCAGTATAATAATGAGCCAGAAACAGCACTTGTGTATCAGTCCTGTGTTTACATCTGTCCGACAGACAGGGACCATTAGGTCCACAGCCCACAGGCACCAAAGTCCAATTTCCACTCATCCAGCTGTTGTAAATGCAGTTCAGACAACAGACTTCTAGCCATTTGGAGCCTGCTTGCTTTCCATACCCCGTAAAATTGTAGCCAACATCTGCTGGCCATAAATAAGAGAGCCTGGGGGCTATATAAAGACCGCAAGCCCTGCGTCCTCCAGAGCGCCCCACCCAGAGCCTCCCCAGCGGAGCTCCCCACGCTGAAGGCCGTCACCCAGACACACGAGCTCCCCGCCTCGAGGCCCGTCTTCCCCGGGAGCCCCTCGCCCCCTCCCCCGGGGCGGTGACCCGCCCTGTTGTCTCTGGACAGTCTCGTGCTGGGAGGGGCCTGCCAGCACCAAACCTGCCCAAACCCCACCCCACCGGGGGACCCAAGAGCATGGCTGCGAGAGCAGGTCTGCATCCAGGCCCGCCGGGCAACTCTGGCCAAAGCGCAGCCGCTCTCCAAGCCTCGGTCTCCTCACCTCTAAGAACCGGCAAACGGCAGGGTCTGCCGTGTGGACTTCAGGACACGACGTGATGCAGGCACAGGGGAAGGCACACGGCTTGGCAGAGGAGGCGCCCCAGACGTGACGGCTGCTCTGAGGGGCTCTGATTCTGTCCCCACCTCGTCACCCCGCTGACCGGCTCACTGATTTATTACTACAGTTTCCACCCATTCTACGACGCTTCTGTTTCTCCTTCCTTGCTCGACATGCGCCAGCATCTTAAATCGTGTCATTGGTGGTGGTGTCCCGGCCTCAGTCTTGACCTCACTGGGGGCTTCCCTCCTGTTTCACCACGAGGCGGACTCTGGTCTTAGGGTCCCGCCCAGGGCTGGGGCGCCCCTTCAGGCCCGACGCGCGCCCCGCTGGGCACCCACCTCGGAGGAGCTCCTGCTTCCGCGTGAGGCACTCGCGCTCCTTGTCGCAGATCTCCCGCCTGTTGTCGGCCGTGATCCTCTTCATTGCCAGCTCCAGGTCTTCCTTCTGCTTGGCCACGAACTCCCGGTCCTGTGAAGGTCGGGTACTTAGAATTTTAGGTGTAAGAATTCCCTGGCCGTCCAGTGGCCAGGACTCCACTCCCCTCTGCCAAGGGCCGGGGTGCAATCCTGCTCAGGGAACCAAAGTCCCACAAGACACATGGCACGGCCAAAAAAATTTCCCATAAAAAATGTATGAAATTATTCATATCAATGTATGACAAAACCCACTGGAAAAAAATTTATAAAATTTTAAGTGTGTTTTTGGTTTTGTTGTTATTTTCTTAGAGATACATATTGAGGTACTTACAAGTGAAATGATATGAGGTCTAGGATTCAATTCAAAATAACACAGTAGAGAGGGGAAGTGAGTAGACAGGACTTGATAATTACTGAGATCAGGTGATATGTATATGGGGGTGGTGGTTGTTCAGCCACACAGTCATAGCCAACTCTTTAGGTTATTATATTATTATACCTATTTTTGCCTATGTTTTTAATTTTCCTTAATAAAGAGTAAAAGCTACTATATATGACATAGATAACCAACAAGGACCCACTGTATAGCACAGAGAACGATACTCAGTATTTTGTAATAACCTGCAAGGGAAAAGAATCTGAAATATATATATACATATATATATATCTGAATCACTATGCTGTATACTTAAAACTAACACAACATTGTATACTTCAATAAAAAATACTAAATTAAAAAATTTAAAACTTAAGGAAACATGTTAAGAAACTAAAATTTGCACTAATGTTATCACTCATTGCTAGCAGCTGGTTTTGGTACATTTATATAAATGTATCTATATCTGTTGTTTCACAAAAATTACATTTAAAGACTTGAAAAAAAAAAAGACTTGAAGAGGTACTTATACACCCATACTCATAGCCCAACAGCCAGGGGATTGGAAACAACTCAAGTGTCCATAAACAGATAAATAAACACAATGTGGTATATACATACAGTGAAATATTATTCAGGCTTTAAATGGCAGGAAATTCCTATACATGCTACAACATGGATGAACCTTGAGGATGTGGTAAGTGAAGTAAACCAGACACAAAAGGGTAAATAATGTACAATTCCATTTATATGAGGTCAAATTTATAGAATGGTGGTCGTCAGGGACTGGAGGGAGGGTATCGTGGGGAGTTCTTGTTTAATGGGTACAGAGTTTCTGATGTGAAAGATAAAGAGTTCTGGAGATGGATCGTGGTAATGGTAATGCACAATGATGTTAATGTTCTTAGAATCATTTAAACATGGGTAAGATATCAAATTTCATATTTGACCACAATTTAAAAAATTATTAAAAAGCCTTTCCATGTCATAATGTAACCTTCTATCAAAAATACATTTTAATGGCTGAATACATTTCATGGTATAATTGCACCCTAACTTATCAAACCAATACATAACAGGTTGTGTATAGATCTTCTTTTAGATACTGCTGCTCTTCACATTCTGGTAGCTAAATGTCCTTGAGCCTCTGTGATGACTCATCTGTAAGATCAGCCCTAGAAGCAGAAAATCTAGGCCAAAAGATGGATTTTTGGGGCTCTTGATACATTTTTGAGGCTCTTGATGCAATTGCCAGAGTGGTTTCCAAGGGCCAATCTGCTCTCCCTCTCAGGGAAGGAGGGCCTGTCTCCCCACCACTCCCCAGCCCTGCATTCTTCCTCTAATCACAGCATCAAGGGACAGGTTGTAGGAAAGCAGGAGAGTCTGGAGTCAGATTCAGTTTAAGGCCTCGGACCCCACATTAACTGTGCGCTGTCGACTCTCTGAGCCCTAGTTTCTTCCTCTGTAAAGGGAAAAACAAACAGCACCTATCCTGGCAAGCCGTGAACACTAAACTAGGTAATGTATTAATACAAATACATTTGTAATGGTAGACTCTAATTTTCTTTCATTTGGGGACAGAGGAAGAGGGAGAAGATGCGAGCATGAAGTGGCAAGAAGGCTGGTGAGGTTGGAGCAGAGGGGACTGCGTTCAGCTGGGAGAGGCGGAAGGGAACCAGACCTACAGGGCCTTGAAAGCACATGGGAAGGCTGATCTGATCAGATGGGTAAAGTGAAGGTTTATCCATACGAAGGGCTTAAAGGGCTTTGTGGGGAGGGTGTCATGATCAGATCTGGATCAGATTTGGAATTCACGTTGATCACACTAACTGGTGTGAAAGAAAGAGCTGCAAGAGCTTCAGGAAAATGAGCTGGGAGGTTACTGAGTAGTCCAGGCAAAAGGCGATAGGCTCGGGGGTCACAGAGATGCTGACAACTTGATGGATCCAGAGAGAGTTTGGAGATTTAAAAAAAAATCCAAACTCTGAGAAGTGATGAAGAACTGAGGGAAAAGAGGCACCAGGAATGACAAGGCCTCTGGTCTCACAATTCAATGGAGGGCGGTGACCCCTCGGAACATGGGAACAGGACGAGGTCTGGGAGGTCTGGACTTGATGTCTTTGAGACTCCAAGTGGGCAGATGGATATACTGGGTTGGTCAAGGAGATGTGATGTACAAACAACCATAAAACAAGGCAGGAGGTGCTAAAGGCTTTGGGAGAGATGGAAATAAATGTCTGGTGTCTCGCAGAGATGGGAGAGCTCACTTCCAGCTGGAGTGAGCGTGATCCAGGAAGGCTGCATGGGAGAGGTGATAAAAGGGATAGCCAGGATAATCTGACTTAGATATTCAGAATGAGGGATACGGGGGTCTCCCAGGTGCCTGCCATGAGACAAGTGCTCCGGCCTGGTGCACTGGGAAGACCCAGAGGAATTGGGTGGAGAGGGAGGTGGGAGGGGGGATCGGGATGGGGAATACATGTAACTCCATGGCTGATTCATGTCAATGTATGACAAAACCCACTGCAATGTTGTGAAGTAATTAGCCTCCAACTAATAAAAATAAATGAAAAAAAAAAAAAAAAAGAATCTGCCTGCCAAAGCTGGAGACTCAGGTTCGATCCCTGGGTCGTGAAGATCCCCTGAAAAGGAAATGGCAACCCACTCCAGTATTCTGGGAAATCCCATGAACAGAGGAGCCTGGTGGCCTACAGTCTGTGGGGTTGCCGAAGAGTTGGACATGACTGAGCACAAGCAAGACTAGAGACAGGTGAATATTCAAGGGGCAGGGCACGGACACAGACACAGAAAGTCTTGAGGCACCACTCACGGTCTCTCCAACCCCTCCAACTCCCCAGCTGAGGGACAAGGACTCACGAGAAGCTGCTTTTTCTGAGCGTGCTCCTCCATCTTCTGCTTCATGCTCTCCTTCCGCTGCTGCCTGGGGAGCTTCTCCACCTCATTCTTCACCTGCACCAGAAATAGCAGAGGATTGCTGGGTCAGGGCACCTCCTCACACTTCACACAAAACAACCCTGCAATCCCGGAGCTCCTGGGCCAGGGAGCCTGAAGACAAGGCCCAGCTTTCTAGGCACTAGCCCCCACCTGCTCTCCACCCTAGTACAGAGGGCACCCCCTGGCCACCAGTCTCCAGTTTCCAGACTCCCCCAGAGCAGATAAGTGCCGTTTTTGCTCTTTGGTATCCATGCCCCTTCTTTTGATGATAGTATCTCAGTTTCATTTAGGGCAGTGTTTCTCACCTCCTTTTAAACTGTTGTCCCCTCAGAAGCCCTTTTCAACATTTTTTCATAGTTACCCACCTCCATGAAATGTTAATCCCACAAATAACACTGTCAATCTGTTAAACCATATAATATCTAAGATGTTTTTAATTCCTTGGGGGTGATATCACCCTGGCTGAGAACGAATGTTTTAAGTAGTTCCCACTCAGTGTCTGAGGGTCAGGTATAACTGATGCCTGAACCCCAACTGACCCCAGGCTAAGCATAAGATCAAGGCTGTCTGTCAGCATATTCCATGCCTTGGCATCAGAGACTGGTTCAGAGATGAGCAAGCAGTCCTCGTCGGGCTAGTGACAGCTTCAAGATGTTTGCTAAACTATTGGGGAAAGCCACTCTCTGTCCTTTGGGGTTGCTGATCTGAGAGGATGTAGGTCATGGTGGGCCACTCTGGAGGGATCCGCCCGAGACAGAATCAACTCAGGGAAGCAATGTTAAGAGATGAGGGAAGTGACATTTCTGGCTTCCTGGTCAGAGGCTAACAGTATTCTCAAACCAGCCAGAAGTGGGTTTCTGTCTTTGATAACAGAAGAAAGAGAAGAGAGTCATGACACTTCTCTGTAAGGAACCTAGATTTCCTCAGACAGTTTTCTGTGAATAACTCATATCTTTACAGGTACCTGATATCTCAAAACACACACGCACTGACAGGTTCCTTAGGAGCAGTGACTGAGGGTAAAAATACTGTCTGTGATTTTAAAAAGAGCATTTCAGGAGAGTTCTGCTTCTGACACAATGAGGTAAGTCAATACAACCTCTCTTTCCTGCTGAATACAATGAAAAAATCTGGATAAAATACAAAAAGCAACTACCTGAGGACTCTGAGAAGTAAACAAAAGAAGGTGACTATGAAAGGAAGTCAAGACTTATAGAAGGGCTGGTATTGGGGGTGAGTTTCCTGGTTTCTCTTTTTCCTTTTGCTCTCCTAGCTTTGCCCCAATCCTGGACAGTGATGCTGTGAAAAAGTAGGTAAAACCCTAACAAACCTCATGTTTCTGGCCAGAGAACCAGGCAATGGTCAATAAAATTAACAAACCTTGAGCCAGATTGACAAAGGAGGAGGAAGAAGATGAGAGGGAAAAGGAGGCAGGAGAGAAAGAGGATACTACAACACAAACTACCATATGAAGAGGGGAAGAGAAATCACCACAGATCCTACAGTCATTAAAAGGATACCAAGGGAATACCATGAACAGCTTTATGTCAATAAATTCAGCCCATTAGGTGAAACAGACAAATTGCTTGAAAGAAAGTACCAAAGTACATTCAAGAAGAAACAAATAACTAAAACCAGAGCAACATTAAAAGAAAACCACAGACCAATATCTTTTCAATGAATACAGACTCAAAAATCCTCACCAAAATAATAGCAAACTCAATCTAGTAATATATCAAAAGGAAAATACATAATGACCAAGTGGGCTTTATCCCAGGAATGTAAAGCTCATTCAATATGTGAGAATCAGTCAATATAATTCACAATATCAGTACACTAAAGAAGAAAAACTATATGATCATACCAATATCAATAGGAAAACTATTTGATAAAATTCAACATCCATTCATGACAAAATCTATTAGCACACTAGAAGTAGAAGAGAACTTCCTTAATCTGAAAGACAGCATCTACAAAAACCTTAATGCTAACATCATACTTAACTATAAAAGACTAAATGTTTTCCCCTTAAGACTGGGAACAAGGCAAAGATGTCCACTTTACTATTCCTGTTTAACATCCCACTACAGGTCCTTGCCAGCATGATAAAGAAAGAAAAATAAACAAAAAATATATAGATTAAAAAGAGAAATATGATAAACAATAAGGTCCTAGTGTATAGCACAGGGAACTACATTCAATACCCTGTAATAAACCATGATAGAAAAGAATATGGGCTTCCCTTATGGCTTTGACCCCTGTGGGTTTGACCCCTGGGTTGGGAAGATCCCCTGGAGAAGGGAAAGGCTACCCACTCCAATATTCTGGCCTGGATAATTCCATGAAGTATATAGTCCATGGGGTCGCAAAGGATATGAGAGAATATATATTTATGTATAACTGATTCACTTTTCTGTACAGCAGAAATTAACACAACATGCTAAGTCAACTATACTTCAATAAAAAATTTTTAAATAAAATAAAAAGGAAGAAATAAAACTGTTTGCAAAATTGTTGTCTATGTGGAAAAATCACAAGTCTATTTTTTTTCAAAAGTCCTAGAACTGATGAGTTTAAGGGAGATCAATATACAGGGCTCAATATACCAGTATTTTCCTATACTCTAGCTTTGACATTAGAAATTGACATCAAAAAATAGTACCTTGTACAATAACACAAAAAATGAACTAAATATAATTCTAACAAAATATATGCTGAATTTGTATGCTGAAAACTATAAAACACTAAGGAAGGATGTTAAAGAAGAGCTAAATGAATGGATAGATTATGTTCGTAGAAAGGAAGGTTCAATATTGTTCCGATTCCATTCTCCCTAAATTGATACATGAATTCAACTCAATCTCAATCAAAAATTTCATCAGATATTTTTACAGAAATCAATAAACTGATTCTAAGATACATATGAATGGGCAAAGGAATTAGAATAACCAAAATAATTTTGGAAAAAAGGAATAAAGTTGGAGGACTTACACTACCTGATTTACTGTAAAAATATATTTATCAAGACATTGTAGAATTGGTGAAAGGTAGACAAATAGATCAATGGACCTGCATATAGTCCAGTTACAGACACACAGAATATATGGTCAATTGATTTTGCATAAAGATGCAAAGGCAGATCAATGGAGAAAGGATAGTCCTTTCAGCAAATGGTGCTAGAAAACTGGACATCCATAGGCAAAATCAACACTAATAACAGTGAATCTCACCCACACATTACACATCTAATGTAACACTTAAAAGTGTAAAACATCTGAAAGAAAGCATGACCCTGAGCTGTGCAAAGGTAGCTTAGATACGCCAGTAAACACACAATCTGTAAAAGAAAAAATGATAAAGTAGACATCATCAGAGTACGTACTTCTGCTTTATGCAAGACACTGTTAGAAGAACCAAAAGACAAGCCACAGACTGGGAGCAAACATTTGCAAAATATGTAACTGACAAGGACTGTATCCAGAATGTAAAAAAAACTGTCAGAATTCAGTAATAAAAAAATAAAGAAATCACCCAGCTAAACAAATGAGTGAAAGATTTAAATAGGACCTTGTCAAAAAAGATATATAGACAGCAAATAAGCACATGAAAAGATATTCAACATTAGTCATTAATGAAACACAAATAAAAAGTCACAATGCAATATCACTTCCTATCAGAATGGCAAAAATAGAAAAAATCAAACTAATGATTCCAAGCGCTGGTTATGACGTGGAGCAACTGGAACTCACGTGTTGTTCTGGACATGTAAAATAATACAGACTCTTTTGTAAAAGTTTGGCAGCCTCTCCTAAAATTAAATGTACATTTAACATATGACCCCAAGACCCTACCAGCTATTGTTTATCGTCTCTTCTTTCAATTCTCTGGTGTTTTCTTTCATGGCTTTAGGTCTGTAATCCAAATCCTGCCCCTGTATTCTTTAGCTTTAACAGTCTTTGATTAGGGTTTCTCAGCCTTGGCACTTTTGACTTTTGGAGCCAAATAATTCTTTGTTGTGGGGGTTTCCCATGTACTATAGAATGTTAATAGCATCTCTAACCTTAGATGCTATAACACCTTCTCCCCAGTGATGACAACCAAAAATGTTTCTAGATATTGCGAAATGTTCTCGGGGCAGCGGCAGAGGGAGGGGCGGGGAGGACATGGGATGGGCAAAAAGAGTCCCTGGTTGAGAACCACTGTCACACTACTGTCTTAGACATCCTCA
The DNA here is from genome assembly GCF_033118175.1 of Dama dama. Lineage (NCBI taxonomy): Eukaryota > Metazoa > Chordata > Mammalia > Artiodactyla > Cervidae > Dama > Dama dama. The sequence goes on from NC_083705.1 coordinate 12,436,543, forward strand.
TAAGATATCTCAAAAATTGCATGTGTGTCACTTCACCGTCAATATCCAAAGGCTCCCCTGGACATATGGTACATAATGATAATTTAGCACCTGTCTAGAGTTTGTCAAAATGCCACTGACAGCCCCATTCAAGGCAGAATACAATTGAAAAGACCCACTAGCTTAGAAGGGTGCTTTTCAAGCTTGATGAAGTGGTTTTCCAGGACAGATGAGAAGCAGCAGTTTAGAAAAGGGTCTGGAGCTTTATGCTAAAGGCACTGAACACTGTAAGAAGTGTTACCCCACTGCCAGTGGAGGGAGAAAGCAAAAGAACATTCAGAGTAGAGTCGCATGGGGTCACTTGGCAAAGGGGCACTTGGACTTACTCATAAGAAGCCCCTGAGGGTAGGGATGTACCAGCACCACTCTGACTGAGGGCGATAAAGACAGGCTCTCTACTCAATGTCAGATATCCTGCTTTCTGATCCAACTGCCCATCTTTGGAACAGTCCCTGGACTTGTTTCCCATTCTCTCATCAGAAAAAATTATCTGGCTTTTAATCAAAATTCCCAGGGTCCTTCCAGGAGTATAACGCTGTGGTATTATAGAGATCCAAACTATTTAAGAAGTAGTTAAATTATGTTTAATGAGTTTTGCCTAGGAAGGCAAGGAAACAGAGTTCTGGAAAGATTTCCTTTAAGACTGAGTCTGTTTTCACATTTAGGAGGTCTAAGAAGTAAGTTACAATTGTCAACTGAGTTTCTCACAGATATTAAATGTACTGTGTGTACGGGCAATGAGAAGCAGACCACCAGTTCCATCCTCACAAAATATATTTATTATATTTCTATGCACAGACATACACAGTGCTGGGTTTAATTACTTGAAACAACAATGAAGAATAAATATGTCCCCATTCAACTGGCTTACTAATACTGATTTTTTCCTATATGCATACCTCCTAAGTGCATGAAGGTCATTAGCATGATAAATATTTCATAATAACTGCTGTAACCATGAAAGAGGCCCCAGGAGGCATCTCAAGTTTTACCCTCTGTTATTTTTGTATGTTTTCTATGCCTGGGATCAAATCATGACCAGCTTTCTCACAATCAGTGGGTTGTAGGGAAATGGACAGGGTGAACCCTGCCTTGCTCTGAACTGGTTAAACAAAAGTCCACACTGGGACTTCTCTGGAGGTCCAGTGATAAAGAATCCACGTGCCAATGCAGCGGACCCAGGTTTGATCACCAGTCTGGGAAGATAAGCTCGTGTGCCACAACTATGCAGCCGGTAGTCGAGAGCCCATGAGCTACAGCCGCTGAGCCCACACGGCACCCCACAGGAGCCCCGCACCTGGACCCTGTGCTCTGTGGCCAGAGCAGCCCCCACAAACACAGGCCCGGGCACCGCAGCAGAGAGCAGCCCCCACAAACACAGGCACCGCAGCAGAGAGCAGCCCCCACCCGCTGCAACTGCAGAAAGCCCACACACAGCGATAAACACCCAGCATGGCCAGAAATAAAGGAAAGACAGACTTCTTCTTTAGAAAGTCCACTCAGACCTGTGTGGTGCCCCTCGCCAGCATCCACGTGTGGGTTTCTCTGATGCAGCACTGGGCTGGCTAATGCACCCACCGATATTTCAGAGTCTGCTCCCCTGGGCGTCCTACCCATTCCCACTTTCGTCCCTCACCCCTGCTGGTGCAGCCTAACCACCAATCCAAGGGCCATGGGCAGGCCATCTCTACCCAAGCCTGCCATTCCTACTGGGCTTCACCTGCACAGAGGTGACCTTTGCAGTCAAAGAAGGCCTTCTGACTATGGAGTAGGCCATGGCAGGATACGGAATCCTGGGACACTTTGGGGGTGTTCCGTGAAGCACAGCCTTTCACTGGTCCCACCAGCAGGAATCCTTAGACCTAACAATGATAATGGTAAGCATGACCCGAGGGGCCACCGTGCAGTAAGTGCTTACGAGGTGCCTGGTGCCAGGCCAGCATTGCCATTTAGTCTATATCTCAAACAGCTTCCCGAGCGATCCTGTCATCACCTGCTTTCCCTTCTAAAGCAGAGCTCTCCTTATCTTCTCTAGTTAACCAGCCTATCTGCTCTCACAGCAAGTATTACTATGTAATGGGCAACAGTTTTATTTATTTAGTACTGTACTTTGTTTCTCTAGCTTCCCTGGAAATTAACAAACTCCTTGAGGGACCCTATCTATTTTGCTCATTAGTGTCCCTGGTACCCCATTCAATGCCACACAGGTAGGCACTCAACACAACAGCCCCTGAATAACTCTCACTGTGACAGAAGACAGCCAGAACTCAGGCAGTAACTCCAGAATATCACTGGTTTGGTTCCAGACAACCACAATAAGGTGAAGATTGCAATGAAGCAAGTCCCGTGAATTTTCTGGTTTCTCAGTACATAGGAAAAGTTACATGTACAATATATTGTAGTCTGTTAAGTGTGTAATAGCATGCCTTAAAAAACTGTATATAACGTAAACATGTTTTATTGCTAAAAAATGCTAGTCATCATCTCAGCCTTCAGCGAATTGTAATCCTTCTGCAAAAATAACCACCACCAATCACCATGGCAAATATAATGATAAAGTCTGAAATATGCAAGCATTACCAAAATGTGACACAGATAGGAAGTGAGCAAATGCTGTTGGAAAAAATGGTACAGAAAGACTTGCTCGTGGCAGGGTTGCCACAAACCTTCAATTTGTACAAAGAAGACACAACATCTGCTAAGTGCAATAAAACAAGGTCTGCCTGTAGCTTGTCCAAAGCCTAGCATTTAGCTTTGAGCCACAGTGCCAAAGACTTGGAAACAAGCCTGCCTCCCAAGCCTGTGTTCCCAGCACTGGGGCTGTGGAAGTGTTTAGTATCAGCCCCTCCCCTCCCCAACCCCCACATATCTCTGTCCACAAGCCCATCTCTCAGCAGGAGGTTCAGGACCAGAGTAAGTCAAGGCCTTTGGAAGGAAAACTATGACAACCTAGACAGCGGGTTAAAAAGCAGAGACATCACTTTGCTGACAAAGATTCATATAGTTAGAGCTATGGTTTTTCCAGTAATCATGCATGGATGTGAGAATTAGATCATAAAGAAGGCTGAGCATTGAAGAATTGATGCTTTTAAACTGCAGTGCTGGAGAAGACTCATGAGAGTCCCTTGGACTGCAAGGAGATCAAACCAGTCAATCCTAAAGGAAATCAGTCCCAAATATTAATTGGAAGGACCGATGCTGAAGCTGAAATGAAGGTCCAATACTTTGGCCACCTGATGCAAAGAGCCGACTCACTGGAAAAGACCCTGATGCTAGGAAAGATTGAAGGCAGGAGGAGAAGGGGACGATAGAGGATGAGATGGTTGGATGGCATCACCAACTCAATGGACATGAATTTGAACAAACTCCGGGAGATCGTGGAGGACAGAGAAGACTGGTGCGCTACAGTCCATGGGGTTGCAAAGAGTCGGACATGACTTAGTAACTGAACAACAACAGAAAGTGGAGGCACTCACCTCAGGCACAAAGGGGAATAAATACAATTCTAGAAACTCAAAATTAATGCCAAAGAAACCATGAACAAAATAGCAAATACAGACAGGATCAAGTCCTATACTTGGAGGGCTCAGCCTCATCGCCTCAGACTAATCCTGGCTCTGTCGGATCCTGCTTTTATTTTAAATAGCTGATAATCTGTTCATCGGGAATTTTTTTTTATTTTTGACCACGCCATGTGGCTGTGGGATCTTAGTTCTCCAGCCAGGGATTGAACCTGGGCCCTCGGCAGTAAAAGTGCAGAGTCTCACCGCTGGACTTTCAGGGAGTAACCTGTAATGAATATTTTACACTAATTTCTATTTTAAAACATTACATCAGAATATTATTTATCTTGATTTAGGAGTTTTATTGTACCTCCTTAAATTTTGTGCCCTAGGCAAGCTGTGTCATCACAGCCAGTGGCCCTAACTCCCACAGGCAGCCACTGGAGGCTTCCTGGAGTCACCACATGTCATGTCCAACACAGTCAAGTCTGGGCCCTGGGCTCTGCGGGCCCCGAAAAGCACCACGGGCCACCCCTAGAAGCAGCTCCTACCATTCCCACCTGGAGATCGGGAGCAGCCTGGATTGGCATCCCCTGCCCCAGGTTCCACCCTCCTCATTCCCATCCTTTCTCCTGAGGGCTCAGGAAAGAAAGTCTGGCCCAGCCTCCAAGTGTCTGGCTCCATGGGGGAGGCATGGGCTGCTCTCTAGGACTCAGATGCCCTGCCCCGCGGAAGGCCTCCCTTCCCTTGTTTCATGACCATTACCTCTTTGCCACTTCCCCTTCCAGCTGTTGGGGAAAGAGGGAGAAGAGGCACGTGGGTCCAAGTGAGGGAGCTACTCTTCTAGGAGAAGGGAGAGTCAGGCATGGAGGATGTGTGTGCACCCACACATCACTCAGCTCCCCGCCTGGTGACAGCATCTCAAGTTCCCCTAAGTCGCCATCCCTTCCCTCCTCCCTGCTCTCTTCCAGCTCAGGCTGCTAAGCTGGAGGGATGTCGAGGAAGTTGCCTGAGGCCACAAGACAAGGGCCTGCCTGGAGCCAAGCCCACGCAGAGGAAGGCAGAGCCCAAAATATGGAGAAGGGGCTCCTAATGGCACAGCTGGAGGATGCAGATCCAGACATCCCTGGACATGCACTTCTCAGGTATGTAAGCTCCTCCAAATTCCCTTTACTGCTGAGGTGAGGTTGAGCTGAGGTTTGATCATTTGCAGCTGAGAGGGCCCTCATCCTCCCAGGATGCCCTGCTTCCGCCCAGCACGTATTCACCTCCTTCTTCATCAGCTTGAGCTGCTCCTGGAACTTGGCATAGTCCCGCTCTTGCTCCAGGCGAATCCGCTTGGCCTCCTCCCGGCGGCGCACCGCATGGTCTTGCTCCATCTTCTCTACTTGTTGCTTTTGCTGACGCTCCAGGTTCTCCAGCTCTATGTCAAAGAACTTCTTCTTGGCCTAGAAAGAGCAGAAAAGGAAAGTCAGGAAAGTCACCTAGGAGGGAGATGGGGAAAGCCCAGAGGCTGTGCTCACACCTGGGCTTGAATCCCAGCTCTACTACCTCACTGTGTGACCTGAGACAAGTCACCTAACCTCTCTGAGTCAGTTTCCTCAGGTGCAAAACAAAGACCAGACCATCTGCCTCGCAGCGTTGTTGCATGGGGCTCAGTAAAGGTTACGTCCCCTCTAGAGGTCCTCCTGTGTGACTGCATGCGATACTGCGTTTACAAGTCAGTGCCTAAGGACATCAGGAAACCAGGGGAACTGGGAAACTGTTGCGATTTACTCTCCATGGCCAATCATCCTCACTTGGCGACCTCTACTTAAAGAAAATAAGGAGGCAAGAAGCCCTCTGGGGACCCATCTTTTCTCACACTCACGTTGATTTCTTGTTCAAAACGCTTATGCATTTGCTCCAGCTGCAGCTCATGCTTGCTGCTCAGTTGGGTTTGATTCCGATGTTCTTCTTTCTGGAGCAGCCGAAGCTCCCGGAGTTCCTGGCGCCTGAAGGGTAGAAGGATGTGGACATTCCAGTCAGAAAGTATCCTCAATGATCACATAAGTCATAGCTAAGGACACGGAAGGCGGGGGCATGGTGAGGCATCACATGGTCCGGGACAGAGGCAGGACGAGAACTTAGAACTCACATTTTATTTGACAGTGATTGACAGGCAACACATTAATAATCTGAGTATATAAAGAGTGCTTACAAATCAATAAGAAAAACAGGAATATCCTAATTTTAAAAAGTGGCACAGAGCATGAACAGACATAAAACAAGACAAAAAGAAAATTTAAATCATCTATATGGATATGAAATTCAGATTAAAAAACAAATACCATTTTCATTAAATAGGTAAGAATATAGGGGAAATTGATACTTTCCTATATTGCTGATATGTACAAATCGACACATTTCTGGAGGACAATTTGTCAGTAAGGTATGCTTCTGACATAGTTCCACTTCTGGATAGTGATTCTAAAGAGATATTCATAGATATACAGCAAAACTGAATAAGGATATTCACCCACTCAAATATTCTTGCCAGGAAAATCCCATGGACAGAGGACCCTGGCAGGCTATAGTCCATGGGGTCACAAGAGTCGGACACAACAGTGACTAAACCACCACCACCATTCATAACCATGCTATTTATACTAGTACAAAATTGGAAACAACTTATATGTCTGTCAATATAGATCTAATTAAATAAAATATGTCTGATATAATTTTATTCAACCATTAAAAATTAATTTCTAGAAGGTATCAAATTACATGGGGAAAAAAATCTATGAAAAATGCAGCAATTCTTTATAAACAGATAGGGACTGATCTCTAAATGAAAAAAGTAAGCTATTAAAGAGTGGGTCTATTATGCTACTGACCATCTGGTTGAAAAACAAGAAGGACCATATATGTGTGTGCAAATGGGCCTGTGCAAGTTTACTTTCCTATTTAAACATTGAGTGTTTCTGGAAGGATTACACTGTAAAATATTAACACAAAGAAGGGAACTGGGTGGCTGGCAGAAAAGTGAGTGAGGGAGATGTTTCACTGTTCACCCTCTTTTCCTTTTTCAGTCTTGAACCATGATATTATATTACCTATTCAAAATGTAAACACAATAAAAATTTGACCCAGACCACACAGTGTACCTTAACTTTGGAACATATTTATTGTCAATGTGTGCATGAGTGACACACAGAACATTACTGGTGGCATGCATGCACGCTTAGTCGTGTCTGACTTCTTGCGATCCCCTGGACTACAGCCCACCAGGCTCCTCTCTCCGTGGGATTTTCCCAGCACGAAAACTGGAGTGCGTTGCCATTTCCTCCTCCAGGGGATCTTCCTGACCCAGGGATTGAACCTGAGTCTCCTGTGCTTCCTTCACTGGCAGGCAGATTCTTTACTACTGAGTCACCTGGGAAGCCCACTTGCGGGATAAAGCCCACCTACCACGCTTCTTTCTGAGCAAGTCCATTAAAAATTGGTATGTATCTTTTATATAATCAGAAAAGAAATTAAAATGATGGCAGAAGACTCGGGCCTCCTGGAGGGGAACGGGGACCGCTTGGCAGCCTGTACTCTGCTCTAGCCCAGCATCTGCAGGCTGCCCCGTGGCCACCCCCACCGCGGGCCTGCCTCACGGCTCTGAGCGGGCAGAGCTCCCCAGGAACTGCCCACCAGCAGCTGCAGGAGGGGAGGCCTCCCGCTCCAGGGGTCAGAGAGGCCGCGTGTGAATCTTAGCTCAGCTCACTTTCCAGCCAGGCGCCCTCAGGCAGTGGCTCAGGCTTTGCAGGCTCTTTCTCCGCTGCATCTGTAAAATGGGGAGATAATCTCTTCCTCACAGGTTCTTTAAGGTTAAATGAGGTGATACCTGCAGTGCCTGTCTGACACATGGCAACTACTCCCCAAGTGGTAACTTCTCGAATGGTAATGAGGAAGAAGAGGCAAAGGCCGCCCAGTCTCTGGGAAAAGCCAGAGACACTTTTTACAGCTGTGTAGGGAAGCGTCTCTGGGAGCCTCTGCATTTCGGGAAGAGAGGAGGCAGGAGGCGATTTCTGAGAGCGTAAACAAAGACATGGAAATCCTGACACAAGAGGAACTAAGGCTCAGAGAGCAACTGACAAAAAACAAGCAGAGTAAGGTAAGCAACCGGCTTCTGACATGACCTCCTGACCCACTGGCGTCCTCACAAGGGAAAGGCAGGCCGAGACAGGCTCAAGAAGGAAAGAATCAGCTCCAGGAACTTCAGGGAAAACCAGAAAGAACTCTGACCCAGCAGCTGCAACCTGCACGAGTGACTATTCGGTGATCCTGTTCCAAAGCCTACATGGGACCCAAGCCTCCCGAAGTGCTAGGACCCAGGTTCAACCAGGGACGCGACAGAGTCTGACAGCCCGCAGCCCGGCCGGACTCACGGGGCCTTCAGACCACAGCAGGGAAACAAGAAAAGTCTCCTCCTTTGCGAGCACCTCTTCTCCACCTCGGCAAAACTCACCTTTGAAAGCTGGGCAGCACCCGCTCCTCTGCTGAGGAGGGAGGTGGGGGTCCCGCCTCAGGGTCACTTTCAGATGGGGTGCGGTGGAGTTGGAATTTCAACCCCAGAAACCCGAACTGCCCAGAGGGGAGAGGACAGAAAGGAAATCCAGCCCCTGAGCGTGGAAGCCCGAGCAGTGACCATGAGAACAGAAGGCAGTGTTTTCAGCCGAAAGCAACCACGACCACCCCTCCCCTGGCCCCGAGCCTCCCCAGCACACACAGAGGAGGCCACCTGATGCAAACAGCTGACTTACTGGAAAAACTGATGCTGCGAAAGATTGAAGGCAAAAGGAGGAGGGGGTAGCAGAGGATGAGATGATTACATGGCATCACTGACTCAATAGACATGAATTTGAGCAAACTCCGAGAGATAGCGAAAGACAGGGAAGCCTGGCGTGCTGCAGTCCATGGGGTCGCAAAGAGTCGGACACGACGGAGCGACTGAAACAACAAGTAACCTCAGCAGTGAAAAGTCCACCTGTCATCCCCCTGGCTTCGAGAGGGGAAACGTGCCCCTAGGCATCCAAAACTCCTCCTCTTTGGCTTCGGAATGTCTGTGCTTTTCTTAAGATAAGAATGTGTTTGGCAGTTCTATTTCCAGTTTTTTAAGAAATCTCCACACTGTTTTCCATAGCGGCTGTACTAGTTTGCATTCCCACCAACAGTGTAAGAGGGTTCCCTTTTCTCCACACCCTCTCCAGCATTTATTGCTTGTAGACTTTTGGATAGCAGCCATCCTGACTGGCGTGTAATGGTACCTCATTGTGGTTTTGATTTGCATTTCTCTAATAATGAGTGATGTTGAGCATCTTTTCATGTGTTTGTTAGCCATCTGTATGTCTTCTTTGGAGAAATGTCTGTTTAGTTCTTTGGCCCATTTTTTGATTGGGTCATTTATTTTTCTGGAATTGAGCTGCAGGAGTTGCTTGTATATTTTTGAGATTAATCCTTTGTCTGTTTCTTCATTTGCTATTATTTTCTCCCAATCTGAGGGCTGTCTTTTCACCTTACTTATAGTTTCCTTTGTAGTGCAAAAGCTTTTAAGTTTCATTAGGTCCCATTTGTTTAGTTTTGCTTTTATTTCCAATATTCTGGGAGGTGGGTCATAGAGGATCTTGCTTTGATTTATGTCGTATGACCCAGCAATCCCACTTCTGGGCATACACACTGAGGAAACCAGATCTGAAAGAGACACGTGCACCCCAATGTTCATCGCAGCACTGTTTATAATAGCCAGGACATGGAAGCAACCTAGATGCCCATCAGCAGATGAATGGATAAGGAAGCTGTGGTACATATACACCATGGAATATTACTCAGCCATTAAAAAGAATTCATTTGAACCAGTCCTAATGAGATGGATGAAGCTGGAGCCCCTTATACAGAGTGAAGTAAGCCAGAAAGATAAAGAACATTACAGCATACTGACACATGTATATGGAATTTAGAAAGGTGATAACGATAACCCTATATGCAGAACAGAAAAAGAGACACAGAAATACAGAACAGACTTTTGAACTTTGTGGGAGAATGTGAGGGTAGGATATTTCAAAAGAACAGCATGTATACTATCTATGGTGAAACAGATCACCAGCCCAGGTGGGATGCACGAGACAAGTGCTCCGGCCTGGTGCACTGGGAAGACCCAGAGGAATCGGGTGGAGAGGGAGGTGGGAGGGGGGATCGGGATTGGGAATACATGTAAATCCATGGCTGATTCATATCAATGTATGACAAAACCCACTGGAAAAAAAATAATAATAATAATAAAAAAAAAAAATCTGAGAGAATCAAAAAAAAAAAAAAAAAGAATGTGTTTGATGTTTCAGAGGTGTCCTCCAAGCCAGTCATGAATTGTTCCAGCAAAGCCCTGGCCTCAAGGCAGCTTCGTGGCTCTGGGGCCTCCCTCTCTAGCTGCTAAGCCCCCACCTCCATCCCCGGGAAGCCCCCCAGAAAGCTTCCTGGTCCAGCGGAAGCTGGTAGACTTCTCACAGACAGATCTCACTGGGTGACCTGAGGCAAGTAAGTTCCCACCAAGAAACGCTGTTTCCTCATCTACAGAACGGCTGAAGTAGGGTCTCCCTGGGGAGGGCTGTCAGGGCGCCTGAGTGCCTTAAGATTGCAAAGATGACTCGGTGCAAACAGCTCTGCCTCACACCCTCCTGCCCACACCAACCCCTCCCATCTCCAGCTTTGCCTCCAGAATGCATGCTGAACCCAAGCTGTCCCGCCACACCCGCCCTCTGTCTGGCCACTGTCCCGGCCAGGGTCTCCCTGGATCCCTGCTTCAGTCCTGCCCCAGGACTGGATGACAGCAGGGCTGGGTGGCCCAGACTCGGATGACACCAGGGCTGGCTTTTAGAAGGGACATCACAGCTCGTCACTCTCCAGATGCTTCATTCCAGTTGTTTTTGTTGTTGTTGAATCGCTAAGTCGTATCCGACTCTTTACAACCCCATGGACTGCAGCACACCAGGCTTCCCTGTCCTTAACCATTTTCTGGAGCTTGCTCAAACTCATCCATTGAGTCGGTGATGCCATCCAACCATCTCATCCTCTGTTGTCCCCTTCTCCTCTTGCCCTCAATCTTTCCCAGCATCAGGATCTTTTCCAATGAGTCGGCTCTTCACATCAGGTGGCCAAAGTATTGGCGCTTCAGCATCAGTCCCTCCACTGGGGATGAAATCTACGTTTCTCCACCCCTGCCCGTGGACTGACGTGACCTGGACCCTGTGGGCCCTGGGAACGACTCCGCATCCTCTCCCTCCAGCCCCGCACTCCAGCTCCTCCCTCTCAGGTCCCTGAACAAGCCTGGGCTTAGCAGTTCCTGCCACGCTCTCCCGGCTGTGCCACTGGCCGGCTCCTCTCAACCCGCTGCTCTGCTCAGGGATTTCCCGCCAGGCAAGGCCCCCCACCCCTAGCCCAGTGGCCACTCTCCCATCAGCCTTCACAGCATGTACTATGGCTGGGAATTATCTTGAATGCTGTTTGCTGGCCCATGAGGGTTCTACCCCAGCCACAGCCTCCATTATCTGGGTCATCCGTGTGTCCCCCAACCTGGGGAGGGGGTGTGGATATGTCGGTGAACAGACGGCTGGCTAGCTGGAGGGGAGGCTGGAGGATAGGCGTGGATAGGGAGCTGAGTGGGTGCGTAGGTGATGGGTGGGTGGGCGACAAGAAGGATGGGCTACAGGATAGAGGAACGGGTGTGTGGATGGATGGATGAATGAGTAAGTGGGTAGAGGGATGGGCTGATGAGTGGACATGTAAGTGGAGGGGGAGGGAAGTGGATGAAGAGGTGGGTGAGTATATGGAGGAGGGAAGTGAGTTAGGGAATACAGGGTCTCAGGCAAAGCCAGATTCTTTTAGTGTCCCTGATTCCACACTTAATGCTGTAGACAGACAGACAGCTCTTTTTTTGGCAGCATAGCAGGTGAGATCTTAGTTCCCTGACCATGGATTGAATCTGTGCCGCCTACAGTTGGAGCACAGAGCCCGAAACACTGGACTACCAGGGAAGTCTCAGACAGACAGATCTTGCACCAGAAAGACCCACATCTACCATCTCATCCCTGCCCTGTTACAGGCATCGGCAGCCCCTTCCAGCCTCACCTGAGGAATCGCATCTCCTCATCCTTCTTCTCATCCTCACTGATGATCTTGGAGGTGGTAATGCTCACCTCCACGCCGTCCACCACAAACTTGCGTGTCCTCTTCAGGGTCTTATTGTGCAGCCTTGAGTCCTGGCCAGGGAAGATCATTAGGCAAAGCTCAGTATTACAGCCATGAATCCATGGGTGGCCCAGTCTCAGCCCCGACCAGGAAGGAGGTGACTGTCCATGGTCCCCCGCTTGCCTCAAGCTTCTCAACCTGGAGGCCTGAGTCTGTGAGGTTAGGCCCCCTCCTCTCCCTGACCTCACCCTTCGGACACTGCCCAGCCCCTGCCTGCTGACTGCCGGCACCCTCTCACGCACAGGTCGCAGCATCCCAGCAAACTGGGTTCCGACTCTCCTTCTACACCTACTGGCCCTGTGACCCTGGGCAAGCCCCTTGTGCTGCCCAAGCCGCAGCCTCCTCAGCCTGTCAGAGGAGAGGAGCAGCATTGCTTGCCTCCCAGGCTTGTTCTGAAGATGCAACGAATCAGGGGCGGATGGAATTCAATAGCACTCGGGTCATGAGAAGGGTCCAACACTTGGCATTTATTTCTGACAGTTACTGTTGCAGACCACTCCTCTCTTATCTTCAATGCCAAAATCCAAGGAGCCTGGAAAACCAGAGTTCAGAACTATGTTGGCAGCCAAACCTAACCTGACCTGACCTCCACAGAAGGCCACACCCCTCTGGAGCCACCATGAAATTACTCATATCTTTGTCTTTACCTTTTCCTATGAATAATCATGCCCCTCTCCTGTGATCGCGTACACAGTGCTGCCAGAACTCCTGGAGGCATTTAAATACTCTTTGAACGTTCTCCATCCTGACTGGGGTGAGCCTATGGATCTGCACTGGAGTCTTCACGGCATCTCCATCTCCAATTCCTCCCCTAGCTTCCGAGGCCCCTCCTGGTGGAGCCCAGCCTGGCCTTTCTAGCATCTCCCTACGGCAGCCCCTCCTGGGCACCAGGACTCAGGATGAGTCAGACCAGCAACCAGGAACAGGCTAGCTGGAGGTGGCGAGGGAGAAAGGCCTGGGGTCCCGGTCACAGGGCCCTGCAAGGGGTAAGAGACTCCCGGTGAAGCCAAGGGCGCTGACGCAGCCAGGCGCTCTTATCAGAGCAGCTGTGTTCCCTGACTCACTGCCAGCTCACCAGTAAAGGGATGCTCTCAACACCCTCGAGGAGAGGTGAGGTGGATCAGACTTTAAAAAAAAAAAAATTTTTTTTTTTCCTAACCCTTAGTGTCTTTTCAAGAAGGGAAGGGACAGAAACCCTGTCCTAAGGGCCCCAATGCTTCTTACTCCTAAAAGCTGCTGCCCTCTCTGCTCGCCCTGTTCTATTTGTCTGATTTTCTCACTTTAAAAAATTAGCTCTTAGTTTTGTGCTTGTTCTTAATGTACTAGCTTTAAATGTAATATGATCTAATCTATTCAATTTTTTGGTGTGATTTCTCTCCCCCACTCCACCCCACCCCCCAAAAAGAAAAAAAGAAATGCGCTTTCTTTCTGTTCCCAAAGCTAACTGCAATAGTTGGGTGCTTCTCCTTTTCCCTTCTTTCATTTGGCCAATATTTTTGAGTCTGTGCTGTGTGGTTTTCAAACAAAAGGTTACAAAACATTTCCTAACTTCAGCCTTAGTTGGGGGTGAGGTTCTTGGGGTGGCCAATCAGGTGACCAAAGGTGAGTTCACGAACATCTCATGATTTGTGGGAGCGGGCCGGGGAAGGTCAGGCCTTCCTGAGGACAAAGAGGCCACAGCACCCACCATCAGGACGCCGTGACACGCGGGATTCAGAGTGCAGAGTCTGGAGTCTGACCAGCTCCCCACCTCCCACCTGAGCCTCTGCTTGCTGGGCTGGACTCGGCGATATGGTTCCTTTGAAGCATTCTGCAGTGCGGGCCTCACGTTGAGCTCTCAAGCGCAGTGGCCAGGGTCACTCACAGTGCCGCTCCCCCTCGGAACAGCCACGAGCCCACTCCCTTTCGCTGAATCCATCAGCAAATGGACTGCATAGCTGATCCACAAGTCAGAGAGCTTTCACTTCTAGAATCCTCTCTCCCTAATTTGACCAAGGCCTTTAACCAAACCCAATTTAAACAGAACCCCAAACTGAAATTAAAACCCAAACCTACTGCCTGACACGACTTAACCCCAGACTGAACTCAAGATATTTGGAGGATTAAACAGTGACTCAAACAAAGAGCTCCTAAGAAAGAGAAATCTCATGAACCACTTAAAATGCAAGGCAGGCACTGGACGCTCTCACAACCCAACACTGAGCAGCAACACTTCTGCAGAACGTCTGCCCCGAGCCCGTGCGCAAGAGGTGCGGTTACCTTGATGGACAGACAGCCTGACTCCTTGTTCATGGACAGGTCTGCTGACAGGGAGGTGCCAAAGTCCGTGCTCCCAGAGGTGGAGATGCTGCCACAATCCGAGTCCCTCTTGGCAAGGCTCCGCGACCCCGGGGCGGGGAGCTCCAGACTGCCATTGGTCAGCTCGCCGCCCAAGGTCTCCAGGGCGCTGCTGTTGGGACGGCTCTGGCTGGCTTTCTGGGACCTGCTGGCCGCTGGACTGAGGTCTCCACTCTGGTCAGCAGCTGGCTGCTCCTCGGACACCTGAATTCTGGCTCCCATGGACACCGGTCGGAACTTCCGAAGGGGCACGGGCACCGCTGGGCCATTCTCATTTCCAGGGGCCACATCCGGGGGGCTGGTGGGGAGGGCCACATCCCCAGCAGGTTCGCTGGGCCCATTCACATCGTCCTGAGGCTGGCTGGGAGGTGGCGTGGTAAAAGGTGATTCTTTGAGAAGTTTGTCCGCATCGAGGCTCAGCTGACTCACCTCGGAGGAGTCTCGAGTGTGGTTCCCCAGAGGCTAGGAAAAAACAGACAGTCAAGGCCATGGTCCTATGTGTCTGAGGCAAGAGTCAGAGACGCAGTGAGTCTGGGCAGTCAGATATCCACAAGGTTTGGAAGAGGGCCAGGGAGGCCTCATAGGCACCCTGCTAGTGAGCCACAGGCCTCCCCACTCCCTGCTGCCCAACCAACAATAAAATTACCACTTGCTTTCAGGAACAGGTATTCCTCCTAGGAGTGGAGGCAACTGCGGCCAGCTAGACAGCTCGAGCCCTGTCTAAAGGGGCAGCAGCTACCATGCTCTAGTCAATCATGACAGCCCGCGAAAAACAGGTCCCCTAAGCCCAGACCTTCAAACTTTTCAAGACAAGCTGGAACCTGGAGTTTCACATGCCATCTCCCAATTTTTAGATGGCAACTAATTCAGATTTTTAAAAAGTCACAGAAAGGCCAAGCCAAACTAATCCAGAGGCTAGATTTTAGTCTATTAACCACTATGTTTTCCATGTTTTGTTTTTGTTTTTTAGAGCTTTTGGGGGGTAAAAGTACTGAAAATGTTGCTATTGTGAAACAGAACAAGGATTTCTGCAGATGAAACATAAACATTCCTCTTAATGAATAAAGTGAGCACCCACGTAGCCACCTTCCAGGTCAAGAGTGGGACACATCCCAGCCCTGGGACCCTCCCCTTGTCCAGGAGGGTCTCCCTGTGTCCAGCCTCCCCTTGACACTGTCCTGACCTTTATCTCTGAGTGTTATAGGTTAGTTACAGGATTCGCACACCAGCTCCAGCTCCTCCCAGCAATGAATTACACTTGAGGAAGTACTATATCATCCTTCCCCAACAGACAGGTCTGGACAAGCCTCGCTAGGTCCACAGTACCATCTGGACAGTAAGTCTCACCTCCTGGAGGAATCTGTCCCCAAATGACTAGACCATGGATCCAAAAGTGGTAGTTCAGGGCAGAATCCAGCCCACAGATGTGTTTTGTTTGGCTCAAATGTTTTGTAAAAATTTAAATTAGCTTTAAGGCTCCCTGGTGGCTCAGAGGGCAAAGTATCTGCTGGCAGTGCAGGAGACTCGATTTCAGGCCCTGGGTTGGGAAGATCCCCTGAAGAAGGGAATGGCAACCCACTCCAGTATCCTTGCCTGGAGAACCCCCATGGACAGAGAAGCCTGGTGGGCTACAGTCCATAGCACTGCAGAGTTGGACACGACTGAGTGGCTAACACAAACGTTTTATAGAAGTTTAAACTGCTTTAATTTAAATTTACACTCAGCCAAGAGCTGAAGCTGCAGATGGGTTACAAGGGTGCCAAGACATGGGTCCCCTGGGCACTCGCGATGGCCAGACGGGGTCTGGGGTGCTCGGAGCCCCTCAGCCTGTTGCCTCTGATCACAGGCAGTCTTTCCGTGCATTGAGCCCACCGTGTGCTACACACATCCTCATTCTATACGTGAGTCACACGGGGAGCAGGCTGGGAGCAAAAGGAGTCAACTAGCAACTTTTAAAAACTGGAAGATCCCACAGAGAAGTCTGATTCCTGGTCATCCCTGAAAATTACAGGATCTGGCCAACACACCCTGCTGCCTCAGCCTGGCCCTTCTGCTGTCTTACGTAACCGGTGGCGTGGGAGCCTGTGACCTCTGAGCCGGGAAAGAACAGAAAGGAAGCTCTCCTGCGCCTCCTGGGTGCCCTTCCGCCCCAGCTGACGCTGCAGGGACCCCATCCCTCCCCCGTGCTCCCCAGCACCCCTGATGTCCTTACAGAGGCAGCCTCCACCGCATCCTCCTCATCCCCCTCATCTCGGCCGTCTTCAATCTCCTCCATGACTTCAGCCTTGGCCTCGGCCACCAGCTCCCGCAGGGCCTTGTTGCTGGTGACGCTGCTGACGAAGGGATGCTGAGAGGGGCAAGACAGCTGGGTGAGAATCACAGTGGGCGAGGGCAGCGGTGGTGAAGAGGGGCAGCCAAGGCCGGGGGAGGCGATCCCCCAGGCAGAGAAGGCTGGCAGCATCCCTCAGGGAAATGCGACCTTGAACCCAGAGGCAGCTCAGAAAGTCCTGTGTGTGGTGAAGGAGGGCAAACGCCATCTCTGCTGCTCACTAGTTGTGTGACCGTGAGGTCCCTTTCCCTCTCTGAGCTGCGGGCTCCTCACCTCTGCACGGAGAAAATTATACCAAACCCACAGGGATGGCATGAGATCATGCCATGAGATCATGCATGAGATCAAGCACAGACAGGAGCTTAGCCCAAAGTGGGAGCAAAAAACAATGCTTCAAGATGGTTACTTGTGTATTTGTTTATTTATTTTTTATTTTTTTTGGCCATGCCATGTGGCTTGTGGGATCTCAGTTCCCTGACTTGGGAATGACCTGGGCCCTCAGCAGTGAATGCATGGAATCTTAACCACTGGGCCACAGGGAATTTCCTGTTAATTTACTTCTTAAAAAGATAAGATGTAGAATATTTAAAAATATTGGCTTCCCTGGTGGCTCAGTCAGTAAAGAATTGCCTGCAATGCAGGAGAGACTGCCGGCAATGCAAGAAACCCAGTATAATATCTAGTATGTACATACATAGTATAATATATAAAATATAGTATGTACATACAGTATAAAATATAGTGTGTACATACATATACACACATATACTTTATTGAGGAATTACACACAGAGAAGTTCACAAATCATTAAGCTCAGTGACTTTTTCCATATATAAAGACTCAGTATAACCACCACCCAGCTCAAGATACAGAATATTTCCATCACTTCAGCAAGGTCCCCGTCGCCCTTGCAGTCAAACCCATTGCCCTCAGCTGTCCAGCTCCAGAGACTAGTTTTGATTGTTATTTAACTCCATCTGAACAGAATCCCAAAATATGTAGTCTTTTGTGTTGGCTTTCTTCACTCAATACAACTAAGCTGAGACTGTGGGATCCCCCTACCTTGTTGCATGTCAGTAAACTATTCCTTTTTTAACTTTTTAAAAACTTATTTTTATTTATTTTTTAAAGTTTTGTGGCCACACCACGTGGTATGCAGGATCTTGGTTCTCCAACCAGGGATCAAACACATGCCCCCTGCAATGGAAGCAAGGATTCTTAACCACTGGAATGACTTCCAGGGAAGTCCAATTGTTCCTTTTTTATTACTGTGCAGTATTCTATCACGTGACAATGGCACAGCTGTTTATTCTTTCTGCAGCTGATGGACACTTATGTTTTAATAAAGCTGCTATGAAAATGCTTGTATAGGTTTTGGGTGTTTGCAAAATCTTGAGGCCAAGTAGTATATGTTGTATTCTGAGGCATTTACACAAATGTCACACCTCTAAAAAGTGAAAGTTATTTCATGGTCCTTGGAATACACCCAAGCTTTTAAGGCCTCAGTAGATGGTAAATGAGCTTGCAGATCTCCCTACTGCAAGTCTGCCCTGCATCAGGGTGTAGAAAGGGGTGTGGGATTCCTCGATTCCCCACACTCACCCAGGGCCGCTTAGAAAGGCACACTGGCTCCTGGTGGTCCCTGGCTAAGCCTCCACTCTCCCAAAGCAGGGGGCCAGGTTCGACCCCCAGTCAGGGAACTAGGTTCCGCATAACACAACTAAAGGCCCGGCACAGCCAAACAAATAATTTTTTTTTTTTTAAAAAGAAAGGCATGTTACGGGTGGTCATTAAGTTAGAATTTGCTCATTTGAAATTTTCAGGAAGGTTCCAATGAAATTCGGTGTTTTTACTATCAGAAAATTTATCAGTGGAGGAACAGTGTGAACAGGATTGCAGGGTAGTATCTAAACGACTAAAGAGAATAAATTGTCTAGCACCTTGAAAACACATTCACAACAGATAGGTCCACTGAAGATCATTCTTATCTGCTTATTCGTTCTTATCTGTTTAGTTCATTTGTGAAAGGCCAGAAGCAATACCTGTTCACCTGGGCACCTGAGCCTGCACACCAGAAAGCAATGCAGCTCACCCCTGTTAGAGAGCTGTCGTTCAGACCGCCCTAAACCAGCTGGGCTTCCTCTAGTTAGTACCAACTAGGAAAGGCGTGAAGAACTGCATTTCTCATCCTTCTCTCCCACTCCCCTCTTCATTCGTCAATTCACACCTCAGTGTTGAGGCCAGCAATGTGCCAGGTGCTGAAATAAGGCCAAACAAGCAGACAGGCAAGGCCCTCGGCCTCGGGAAAGAAGATGGGCATGATACCAAATGACAAGAACATTTCTCAGATCAGGTGAGAGGACAGCACGAGGCTGGAGGAACACGGGCCGGGGGTGCTGGAGGGGGGAGGAGTTTGCTTAGGTCAGAGGGGCCTCCTTGGCAGGGGACACTCAAGTTGAGACCTGAGGGGACATAAAGGGGTGGACCAGGGCAAGATCTGGGCACAGAGAATTCCAGGCAGGAGCATAAGCAAGTACAAAGGCTGCAGCAAAGCAGTGCTATAAACAGGGGCCCTTCAGAGCTGCCACTCCGGCAGCCAAGTGGCTCTGAAAGGTCTTGAACTGGATGTTAATAAGAGTGTACTAACTGTGGGAAGCAGGAGAGTATAGCAGTGAACATGGCAGGCTCTACACTTGAGACCAGGCTGCCTGGGCTAAAATCCCACTTCCAACAACTCAGACAAGTCATTCAACCTCTTTGAGCCTTAGTTTGCTCATCCGTACCCCATAGTACGGATGTTCTAAGCATTGTAGTGAGAGCTCAAAATATGGCCCAAAAAATCATCTGCATAATCATCACCATTACCATCATCCTCATCACCAGCATCACCACCATCACCAACATCATCACCACCATCACCACCACCACCATCAGCACCACCACAACCATCACCACCATCACCACCAGCATCACCACCACCATCACCATCACATCACCACAACCATCACCACCATTGTCACCACCACCACCATCACCACCACCACCACCATCACCACCATCACCACCACCATCACCACCACAACCATCACCACCATCACGACCATCGTCACCACCACCATCACCACCACCACCACCACCACCACCATCACATCACCACAACCATCACCACCATCACCACCATTGTCACCACCACCACCATCATAACCACCATCACCACCACCACCATCATAACCACCATCACCATCACCACCACCACCAGCATGACTACTAACACCACTGTCATCATCACCACCATCAGCACCCCTACCACCATTATTATCATCACCGGCATCAGAAGAACCACAATCAGAGGAGCCTGTTGGCACCAGTCTGCACTCCCAGCCATTTCCATTCCCCGCTGCGTCCCCACAGAGCACATGTGTTTCAGAACTGAGGATGAGAATCAGATCCCAAATGTTCCCAAGCTTCACATTGCACAACCTCACACATGTGAACTTGAGCAAGAAGCCACGGGACACTTCACTGCAGTGGCTGAAGCAGATGCGGCACAAACAAATAATGCCGACACAGGCTTCTGGAAATACCAGGTTTTCATCAAGCCACATCACATATTGACCAAATTAGTGGTTCTTCAGCTTGGCCAGAAGCTGTGCTTTCTTGAGGCTGAACATCTGCTCCATGGCCTCCCTTGAGTACCCTGGGGTCTTTAGGAAGTGGAGGGGGGACCGTGGGAAAGAAGGCTTCTGAGGAGGGGCAGGTGAGCAGGGCCACTCCCCTGGACCCCAAGCTCCTGGAGTCCCCGGGCAAGCAAGGCTGGCAGGCGGAGGAGCAGGCCCTCCTGTCAGATGAGGCCCAGAAGACTGTTCCGTAAACGGCTCTGGACACAGGGCACAGACACCTCCCCCACTGACTCAGCTGTTACCTCCGGGATGTGTTTAAAAGGATGTTCCAACTGCCAAGGCCCACGAGAGACAAAGTGCAGCCCAAGAAGGTGTGGGACCTTCCCCGGCAGCCAGCACACTGCGCGCCACCTGGGGACAGGCTCGTCTGGGCACAGGGTCCCTGGGAAGGCGCTCAGGTGCCCCCGAGAAAGACCCGGATCAGACGGGCCTCAGCAGCCTGCTCCTTCAGGATGAGGACCGCTGTTTCATGCTGTCTCTGAGGCGAGCTCCATGATGCTGCAGAGCTTACCGACTGGCAGCCAGCGTCCAGCCAGGACTCTCCTGCCATCTCCAGTCAACCTTCCAAGAAGTTGAGCCTAGTTTTCCTCTGTATACTTAAAAGTCATCAGCCGGGAACTTCCCTGGTGCAGGGGTTAAGACTCTGCCTTTAATATAGGCAGCAGGGGTTATATGCCTGGTCAGGGAACTAAGATCTCATATGCCACACAGTGTGACCAAATAAAAAAAGAAAATTAAAACAAAAAAGAAACTGCTAGCCAGGATATCCCACACTCCAGGACTAACTTTAAAAAATGCCTATAATACGTCCAAGGTTTCAGATGTCAGTATTGCTCCTTCATTCTCCTTCCCTCACCTCCTAACTTTCTTCCTTCTCTTCTCTCTCTCCTTCACTCATTCAGAGAGGCAGCTTACTGGAGTGGTCAGACGAACAGGTTTGGAACCAGATGACCAGAAAGCAGCCCTGTCACTCACACGCTGTGTGACCTTGGGCAGGCGACTTGACCTGTCTGTGTCTCAGTTTCTCTGTCATCTGTTTGACAGAGATCCAAACAATACCTACTTCACAGAGCTGTTATGAGATTAAATCAGTTAACATTTGCTAAACATTTAGAATCGAAACTGGTGTGGGAAAAAGGTTACGTAACAGTTTCCTAAGTAAAAATAAATATATTTTAGCAAATATTCGGTCGAAGGCCCGCTCCATACCAGGCACTGTTCTGGATGTCCGGGGCACACTGGTGAAAAAAAAAAAAACCCTGCTGTCTCCAGGGAGCTGACACGCTAGTCAGGGTGACCAACAATAAACTTGATAAACGAGTTATATACTCTAAGTGGTATGTGCCATGGAAAAACTAAAAGTGGTGCAGGAAGACTTCCCTGGTGGTCCAGTGATGGAGAATCCGCCTTCCAATGCAGTGGACATGGGTTCAATTCCTGGTTGGGGAACTAAGACCCCATGTACCTCAACTAAGACCCAATGCAGCCAAAAAAAAAAAAAAGTAGGGCATAGGAAGGAGAATTAGGAATGTGGGGGGTGCAGGTGGTTTGCAGTTTTAAATAGAACACTTGGGGGAGGCCTCACTGAGAAGCTGCCATGTGAGCAATGACTTGAAGAAAGGAGAGAGTCAACCATGAGGTGTCTAGGTGATGGGCAGCCCAGGCACAGCGGACAGCCAGTGCAAAGGCCCTGAGGCAGGAGGGTGCCTGAGTGTCAGCAAGGAGGCTGGTTGACTGTGGAAGAGTAAGTGGGTGAGAGAGAGAGATGTGAGGGATCCAGGTGAGATGGGCAGCCCTTGCTGGACCCTGCAGGTCACTGAGACTCTGGATTTTATCCTGAGTAAGATGGAAGCCTCAAGGGGCTTGGACTCAGGAGATATAGGAGCTGACTTGTGTTTTTCCCTCGGCTACAATGGAGATGGTGAGAAGTGGCTGGATTCTGGGCAGGTTCAGAGGCAGGGATGATGGGACTCCTTGACAGAGTGGATACAGAGTATGTAAGAAAGACAGGGTAATCCATCTGAGAAGATGACTGCAAGGTTTGGGGCCTGACTGCTGGCAAGGTGGGGCTGCCATCAACTGGGATGGGAAAATCATTGCCAGAGCATATTTGAGGAAAGATCAGTGGCGGACTTGTTAAGTCTGAGATGCCTGTGGACACCTAAGGCAGGTAGAGAATACTAAGGGGGGTGGAGGGTAAACAGTTGGACACAAGGGTTCGGGGTTGGGCAGGGCAGTCTGGGCTGCAGGCAGAAATGCAGGAGCCGTGGCAAACTAGGTGAGCCCATCGAGGTGATGGAGATGGAGGAAAAGGCCCTGGCAAACCTCATGTGAATCAGCTGGAAAACGAGGAACAGGCAAAGGAGACAGGCTAGTGACCAGTGAGAAGGAAGGAAACCAAGAGGGCGTGGAGACCTGACGTCAGGTACTAACAAGGAGTAGTCACCTGCAACTGCTGCTGGGTCCAGCAAAACCAGCCCTGAGGCCTGAGCTGACCATGATGTCCAGAGGTGCCAACAACCTTGAAAAGAACGCTAGGCTAGAGTGGAGCAGGTTTAAGAGCAAATTCGACAAGTGTGTACTGTGCATGAAGGATGCTCCAGATGTCAGGGGTTTACAGACCTGCATCCACGCACACACTTCTGTGATGTGAGCACGACCCACCTCCTGCAGAGGAGGAAACTGAGGCTCAGGGTGAGGACCACTCAGATTCCTGGCGGGTGAGCCTGATTTCAGAGCCTGGGGTACCACCAAGTGATAACGGTCCCAACTAACATCCAGGAAAGCGAATGAATGGACTACAAGCCAGCAGGAGCATATGTCAGTCGGCTGAGGCCAGGATGTGGGGAACGCTGAGGGCCAGGAGGAACCAGCAGTGAGGCAAGGGCTGAGGCAGGGGCGTGACCAGCTCTGGAGGGGGCGCTGGCAGGTTGAGATCTGGGCTCGCATCTGGCCACTCAAAGCCAGGTGACCTCAGTAGGCCAGCTCCGTTCCCTGAGCCTTGGGACCTCTCCTATGGGGGTAACAATGCCCCACCCTCCCTAACTCAAGAGATAAACAGGCACATGGAGAAAGCTGATGGTAGCCGAAGCTCTATAAGGAGCTTTATTTGTGTGGAGGGATCTCTCTTTTCTTCTGCAACCCTTCTGTCTTAGCAAAGAGTCCTCTGGCAGGAAGGTTTTTTTTCCCAAACTATGGAAAGGAAATTCCTGGCCCAGGCTGAGGTTCCCGGGCTGCCATGGGGGATGAGAGACAGCTGGCCTCTTCCTGGCAGTGTCCTGGAGGCCGGATGTACAAGGCCAGGAGGTGAGTGCTCACAGGAAACAATCGGCCCGAGGAGCCCAGAGCTCGCGCATCTGACAGTGACAGCAGCCCGCCCCCGCCCCCACCACTGGCCGGCCCAGACCGTCCCTGCCCAACGCCTCCCCACCCAACATGTGAGGCCTCTGTCACTCCAGCCGTGTGACTGCAAACACAGGGCAGAAACCGACAAGAACAATCGTGACCCTGAGCAGATAACCCCAATCTGCATCCCTGTTCCTTTCCACTTTTAAACAATTTAATTCAAGGCATCAAACAGTCAGAGCACACCATGGCACAGTTTAGCTAAGCACTTTCCAGTATCTTCCACTTAACCCTCACAATGACCCTGTAAGGAGAGGGGGGCTGACTATTATCCCCACTTGAGAGTGGGAACAGGGTCATGGTGGGGTGAAGCCCCTCAAGCAGGGCCCCACAGCCAGGAAGCGGCAGAGCTGTGATCTGAACCCAGGCCTTCCCACCCCCAGTCCGCACACTTCACCACTGTGCACACAGCCCAGAGGAAGGCCCGGAGTGCCAGCCCAGCCCCAGTGCCTGGCCCACAGGATGTCCGCACCGGGAAAAAGCGGCTGAATGTGGAGAGAGCCTCCAGGGTGCGGTGGGGTGCTGGCCCCTCTCCTCCCACCGCGGTCAGAGGCGGCCACAGAGAGTGGAGGGCCAGCCCCTGCCCGTCCCCAGGCCCACCTCCTCTCCCTCTCCAGCAGTGCTGGTGCCCCAGGGACAGTGACCAGGCGACCCGGAGACGGCTGGGCGAGTGGTGCATGCAGGTTTTCAAACACAGCTGCCAAGGCTCCACCACTCACCCCGCCGGCTGTGGACACCAGGGCCCGAGGCATTGGCTCTGCACAAGGGTAGCTCACAGCTGCCTCCAATATTTCAAACAGCTTCAAGGAAGCCACCATCCACTTCCCCACCCAAAGGCCATTCAGCCAGCTAAGGGGATGTTCCCTGAGTCACCGGTCACCCTGGCTGGTCTCCCAGATGCCACATCCAACAGCCAGAGAGACCCTTGTAAGGGTAAGTCAGACAGTGTTTCCCTCCAAACCCTCACAGGTGCCCTGTTCCAAACAGGGTGAAGCCCACGTCCTCCCAAGGTCCAATGTGACCCTCCGTGACCTTGTCCACTCTCCTTTGGAAGGCTGCTCCCACCATCAGCCCTTTCCTGGGAGCCTGGATGTGGAGAGGGTTCTCACCGTGAACTGATAAGAGGGGCTGACCCGGCCTGCACTGTGCAAACGATGGGGTCCATGCTGACCACCCGCCCAGCCTTCTGCAGCCTGGGACTCTGGTCCGTGCCAGCAGAGGCTGCCCATGTGCTCAGCTCCCAGCGAAACCCTAGGCCCTGAATTCTCCAAAATGCTTCCCAGGTAAACAACACTTCACATGTGTCGCCAGAGCATACAGCTGGGGAACTTGGTGTGTCCTCTGTGACTGCACTGGGAGGGGACTCTGGGCACTTCTGCCTGGCTTTCCCCATGCGCCTTTTTCTCTGCGTCCTTTTGCTATAAGGGTCACGGTGGAGAAACTGACTAGATGTTTCATACCCAGAGTCCTCTTAGGGAACCGCTGAGCCTGGGAGTGGACACACCCCATACAGCTCCGACCTCGTCTCCAGCCCACCCACCTCCCACACCCCTGTGCTCACCCCAGCTCCTGCACCTGGGCTCCAGGCTCTCCCAGCTGCTCCCATCATGTCCCCACCCCAGGCCTCCACCTGCACACTCTCAAGCACCACGTGTGGCCTCCCTCGCCTCCTCTGGGTGTTTGCTCACAGAGCCCCTCGCGTCCTCCTTTTATAGGAGGGCAGCCCTTCCCCTGTGCTGCTCATTGGCTGTCTGTCCCCTCCAGAAGCTTAGCTCCATCCGGACAGGATCCTGGTCTCCCTTCACCCTCCCTGCACGAGGGTTGGTAGGCAGCAGTTGCTCAGGGCACACTGGCTGATGACTGAACGGCTGTGCACGACGCCCCCTGGGCTGGGGAAGGACGAACCCAGCTTACAGGTCAAGGTGGGCAGCCACCTGGGAGGGGGGACCACTCACCTCCAGGAGCTGCGCAGCGCTGGGCCGTGTCTCTGGGTTCTTATCCAGAGCTGTCTTCAGGAAATCTCGGAACTCTGCCGACCTGGGAGGACAGACAGGTGCGGGCAGTGAGCTGAGGGCGGGAAAGAGCCGAGAAGACTCCCCGCATCAGGGACTCCACTCTTCTGAGTCGTGTGCTTCCCAAACACGCCCCTCAAAGGACAAAGGGCACCTTCATAAGCCAGCCGGCGGAGGCAACCTCAGGACGCCCTTCTGGTCACTGATAGAGGGGATGCAGAATCAGAGAGGGGGCTTGCCCGAGGCCACGCAGCGGAACACAGCCTTGCTGGGGGTTTGAGCCCCAACTCCCAGCCCAGCGTTGTGCCATGTGGTTGCAAGAGCTCTTATTCCTGCAGTGGGGTCCGGCTTATTTGGGTTCCGCAGTCTGCCTGGACGGAGAGCTGATGCTCAGAGCAGAGACGGAGGAAGGAGCTCTGAGGGCCCAGGGAGCTCAGAAAAGGCCTACCGACCCCCAGGCCTGACTGCTCCCCAACTGTGGGGCCAAGCGGGGACAGCAGAGCCCTGGCCCCCCACCTTCCCCGACCCCACCTGCCCCGCCACCCAGGGCCGCTGGCCGCCCTGCAGACACCCCAGGCCGGCCTCCTGGATCCTTACCACTTAGAGGGCGAGAGCAGTGTGGGAGGGTCGGACTTGGCGATCTTGAGCAGGACCCGCATGGGGTTGAGCTCGTGGTGCGGGGGCTCGATCTGGGCCATCTCAATCAGCGTGATGCCCAGCGACCAGATGTCGGCCTTGTAGTCGTATGGGGTGTCCTTCATGGTCTCGCACATCACCACTTCGGGGGCCATCCTGAACCGACCAGGGGACAACAGAGCGCTAAGACCCTGGCCTCCACAGGCGCTTCCCGGAGGCTCAGGGTCAAGGACCAGCGCGAGCGCTCCCAGGTCCTGACGAGCGTTCCTTCCCACCCACTATCTTCCTTAGGACGGTTTTCTCACAAAAGGGCGCCTTCCAAGCAGCTTCACAGCCCAGTCCTGCTGCAGCTCCGATTCCTACCAGAAGAGGGCAGCAGCAATCCAGAACACAGGGTCCTGGGGAAGGGGTGGGTGGGGGCAGGGCGGAGGGGACCCGGGGAGAACGGGGGCGGGAGGGTGGGAGAAGAAAATACATCATCACAGAGGGGCGGGAGAGAAACGGAGAAGGAGGAATAAAAGGGGGGGAGAGAGAGTGAGTAATAAGCAAGCAAAAAAGGAACCTAACTCCATGATGAAAAGGAAGTAAAACAGAAAGCAGTTAGGTGTGAAACAGAGAGGTTTTTTCTTTTTGGAAAAAAAGGAAGCAAAATGGACTGGAAGGGTCTAGGGAGATTTCATATAAGCATAGGAACTGAACTCGTACTGTTCATCTTCCTGGCCCCACCCCCAACTCTGGGTCTGCCTGTCAATCTACTCTTGTTGAATTCATCAAGAACCATTCTCCAGGGAATGTCAGTTCTTATTGGTGGAGCACTTTCTATATGCACCATCCCATTTAATCCTCACAATACCACATTACATAGGCAGTATTATCCCCCTGACTTCACAGATGAGGAAACTGAGGCCCAAAAAGCTGGGTAATATGGCCAAGGTCTCAGCGCTACTAAGTGGGGGCGTGTGGGCTCAGACCCAGCAGGCTGACTCAGGAGCCCCTGCCTGTCGTCCCCCCTCCAGCCCAGCCAGGGGTCACCAAAGGGACATGGAGGTGTGACGGGCAGTCCACCATCCCATTTCCAGAGGCTACACGACTCACCAGTAAGGCGTTCCTATGAAGGAATCTCGCTTCTGCAGAGTTTTCAGATTCTTGGCAGACACACCGAAGTCAGCTGCAAGGCAAGAATCTCAGATAGAGGACTGGATGGACATTCCTCCACCCACGGCCCTGGGGTGTGGACTCAGAGATTCGCGTTCCAAATCAACTAACAGATGCCATTTTCTGTCTAGCAAATTAGTGATCATTAAAAAATAATAACACCCACTGCTGTAAGAATGTATAGAGGTATGCACCTTCCTATTTGCTAATAAGAATATAAATTGAAGAGGCTTTTAGGAAAGCAGTTTGGCAATAAATAGCAAGAACGTCTAAAATACCCATACTTGGGACATCCCTAGTGGGCCTGTGGTTAAGACTTTGAGCTCCCAACGCAGGGCACATGGGTTTGATCCCTGGTTGGAGAATTAAGATCCCACATGCTGCACGGTGCAGACTTAAAAAATAAATAAAATAAGACATCCATACTCTTCTGGTGCAGTAATCCAAATCTAGGAGTCTACCTTAATGAAACAATCTTCTTTCTTCTTTTTGGTAGCACCTTGCGGCTTGTGGGATCTTAGTTCACCAACCAGGGATTGAACCCAGGACCTCAGCAACGAAAGCAGAGTCCTAACTACTGGACCACCAGGGAATTTCCTGAAATAATCTTAAATATAAAAACATTATGGGTAATGATTGTTCACCAAAATGCCATTATAACAGAGACAAAAACAAGCATCATTGCTTAGCTTTCACAGAGTGATTTTAAAAATTCTTATGTGCAGTATATATTCTGTCTTGTCTAAAAAAGATTTAAGATTATGTATCATATATACAAATGTACACACAAAGAAAGATGAACTAGGATGTGAAGAGCTAAAACAATAGAAAAGACTCCGATGCTGGGAAAGATTGAAGGCAGGAGGAGAAAGGGATGACAGAGGATGAGATGGTTGGATGGCATCACTGACTTAATGGACACGAGTTTGAGCAAGCTCTAGGGGATGGTGAAGGACAGGGAAGCCTGGCGTGCTGCAGACTCACAGAGAGTCAGACACAACTGAGCAACTGAACAACAATAAGAAAGAAGTATGTTAGTCGCTCAGTCATGTCCAACTTGTTGCGACCCCAAGAACTGTATTTCCACCAGGCTCCTCTGTCCATGGAGTTCTCCTAAGAGAACTAAATCCTAAGAGTTCTCATCACAAGGAAAAAATTGTTTCTTTTATTTTGTAAGTACACAAATGGATATTCACTAAATTTATCATGATAATCATTTCATGGTGTATGTAAGTCCAATAGTTATGATGTAATCTTAAACTGACATAGTGCTGAATGTCCATTGTGTCTGAATAAAAATGTAGGGGAAAATAAATTAAAATTTTAAAGTACCATGTGTGCTAAGTTGGTTCAATAGTGTCCAACTCTGTGTGACTCTATGGACTAACCCACCAGGCTCCTCCGTCCGTGGGCTTCTCCAGGCAGGAATACTGGAGTGGGTTGCCATGCCCTCCTCCAGGGGATCTTCCCGACCCGGGGATCGAACCCATGTCTCTTACGTCTCCTGCATAGGCAGGCAGGCTCTTTACCACTAGTGCCATCTGGGAAGTCTAAAACAACAAACATTGAAATATTCAATGTTTAACAGACTACGAAAATATTTTATTGGTATATTTATATAGGCTCAACAGGAAAGGGAGAAGATGCATATCTGAATATATTGTATGGTTGGAATTATGCCCTAGCTCCCCAAAAAAGAGCAAAAATACAGTTTGAATTATTGGAGAAAATGTACTAGCTTGCTTAAATGGTTGTCCATGGGCAGAGAGACGAGGTTTCTTCCACTTTGCTGAATTTCTGAAGTTTGTCATGACAAAAGCATTCGACTTTCAGGACTAACAAAATAAATTAATACAGTTTCTCCTTACACACATCCATCACCACCACGCACTGCTAAGGGAAGAAGCCAGCATCACAAAGAGGCATTTTCTGCAGTGCCCCAGCCTTCGGGCGCCACGTTTCCCCTTGATCACAAGCTGAACTCAGGAGGAAGCAGCGTGCCGAGAGACCCGCTGAAGCTGTAACAGCCGCCCTGAGCGCTGCCACCCGGGTCTGGAAACCACGCTCCGAGCTTCACTCAGACTCACAACTTCAACCCAGGAGCAGGCGCAGCGCTGAGCGGCTGGCTGAACGCGAGCGCCCTGGGTTCCAGGCTCGCCCCTTGTGTGGCACTGGGTTCTTCCATCTATTCACTTAAGCCCCATCTGGAACCACCCACGGGCTGGAGCAGAGGATACAGTGGGGGAGAAAGCAGACCAAGTCCGTGCCCTCTGGCAACCCCAAGTTCAGTGGCGGAGGCAGCCAGCAATCCCATAAACACCAACTATGTCTGTTCACAAACGTGTGACGTGATGGGACGATGGGGGCCGGGCTCGAGAGACAAGGAAGGGAGGACCTGCAGGAAGTCCAGCTAAGGAAAAATCCAGAAGATTATTTGGTGTGGCCATCTTACATGCTTATGCGTCCTACAAAAAGCTAGGTGTCCTAGCAGTGGGGTAAGGAGAAGCTACATCTCACTGCTGATGTGTGTGTGCTCTGGTATACAGATGTTATTTCATTGTCAGAGCACTACAGCGAAATGCACAAATAAAAACAGATATTCATAAAAAAATTTTTTTTTCATTTCCAGGCAATTCATTCATTCATTCAACAAATACTAACTGAACATCTATTATGTGCCAGGCACTATTCTAGGCACAGAGAGGAAACCTTCACCCTCATGGCCTGTTTTTCTAGTGGTGGAAACAGGCCCTCCACACCACGGGACTCCTGGAGATAAGAAGGGCCATGCAGGGGTAAGGCAGAGACAGGGCTGGGTGCGTGCGCGGCTCATTTAGACAGGAGGTCAAGGGTTAGGGGGAAGTATTTCCAGGCAGAGGAAACAAGCAGGCTGGAGGGCCCCTGAGGGGCAGGCAGCATGGCTGGAAGGGGTGGTCTTAGACAAGGGGAGAGACAGGCAGGGGCCAGGACAGTTACCAAGCCTCTGAGCCTGTGTCCCCACCAGTCACAGCGGCTGAGACTGCAGAACTCACTTTGTA